>NC_137334.1:5960599-7160599 GCF_965287045.1 Carcharhinus amblyrhynchos | reverse complement strand
CCCTTTTTCCTTCTCTTTAAAAACAATTGTGAGGATATAACTGACAGAACCATCAAAAGTTAACAACTTAAATCACCTTGTTAGATGGTTCCCAGCCTGGTGCAATTGTCCAGAACAAGTTAGAGCTTCTGGACAATTGCCTCATAAACCCTTACTCGAAAGGATATTCCCTCCTCTCCCTCTCCCCCCTCCTGATTGTTCTGCTGTCAAGTGAGATTGTAATTTACAAAAGCAGGGTGTGAAGTAACTACTTTCCATGGTTGAAGATTGTAAAAATATAATTTAAATGCAAACAATTCTTCATTCAGCTCGAAGAGAATTGCCCCAAATGTAATGCTGGAGAGGTAGGAAGTTATGACCCAATGGCTATCTGAGACCCTGGGTATAATTGCCTAGACTGACCGTCAGTTCAAACACAAAGATGGGGTTTAAAGGTTAGCTGCCATATATCTGTCTGTCGGTAGGTCTGTTAGGTGTGCTGTGAGAAAAGCGGCAGGAAGTTTGCCATATTGAAGGTGACACGGTGACCAAGGCCCCTGCAAAAATAGTCGGCTGTGAAAGTTGATCAGCCGGCAGAGGGCTCGCAGCTGGAAAATGGAACTGAAATCTTTCTACCAAACTACAGAACACCTGAAATTAAGGATCAATAGTCACCAGCAGAAACTAACTGTACTGAAAACAATCGTAATGTGTCATCATCTACAACTTGCAACTCCAGGAGTGTACTACAAACCTTTTAATTATATATTATTTATTTATTATTGGATTTCCAATCCATATGAATGTATTTGCATGTGTTTTACCATTTCTCCTATCCTCTTTAGCAGTTAATAAACCTACTCTACCTTAACTAAAGAAAGCCTGGTTAAATCTGTTCCTTTTAAAATATAACTACTGGATCTGGACCAAGTACCCAAGAAGGAGGGAACCATGTTAGATTAAACCATTGTTGCTATCAGCAGCAGGCGGGTTAAAAGAAAAAAAGCAGAGTCAGTTATCCTACCTTATTGGGGTTTGTGACAATAAGGGGGTATTCCAGCCATATGGTGACAAATCAAGGGGTCTCGCCTGGATCAATAACTTTGGGGGGGATCCCACCTGGGGTCTGGTTGTAATACACTCATTAAACACTAGAAGCTTATATTAGTCAAACTGGAATATCACTGCACTTAAAAGACAGGGCATTGGGTCAGGACGGATTGCTCCTTCAGGAACTGCATTCCTCCTCACTCAAGATTAGCCTGCAGTCAGAGATCAGGCCAATGGGTCAACAAATGAGGGAATGATCTCGGCTCCCCATGATTTACAACAGAGTTTGGTCGTTTGCTACAAGTGAGTAGAAGCAGTGGTAAAGAGAAGGACACTCACCGCAAAGGGACTGTAGGAAGGAGCAGCTCCACGGGGCCTACTTGTTGATGGAAGCACTGGCAATCCCGACGAGAAGATACCCAGGGCATTTAAATTCAACCCCGGGATCAAGTTTGCTTGTTGCTGAAAAGAAAAGAATTTATGAGTGCCAAATGGGAATCGCTGGAGATCAGTAGATGGCTTGCCCTTTTTTCTAACCCCCTCATTCTCCCTCTCTTTTTCCCCATGGGACTTTTGCACTGACAATGACACCTCAAGCTACTCGTCATCTAGTTAACCATTCCACGTGTGTGACTGTGATTGTTACTGAGCTTTTCCACCATGGTGAACACTGACCATGGCTCCTGACATCTGACACCATGGCACATGTCTGATGCAGTGAGGGTGACTAGACTGAAACCAGCAGCAGGATAACTAATACCTTTCCTCATTGTTGGCTGTAGGTGCTACAATCTAATTGTGTTATCACAGATAGAAACTGTAAAATCAACTTGTGCAGGCCTCACATTTCCCTACAAACACAGAACAGGGGCTGGATGTGTCTGAATGACAGCCTGAAACTAATAAGCATATTCCAATCTAACCAAACAGCAATTGAATACTGACTGACCCCAGCCTCTATTATTTATCAGCAACTATCCTTAAAAGGTACAGTTTCACCTTAGTAGCACAATAATGCTTGCAGCAATACAATCCTTAAAAAAACCTGCCACCTTGTTAACTGAGAGCAATGCTAGAGGACAGCTAATTAATGATGGTTAAAGCTCCATTTTAACATAGGGTTTGCTGTTCAACCCAAAGTGTAATTGAGGAGAGGGGAGGAGCAGAGCACTATATAACAAGAACAACAGAAACACTTCCCCCACTGGCCTCAGACAAATTTATGTGAATGAATCACAAGCACGTTAGCAGCTGCAATCCAATATAAATCAATACTCACCTGCCAAGGGGGAGCATAAAACCCATTCACAAATCACAACCACCTGCTGAGCTAATGCTTTTATTGATATGGGCTTATTGACAAGCCTCATGATGCACACTTGGCTGAGTGCCCAGGCCAATGAAAGAATTATCTAGCAGAGTTCTGTCTGGACAACTGAAACAAAATGTTTGCTAACATCATGAAGTGGTTATGCTAAGTTATTCTTTCTGTGATCTCTTCTGTCAATGTCTCTGTTTAAGGAGAAACAGTTTCTAGTGATAAAAGGGTCACTAACGACATACCACAAATTTAAAGGGATGAGAAGGGAAATGAGAAAACCTCTTTCAGCACAGAGTTGTTCCCAATTGGAATACACTGCCAGAAGGGGCAGTGGGAGCATATTCAATAATAGCTTTCAAAAGGAAACTGGATAAATACACCTCTATTCAAGAAAGGAGGGAGAGGAGGAATTATAGGGAATTGTCTACAATTTACATTGATGACTTGGAGTTGGGGACCATGTGCAGTGTGTGAAAGTTTGCAGATGACACTAAAATGAGTGGTAGAGCTCAGCGTGCAGAGGACACAAAGTCTGCAGAGGGATAATGGATAGTTTAAGTGAATGGGCAAGGGTCTGGCAGATGGAGTACAATGTTGATAAATGTGAGGGCATCCGTTCTGGCAGACATAACAGCAAAATGGACGATGACTTAAATGGTAAAAATTGCAGCATGTTGCTGCGCAGAGGGACTCGGGTGTCCTTGCATAAGGATCACAAGGAGTTGATTTGCAGGTAATTAAGAAGGCAAATGGAATTTGTCCTTCACTGCTAGAGGGATGGAGTTTAAAAACAGTAAGATTCTGTTACAGCCGTATAAGGTGTTGGTGAGGTCACACCTGGAGGTTTGTGTATAGTTTTGGTCTCCTTACTGGCACCGGAGGGGGTGTAGAGGAGATTCATTAGGGTTAGCTTTGAGGAGAGATCGAGTAGACTGGAACTATACTCATTGGAATTTAGAAGAATAAAGCGGGGGGGAATCTTATACAAATATATAAAATTATGAAGGGAATAGATGAGATAGAAGCAGAGAGGTTATTTCCACTGGTTGGTGAAACCAGAACTAGGGCGCAGAGCCTCAAAATAAGGGAAAGCAGATTTAGAACTGAGTTGGGCAGGAATATATTCACACAAAAGGGTTGTGAATCTGGAGCATTCCCTGCCCAGTGAAGCAGTTAAGACTACCTCATTGAATGTTTTTAAGGCAAAGATAGAGAGAATTTTGAATAGTAAAGGAATTAAGGGTTATGGTGAGTCAGCGGGTAAGTGGAGCTGAGTCCACAAAAAGATCACCCATGATCTTACTGAATGGCAAAGCAGGCTTGAGGGGCTGGATCACCAGCACCTGCTTCAAATTCCTATGTTCTTATATTGACAGGATAGGGGAAAGGGCTAGAATCTGGCAGTTGGAACTTAATGTGGATAATGCAACATTATTCATTTTGGTCAGAAAAATAAAAAGGTAAATTACTATCTAAACGGGAAATGGATTCAAAAGGCATCTATGCAGTGCGATCTGGGTGTCCTTATGCATGAGTCTCAAAGTGGATATACAGATGCAGAATGTTATAAGGAAAGCAAATGGGATCTTGGCATTTATTACAAAGGGTCTAGAGTACAAAAGTGGAGAAGTGTAGTTACAATTGTATAAGGCATTGTGAGATCATACTTGGAGTATTGTGTTCAGTTTTGTTCACCTTCTTTGAGGAAGGATGTGATGGCACTGGAGGTGGTTCAGAAGAGGTTCACTAGATTAATTCCAGGTTTGAAGGAGCTGTCGTATGAGGAGTGGTTGAGTAGTTTGAGCTTATACTTGCTGGAGTACAGAAGAATGAGGGGGGATTTGATTGAGGTATATAAAATACTCAACATTTACTTTATCAATCCTGTTAACCAAATGTTCCCACTTCTAGAAAATTCTAGGGCAAGAGGTCATAGTTGGAGAGTAACAGGGTGAAAGTTCAAAACAGAGATAAGGTGGAGCTACTTCTCAGAGGGTTGTGAATCTGTGGAATTCACTGCCCCAGAGTGCACTGGATGCAGAAGAGACTGATAAATATTTGATAAAAAGTGGGCTAAAGAACTATGGGGAAAGGGCAGGGAAGTAGAGTCAGAATGAGATGGCGATCGGCCGTGATCATACAGAATAACAGAGCGGACTCGAAGGGCTAAATTGCCTACTCTCACTCCTAATTCCCATGTTCCTATTTTCCTATAGGCCACTTATTAGTCTACCATGAAAAAATGGTAGAATCTATTAGGAAGGTGGCAACATGCCAGATTATAATATGGATTAAGCCAAATCAACACAGGGAAGCATGTTGAACGAAATACAAGTGAAATCACATTTGTCAAATCAGTTGTTAGCAAGATAAGTAAGGGAACCGGTGGATTTTGGTATTTGCATTTTCAAAAAGCATCCTGTGCCAACACAAGAGGCCGTTCCACAAAAATTAAGACTCTGGGGTTTGAGGGTAGTATATTATTGATCCCCAATTCATTCTGAATGAACAATAAACAGGAATGAAAAGATCGTTTTCAGGCTGGCACACCAACTAGTGGGGAACCATAAAAATCAGTATTTGGCCCTCAGCTATTTACAATCTATATCAGGATTGTCCAGTGTACGGCCTGCAGGCCACAATCAGGCCCACCATGTCTCAGGCCCATGGACCCACCTGTTTAAATACTCACCAGTGAGCCTACTAGCTGCAAATGCAGGAGAGAAACTGTCTGTGATTGCAGAAGCAGTGTCAAGTTGAGTGACCATGGTTCATTCTCTTGCTCACCCTCCTGCACAGGCTCTGGCCCACTAAGGGAGCACTGGGATCAATATTACGGAGCAGGCCTGTGAGGCCAAAAGGAACAGTAATCATAGCAACAGCCCCTGCCCGACCGGGACAGCTATAGTCTGAGAGGACAGAGTGAGGATGCCTTCTGTGGTATTTTCACAGCCATCCCAAGTTCCACCTTGGGGGTAAAAGCGATCCCTGCACTTTCCCTGGCGACCAAGACTTGGGGTCTAGTTTGTCACTCTCTAGCTCTGTTTCTGAAGTGAAAAGGCAAAGCCTTAATGATTAGCTCTGCTGCTTGACATGTTTCAATGGTCAGTTTTGTTAATTTTTTTAAGAAAAATCAAGCTGACATTAATTTTCTTTAATTCACCTTTTTGAAATTTACTTACCAGTACTTGAGTCAGAAAAAAATTGAGATGTGGTACTTCATGTGAAAAAGCTGGACAATCCCGATTTATGTCATAACATTCAAGGATATGGGACAACTGCTGGAAAATGGGATTAGTACGCCTTTGTGGCAGTTTCTATATAAATGGATTAGAGTATCAGAAATAGGGAAGGAAGGTGGTCATTTGGCCCACTGAGCCTTCTCAATAAATCAACAATGATCTACTTCAACTCCACTGTTCCACACTTAACCTCATATTGCTTAGTTACTTAAATACAAAAATCCAACTACTTTCAGTGATGGAACATCTTGAGCTCTCCGGGACAGAAAGTTCTAAAGATTTACAACTCTTTGAGTGAAGACATTCCTCCTCCTTTTAGACAAGAGGACTAAGTATAATGTCTTCAAGTTTGCTGCCAGTACAAAGTTAGATGGAAGGTAGGCAGTGAGGCAGCAAAGGAACAGGTTGAATGACTAGGTAAGAACCTGACAGAGGGAAGTTATTCCCATTTCTTGTGGTCCGAGGAACAAAATTGCAGGGCTATTGGGAAAGCACAGCAGAATGGAATTAATTGGTTTGTTCTGTTAATGGGCTAGCAACAGGCATGATGGGCTGAATGGCTTGCTTTTGAGGTGTATCATTCTATGATTCTGTGCTGCACTGATCTCAAAGGCCAGCTCTAACCATTGCTCACCTCAATAAGCAGAAAGTTCACAAAAAGAAATGTGAAACATGAGGGTAAACCGTGCACAAACCGTGTACACAAGGTCTGTGTGCAACCTGGGACTCGAGAGCTTTTGTGACGCAAAATTTGACACTGGTGTGAGTGGACAGGAGTGATGGCAGCGTGCGAGCCTTTCTTTATCAAAACAAGTTCAGCCCATGTCACGTCAGGCGAAGCTTTCAACTTTGTGCAGAATAGTTGGAACATTATTCAGTCATTGCACTGAAAAGAAAATGTCCATATTCTTCACCATGGCAACAAGTTGATAACAATATTGCTTCCTAATAGACCTTGTACTCTAACTGCGACCCTCTTGATGACAGCTTGGCTGAAAGCTCACCGTATACATAACAAACATAAACACAAATTCTAAATGCATGAAAAGATCTGTAAAAAGATGAAGTGGGTTTCTTTTTTGGTCACAATTGTGTCAAACACTCAGTTGAATGCTCGAATTTTCCTTCTCTTTCCATTCCATTGCTCCGGTAGAGGAGAGCACACAGCTTAAAGGCCAGGGAAATGGGGGGAGCAGCGATTTCACCAACTGACTGGGTCCACAAGATCTGTCCATCTGCCAACCAAAGCAGTCAAGCACAGTGGCTGTGGAGGGATGCAGGCCAGCAGGGGTGGGCTACCCTATGATCAGCACTTTGGGTCAAATGGCCCTCCTCCTCTCCCATCATGCGTCTTCCAACTCTGGCATTCGCCTACCCTCAATATGTAATACTTCCCAATTCCCTCTCATATATTATGCAGGATGATCCCCATCTTCCTGTCTTGCCATATGTCATCCTGAATATCTGACCAATTACAGGAGAGGCTGCTAAACACATCCTGCCATTCAACCACCCTCTGAGAGCGTCAGGGGTTCTCAGTTACTCTTCTCCCTATACTGGCAGCTGTCTCTCCAGTAGTCTAGGCCCCACACTCTGGGCTTCCCTCCTAAAAACTCTTCATCTTTGTCCCCTTCTTTAAATGCCTCCTCCCTCACCCCAACAAAGGCATGTTTCAAATTGTCTCTTTGCCTTAGTTCCCTGGGGTGTTTCTTTATGGGAAAGGGTACAACATGGAAGGCAAGCTCGCCTCAGCATGATTAGGTAACATTCTTCAAATGGAACTTACATTCATAGCAGCAAGGTCATTTTCATACGCTTCTCTCAGTTTCTTCATGATTTCTACTTCAGCTTTCGTGCAAGCCTCAATGCTGCCCTTTATAGTGATGGTCCTCTCCGGATTGTAAAGCGTCAAGTCCTGCAACCTGACCAGCCACAACAAACATGCTTTAGAACGTGACACACTTGAGTGCATGCACTCATCTTCTACAGCTCAGCTCTACTTCAACACTGGGATGACATGGACTGACATCTGTCACACTGTGATTACCTAACGTAGTTCCCTCCAAACCACACTGCAGGGTGTCCGACCTGCTGATGCACCCCTCCTCTCCCAATTTTATTAGAGCACACTGCATGTTTACAATGTCTGCACACACAAGAGTGACACTCAGCAAACACTCCCTTTCCAAATGTGGTATTCAAGAGCTTACACTGCATTCAGCAATCTCTCCCTCTTCCCAATTCCCCACCTTTAGTCAGAAAATACCCATTCCAGCAACATCACAAACTGACTTCACTGTGTCCCAGGGTTCAAAAGGATTGTCCACATTGTTGCCAAGGGATCATTTCTATAGTTTTTTTACTTGAGAAATGTGTACTCAATTGTCTGGCCACACTTCTGGAGTTGAGCAACTCTGGATCTAAGCTGCGTTGTACCTGCCTGTGAATGTTTGACAGGACAGTGGAGAGCGGGCTTTGACTTTGTTGCAAATGTGTATTTCATGGGCTGATTGAGCCTTCTGTTAAAAAAATCAAATCAGAAAAGGTTCAAAGTGGAACACAGCACGATAATCCCTCACTGGCAATAATATAAAATTCAGTAACTAAGCTAAACAAACAACCTGTTTAAACTTCCCTCTGCATTTTTTGCGCAGAGATCCCCACCTGATAAGCATCAACTCTACAACCAAACACTGACTCTACTTACGGAGAGATGGTTATTTTGGTCCCTGTTTCCTGTTCAATTTTCTTAAGGTTCCGTCCTTCTTTGCCAATCAGCCGTCCCACGAAGCCGTTGTGAGCGAGGATTTTCAATGGGATCTCCTCAGTGCTAAAACGCACAGACAATCATTAGACACACGCCCAATCCATAGTCCTCCCGCTTTGCGCACTTCAAAAACCCCAAGAAGCTCAGCATCACACTACTGCACTGACTCATCTGTGGGTTGTGCTGAGGCTGCAACAGCGCACAGGGAACTTTAATCCATACTGTACCTGCCCTGGGAGTGTCTGATACAACAGAATGACAAAAGGAGATCAGTCTGCCCCCCAAGCTAGTTCCACCACTCAGTCAAATGGCTGCTGATCAGCATCTTAGCTTTATTTACCTTAAAGAAATTGGTAGAAAGACAAACTGAGTAACTAAACTGAGTGCGGCATGGTGGTTAGCACGACTGCCTCACAGCACCAGGGATCCGAGTTCAATTCCAGCCTCGGGTTACTGTCTGTGCGGTGTCTGCATGTTCTCCCAGTGTCTTTGTGGGTTTCCTCCGGGTGCTCCAGTTTCCTTCCACTGTCCAAAGATGTGCAGGTTAGGTGAATCAGCCATACTAAGTTCTCCCTTAGTGTCAAAGATGTACCTTTGAGACTTGATTAGCTGTGAAGACTCACATTCCAATCATTATTCATGTGAAGTGGGTTTGTGTTTTTATGTGCCCTGTTTGTGATCAGGGCTCCCACCCTCCTGACAAAGGAACAGCCAGTTCCAAGGACTGGTGGCATTTGCTACCAGATGTATCTGTTGGACTTTAACCTGGTATTGTGAAACTTCTTACTTTATAAATAGAGGCAGAGAGTACAAAAACAAGGAAGTTGTGGTGAACTTTTAAACAAGGCCTCAATTGGGGTGGTGCGTCCAATTCTGGACACTTTAAAGGTTGCAAAGGCTTTGGAGAGAGAGAGAGAGACGCAGATAAGTTTAATAGAATGGTTGCAAGAACAACAGGTGTGTGTTACAATGCTGGACAGGCAAAGGTGAAGCTGGTCTTCATTGAGAAGAGGAGATCTGATAAAGAAGATTTTATAAAGGTGTTTCAAAAGCACAAGGGGGCTGGGCAAAGTAGAGGGGGAGAAACTGTTCCCTTTGTTGGAAGGATTGAGAACCAGAGGACTCGAATTCAAGGTGGCTGGCAAAAGAACCAGAGGCAATATGAGGAAAACCTTCTTGTTTTAAAAAAACTCCAGCCAGTGACTGGGACCCAGAATTCATTGCCTGAGAACGTGGTGAAAGTAGAATCCACCACAAGTTTCAGACTAGAATTGGATAATGATCGGAAGGGAAAACATTTTCCAAACTGAGTACGTCTTGCAGAGAGCCAGCATGAATACAGCTGACCAAATGGCCTCCTTCTGTGCTGTTTTGCACCTTGTTTAGCAAAAACCTTCCAATCTGAGTTTTGACAGTTTGAGCTGACCCTTTACCCTCTGTAAGGGATGAAGTCCCAGCCTTCCTTGTGTGATAAAGTACTTCCAGACCTCACCCCCTGAACAGCTCAACTCATGTTATAAGGCTCTGGACTTCCCCACCAGAAGAAATTGTTCCTCATCTATCCCATCAACTCCTTCCAATCATCTTAAACACCTCAAATCCTAAAATCTGAGAGTAATCTGTCAGAGTCGGTGCAACTTGTTCTGAAACTCTTTTAGCCCTGATATCATTCTGATGAACCTGAACTGACGTGTGTCTCATTGCCCAGTCACTCTGTTCTGATGACAAATACAACAACTTCCCACACAGTAGACCAAAGATTAATATGCCTAGTTTAGCATCCCCACCAACCCTGACTAAATGATGGAGTAGCATTGTTCTTTGAATTGGAAAATTGTCATAGAAAAGTACAGCACAGGAACAGGCCCTTCGGCCCACCGAGCCTGTGCCAATCATGATACTCTAACTAAACTAAAAAACCTTCTGTCCTTACTCGGTCCATATCCCTCTATTCCCTCCCTATTCATGAACCCATCCCGAAGCCACTTAAAATGTTGTTAACATGCCTGCTTCCACCACCTCTGGCAGTGCATTCCAGGCATCCACCACTCTCTGCATAAAAAACCTCCCCTACACATCTTCCTTAAACTTTCCCTGTCTCGCCTTGAACAAGTGCCCTCTAGTAATTGACACTTCCACCCTGGGAAAAACCCTCTGACTATCCACCCTGTCTATACCTCTCATACTTTAGTAATTTGTAATTCAAAGGGACAATTTCTGAATTGAGAGTTTTGGATGACTATGGCATCTATGATTGCCTCATTCCCCCATTCAATACAGAGTCTGTAAAGGAAGATTTACTCTGCATCTAAACCCGTGGCCTGGGAGATTTTGACAGAACACTGTAGAGAACAGCAAGAGAAGAAAGACAGAGACAGACAGCAAAGAGTTAGATTTGAGACAGAAGAGGAAAGAAAACAGTGAAAGTCTTGCATTTCCACCTGTTGCGTCACCAGGGAAGGCAATAATTATCAAAATCCGTAACCAAAGAGCTATATATTAGTGCAAATTGACAGCACAGAAGCTACACCCTAGAGAGAGACAGAGAGGTGGTGGTGGTGGGGCAGCCACTGAGAGGGAAATACACAACCCATCACACACATCCAGCAATATCAGTTGATTCAGCTCACATTTTACTTACAATTTGGTGTCCTGTGCCTCCTTGTGCATAATTTCCAAAATCATCTGGCAGGCGGCAGTACATCCCTCAGCTGTCGAGTGAATGCTGATGGGTTTCTCTGCTGCGCCTGCATTCTCCTTCCGATGGATGTCAATTCTGAGGGGAGGGGGAGTGGGGAATAGAGCACGTATCATGAAATCAGGAGCACAGACAGACACAGGTCAGGCTTGGCGTGGAAGTTAGGGGGCGGCAGGCGGAGTGGGGTCCTTAATCATCAAGGGTTATCAGGGTATTAGGACAAGCAGTGGGCACATTGACCTGAAAATGTGTGGCCAATAGCTAGGGTACTACTGCAGTGACTGGAGTGAGAACCAGACAGGTTCAGATGGAAAAGCACCCCCCAAACCACAGCATCCAGCATGGTCTGTGCAGCATCAATTGTGAAAGTTCAGCTTGTCTTTTTTCACCTCAACACCAACTCTTCCCACAACTTCCAGGCAACTCAATCACCCCCACCATTTTGGCAGAGAGAAGATTGTGAGGAGATTTGACAGGGCAGTTCAAAATCCAGTGGGGTCTGGATAGAAGGGATAGAAGAGATAGAGAGAAACTGCTCCCATTGTGGATAGATCAAGAACCATACAACACCTTTTTAAGATGACAAGCAAGTGTGGCATGAAAAAGTGTTTCACACAACTCACATAGTTTGGAGTTGCATTGCACTGTCTCAGAGTGTCACGGGGATAAATTCAATCGGAGAGCTAGCACAGACATAGCTGGCTCAAAGCCCTCCTCTAAGCTGGAAGGGTTCGCAGATTCTAGGAATGGGGAAAGCTGACTTGCGCAGTGGGGATAACTCAATTTCCCTCCCACACCACCAAGCCTGTGGGGAAGCTCGGCCCTTGCCGGCCCACCGCCATTCCCCCATCGATGGGGAGCTGAAGCAGTACAGGAGGGAGGGTGCAATATGGAGTGCCCACCCTCCCCCACCCGTTCCCCATCAGCTCAGCACTTACTTTGACTGTGTCTGCTGTGTGACGTTCTTGATGGTCAGCCCCTCCTTCCCGATAATGGCACCGACAAATTGGGTGGGCACCAGGATCCGCAGGGGGACATCGAGCTGCTTGTGTGAGGGTACAGCACCAGTGGACTGGCTGTGCTCCCGGGTGGACCGGCTCCCAGGCCCTCGGCGTGGCCGATGTACTGGGAGTTGGCTCGCTTCTTCATCCGGGATGTAGGAGATCCTCAAGGTGTACCTTTCAAACTGGTGGCCGTTCAAATTCTCGATTGCACTGAGGGACAGGAGAAGTTTGCAACATCACTTTCTCCACAGTTATAGAGAAATCTCCAATCTTCACTGCCTCCAGACTCCCATTCCCATCCAAAGATACACATTAAATTCCAACAGGAGAGTTTTCCCAGAGGGTTGTGTATTTTTGGAATTCCCCAGAAGATTGTGGGAGCTCAGTCACTGAGTATGTTTAAAACAGGGATTGACAAATGTCTAAACACCAATGACATAAAGCACTATGGGGGACAGTGTGGGGAAAAATGACATTGAAATGGATGATCAGCCAAGATCTTATTAAATGGCAGAGCAGGTTCAAAGAGCTGAATGGCCTACTATGTTCCAATGGCTCCTATGTTATAAAGTACTAGCATTTACCCTCCATGCCAATTAACAGCTCTAATTATACCTAGCTACCCAGTTCCTTTTAACCCTCCTAAGACTCTGTTGGCAGCACACTCACCCTCAGGGTCAGAAGATGGTGATGTTAAGCCCCGCTCTGAGCAGATGCTGCACTGCAAGAGGTGCCTTTTATAGGATGAGATGCCTTTTCCTTTCGAGTCAATGTGAAAAGATTCCAAGCACCTTCCACTGACTCCCTAGCATCCTGAACAACCTCTGAATTCATCAAAGGATAAAAATCATTGTTGCAGAAGATGTTATTTTCTTTATTCTTTTGAGAGAGCTGGTTGTCGTTCGCAACAACAGCATTTATTGCCCATCCCTAAGAGCCCTTGAACTGAGTGGATTGCTAGGCAATTTCAGAGTCAACCAATCACTTTGCTGTGGTTCTAGAGTTATATGCAGTTAAGAGTGGCAGATTTCCTTCCCGAAAGGGCATTATGCTTGGCATGGTCATCATTATGGAGACGACAATCCCAGATTCAATAACTGAATTAAATTTCATTAGTTGCCATGGTGAGTTTTGAATCCATGTTCCTGAAGTGAGAGACCTAGGCCGCAATTCTCCCATTGCGACCTGCAACTTTTCTGTTGGGTCGCGGTGGGAGATGCGCGCCTGCAGCCTTGAACAGGGATTTGTGCACGCGCCAGGAACGCATGTACATTCCCCAGAGCCAGTGAACAGTCACCGGTCAGACCACGCTGGAAATCGGCGGGAAGGCAGTTAAGTGGTCTAAATCTTTTCTGCGTGTATTTTAAATATACGTGTTCATTATCAGGACGTTTTAGGTCTCATCTGAATTCTCACCCCACCAGAAGTACTTCACTCATGTGGGATTTAGAGTAGCTTCCACGTTCAGGGACTTAGTGGGAGACACCACCAGAAAGGGGGTAGCAACTGGGGTCCCCCCAGGGGGTCAAGCAGTGGGGGGTGGTACCCCTGGGCATGGGCACCCTGGTAGTGCCAGCTGGAACTGCCTAAGGGGCAAAGCTGGCCATGCCTAGGGGCACACTGACACTGCCCATCAGGCAGTACCAAGGGGGTGCAGTATACTGTGGGTGGGGCCTAGGGGTGATTGGTGGGAGTGGGGAACATCGGGATGCTCCGGAGCAGTGGGGGTCCAGGGCTGGCCCAGGAATTGCTGTGGGGGCTCAAGTGGCAGCACTGCGAGGGTCCCAGGCTGGCCAGGAAACGGGGATCTGACAGATCAGGGCTACTGTGCTTGGGCAGAGATCCAGAACTATAAACTCTGGCATGAATGGGTCCCTGCCTCCCTGGGTCTTTAATGAGATTTCCGACTGGGACCTCTGCATTGCACAAAGTGCGGAGGTTCTGGTGAGAAGCTGAACTGTCAGAACAGTTGGGATTTAGAACAATTTTCTCGCCAATTCAGCACTTTTAGGAGAATTCTGGCCCTGATCTCTCGATGACTGCGCCACAATACTGCCACTAATTCTCCAACCTCTGCTCATGGACATATGGGAATTCATCTGACAGCCTGGACCCCAAGTAGGACCTCACTCCCTGACCCTCAGTCCAAACAGAAAACCAACAGCATCTCTAAAGTCTGCCCGATCAAGCTATAGAGCAACTATAAAGTGCATTGCAGGAAGAATTAAAAAGCTGGAAAATAAAGTAACTCTAAAAGCGAGTCGAGAACACAGAATGTCACCCTTCAGACAGATAACTACAGACAACTGGTTCAGTGCTCTCAGTTGCATTTCAGTGAAGTGTAAAACTTTAATACCATACACTACGGCAAACAGTCACAGCAATGCCACTGAGAGCGGCTCAGGATTTAAAACACTCAACTTATTGTGTGTAATCTTAGTATACTGTTCTGTACTGTGCATCCATATTGTTCTTGCTCTTTGTTTTTTGTTATTCATGGTACAGTGCTGTCACTGTGTAACACTGGTGTACAGTACTGATGGGTACAGGTCTGTCACTGTATAACACTGGGGTACAGAAGTGATGGATACAGTCTGTCACTGTATAACACTGGGGTACAGTACTGATAGGTGCAGGTCTGTCACTGTATAACACTGAGGTACAGAAGTGATGGATACAGGTCTATCAATGTATAACACTGGGATACAGTACTGGTAGGTACAGGTCTATCACTATATAACACTGGGGTACAGTACTGGTGGGTATAGGTCTGTCACTTATAACACTGGGGTGCAGGTCTGTCACCATATAACACTGGGTTACAGTACTGTTGGATACAGGTCTGTCTCCGTATAACCCTGGGGTACAGTGCTATTGGTTACAGGTCTATCACTGTAGAACACTGGGGTACAGTCCTGGTGGGTACAAGTCTGTCACTGTATAAGACTGGGTTATAGTACTGGCGGGTACAGGAATGTCACTGCATAATATTGGGATACAGTACTGGTGGGTATAGGTCTGTCTCTGTATAACACTGGGTTACAGTACTGGCAAGTGCAGGTCTGTCTCTATATAGCGCTGGGTACAGTGCTAGTGGGTATGGGTCTGTCTCTGTATAACACTGGTGTACAGTACTGGTGGGTACAGGTCTGTCACTGTACAACACTAGGTTACAGTACTGTTGGGTATAACCCTGGAGTACAGTATGGTGGATACCAGTCTGTCACTACATAACACTGATGTACAGTACTAGTTTGTACAAGTCTGTTACTGTTTCACTGGAGCACAGTACTGGTGGATACAGGTCTGTCACTGTAAAGCACTGGGGTACAGTACTGGTGGATACAGATCTGTCACTGTATAACACTGGCGTAGAGTTCTGTCAGTCTATAACACTGGTGTACAGTACTGGTGGGTACAGATCTGCCGCTGTATAATACTGGGGTACAGTACTGATGAGTATAACAGTGGTGTACAATATTGGTAGTAAAGTCTGTCAATGTATAGCACTGGGGTACAGTGTTAGTGGGTACAGGTCAGTCATTGTATAACACTAGGGTACAGTACTGGTGGGTACAGGTCTGTCACTGTATAACACGGGTACAGGTCTGTCACTGAATAACACGGGGGCACAGTACTGATGGGTACAGGTCTGCCTCTGTATAACCCTGGGATACAGTGCTAGTGGTTACAGGTCTGTCACTATATAACACTGAGGTACAGTACTGGTGGGTACAGGTCTGTCCCTGTATAACACTGGGGTACAGTATGGTGGATACAGGTCTGTCGGTGTATAACAGTGGGGTACAGTACTGGTAGGTACAGGTCACTGTATAACACTAGGGTACAGTACTGTTAGGTACAGGTCTATCTCTGTATAACCCTGGGGTACACTGCTAGTGGGTACAGGTCTGTCAATGTACAGCACTGGGGAACAGTACTGGTATGTACAGATCTGTCACTGTATAACACTGAAGTACAGTACTGGTGGTTAAAGTCTGTCACTGTATAGCACTGGGGTACAGTACTGGTGGGTACAGATCCGTCAGTTTATAATACTGGGGTACCATACTGGTGGGTATAGTTCTGTCACAGTATAACACTGGCTTACAGTTTGGTTACTGTATAACACTGGTGTACAGTTCTGTCACTATATAACACTGGTGTACAGCACTGGTAGGTACACATCTGTCACTGTATAATACTGGGGTACCATACTGGTGGGTATAGGTCTGTCATTGCATAACACTGGCGTACAATTTTGTCACTGTATAACACTGGGGTACAGTACTGTTGGGTGTAGGTCTGTCTCTGTATAACACTGGGGTACAGTGCTAGTGGTTACAGTTTGTCACTGTAAAGCTGGGGTACAGTACTGGTGGGTACAGGTCTGTCTCTGTATAACACTGGGGTACAGTGCTAGTGGGTACAGGTGTGTCACTGTATAGCACTGGGGTACAGTAGTGGTGTGTACAGGTGTGTCACTGTATAACACTGAGGTACAGTACTGGTGGGTTAAGGTTTGCTACATAAACATCAAGGTTAATTTAAGGTGGTAAGAGAATCACAGAAGAATCATGGCAATGTTAATGTGAACAGTGTACATTGGGCACCAAACAACTGCCAACAGGAAAGTTATCTCAAAGAGACTCTTTTATCACTTACGTCTTTGCCTGTTCCTTTGTTTCGTATGTCACATTAACCACCGCCGTCTCACTATCTGTGTTAACTGAGGGATGGAAAAGTATCAGTCAGCACCCAAACTGCCCCATTAAACACACGATGCCACCTTACCCAGTACACTTCAGCAATTAAACTCTTCAGAAAGGCCCCTGCATATGTTGGCCCATGGGAAATTCTCATTTTGTTTAAATTAGGGGCTCCAGTTTCTGATCACTGTCCTGTGGTTCTTGAGGGGAAGTAGGGACATTTGAAATGGTCTATCAATGGCTGGAGTTCAAATTTTACCGTGGCCTCTCTCAACAGTTTACAATGCAGAGGATGGACGATGGAAGATCTGTGGATTCTCAGTCAAGTTGCTTGATCAGGGAATTAGCCAGCAAACCGTGGAACCTAATTTAACTATACATTGTCAAATCTTAAACCAAATTAATAATGCCATTTGGCCCTGTGACTTTGATACCAACTCTTAGTATTTATCATAGATAAAAGACCATCTCACCACAACAGACAGGAGTTTACACATTAACTGACAATCAAAGTTAGACTGTTGCTTCATTTTATCGACTGCTCGCACAGCCTCAACGTTTCAAATGTTCCCATTCCCAAGTGAGACTTCATCCTCATCAACTCTCCATGAAAAGGAGCAATGTAATATTCACCCCAACTCCAAAAGGCACCCACGTCCATACCAGAACAAACTTTGGTGTTTATTACATCTCAAGCCCTCTTGCAGCACTCCATCAAAATTAACAACTTCCAATCCACTATCTTGTTTCTTCATCCCCTCAGATCTCGAGCCGCTCAGGACAAGATATAAATAATAATGGCAGGGCGTGATCCTCTGCTCTCGCTGTGTATTGTGTATCACCACATATGCACTCTTCACATCTACCCAAACGCCATGTGATTTCCTAGGAAAGGTTAGAAGACACCAGGCAGGAAAGCCCAGGTCAATTTGAGAGTAAAAATGCTGGGAACTTGCTCCTGGAGCCTGCATGGAAACAAGTCTGGCGTGGTGACAGAGTGGCTAGCACTGCTGCCACATGGCGCCAAGGACCTAGGTTCAATTCTGGCCTTGGGTGACTGCGTGAAGTTTGCACATTCTTACCATGTCTGAGTGGGTTTCCTCCAAGTGCTCCAGTTTCCTCCCACACTCCTAAGATGTGCAGGTTAGGTGGATTGGCCATGCTAAATTACCCGTTAGTGTCCCAAGATGTGTAGGTTTGATGGATTAGCCATTGAAATGTATGGGATTACAGGGATAGGATAGAGGAGAGAGCCTGGGTAGGATACTCTGTCAGAGTCGGTGAAGACTCAATGGGCTGAACCTATGATTCCAGATACAATAAAAGTAAACCTCCACATTTCATGCAGCTAGCTCCAGGTTCCTGCTTTTTCTGTGGAAACACTTTTACATTAAGACTAATTTCAACCCTACCCTGAAGATCTTCTGTTCTCCTATTCCACACAGTTAGTAATTCTCCAGCTGATAGCCTGTGTGCACCCTCTCTGCACTCTTACTACACTCACACCAAGGGTTCTTGGCTCTTCAAACTACAAAATTAAATTGTCCGGGGACAGAAAACAGAAGTTTTTTTTAAAGAATTCTACAGGAAGAATAAAGGGCAGGAATCGAGCCACCAAGGATGGTCAGAATAAAATCACATGCAGTAATGGCAAAAATGGTAAATCTTTGGAATTCTCTGCCTCAGAGTTGTGGAGGCTCCATCATTAAACCTGTTCATGATGGAGATCGATAGGTTTCTACATATTAAAAACGTCAAGGGATATGGGGATAGTGCAGAAGACCGGACCACAATCTCAACGAATGGCACTGTGGGCTCGAAGGGCGAAATGGTCTAATCCTGCTCCTATTTTGTATGTTAAACAGTGACTACAATTCAGAGTTCGTCAGGGGGAACAAGGCATTGTACGATAAGGTTAGAAATTACATAATACTCATAGAAAATAAATCAAATCAAACTTAAAGTGGACATGGATGGGTTGCATCCTTATATTTTAAATAATCTAGAAACGAAATAGCAGAGGTCCAACTTACACATATTTATTAATTTGTTAGATAAAAATCTTGGGTTTGGACATAGCTCGACACGACATTGAGGGCCGAAGGACCTGTACTGTGCTGTACTGTTCTATGTTCTGAAGGAGTACTGCCCAGACGCCCCTTAAAATTCACTACTGTTTCTGCTTCCAGTCTGGCAGAACTTCCCTACTTGTCAATTCCAATCCCCTCAAAATAAATACCTGTTTTTGGTTGGGCCTAATAACTAGTGTTCCTCCTTTCAGTGATTTGTGTGTCTATATCCCAAATCCCTATTTCCCTCCACCCCATTTAGACCCTTGTATTCCAATTACTGTATATAAAATGCTCTTTTATTGGCAGCCATACATTGGGATAATGCACGGTGGCACAGTGGTTAGCACTGCTGCTTCACAGCAGCAGGGACCCGGGTTCGATTCTCAAGAAAAAAAGCAAGATAAAAGTCTGAGGGAAAACTGATGAGAAAAGATGGGAAACCTGAGTGGAGCATAAACAGCAGCATGGAGTGTTCCTGCACCACATAGTCTGTGTAAGTTCATTTCTCACCATCGTTTATTTAAGACATCAAAGTGAAACCCCTTATTACACACCCGTCCTACAATCAACAGGATTTTTAAACCAAGCTTGTTCCCCATAGACACATAACGCTGGATACTTAAAGAAGTAGACGAGGGGATTGTAAAAATGGTAGTCATACTCTTTCCACATTCCCTTGATTTGGGAATTGCACCGTTAGATTGGAAAGTTGTTAATGTCACTCCGCTATTTGGTAAGAATGGCAGAGAGAAAGCCAGGTAACCACAGGCCTATCAAGTGGTTTAAGGTCAGTTACGCAGCAGCTACTGGAATCTATCATTAGGGTAGAGTGACTGAGCATTTGGACAAAACCTACTCATCAGACAGAGCCATGGAGGCTTTGTCTCACGGGTACGTCATGGTTGACTAATTAGACAGAATTTTTCTTCCCCACCCCCCCCCCCAAAACATTTGGGCTATTACAGTCAGTTCTGGAAGGATATATCAGCCTTGGAGGGGGATAGGGAGGGAAGAGCAGCAAAGGTCACCAGAGTGATACCAAGCCTACAGAGTTTAAGTATGAGAACACGTTGCATAAACTTAAGTTTGCATTCACTTGACTAGATTAAATTGAGCAGCGACCTGATCCGAGATGTTCAAGGCATTGAAAGAATTCAGTAAGGTAACTACAGAGGAACTATTTCCTCTGATAGGAGCACCAAGTTGAAATCAGAGTTAGGCTGTTCAGGATCACTTTCAGAGAATTGCATTTTTTCACAAAACATTCACAAAAATCTCAAGATTTCTGCAAAACACTACAGCTGCTGGAATAATTAGAGTTTATCTCACAGAAAAATTTGCTGTAATTTCTGAACAGAAACTGAAGGCGACAAAACCAACGTGAATAAATGGAAGATAAATATCAGCCAGGATCTAACCGAAAGGCAGATCAGCCCAGAGGGACTGAATGAAATCCTCCAGTTTCTAAACATTCTATATTCCAATGTTGCATGATAATGACAAACCACGAAGAAAATAATACTGTTAATGTTCACGTCATCTCCATACCTTGTTCCACATTCTCCACTGTGCCGTGTTGAGCCAAGAGTCCATCCAGAACCTGAAAACAATGAAGAGACAGAAGAGTCACGCCGCGCCGCCCAAGCAGACAGGAGCATCACGCCGCGCCGCCCAGGCAGACAGGAGCATCACGCCGCGCCGCGCCACCCAGGCAGACAGGAACATCACACCGCACCACCCAGGCAGACAGGAACATCACGCCACACCGCACCACCCAGGCAGACAGGAACATCACGCCACGCCGCCCAGGCAGACAGATGGGAGCGTTGTACCACGTCGCCCAGACAAACAGGAGCATCATGCTGTGCTGCCCAAACAGACGGGACCATCAGGCTGAGCAGGTAAAACAGAGACGTACACAGAGTAACCAGACAGACTGGGGGGGCATTTGGACTCTGCAGTCCAATCTTTCAGTAAACCATAGCTTTTTCTGGATGAAAACTAGTATCCTTGGTGCTCGATCACCCAAGGAAAAAGGCAGTGAAAGAATGCCATCTGGGTGAAGGGGTTTGCTGAGGCAATTAACAAGGCTGGTCACGCACAGAACTACTGAAGCATGTGGCATTATGCCCACAATAATGATCTGAAGCTAATTCCAAGCGCACCCAACCTTTCACAAGATTAGAATTGGCTTGACGGCCCATCCAGCCCCCAAAATCATGACAATTTAAAGGAAACATGAGTTACATAACAGGTTAGCCAGTGATTAGGGAAAAGGTGAAGGGACAGATGTTGTATCTCCTGTGCTCGAGCAAAATAATGTTGTATTGAAGAAAGGGCACTCAGATGACTGAGGAATGAATGAGGATGTTGCAAAGGGAACAGCCCCTTTGGAATACTGAAAGGAGAGGATAGGGAAGAACTTGAGGCACCAGCCTGTCCATCTTCTAGGTTTGGGCTCCCCTGGGGGGGGCAGTATCCTGTTCTTTGTGAGCTTGTTCTGTTCTGCTCTTGGTATCCTTCCTGCAAAAGTGTCTGTGGAAAAACTACACCTGGTATCTATTGGATAATCCTGATGCTCGTCTCTCTGGGGCTTCCTTACTTCATCCAGGTAGGTGGGATGTTGACATAGGCTCTGATTTGTTATGTTTAATTATGGAGGATTTGCCTCATCTTGTAGGGAGAAAGAGGGCCATATCTTTCTCCTGGATACCCCATAGATGGGCATCTTGACGATTCTTCTCCTTGTTAGTGGGGTTTCTTGGTGGAAAATGGTTTAGGTTTAGGTTTTAGTCTGATTGGTGCCTCTGATATGGTTGGAGAGGAGGGAAGTTTGAAACACATCCTTGGCATACTGATTCTCGTACAGAAAAGTTTCCTCTGACACACCACATCCTGTACCAATGGCAGTATCCTGAGATCCCCCTTTTATGAGTTATCCTTTCATTGCTTGGAAGTCCTGGGATGTTGTGTTAGGCTCCAGATGGTTGTATATTATCCCACAAGGGATGACATCTAGAATTCATCATAGAATTCCTAGTGTAGAAGGAAGCCATTTGGCCCATCAAATCCATACTGACAATCCCAGCCAGACTCTATTCTCATAACCCTCATTTACCCTGCTAATCCCCCTGACAGTAGGATCAATTTAACATGGCCAATCAACCTAACCCGCACATCTTTGGAGTGTGGGGGAAACCCACATAGAGATGAGGAGAACATGCAGAGTCCACACAGACTGTAACCTGAGTCCAGAATTGAACCTGGCACCCTGGTGCTGTGAGCAGCAGCGTCAACCAATGTGCTATTGTGCCACCCATATATTGTTATCCTGTGGAGGAGGGTATGCACCATAGAGCCACATGTTATGATTGTATCCCGTTATCCTCAGATCCCCAACTCTTCTTTGTATCCTTTCTTTATCCGTACAGGAGGAGCTGCCGACTACAATGATTGCAATGACTGATAACTGGAATCATTTGTATGACTATTCGCTGGTCTTTTCTGTACGTTCGTGTGAAATAATGATTACTCTGTACTCTTCGAGATTTAGGAGTTATGTTACGTTTTGTGGCAAATGGAAAATGGAAAACTTACAATAAAAACATCTTTAAAGAAAAAGCCAGTAAATGGGTAGTTACCCACTCCTCCAGGCTACTCACCTCCCACTGCAGATGGGGCGGGATGTTGCGTATTTGAATTTTCCGACTCCTACAAAGAAAGAACACAAACTCCATCAGTGCCCTGGTGCAGTGCGTCAGAGAGTGAGTTCAAAAGAGAACTGGGGTGTGGGAATAATCCAAAGCAATAGACTGGCACAAATTGTGTACACAGAGTGCCAATGACAGAGTGGCATTCTCTTTTGGGATATGTAGATAGTACCAGAAATGCAGTATTTAATGCCCTTCCCGAGATGCCCTGATGTCACTCAGTATGGTGTCACACGTAGCATACAGCAGGAAGGATGGCAGCTTTGTCTCCTGGAATATAGTGAATTGGCTGGATTTTGGCAAGAGCTCAGCAATGCTACAACAATTTACGTTCACACAGCACCTGTACTGTCCTGATGGTGCTTCACTGGAGCATCACAAAGTAAAACAGAACACCAAGACATCCAAGGTGATATTAAGTCAGATGGTCAAAAGTGTGGTTAGACGTAGGTCTTAAAGAACATCTTGAAGAGGAAGTAGAGCTAGAAGGAATCCCAGAGCTTCAGACTTTGATAGAATCACAGAATCCCTACAGTGCAGAGGGAGACCATTCGACCCATCAAGTCTGTACTGACCACAATCCCATCCAGGCCCTTGCCCCGTAACCCCACACATTTACCTGAAACAGTCCTCCTGACACTAATGTCAATTTAGCATGGCCAACCAACCTAACCTGCACATCTTTTGACCGTGGGAGGAAATCAGAGCACCCGGAGGAAACCCATGCAGACACAAGGAGAATGTGCAAACTTCGCACAGACAGTGACCCAAGTCCCTGGTGCTGCGAGGCAGCAGTGCTAACCACTGTGCCGCCCTAATAGCTGAATACATATCTGACGCAATTAAAATTGAGGATCTCAAGAGGCCAGATTAGACGGCATGTAGGGGTATTGGAGAGTTGCAAGATCTTACAGTGACAGGGAGTGAGGCCATTGAGGGATTTGAAAGTAAGGCTCAGAATCCTAGAATCAAGGTACTGCTTCACTGGGAGCTAGTGTAGGTCAGTAAACAAAGAGGTGAGGGAAGAAAGGAACTTGATGTAGATAAGGTGGGCAGTGTTCTGAATGACCTCTAGATTATTGAGGGTTGGAATGCGAGACACCAGCCAGGGGTGTGCTGGAATAGTCAAGTTGAGGTAACAAAGGCACAAAGGAGGGTTCCAGCAGCAGGTGAGCTGAGACAGGGGTGAAGTCAAGGGATGGTAGCGAGGTGGAAATAGGCAGGTTTAGTGATGGGGCACATCATGTGGTTCGAAACTCACCTCAGGGCCAAATATGACAACAAAGTTACAAACAATCTGGTTCAATCTCTGGCTGCTGCTGCGGTAAGGGACGGTGCAGTAGTTCAGAAATGGAGTTTAGGGTAGACACCAAAGGCAATGGTTTCAGTCATCCTGACACTTAATTGTGAAAATTTCTGCTCACTGGACGTCGGATATGCAATCTGTTTACTCAGCAACAGGGGAAGTCAAGAGAGGTGGCAGCGTTGTTCAGTTCACACGTGAAAACAGATTTTGTGTTTTCAGATGTTGTTGTCGAGGAGCAGTGCATTGCTTAAAACAGAAGAGGTGCCCCAAGGATAGAATCCAGGAAGGTGGGACACCAGGGGTAATTGTGCAGGAGCAGGTAGAGAAGCCTGGACGATCAGATAGTCAAGAACGGAACCTGGTTGGAGCTGTTCCAGCCAGATGGCCAATGGTGAAGAGGTGCTAGAGGGCAACAAGTCTGAGCCAACCACGTCAAAGGCTGCACAAAGATTGAGAAAGGACATGAGGAGAAAAAAAATGACTTTGTCACAAGCCGTTCCAGCACCCTGCAAGGGTGGAAATGAGCGGAGAGATTCAAAACATGGAGTTCTGGGCTAGATGGGAATGGATTTGGGAGATGACCACACATTCAAGGAGTTGGGAGAGGCAAGCGAAGTTGGCAATGGGGTGATAGTTTGGAAAGACAGTTGGGTTTTTTTTGGAGAGGGGCGATGGCAGCTGATTTTAAAGAGGAGGACGGGACCAGAAGAGGGAGAACCATCAACAATATCAGCCAAAATTGGGACTAGAAGGGGAGGGGGGGGTTAGGTGGTCAGCAGTTTAGTGGGATCAGGATTGAGGGAACAGGTGGTGGGACTCACAGGCAGCATAGGCTCAGAAAGAGCATTAAGGGAGATAAGAGAGAAAGGAGAAAAGACATCTTCAGCGTTAGAGCAGGGGGAACTTTAATGTAAATCTGGCGGAATGGGCTAATAGAAGGAAGGGAAGTAGCTGATTGGATCAGAATCTTAGTGATAGAAAGATCCATCAGACCCTCCCACTTAGAGATATGCATTCTCCTGGTGCCAACTCACAGATTACCCAATGTATTGACTCAGTTTCTTGTTTGATCATGGCGGAATATAAACTTTGCACCAAATTACCAGGCAGCTGCACCCATGACCCTGGTTGCTTGGCGACCACATTCATATCACAAGACAAATGCAGCAATACTTTGATGCAGCTTGCAATGGATTGATCCTAGTCCAAGAATCTTCAACAGAATTTTTATTCAGTGTCACCTGTTGATCTCCCTGGCAGCTTACTGCTTCATTCTATACTCTGCTGCATTCCCAAGTTTCAACACAATCAGTTAGACAATATTGTACCATTGGAAATACTTACATGCTGCAAGGGAAACCTTAATGTGATACTCACAACCTGCCCCTCAATCGATTCTGCCAAGTGTGATCTTTTTAACAGCCAAGGGAAGTAAAAGAAAGTGACAGAGCAAGACAGACAGACTCACACAAACACATGCAGGACATGAAATAGAGGGCTAGGGGGTGGTGTAAGGGGGAGAGGGGTAGGAGAGGACGGGGGAGCGAGCGGGAAAGGGCAGGAGGCAAGTGGGAGAGGACAGGGGGTGGGGGCAGCGATTGAGGGAGGCGCACATGGGAGAGCGGAAGTCTTTTTCCAAGGGAGAGTAATGAATATAAATGAATGTGAAACAAAGAATCGGAAAAACAAAGAATGCACGGAGAGAAATTAATCAGAGGAAGAAACTGCTGTCACACCTCAGTCACTGACACATTGGACAACTCTTCTGTGACATGACTGCTCTTCTACCTCATGGACCTATCGCTTCAGATTTGAATTCCAGCTCGCTCAGGATGTCTTTTTTTTTAAGAAATGACTTTCTCAGGGGCAGAACTTTAAAGATGGAGAGCACCAGGAAGGGGCACATAACGTACTACCATCGACTCTCGGATGCTCATTGCCATTTAATGCTGAACCTGAGCGTTGACTGGCAATGGGAGGGTGGTTTTTGACTGCTATTAGACAACCCATTAGAGCTGTCAGCCAATCTCCAACCCTGCCAGACAGGGTGCTGCAGTGGCCAGAAGTGATACTGCAACTCTCTCCCAGGACAGGTGGAAAGCTAAGTCCTTGGGGTGGGAGGGTCATGGATCATTTTGGCCGGGGGGTGGGGTGCAGAACTCCAAGAGGGGAGGAAGCCCCATCTCTGAAGGGGCTTTCAAATTAAGCAACCTCCTCCCCATCTTGCATAAAGAAAATATATGTTTCTGTTTCCTACCCTACCCACTCTCACCAGCCTAAAGCTTGAGGCCAGGCAGGAAAAGACTATTAAGTGGCCTCTTAAGGGCCTTAATAGGTGAATGTGTGGCTTTCTTGTCTGAGAACCTGACTGTCCAAGCATCAAGTGTGAAGCTTCTTCCCTGCTGCCATCAGATTTTTGAATGGACCTACCTGATATTAAGTTGATCTTACTTCACACCCCAGCTATCTACATTCTGCATTCTCTCATCTTCTCCCTAGTCACTCAATAAACGGTATGTTTTGGCTGGATAGCACATAAGAAACAACACTTTTCATTGTAGGCCAACACATATGACAATAACAAATCAGAAGTTGGAAATTCCATTCATTCAATTTTATACCCCACATGCACCCACCCCACCCCCAAACCCAACTTGTGGAGGATAAAATCCTGTCCCACATCACAGTAAATTCAGCCGAATAACTGGAGGTAACAATTTACATGAACCTGCAGGGAGAAACCCATACTTCCAATTTGATTGCTGAGATGTTAAACACAGCAAACTCCATAATTTACTTATTAAAGAGAAAGACAGGAATACCACTAGGGCCTACAGCCTTAGCAACATTCAAAAGCCTCTAAAAATCTGCAGCCACAAGGAAAATCCAGAATGAATGGATAATCCTATCAAATGTCAGGTCTTTGGGTGGCTGGAAATTCCTTTCTTCACAGAAAAGATTGGAGGATGAGGAGATTGACTTAAAACAGAGTGATTTCCAAAGGTTTCATGGTTTTTGAAATTTGATCAGTCTTCCCTTTGGAAGTCAGGTTGTTTGAAATCTGTGTTTGAAAATGACCAAACCTGTCGGGAGTAACAGCAGAGGTTTGGACACTTCGAGCAGGAAGATGGTGAGTCAGGACCGACAGAAAGATATGGAGAGAAAATTGGATGTTTCATCAACACCACGTTTGGCCTCTTTCATTCATTCTGATACACAATGAACAATAATAAAAATCTTTTTAAAAATGCAAGCATCAACTGCACCACACGAATAGCCTGTTGCCGAGTAACAGCAACGTATCAGTCACTCAATATCTCACCTCAGAGCATACACATTGTTCAAAAGTCATATTACATCGGTAATTGGTGCAAAATCCTCTATTTCTCACATGTGCAAGTAGTGACTGCCCGATGCAGAGACATCAGCTCCCTATCCAATATCTTTTATCATCTATTTGGATTACACTTTGCTTCAGAAGCTGGAGGTGACATCTTCGCCCAGCCACCACATGCTGGTGAAAGTTTGTTAGTTTATTGAGCCTGTGAATGGACATGAGCCCTTGTCCGTTGTAACGTGAACTGAGAGCACACAATCGCTACCAGCATGAGGAGGGAGTGGGGCTACAACTCATCAGCCATGGACAGTGATCCCAAGAGTAGGCAGGAAATAGAACACCCCACTCACATACACTTCCTCCCTAGCTGAAACCTTGGCTATGTCACTACACATCTCTCATATCGCAAAATCTCTCTATGTACTCTTCAACCAAGCTCACTCCAGTCACCTCACCAGGCTGTGTCACCCATTACTGAGGGTTTAGATTCTAAATGGTGAGTCTGGGCTGCAATTTAAACCCTGGCTTCAGATAATATTTGTGAAGCGGTCCAGCTCTCCTTACATAACGTTATGCCACCTCAGCCCTTCAATTAAAGGGACACAAACAGAGAGCAACCAAGTATGAATATGGGGGAGACAACCGGCTTGAAGGTCAGTGGAACGTAGCACTGACAGAGGAGCTCTTTTCAGATGCTGGATGTCCAAGACCCTCCGCCATTATTCGAAGAGGAGCAGGCAGTTTGTTGCTCGTGTCCTAACCAACATGACTGAAACAGGTTACGTGATCATTACCGCACTACCGTTCATGGGAGCTTGCTGTGCACATCGCCACCATTATCACAGCAACAATGTTCAACTGGCTCTGAAGCACCCTGGTACATCCTGAGGTTGTGAACTGCGAGTTCTTTCCTCCTTTCTTCCAAACGGGGAGAGGTGATGGCAACGGGAGCAAGTGTGGCTTACATAATCAGCAAGGGGCAAGGGTCCAGTCCCTACAATCACGGCAAGACAGAGAGATGCCAGGTGTGGTAAAGATGGGCTCCAACTGGCTGCACCCAATGCAATGCAGTCACTTTGCCCTAGCTACTGCAACAGCTGACTCTTACACATCAGCAGCTAAATACAGAAAGGGCGACATAGAAACACTATCCGTACTTTAACGGCAACTGATCCACATGCACTGAAACACTCCGGAAACAGGTAAAACATGGGTTGCACACAGAGTCAAACTCCCGTGATGAGTCCAACAAATATTACACAGTCTCTCCTAAATATCAACCATTCAACTTCCCCAGGAACAGAATCAAGCTGTGCCTCAGCATCTCTTGTCTCAGAGTCAGAAGTTTTCTATGAAACTCATCTCCAAACTCCGTGGCCTGGGCCTCGGCTCCTCCCTCTGAAAATGGATCTTGAGCTTCCCAACTCACAGACCACAATCAGTAAGGATAGGGAACAACATCTCCTCCACAATCATCCTCAACACCGGTGCCCCACAAGGCTGTGTTCTCAGCCCCCCTACTATACTCCTTACACCCCAATGACTGTGCCCAAATTCCCCTCCAATTCGATTTTCAAGTTTGCTGATGACACGGGTGATGAGCGTTGTTGCTCGGTGTTGATTTGCTATTTCTCAAAACTTCGTTGGGTGTAACTGTGAGTATAAAACTAACTTACCTCGGGGATCTGAAGTCTGCAGGGAGCAGTTGGAGGGCAGAGCTGAGCATAACTGTGAGTATGAAACTAACTTACTTTAGGCCGTGGGGAGTTCTGGGAAGGTTTGTAGTTTGCTATTATAGTGCGGGTCGCAGTGATAGCTGGTTAAATGTTTTATTTTTACCTGTATATAAGTTGGGTGGTTCTTAAACTCAAGACACTACACTTCTAGTGTCCCCCAATCCTTCCACCTCCTCTAACCTAAAAGGGATGAGTGGATATCAGGCAAGCTCTTCCTTTCTTTTTATTTTATCCGCAAGTTATCTAGAGGGGATGGCAGGGAAAGCAGTGCAACGTTCCTCTTGCAGAATGTTTGAGGTGAGGGACACTGTCAGTGTCCCTGCCGATTTCACCTGTGGGAAGTTTCCAGCTTTCCAGCTTCTCAAAAACTGCATTTGGGAACTGGAGCTGGAGGTGGATCTGGATCTGGATGAACTTCGGGTCATTCGGGAGGCAGAGGTGGTCATAGATAGAAGCTTCAGGGATGTAGTTACTCCGAAGAGTGAAGATAGATGGGTGACGGTGAGAGGGGCTAGGAGGAAGCAGTCAGTACAGGGATCCCCTGCGGTCATTCCCCTCGGCAACAAGTAAACCGTGTTGGATACTGTTGAGGGGGACGACCTACCAGTGGTAAGCCACGGTGACTGGATCTCCAGCACTGAGTCCGTCCTTGTGGCTCAGATGGGAAGAGGGGAGAGCAGGAGAGCAATAGTCACTGGTGACTCATTAGTTGGAGGGACAGATAGGAGAATTCTGTGGCAGCGAAAGAGATTCACGGATGTTGTCTCCTGGGTGCCAGAGTCCTCGGACTGTGTTTTTAGGATCCTTAAGGGGGATGGGGAACAGTCACAAGTCGTGGTACACATTGGTACCAACGACATAGGTAAGAGAAGGGATGGAGATTTAAAACAGGAATTTAGGGAGCTAGGATGAGAGCCAGGACAAACCATGTTGTCTCCTCTAGTTTGTTGTCAGTATCATGTGCTAGCAAGTTGAGGCAGAGGGAGAGTGTGCAGATAAACACGTGGCTGCAAGGATGGTGTAGGAGAAAGGGTTTCAGTTACATAGGTAATTGGAGCACATTCTGGGGAAGGTGGAACCTGTACAAACAGGACAGTTTGCACTTGAACCAGGGCAGCACCAATATCCTGGGAGCGGGGTGCTGGTTTAAACTAATTTGGGATGGGAAAACGAGCTGTAGTCCAGAAGCCAGTGTTGAGTATGGTAAGGTACTGAGGAGGGTATCAAGGTCACAAGAGCGTACTGGCAGATAGGAAGGTGGGTTGAAGTGTATCTACTTCAATGCAAGGAGCATCTGGAATAAGGTAGGTGAACTTGGAGCATGGATTGATACTTGGTACTACAATGTTGTGGTCATTATGGAGGCATGGTTTAACAGGGACAGAAATGGTTGTTGGAAGTTCCGGGGTACAAATGTTTCAGTAAGAGTACGGAAGGTGGTAAAAGAAGTGGACGAGTAGCATTGTTAATCAAGGATAGTTTAACGGCTGCAGAAAGGCAGTTCGAGGGGAACTGCCTACTGAGGTAATATGGGCTGAAGTTAGAAATAGAAAAGGAGCGGTCACATTGTGAGGAGTTTTCTATGGGCCTCCAAATAGTAATAGAGATGTGGAGAAGGAAATTGCAAAGCAGATTATGGATAGGTGTGGAGGTCACAGGGTAGTTATCATGGGTAACTTTAACTTTCCAAATATTGACCAGAACCTTTATAGGTCGAATAGTTCGGATGGGGCAGTTTTTGTTCAGTGTGTGCAGGAGGGTTTCCTGACACAATATGTGGATAGGCCGACAAAAGGTGGTGCCACATTGGACTTAGTACTGAGTAATGAACCAAGCCAAGTGTTAGATTTGCTTGTGGTAGAGCACTTTGGAGATAGTGACCACAATTCGGTGTCCTTCATTATTGCAATGGAGAGAAATAGGCAGAGCAAGGTTTATAACTGGGGGAGGAGTAATTATGATGCAATTAGGCAAGAATTAGGGAGCATAAGATGAGAACAGAAAAATTGTTAGGGAAGGGTACAAATGAAAAGTGGAGCATTTTCAAGGAACAAATGCTGCGTGTCCTTGATAGGTATGTCCCTAATAGGGAAGGAGGAAATGGCTAAGTGAGGGAACCATAGTTCACAAAAGGGGTTGAATGTCTTGTCAAGAGGAAAAAGGAAGCATATGTAAGGATAAGAAAACAAGGTACAGTTGGGTCGCTTGAGGGTTGCAAGGTAGCAAGGAATGAGCTAAAAAAGTGGCTAAGGAGAGCTAGGAGGGGACATGAGAAGTCTTTGGCAGATCAGATAAAGGAAAACCCCAAGGCTTTTTACTCTTACGTGAGAAATAAAAGAATGACTAGGGTGAGGTTAGGGCCAAACAAGGATAGTAGTGGGAACTTCTGCATGGAGTCAGAAAAGATAGGTGAATGAATGCTTTTCTTCAGTGTTCACCAAGGAGAGGGGCCATGTTTTTGAGGATCAGTGTGAGATACAGGCTGATAGGCAGATGTTCTGAGGGAAGATGTATTAGCAAATTTGAAAAGTCTGAGAGTCAGTAAGTCCCCTGGACCAGATGGGATATATCCTAGGATTCTTTGGGAGGCAAGGGATGAGATTGCAGAGCCTTTGGCTTTGATCTTTGGGTCCTCACTGTCCACAGGGATAGTGCCAGAGGACCGGAGAGTAGCGAAATAAGAGGAAATAGGAATGATCCTGGTAACTATAAGCCGGTTGGTCTTACTTCAGTGGAAAAGGTCCTGAGGATTTATGACCATTTGGAAAGATGCAGCTTAATCCGGGATAGTCAGCACGGATTTGTGAAGGGCAACTCTTGCCTCACAAATTTGATTGAACTCTTTGAGGAGGTAACCAAGTGTGTAGGTGAAGGTAGAGCAGTTGATGTCATATACATGGATTTTAGTAAGGTGTTTGATAAGGTTCCACATGGTAGGCTCATGAAGAAAGTAAGGAGCTGTGGGATAGAAGGAAATTTGGCCGATTGGATAAGTAAGGCCTATAGCGTGTTTGCGTTTATTAACAGGGGGTTTGAGTTTAAGAGCCGTGGGGTTATGCTGCAACCGTACAGGACCTTGGTGAGACCATATTTGGAATGCTGCGTGCAGTTCTGGTCACCTCACTGTAAGGAGGACATGGAAGCATTGGAGAGAGTGCAGAGGAGATTTACCAGGATGTTGCCTGGTTTGGACGGTAAGTCTTATGAGGAAAGGTTGAGGGAGCTGGGGCTTTTCTCTTTAGAGCAGAGAAGGATGAGAGGCGGCTTAATAGAGGTTTATGAGATGATGAGGGCGATAGATAGAGTGGACGTTCAGAGGCTATTTCCTCGGGTGGATGCAGCTGTTACTAGGGGGCATAACTATAAGGTTCATGGTGGGACATGTAGGAGGGATGTCCAAGGTAGGCTTTTTACTCAGAGTGGTTGGGGTGTAGGGAATGGACTGCCTGCTGTGATAGTGGAGTCAGACACCTTAGAAACTTTCAAGTGGTTATTGTACAGGCACATGGAGCACACCAGAATGATAGGGAGTAGGATAGCTTGATCTTGGTTTCGGACAAAGCTCAGCACAACACTGAGGGCCAAAGGACCTGTACTGTTCTATGATCTATGACACCACCATGGTGAGTTGGATTTCAAACAATGACGAGACAGAGTACAGGAATGAGACAGAATCTGGTGAACTGGTGCGGCAACAATAATCTCTCCCTCAATGTCAACAAAACGAAGGAGATCGTCATTGACTTCAGGAAATGTAAAGGAGAACATACTCCTGTCTATGAAGTAGAAGGGGTCAACAGCTTCATGTTTTGAGATGTCCAGATCACCAATAACCTGTCCTGATCCCCCCATGCCGATACTATAGTTGAGAAATCCCACCAACACCTCTACTTTCTCAGAAGACTAAGGAAATTTGGCATATCAACTATGACTCTCACCAACTTTTACAGATGCACCACAGAAAACACTGCATCACAGCTTGGTAGGCTCCTGCTCTGCCTGAGACTGCAAGAAACTGCAAAAGGTTGTGAATGAAGCCCAACCCATCATGCAAACCAGCTTCCCATCCACTGATTCTGTCTATACATCACACCACCTTGGTAAAGCAGCCAGCATAATTAAGGATCCCATGAACACTGGACATTCTCTCTTCCACCATCTCCCGTCGGGAAAAACATACAAAAGTCCGAGGTCAAGCACCAACCGACTCAAGAACAGCTTCTTTCCTGTTAGACTTTTGAAGGGACCTATCTACCTTGTATTAAGTTAATCTTTCTCTACACCCTTGCTATGACTTTAACACTACATTCTGCACTCTCTCATTTCCTTCTCTATGAATGGTATGCTCTGTCTGTATAGCACACAGGAAACAATACTTTTCACTGTATGTAATACATGTGACAATAATAAATCAAATCAAAAAAGATTGTGGGTTGTGGTTCCACCCCAAAAGATACCACAGTGCAGTAACCAGGGAGCACCACAGCACTAAAACAGTCAGCTTTCAGACAAGATGTCTGGCTGAGCCCTACTCCCCCATCAGGTGGATCTGAACAATGCTGGTTAGGACACTGGGAGTTCTTCACTGCCCTCCTAAAATCGGGCTGTGGGATCTCCAATGTTCTTTTGAACTGGCCAGTTTGGAGCCTTGAAGTAAATCAAACTATGCCTGAGAGTTAGCAATGGTATAAATAATAAATATTTAACATCTATTAATGCACTGATCCACTCTGTCTCCACTTGTCAGGAAGTTATGAGGCAGTGGGGTTGCCCAGTGTATGGCAGCCATCCCACCACCAGTCTTACCAACGATCACCGGCCTGCCAGTGCACTCTCCAATACGTACTCCGACACCCGCCTACCACGGCGCCTACGCTCCAACACACCTGCCTGTTGGGGGCACCCACATTCCGACACATCCACCCACCCACGCTCTGCGCTCTAACACCCACCCGCAGGCGCTCCTCGACATGCCCACCCTGACACACCCGCCCACTGGGGCGCTCCCCGACATCCGTCCTGGAAAGCTGAAAGGGCAGATAAACGAGTGTTTCTAAACACTGGAATGACACCCCCTCTGTTACATACCAATCCCCCGAGAACATGAATACCATCAAACCCCCGCTCAAAGACAGAAAATGCTGGAAAAGCTCAGTGGGTCTGACAGCATCTATGGAGAGAGAAATACAGTTAACGTTTGGAGTCTCTATGACCCTTCCACACGGTTTGAAGTTCCCAATTGCTTCTTGAACGACCACCCAACATGCTGAAGATGGTACAGCATTTTCTCCAACTACAAGTCAGTCATTCATGTAACTCAGGGAACAAAGCAGCCTGTTTGTGCACAGCAAGATTCCACAAACAGCAATATGATAATGACTAGATACTACGTCCTTTGGACAACGGTTGCGAGATAGATAATGGCCAGGCATAGCTCCCCTGATAGTCTTTGAAATGATGCCGAGGGATCATCACGTTCATCAAATGGGGTCTCAGTATGAACCCTCATCCGAAAAACTGCACCTCCAACTATGCAGGACTCCCCTAGTACTGCAATGCCTTGGACCTACTGCCCTGATTTTTATGTTGAAGTCCTGGAATGGTTCTTGAACCTGGAACCTTGTGACTGAGGCAAGAGTATAACTGACTGAACCCACACCTTCTCCTGCAGTCATGGTTTAGCCTGAAATAATTCATTCTTTCACATTTCAAATCTGAATGAAGGCCACCTCTATCAGTGCAACTGCCCCAAGATCATCAATTTTCATCTTTAACTACAGAATCCCAGCAAGACAAACACTGTGACAGACACAAACTGATCAACTCCACTTCAAAAATTCAGTCAATTCTCAGAAGCCCCACAGTGCAGGAGTCCATTCAGTCCATTGATTTGATTTGACTTATTATTGTCACATTATTAACATTGTGAAAACTATTGGTTCTTGTGTGCTTTACAGACAAAACATACCATTCATAGAGAAGGAAACGAGAGAGTGCAGAACGTAGTGTTAGTGGTAGCTAAGGTGTAGAGAAAGATCAAGTTAATGCAAGGACAAGTCCATTCAAAAATCTGATGGCAGGAGGGAAGAAGCCGTTCTCGAGTCAGTTGATATGTGACCTCGGACTTTTGCATCTTTTTCCGATGGGAGAAAGTAGAAGAGAGAATGTCCGGGGTGCGTGGGGTCCTTAATTTTACTGGCTGCTTTAGCAAGACGGTGGGATGTGTAGACAGTTCAGTGGATAGGAGGCCAGTTTGTGAGATTGGTTGGGCTTCATTCACGACCTTTTGCAGTTTCATGTGGTCTTGGGCAGAGCAGAAGACATACCAAGCTGTAATACAACCAGAAAGAATGCTTTGTGTGGTGCGTCTGTAAAAGTTTGAGAGAGTCAAAGTTGACATGCCAAATTTCCTTTGTCTTCTGAGAAAGCAGAGGCGTTGGTGGGCTTTCTTAACTATAGCGTTGGCATGAGGGGACCAGGACAGGTTGTTGATCGGGACACCTAAAAACTTGAAGCTCTCGACTGTTTTCACTTCGTCCCATTGACGTAGCTAAGGGCATGTTCTCCTTTCCAATTCCTGAAGTCGCTGACAATCTCCTTCATTTTGTTGACATTGAAGGAGAGATTACTGTTGCTGCACCAGTTCACCAGATTCTCTATCTTATTCCTATACTCTGTCTCATCATTGTTTAAGATCCTAGCCACTACGATGCTGTCCTCAGCAAACTTGAAAAGTGAATTGGAGGGAAATTTGGCCACACAGTCATTGCTGTATAAGGAGTATAGTAGGGTGCTCAGAACATAGTCTTGTGGGGCACCAGTGTTGAGGATGATTGTGGAGGAGGTGTTGTTCCCTATCCTTACTGATTGTGATCTGTGAGTTAGGAAATTCAGGATCCAGCAGGAGGTGCCAAGGCCCACGCCTCAGATTTTAGAGATGAATTTCATGGGAATAGTAGTATTGAAGGCTGAGCTGTAGTCTGACATAGGTGTCCTTGTTATCTAGGTGTTCCAGGGTCAAGTGCAGGGTCAGGGAAATGGCGTCTGCTGTGGACCTGTTGCGGCAGTAGGCAAACTGTAGTGGATCCAGGTAGTCCAGGAGGCTGGAATTGATTTGTGCCATGACTAACCTTGAGTCTGCACCAAATAGAATTGCCAATGCAAATAACCGGGGTACAGTACTGATGGGTCTCTGTATAACACCGGGGTACAGTACTGATGGGTCTCTGTATAACACCGGGGTACAGTACTGATGGGTCTCTGTATAACACCGGGGTACAGTACTGATGGGTCTCTGTATAACACCGGGGTACAGTACTGATGGGTCTCTGTATAACACCGGGGTACAGTACAGGTCCGTCTCTGTATAACACCGGGGTACAGTACTGATGGGTCTCTGTATAACACCGGGGTACAGTACAGGTCCGTCTCTGTATAACACCGGGGTACAATACTGGTGTGAAAGGGAAGGTGAATTGAGAATTCATTACACAACATTGCCCTGCAGCTGACACGGTGCTGCCAAAACTCTAGTACTGGAACATGTTCAATTAGACAACCTCAGTGACAATTCTAATATATAGCAAGTGGGCAGTTATGTACATATTAAACTAGCATGGTGTTAGGGGCGTGACTTGCTGTTAAATGTAATGCCCTGAAGTTGTTGCCTGTACACACAGACAGACACACAGACGTCTGTGCTACTACACTCCAATCTGGTGTTGTTGCACTAATGACTAACATGCCAATCAGAAGGGGCTCCAGGGTGTCTGGTTCTGTACCTACACAGCTCTCTGTGGCAATGCACTGGGCTTAGCTCTATATGTGCCTGTGTGGTCCTGAACGCTAGCAAATAAACACAGCCAATTCTCTACCTATCGCCTCCCAGTGCTACCCTCAGCCACAGGCAGAGGGCTGCAGCAGAACTGGCAGAACGATCATGGCACAGGGCTCAACTCACTCCTCCTCCACCACAGCTCCCCCTCCCCTCCCCAGCCTTACTGCTCTCCAGCACCACCTCCTCCCACTATTTGATTCACCCCACCCATTCCCAGCTTCCACTCCCTACTCCCAAACCCATGCCAACTCTCCCCCTTCCTCACACACACACACACACTGTCCCCCCATACACTCCCCTCCCTCCCCCACACACGCTCTACCCCCTCTCCCCACACACACGCACTCCTCCTCCCACGCACGCATGCACTCCTCCCCCCCCCACCCACACCCCCCCGCCTCCACACACACACACACACACACTCCCCCCCCTCCCCACACACACACACACACACACTTTCCCCCTCCCAATACATTTTCAACCTTTGCAGTCAACGACCACAGGTTGGTTGACCACAGCAGGCCTCACATCTGATGCCTACAGATACGCTGTCTCCAGAAATGTCTCCGTGCTGTCATTTGCAGCAGCAATCTAGACAGCTTTGTTTGAGGCAACATCCAGTTTTAATTTTAGACATGGAATTGTTGGCAGTTTTGGAAGAAAATGGAAACCACAGCATCCGCAATTTACCACCAATACTTAGTAGAGAATTCCATTCATCTGGCAGCAAAATACAAGGGTAGCCAGCAATTTCAGCATCACCACTCCCACAGGATGCAGGATAAAGCCCAAGGCGCACAGTCTTTTAAATTAGAGATCCCTGCATCCCCTCACCCCTACTGTGTGTCTTTTCACCGGGGGATTTCAGGCTTCACCCCATGGTACAGGAACAGAAATTAAACCTGGGTTACAGGTCTGTCTCTGTATAGCACTGGGGTACAGTAGTGGTGGGCATAGGTCTGTCTCTGTATAATACTGGGGTACAGGTCTGTCATTGTATAACACTGGTACAGTAGTGGTGGGTACAGGTCTGTCCCTGTATAACACTGGGCTACAGTACTGGTGGGTACAGGTCTGTCCCTGTATAACACTAGGGTACAGTATTTTATTCAGTCAGGAGATTAAGGGTTATGGACCAAGGCAGTTAGACCAATGTGCTACTTACTTGGAAGGACCACTTCCTGGTCCTAGATTCCCACCGTGAGTATGGTCAGGAATTGAGACCGCTGCTTCTCCAGCCTAGCATGCAGGGAATGAACTGCCCCCGAAGGCAGCATTGGATCCCCTTACTGCTCAGTGACTAATTACCGCTCCCTCTAGGAGCTATTTACTCCTGGTTTTCAACACGCCTCTCACATCAGAGGAAAGGGTAACGTTTGTCTCAAATGTGGGGAAAGGGCATCAACTGAAAGGGTTACATAATTTGGGGGGGGGGGGGGGTGGTGGTGAGGAAAGGGGGAGGAGGATTGACAGAGACACATACACAGAAACAGAGACAATGATATGCAGAGTGAGAAAGGGTGAGACAGCAAAGGAGAGGCAGAGAGCAAGATTCAAGACAGAGAGAGAGAGCGCGAGAGAGAAAAAAGCAGAGGAGAAAGCAATGAAAACTAATTATTTTTACAAGTAAGGTGGAAGTGGCATGTAAGCTATTCTCAAAAACCTTTTTGACAATACAAGGCTGCCTGCAGAGATCGGAAGGATAAGCGATCGAAACGGAAAGAGAGAGACAGTTATGATTAGGGCTCTGGAAACTCCCCTCTTGTACAACGTGCATGTGTTATGTTTTCCCCTGGCTGCTGGCTTTCACAACAACGGATACTTGTTCTATTTGGAGAAAAGCACAGGAGTGCCCAGAGAGTGTCCCCTTGAGCCTCCAGACTCCGAAATGGGTGGGGTGCCGTGACCCACACACCCCACTTCTCTCCTGTCACAGCAGCTGGTGGGACTGTTCGACTGGGGTGAGCCCGGACATGTCTTCACTCAGGCCACTAGATGGAGCTGGAAGCGGGCAGTTCCAAAATTCAGCCTTCCTGGGAAAGATCGCTGGCTGAAGACAAGTTAGAGTCACTGGCTGAAGGTGGCAAGACAGTACAGACACAAGTTTGAGAACATGGTGCAACAACACTCTGCTTCAGAAGAGGGTGTTGTATTTTATATAGTGACTATGATCATCTCTGGATACCACAAAGTGCTTTACAGCCTCAATTTAACTTGATTTATTACTGTCACATATTGGGATACAGTGAAAAGTACTGATTCTTGCGCACCGTCCAGCCAAAAACATACCGTTCACAGAGTACATAGAAGAGGAGAGGTTGCAGAATGTAGTGTTGTTGCAGTTACTGATAACTAATAGGGTGAAGAAAAAGATCAACTTAACATGACAGGTCCATTCAAAAGTCTGATGGCAAGGAAGAAGCTGCTCTTGAGTTGGTTGGTACGTGAACTCAGACTTTTGTATGTTTCCCAACAGAAGGAGGAGGAAGAGGGAACATCCAGGATGCATGAGTCCTTGATTATGTTGGCTGTTTTTCCCAAGGCAGTGGGAAGTGTTGACCATGTCAATGGATGGGAGGCTGGTTTGCGAGACAGATTGGGCTACATTCACAACTCTTTTGTTGTTTCTTGTGGTCTTGGTCAGAGCAGGAACCATACCAAGCTGTGATACATCTGGAAACGATGCAATCTATGGTGCATCTGTAAAAAATTGGAGTGAGTGTAGAGGACATATCACATCTCCTTAGCCTCCTGACACAGGAGAGGCATTGGTGGACTTTCTTAACTATAATGTTGGCGCGGAGGGACCAGGACAGGTTGGTGGTGATCTGGACACCTAGAAACTTGAAACTCTGAACCCTTTCTACTTCATCACCATTGATGGAAAAAGGAGCATGCCCTCCACTACACTTAAATTAAATAGAATTAAATACTTCCAAGAGTTGTCAATGTTATAATTGGGGAAACAATAGTCAAGTTGCAAACTAAGCTCCCACAAATTGCAATGTAACATTGGGCTGGGAATTTATTTTGGTGTTATTGGTTAAAGGACTAAATATTGGCCGGGACACCAAGATCATTGACCTGCTCTTCACATTGTGCCACATCTGCCTGAGAACACAAGGGCCACAGCTTAATGTCTCAGCAACAAAAAGCTGTCATTTCTGACAGTACAGTATTCCTTCAGTGCTGCACTGGACTCTCAGCCTGGATTATACCCCAGTGCAGTGGGTTTGAACCCACAGCTGAAAGAATTAGTTTGCCTACTCCTGTGTAGGACATTGGGCACCAACTCTGATACAACTGTTTATTTGTCTCAAGCCCAGCTGCAGTCCCACTCTTGAAGCTTCTCCTTAAATGCACTTTACCAGGACTCCTTTGGCCCATTCCATCTTTTTTCCATTTGCTGGTGGCCATTCTAGCAGCTGCACTGTCAGGCAGTGAAATACTTACCTTGCCAGTGTCTCCACCACCATTTCCCACAGGCATTTCCATCCATCTTCATCAGTGACGTCCCCATCATGTAAAATGCCAACTTGTGACACATTTGCTATTCTCTTCCATGTCTCACTGGCACAGATTGTGGTTGGAGCCACTACAGACACACAGGCCTGGAGTCTGACGGCCATGTTGATGTTGCTGGATGCCCTCAATGTGTGGAGCTGCAAAAAGATCAATGCTGCTTTGCTGATTCTTTAGTGGACATTCGATCTTACATTGCCCTCCCTGCAGATGCTGCATCCTAGATGCTTGATGTTTTGTTGTCCAAAGGGAGTGTTTCGTTACCATCTAGTCTTCATCATCTTGAGCTTCTCGCAGCTGAGGCGTAGACTATTCCTGATGCCAAGACTCTCAAGATTGACGGTCATGTACTGTGGCCTGCCTAATTCTTCAGTCATGTGTCGTCTACGGTGATGTTGTCATGGGGTGGCAAAGGCTGCATTTACCATCATCTTCCTCATAGTAAAATTAATGATGAACACCGCCCGGTTCCTCCTCTGTAGGGGCGCATAAATTTACTGGGGCAACACAGTAGTACAGTTAGCACTGCTTCCTCACAACACCAAGGACGCAGGTTCAATTCCAATCTTGGGTCACAGCCTGTGTGGAGTTCTCCCCTTGTCTGCAAGGCTTTCCTCCTGGTGCTCCAGTTTCGTCCCACAGTCCAAAGATGCACAGTTTAGATGGATTGGCTATGCCACGTTGCCCCTTAGTGTCAAGGGGCTAGCAGGATAAATACGTGAGGTTATGGGGATAGGACCTGGGTGAGATTGTTGTCAGTGCAGGTTCGATGTGAGCTCACTGTGCAGGCTCAATGTACTTCTGTGATGATGTTAAGGAGCCTGCTTTGCCCATGCTGATCTTGACACAGCAGCTTGAGTTGTGGTACAAGCTTCTGAAGTTGTTTATAATATGCCACTCTGGTACATCACAAGACAGCACAACCACAGGGTGGCTATGACAGATATTATCAAAAACTTTCTTGAAGTCAACGAAGTTGATAAAATGGCTTCTGATACTCCAGACTCTGCCCGATGATGTTCCTGAGAGTAAACATCTGCTCGCTGCATGTTCTGTCACTGGCAAAATTGCCTGTTCTTTATGAAGTACACCATCTACTTCTGCTTTCAGTCTCTTGAGGAGCACCCTGCCGAAGGCTTTGCTGGTTTCCGGCAGCACTGGTATGTCCTCCAGTTGTTGCAGTCACTGTGGTTCCCTTTCTTTGGCAGTTTAATGATTATTACTCATCTCCAGTCATCTGGGACATCCTACCCAGTCCAGATCTTGTGGAACAGGGTCAGTGAGCTCTGTTGCGATGATGTGCTCATCGTGCTTCAATAGCTCCCCTAGTATCTCATTGAACCCTGTTAACTTGTCATTGGTCAGGATTCTGACTCTCTGGACCTCTGATTGGTAATTTCTCCCAGGTTAAGGTGCAGCTGATGAGGTGTGGTGCCCTCACCTGAACCCAAACATGGAGCTGGGGTCGGGCTGGCTGAGTATCTCCAGAAAGTATCACCTTGCCTCCTGCTCCTTGTCCATTATTGGCAAGTGGTGCAGCCTCTTACACCAGTCAGTTCCTGTGTAATCCCATGAAGTTTCTTGGCATTGTTCGGATTTGCTGCTTCTTCTGCTTCCCTGCTTTTTTTTTTAAAACTCCATTCTCATTTCTCTCTTCTGAAGCTCTTCTACCTGGCTTTATCTTATCTTGTCTTCCATATTTCTCATTGTCTTTGTTCAATGTACCTTTCCTGGTTCCTCTTACTCTTTACAGGTTTCTTTAATCAATTTCCACATTGAGTCAGTGATCCATCATTCTTTGTTGGCACCTCTCCTCCTCCCAATGGCAACCCTACATTATCTTTAACATTTCTTTCTAGAATTTCCCACTGTTCTGCAGCATTGCCTGACCTCATTAGGACATTGAGCCTTTTCTGGGGGCAGGGGCAGGGGTACACAGCTGGAAGCTGTCTGGTGTCCCCTTGTTCCTCAATTTCTCCACTGCAAGTGGCTGTTGTGACTTTGTGGTTGTTGCCTTCTTCCGTCTCACAAGTTGATGGCCACATCCTGCATCAACACGTCTGGACACCTCGTAGGGAAGTCCTCCATTTGATGCTGATGCATATATAGTCAATCTTGTTCAGAGTTTTACCCTCTGGATGTTTCTATGTTTTTTTGTGCATATTCCGGTGTTTGAAGAAGGTATTCCCTATACTGTGCCTGCTGCCAGTTATGGTGATATTCGCTGGAGTTTATAAGAATGAGAGGGGGTCTCAATGGAAACTTATAAAATTCTAACAGAACTAGGCAGAGTAGGTGCAAGAAGGACATTCCTGATGGTGGGGGTGTCCAGAACCACAGGTGGATACCAGCCTGTGGATACAGGGTAAATCATTTAGGACAGAAGAGGAGAAATCTATTCACCCAGAGTGTGGTTAGCCTGTAGAATTCACCACCACAGGAATTAGCTGAGGCCAAAACATTGTATGTTTTCAAGAAGCACTTGAGGCAAGGGGATCAAAGGGGTCATGATATTGCATTTGATCATCAGCCATGATCATAATGAACGCTGGAGCAGTTTCAAAGGGCCAAATAGCCTCTTCCTGTTCCTATTTTCTTTGTTTCTATGTTATGATTTACTAACTTTGAACCAACTGACGTTTGTGCTGAACATGAGAAGCCAACTCCATGAATGGAGTACAAGATCATCATGGCTTCACTGCCACATCCTTGGCCTGTCCACTGCATCTCATTGATGCTCAAGAGGTTACGTCAATAGTTTCTCATTTCTTGCAGCATCTGAGACATTGGCAGATGGTTCAGACGATAATTTTGACATTGAAGATTGGACTTATAATAATAGAATCCCTACAATGCAGCTGGAGGCCATTCAGCCCTTCGAGTCTGCACCAGCCACAAACCCACAGAGGCCTTATGCCCATAACCTCACCCATTTATCCTGCTAATCCCACTGACACTAGGGTAATCAAACTAACCCGCACATCTTTGGACTGTGGAGGAAACTGCAGCACCAGGAGGAAACCCAAGCAGACACAGGGAGAATGTGCAAACTCCATACAGGCAGTGACCTGAGGCTAGAATTAAACCCGGGTTACTGGCGCTGTAATGCGGCAGTGTTAACCATTGTGCCACCGGGCCCCACTGGTATATAGTATCTTAAATGCTCCAAACCACTTCAGGACAACATTACAAAACAAAATATAGCATAACTATCCTAGGAGATTTAGGTCGGATGACCAAAAGCTTGGTCAAAGAGATACATTTTAAGGAGAGTCTTAAAAGGAGGGAAGTAAGGTGGAAAGATGGGAATTCCAGAGCTCATGCCTAGACAACCAAAAGCAAGGCCAACAATGGTACAGCGATTAAAATCAGGGATGTTCCCGAATCCGGAATTAGACCAGCATCCTTATTCCACTTTGAAGCTATGGGCCACATTAGAGGATAGTTTGTCATGGAGTTCCCCCAGTGTACAATATTGAGACCTTTGCTTTTCCTGAAATACATTAATGACCTAGGCCTTGGTGGGCAGGACACAACTATAACGTTTGGAAGTATTGTGAACTGTGAGAAGGATAGTGTAGAACATCACAAGACAGACAGGCTGATGGTACAGGCAGACAAGTAGCATTTGAAGTTTACTACAGGGAAGTGTGAAATGATTCATTTTGGTAGGAAGAATGCAGCGAGACAATATAAAATAAAGGATATAATTCTAGCGGGAGTAGTAAAGGAACAGACGACCTGGGGTTTTTTTACTACCAATAAAAGAAAATAATAATGAAAGAATTAACAGCCCCTTAAAGGGGCACCATAACAAAAAGACAACATTTTAAAGGAAACTTATCAAACTAAATTAAAACAACTCTTCTGGGCTGATGACACATTCCAGCCCCAGTGCTGCCCATTGGTCACAACATCCTCGAGGGCTCTCTCTCCAGGGACACCCCAGTGTGAATGTATCTGAGGAATAGGGGAAGAGGAACTGGGTGTATATGTGCATAAATCATTGGAGGAGTAGGACAGATTGGGAGAGTGGTTCATCATGTATACAGTATGCTAGACATCCTAACTGGGGCACAGAATGTAAAAACAAGGAAGTTTCAATAAACTTGTATAGTTTAAATGTCAACAAAGATTGACAAAGAAGTTGATAAAGGAGGGTAGGAGAAGCTATGAGGCTGGGCTAGCACTTAATATAAAAAAGGATAGCAAGAGTTTTTATAAATATATAAAAAGGAAGAGGCTGGCTAGGGTGAACGTTGGTCCTTTAGAGGATGAGAAAGGGGAGCTAGTGGTAGGGGATGGGGATATGGCTAAGGTCTTGAATAACTTTTTTGTTTCTGTCTTCACGGAGGAGGACGTGAATAATTTGCCGGGTGTTAGAGATGGAAAGGTGGTAGGAATGGAGGGTCTTAATGACATTACTGTTACTAGAGAGGTGGTGCTCGACAGACTGGAGGGGCTGATTGTGGACAAGTCCCCAGGACCGGATGGAATGCATCCGAGGGTTCTGAAAGAAATGGCGGAGGTTATAGTGGATGCCTTGGTGGTTATTTTCCAGACGTCGCTGGATTCCGGGGAAGTGCCGGAAGATTGGAAAACGGCTAATGTTACGCCGTTGTTTAAGAAGGGTGCCAGGCAAAAGGCGGGGAATTATAGGCCGGTTAGTTTAACGTCTGTGGTAGGTAAAATGTTAGAATCCGTCATTAAGGAGGAAATTGTGAGGCATCTTGAAGGGAATTGCTTGATAGGGCGGACGCAACACGGTTTCATTAAAGGGAAGTCGTGTCTGACAAATTTACTGGAGTTCTATGAGGATGTGTCTAGGGCAGTGGATAGAGGAGAGCCGGTGGATGTGGTCTTTCTAGATTTTCAGAAGGCGTTTGACAAAGTACCTCACAAGAGGTTATTGCAGAAGGTCAGGGGACATGGAGTTGGGGGTAGGGTGTTAGCGTGGATAGAGGATTGGTTGTCAAATAGGAGGCAGAGAGTGGGGGTCAATGGGTGCTATTCGGATTGGCGGTTGGTGACTAGTGGGGTGCCCCAGGGGTCGGTGCTGGGGCCTCAGCTTTTTACCATTTATATAGATGATCTGGAGGAGGGAACCGAGTGCAGGGTGTCGAAATTTGCTGATGACACCAAGATTGGGGGAAAGGCAAATTGTGCGGAGGGTGTGGAGAGTCTGCAGAAGGATCTAGATAGGCTGGGCGAATGGGCCAGGAAATGGCAAATGGAATTTAATGTTGGCAAGTGTGAGGTGGTCCACTTTGGTAGGAAGAATGGTAGGAAGGACTATTACTTACGTGGCGGCGAAAAACTGCAGCAGGCGACGGTGCAGAGGGACCTCGGGGTCCTTGTGCATGAGTCGCAAAAACCCAGCTTGCAGGTGCAGCAGGTGGTCAGGAAGGCGAATGGGATGCTGGCCTTCATAGCGAGGGGGATTGAATATAAAAGTAGGGAGGTCTTGCTGCAGCTGTATAGGGCATTGGTGAGGCCGCAGCTGGAGTACTGTGTGCAGTTTTGGGCGCCGCACCTGTGCAAGGATATTTTGGCCCTGGAGGGAGTGCAGAGGAGGTTTACTAGGCTGATACCGGAGTTGAGGGGATTGAGCTATGAGGAGAGGCGGAATAAACTAGGCTTGTACTCGTTAGAGTTTAGAAGAATGAGGGGAGATCTCATTGAGACGTATAAGATGATGAATGGGATGGATAGGATAGAGGTGGAGAGACTCTTCCCGCTCAAAAAAGACAGTAGGACTAGGGGGCACAGCCTCAAGATAAAGGGGAGGCGGTTCAGAACGGAGTTGAGGAGGAACTTCTTCACTCAAAGGGTGGTGAATCTCTGGAATTCTCTGCCCGTTGAAGTGGTGGAGGCTGCCTCGCTAAATATTTTTAAGAAGCGGGTTGATGGGTTCTTGATAAGAGAGGGGATTAAGGGTTATGGGGAGAGGGCGGGAAAGTGGAACTGAGCCACAACAGATCAGCCATGATCTTATTGAATGGCGGGGCAGGCTCGAAGGGCTAGATGGCCTACTCCTGCTCCTATTTCTTATGTTCTTATGTTCTTATTAACACTGTCTCATCCACATTTTCAGAAAGATAAGATGATTTTGGAGATTGGTGAATCTTTTCTGCACTATCAGAATGATGTCATTTGCCCTTGGAACCGATCAATCAGTTACAGGATAGACTGTCCAGATCAGTGACTGTAACACTGCTGTACAGTATAAGTGATTATATTATAGGTCTGTTTAACACTGGAGCAGAGTATGAGTGAATAATGTCATTGATGCTGGAGTTATATATGGGGTTTAATTATCAATTAACATGATGGACCTGATATTGTAAATGAATCCAGTGCCAGCACTGTGGGCACTGTCACAGGCAGCTGGAGATCCCTACAAGAGACTAATCTGTAGCTCAAAAAAAAAATCAGGTGCTTTTAATACCCAACATTTACTGTCAACAACAAAAGCTGCTTCAGAAGATTCCACGGTGTATTTGCAGGATAGTTAAATCCCCTCCGAAACTAAGCCTTCACTTCTTAGTGAAGAAAGCAGAGCACACTACTCTATCGCAGTCATAGCAACCAAGACAAGGGAGACAAACAAAATGGAGTCGGTCGAGATACTTGCACAGCGACCCAAACACTTTGTACGCAGACCTTCACACTTCAGACACCTTGGTGCCAGTTTTAATGCTCTAATCCACCATCATCACTGGCCTCACCAAACAGAATTCCATTCTTGCTGACTTGACTAACAGATGATAACGTAGAGATTAAGTTACTCAACTAATAATCCAAGGAACAAAACTCCAAATCCCACCATGGTAAAAATACTATTCCAAGTTCCACCATGACAGTTTCAATTATATCAGAAATCTGGAAATTAAAAATAATCAGGTTATCGGTAAAGTGACCATGAAGCTATAGGATTCACATAAACAGATCCAATGTCCACAGGTGCTCTGGTGTTAGCTGGTGATCCCAGTCCCACAAAAACAGGGATGACTCTAAACTGTGTTTTGGAACAGGCCAATGAGTCACCCAATTGTATTAAAATCAGCAAAGATTGTAGCACTGTATTTTCCAGAACACTGAAGGGCAATCAATAAATGCCAGCCATGCCCAAATCCAGAGCTAGATGTATTTTTAATATAAAGGAAAGAGATCAGGAGTGCTGACAGCATGAACAGGTCAAACAAGACTAACCTGGTATCAACCTACTCATACCTGTGTACAGTAATGTGTGACGTGAGTGTGCCTTTGAGAAATGTATTTCTTTAATGTCATGTTCTCTGCGGTTTGTAAACAGGTCTTTTGGTTTCACATTGGCACTGGCTGCCTGCCCAGAAGACCTTTTTATTGCTGCTTAAATGGTTTAAATGGGAGTTTGTTAATTTTTACTTCTGAGCTTAATGCAGCGTCTGGGATTTTACAACCTTTTGAATTGATAGAGAGAAAGAATGCTGGATAGGTCAGGTGACTTTACGCATATTTTTTGTTTCATTTTCAGCTTGGGATGCTGGCTGCTTTATTTTTAGTTAGTGTGTGTTTGGACATCAGACTGAAAGGCAGCATCCTCTCTTGCTCTCCCTGATGTTTTAAATTCTGCTGACTAGATGGAAGCAAGGCTTCTCGTCTTCCTGGAGTGAAAATTCTACTGTTAGTAGTTTGCTAGTTAGTACCTAGAGCCACTCTCTCTCCCTGGCATTTTGGCAAGTTATTCTGACTTCAAGCTTGTCTGTGTATGTATCAACAGAACTGCAACATCCAACCAAAGGAATAACTTCCAGCATGATGTGTGCATTCTTATTTTCTGTGCTAAACCTGGGACAAGGGTTTTGTTTATGGGATTTGTTTGGTTGGAACGATATTTAACTGTTAAGGTTTATACAAAGTCATGGGTTTTTTCCTTGTTTGTAACTAGTATAAGTTATTGTTATTATTTTTCTATACATATTAACTGTATTCTTAAACTGTCTGATAAAAGCTCCCTAGTGGATTATTTGATTCATACCTGAAGTGAAACACCTCATGCTTACCCTAACAAAATTCAAACTGAAAAACTAATGATTCAGGCGGACGTCATAGAACGCTTGAGCTTCTGAACAAAATTATAACAACTGATGTGGGCAGAGCATTGCTAAGATCACTAAAAACGAGACTGACCCCACTGCTTCAGTGCTGCCAGGGAGAGGACTGACTGACCCCAGCCCTGTCAATCAGATGCACCCACCCAGGTTTATCCCATTCAGCTCCTGAATTTTTGGAGACCCTGCTACACTCTGCCAAACAGTGAGGATACAACATGGCTGAAGTACTTGAGCACAAAATTCTAGGCTAATGAGTGTAGCATCGCCGGAGGGTCCACACCGAGGCAGCACCGCACCGCCAGAGGGTCCACGCCGAGACTCAGTACTAAGGGAGTGTTATATTGTCGGTTGGCCAGTGCTGAGGGAATGCTTCATGGTTGGAGTTGTTATCTCTCAGAAGAGCCATTAAATAGAGACTCCTTTCGGGTGGTTATATAAAAACTCAGGGAGCTATTTAATTAAGAGCAGGTGTGTTCACCCCAGCATCCTGGCCAATTAGCCCACACTTAAAATAGATTATCTGGTCATTACCTGGATGTTACCTGGAATGAACTGCGAGAAATCCTGAGACTGTACCGACATTTCATAAATACACCAATTTTTGTCTTGTGGCCACCTGTTGTTCCTCAGAGACATTGCTCACCCATGGGGTCCAGCACAACCTCCAGAGGACAGTGGTCTTCTCCCTCATCTGAACCTTATTTCCATTCTCCTTTTATTTATCCTCCTTTCAATCTCAGTAATTGCAAAAGTCCAATACAACTCCCACCTACTTTTACAGATGTACCATAGCAAGAATCACTTCCAGATGTATCACAAGTTGGTATGGCTCCTGGTTTGACCAAGACTGCAAGAAACTACAAAGGGTCATGAATGAAACCCAGTCCATCTAATTAGCCACCACTAGCAACTTGACTCTGTTTACACTTCCCGCTGCGTTGGAAAAGCAGCCAGCATAATCAAATACTCCGGACATTCTCTCTTCTGCATCCTTCTCTCAGGAAAAAGATGCAAAAGTCCGAGATCATGTACCAACCAACTCAAGAACAGCTTCTTCCCTGCAATCATCAGACTTTTGAATGGACCTATCTTGCATTAAGTTGATCTTTCTCTACACCCTATGACTGTAATACTACATTCTGCACTCTCTCCTTTCTTCTTCATGAACGGTAGGCTTTGTCTGTATAACGCACAAGAAACAATACAATACCTTTCATTGTAGACCAATACATGTGACAATAGTAAATTAGTCAAAAAACATGTACCAAAAGGTTTGGATATGACTTTGAAAGCTCTCTGAAGACTGAATTCTGCACCCGCTCACTCTCTAGCACTGAGACCCTCACTTCTTCTGGGCACACAATGTGTTGCTGCCACTCCCAATATACAACATACTGCCTACACCCATTTAAGTCTGATCACTTGCCATAGAACCGGGTGCAAACAGCCAGGTCCAAAACTCAGACTAAATAACCATCCTGATGTGACTAATGTTCACCATGTGAAAACTGATCCTTTTCTGCCTCAGGTGTCCCCAAGGACCAAACATCCCACAAAAAAAAATGTCTCGGGGCAAAGACGGACTCCTGACCTGGAAGGCCTGGGAAGTCTCAGCTAGATGGTGAGGGTAGGGGCAGGAACAGCAGGCTCCAAACACTCAGGACTGGAGGTCACACGTAAATGGCACAGGCATCAACTACTTGAATAAGACACCTCCAGAGGCTGACAAAGAGCCTCAACCTGGCACAGTGAGAAATTTACGTGACCAAAACATAAAACGGGAAGATACAGTTCACGTCTTCAATGACTTTAGATTTGAAACAAGGCATTTTAAAATTGCCTCAATTGCAAGAGCTTAGAGCACAGAGGAGTTTATCCATCCATCACCTCAGTTGTGCTGGCTCTTTCAGAGGAGCTAGATAGTCGCATAGCTCACCTTTTTCCTACAACTCTGCAAATGATTACTCCAAGCACACATCCAATTGTCTTTTGAATGTTCCTGTGCAATCTGCTTCCACAACTCTTCCAGGTAGTGCTCGAGTAAACATTGCTCCTCATTTACCAATTAGTTGTTTTGCCAGTAATTTTAAATCTACAATCTCTGGTTATTGACAGGCTGTTGTGTATTTGGGAATTACTGTGTGTTTGGGGTGTGGCCCATTTTGAAGAGGATGGTCACATGTTCATTCCGTCATATCACTGAGACCTCCACAGGCTGCTGGCAGTTGGAGATCGAAGCGTGCACAATGCATACCTAAAAATAAAACTTCCTGCTGTTTTTATAAAATCTTGTGTGGATCTCTTGAATAGAACCGATCTCTACGCCTCCCTCCTCCCCATCCCCAGCCACAGCCACAGACAAACCAATGCAGACAGCGAAAGGAAATAGTTCCAAGTCCTCACGATGTTAAAACGCCACTATTAGGTCACTTCCTAACCTCTGCTACTGGAACAAGCAGTTCCTCAGTCCATCACCTCAAGTCCCTCATTCCCTGGTCTGATCCTAGTAAACAGCTCTCTATCGTATCCAAGGTCACAAGACATCCTCCCCATACTGTGATGCCCAGGATTGTACACAATACGTCAATGGAGGCTAAATCAATGATTTGTAAAAGTTTAGCATTGATTGCAAAAACAGAGAAACAATGTCCCTATTTACAAAGTCAAATATTTTCTTAACCACCCTCAACATTTCCCATCCTTTTCTAGGATTTGTGAATGTGCATTGCCAGATCTCTCTGCCCTTACACCTACTGCCATTCTCAAAATAGTACCATTTAGATTATACTCCCTCTGCCAAAGTGCATCTCTTCATACGTGCCTGTGTTAAATTGTATCTGACACGTGTCTGTCCATTTCACTAGTCCGATTATGATCTCCTGAAGTTTGCTACTACCCCGCCCATGATTAACCACAACAGTGATGTCATCTGGATAAATACAAACTGAATCCAGAGATCCACATTGTTAATGACACCATGAATGGGCCTGTTAGCTCCCTGCAATGTGATATCATTACAGGTATTCACAAGTTAACTGCATTAGAAATTACCTCTCCTTTGAGACGTTCATTTATACAAGTGTGCAGGCCACAGGAGAAGAGGAAATGGCCGAGGCATCAGCGAGGTTTCAATCTAGCTAAAATTCCAGTGAGGTGAGTCATCGTTACACAACTGTTTATCAGACTAGGCTGGAAATTAACTTGTAAAGATTCAGCACTTTTCACTATTTTTGTAGCAGTTTGCGTACCATACAAGCCCAACACTCCTGCCACATGTTTCTGCTGCGATGTTGATGTAATTAACATACTTACAAATAAACCCAACTTGTGGTTTTAGCCTGAACAAAACTACCAAAGGACATGATGCTTACCAGGTTTCAGAATGGACTGTGAAATGCCAGTTAAATAGCAACTGGTAACCCCATGAATTAATATCACATACACACCACAATGGGATACAATCCACAAAGTCTGTTTGCAGGAGGAAGGCGGGATCAGAATGTTGAATTTGATGATCAAAATGAATGGTGGAGCGGACGAGAAGGGCCGAATGACCTATGCCTGCTTCTAATTTCAATGCTCCTATGAAACGGTGATGTGTAGAAAAGTAGAAATACACGGCATCGTGAGGCCAGCCTGCCCTTCAGCAAGATCGCTGCTGAATTTATACATCAACTCTACCTTAAGCACACTATCACCAAATGCCTCGATCCCCTCTGTAACCAAAGTTCGACTGATCGCTGTCTCGAACGTATTCACCGATTGAACATCCCCAGCTCTGAGGTATTCCAACCCTCCGAGCTAGGAAATTGTTCCTCACCTCTGTCCTGTGTGGTCAATCCTTTATCCTGACACTACGTCTCCCCAAATCTCCCCCAGTTTTTCATCTTCAGCCAGCGGCAACAACATTTCAGCATCTTTACTGTCAAACCTCCTGAGAATCTTGTATGATTCAGAAGAACACCCCTCATTTCTTCAGACTTCAAAAAAATGCCCTCTCATCCCAGGAATCAATCAAGTGATACTTCTGGCGCACCCTCCATGTACACCCATCCTTAGGTGAAGAGGCCAAACTGTAATAGTATGCCAGCTGAGGTCCCACTGGGGTCCTATACTTCCTTATTCTGACACTCACATCGTTGTGAATTTCCAAGTGTCACGTCCTCACCAACTGATTTTAACGTTTCTCTCACTACTGCTGTCAGGTTAATTGGTCCCATTTCCATCTCTCTTTTTCTCTCTCTTCCCCCTCCTTCCTTTCCCAAACTGTAGAGTTATGTTTGATACACTTCAATCCACAATGATCACTCTTGAATCGAAGGAATGTTGCAAAATCAAAACCAAAGCATCCACTATCTCTGCAGCAACTTCTTAGAAAAGCAAAGAGTGGTAGCTTATCAGATTCAAGCTTTTGATATGATTAATTACTTCAGCACTTTTCCTTTACTGATATTCTTTAAGTTCCTCACTCTCATTTGTCCCACTGTGAAGACAAGACAAAATATTTGTTTAACGTCTCTGCCATTTCCTTATTCCCCATTTATCCTGCCCCTGCTTCAAAGGGACCCGCATTTACTTTCACTAATCTCTTCCTTTAACAATAAAAAAAGCCCTTAAATCTATTTTTAAATATCTCAGTAATTCATTCTCTCATTTTCTCCCAGATGTCATAGTCATTCTTGGCTAATTTTAAAACCTCATCAAACTTCAGGCTTGCTACTCTTCCTGGGAACACTGTAAGCCTCTTTCTTTAAATTGAATACTACCTTTAACTTCACTAGTTAGCCATAATTGTGCAACATTTCCAGCAGAGATTCAATTCCTCGAGGAAGTGTTATTTTGTAGGTTATTTCTTCAAACATTTGTTTATCGTTTAACCTAATTTCTCAATCTAACTCTGCCAGCTGGCCCCTCATACCTTAGCAATCGACTTCAAGTTTTGGGGCTTAACTGCATCATTCTCAAACTTAAATGATCACTCTTCCCCAATTGCAAATCAACAGTGTCTCATACTAGATCCAAAATAGCTAGATCTTTGGTTGTTGCCTTGATGGATTGTGTTAGAAAACAATTATATTCTATGGACTCGTCCACAAGCTACTTTTGCTAATTCTGTTTCCCAGTCTATAAGAAAATTAAGTCCCCCAGATTATTGCATTATACTTGCCACTTGCTCCTCTTTTTTTTCATTCATCGTGGGACATGGGTGTTGCTGGCTGGCCAGCATTAATTGCCTATCCTAGTTGCCCTTGAAAAGATGGTGGTGAGCTGTCTTCTTAAATCGCTGCAGTCTATTTGCTGTGGGTTGACCCAGAATGCCGTTAGGGAGGGAAGTCCAGGATTTTGACCCAGCGACCATGAAGGAACGGTGACATATTTCCAAGTCAGGATGATGAGTGGCTTGGAGGGGAACTTGCAAGTGATGATGTCCCCATGTAGCTGCTGCCTTTGTCCTTCTACATGGAAGTAGTCATGGGTTTGGAAGGTGCTGTCTCAAGTCCTTTGGTGAATTTCTGCAGTGCATCTTGTAGATAGTACACACGCTGCAACTGAGTGTCAGTGGTGGAGGGAGTGGATGTTTGTGGATGGGGTGCCAATCAAGTGGGCAGCTTTGTCCTGGATGCTGTCAAACTTCTCGCATGTTGTTGGAGTTGCACCCATCAGCAAAAGGGGAGTATCCCATCACGCTCCTGGTTTGTGCTCTGCAGATGGTGAGCAGGCTTTGGGGAGTCAGGAGGTAAGTTACTCGCCACAGTATTCCTAGTCTCTGATTTGCTCTTGAAGCCACTGTGTTTATGTGGCGAGTCCAGATGAGTTTCTGGTCAATAGTAACCCCAGGATGTTGACAATGGGGGATTCAGTGATGGTAGCACCACTGAATGTCAAGGGGCTATGGTGAGAGCGTCTCTTATTGGTAATGGTATAGTCCGAATATTACTTGCCACTTGTCGGCCCAAGCCTGGATATTGTCGAGATCTTGTTGCATTTGAACATAGGCTGCTTCGGTGTCTGAGGAGTCGCGAATGGTACTGAACATTGCCAATGATTGCACAAACATCCCTACCTCTGAACTTATAATGGAGAAAAGGTCATTGACAAAGCAACTGAAGATAACTGAGCCTAGGACACTACCCTGACGGACTCCTGCAGAGGTGTTCTGGAGTTGAGATGATGACCTTTCACAACCAGAACCATCTATGTAACAGGTATGATTCCAACCAGTGGAGAGTTTGCCCCCTGCTACCCATTGATTCCAATTTTGCTAGGGCTCTTTGATGCCATACTCAGTCGAATGCGGCCTTGATGTCAAAAGTGTCACACTCACCTCACCTCTGGAGTTCAGCTCTTTTGTCCATGTTTGAACCAAGGCTGTAATGAGGTCAGGAGCTCAGTGACCCTGGCAAAGCCCAAACTGGGCGTCACTGAGCAGGGTATTGCTGAGTAGATACTGCTTGATGGCACTGTTGACGACCCCTTCCATCACTTTGATCGAGAGTAAACTGGGTAGTAATTGGCCAGATTGGATCTGTCCTGCTTTTTGTGAACGGTTCATACCAGGGCAATTTTCCATGTTGTTGGGCAGATGCCAGTGTGGTAACTGTACAGGAAGATCTGATTTATGCTGTGTCCGACCCCATGACTACTTTCTGGGGGCCTATAAACTACTCCTGCCAGTGTTTCTGGTCTTTTGTTATTTCTTAGCAGCGCTCATTCTAATTCTACATCTGGATTTTCTGGACTAAGATCCTTTCTCAGTATGGTCTTTATCTCGTCTTTTAAATCTAAGTTACCCTACCTCCTTTTCCATTTTGCCCATTCTATCTAAACATTAAGTAACCTGGAATAGTTCAACTATTAAGTCACCCTGCAACCAGGTCTCAATATTGGCTGCTAGATCAAATCCAGTTACTTCTATTTGTGCAATAAGTTTACTTATCTTGCTACAGTAGTTTTGTGCATTCAGTCAAACTGCCTTTCATTTTAATTTTTTTACTATTTTTCCCCTAAATAGGCCTGAGTCATTAATGTCTTGTTACTGTTATTGTCCCTTCCTGGCACAATGTGCTTGGTTTTACCCAATTTACCACAGCCTTGACTTTTCAGACTTGATAAGACTTAACCTCATCCAAACCATTCCCCCGCTTGACTCAGCCTGATTTAAACGTAGTCTGCCCAGGCAGAAACAGCTCCCTACTTCCACAGGACAAATTGGGATCCTTGCCTCTACACCACTCTTTTGGCCACATATTTAACCCAGGTACTGCAAGGCTTGAGCATTTGTATTAAAAACCAAATTGGATACTCCAATACCACACTCAGAGTGTTGCACTGTCACAAGGTGCTGTTTTGCATTAAATGGAGGCTCTGCATGCCATCTTTGGCTGGATGTAAAAGAACCCAGTGGCACTACTTTGAAAAAGAACAGGAGAGATACCCCCAGGTTCCCGACCAATATTTGTCCCTCATTCATCATAAAAGACGGGTATCTGGATATTACCGCATTGCTGTTCGTGGGAGCTTGCTAGGTCAAATTTAACTGCTGGTTTTCTACATTACAACACTGACAACACTGTAGAAACACTTCATCCACTGTAAAGCCTCTCCAGACGTCAAGTAGTCATAGAAAGTGCAAGTCTTTCTTTTAATTCATTTTCAAAGTTGTTTATTCTTACTCCAATTTGACTACGGTTCGGGTCAAAGGTAATCCACAGATTATTATCTTTACAGGTTCTACTTTCTAATTTGTACTCAAGCTCCTTAAATCATTTCAGCATAACCAAAATCCTAGTCCTACCTTTCTTACATCGACCACAACTCTAAACAACACCCCCCACTATCCCACTTCTTCTCAAGACAGGAGATGTTCTTAAGCATAGCACTGGCCAAGCAACAGCCTTCAGGTTATGCCTGAACACCAGAGAACAGTATGCATCCTGCTAATTATATTGTTGACTGCCACATTTAATTTCAATCCCATCCCCCTCCCCCACTTGAGAGGCCTCCTGTAACCCTAATATTGTATTCTATTTGCCCATTCTCACTGCAGCCTGTTCTCATCCACATCAGTCGCAAATATCATGTACTAGCTGGCAATCCGCAAAAGCCAACGTTTCTCCAGCACTCATTCTGTGACCGTCTTACTAAGGAATCTGACTCCTTCCTGGGTCAACATCTTCTGGTGATTCTCTCCTTCCCTGATGTTCTGCAACGTCTGTAACCTCAGACTCCAGCTCAACAGCTTTGAGTCAAAGTTCCATGCATTGCAGTCACAGAGTCCTGATGTGCTTGACTAAGAGTGCACGCTCTCAACAAACTCCCACAGGCTGCAGATGTGACACACCATCTGCACCACAATCGTTAACCTGGTGTTACAGATTTAACATTTATGGCATTAATTCATTTAGCTTATTTCTTTCTAGGTTTAACTAATTCAGTTAACTACTTAAATTAACTGGACAAAAGATTAGCACTATTTAGTTTTAAAAATTTACTCCCCCAAACTCATGCAAATCACGAGAAGTGTTAAGGACAAAAAGAGAGCCTACCTCATCCCTCACTTTATCCCCATATTGAATTCACACAGTTAGCACTGCTGCCTCACAGCACTAGGGACCCAGCTTCGATGCCCAGCTTGGGTCACTGTCTGTGCGGAGTCTACACATTCTCCCCATGTCTGCATGGGTTTTCCCCTGATGCTCCAGTTTCCTCCCACAGCCTGAAAGACATGCTGGTTAGGTGCAATGGCACTGGAGCGTGGCGACTAGGGGATTTTCATAGTGATGTCATTGCAGTGTTAATGTAGCCTACTTGTGACACTAATAAATTAACTTAAGAACACTCATCACATTCCCAACATTCCACTCTGTCCAGATCCTTGGACCTTACTGCGATAGAGACTGATCATACCTCCACAAGCTTCTGCACCTTTTCAAACATGCTGAACAGACGATAAATGTACTGAAAAGATTTTTCTTTAAATAAAAAAGTCAGAGGTCTCATTCCAGTAAAGGAGGAGAAGGCCACTTAGCTTCTTGAGGTTGCTCAGCCATCCTATTAGATGATGACTGATCTGCATTTTAACTCCATTTATGGATTGTCATTTTGTACTGTTTCACCTGTTAAAAAATTTACAAATCGTACCAAACATTTGACAACCTTAAACACCCTTGCTCAATGGGAATCTATCAATCACCCTTTTAAAACGTTCCCCAAGTTTCAGGTTTCCAATGCAGCGCATGTGAAGAAACAGCCCCTCAACGTCCTAGTTCTCATTAAGGTTATGTCTCCCCAACCAACATGTTAAAGGCAGAAGTGACATTGACGTTTTGCACACAAGTCACCACTGGAATCAGTGACGAAAAGCACTGCAAACATGAACCTAATTATTCCTCTCCCCCACTGATCAACTTGTGATAAATCCAGCCCCAAAATTACAACTCTCGCATGCCCAATACTAACCTCCCCACTAAAAAGATTCAACTCTGATATCAGATTCAGGAACAAGAGTAGGCCATTCTGTCCATTCAATTAGATCATGGCTAATCATCAACCTCAACATCATTTGCTCCTTTGCAGTCTTGGAAAAAATATTATTTGCTCATCAAAACAGCTTGCTTGAACTTCGGAATGTACAGGATATGTTTCAGGTTTGCAAATTTTGAAGTATTCACTTTAAAGATTTAACCTTAAGGGTCCATAATTTTCCTATCCCTTTGCTCAAGGGGTATTTTCCTATAGGAAGGATTAATGGTTTTTTGGTTGTAGAAATGGACTCATGGTGGTGGTGGTGGGGGATCTGAGCAACATTTCTTTGCAATCTGATATTAAACTACTGGAAATACAAAAAGAAAATATCAAATATCCATTCAACTTTCACCTCAGCTGAATTAGACCCTTCATACCCCCCAGATTTCATTTCCCTTAATCTCAAGCTAAATCCCCTCTTCGACCACCATTTTACATTTTAACATTATCTCAGGGGTACAGGACCAATTTTCACCTGTCTGCTAACCACAGCCTCTCGACCGTCTACAGATTGCTAACCCGACCATCACGCCGTGGACAAGGCAGAACTTCCTGCAGCTACACATCAAAGAGCACCATGCCACGGTCTTCAGTCCCTACCACAAAACCCTGCTCCCTAGTCTCTTTCTCAAGCCACACCAGACTGAACGACCTTACTGACATTTTCAACTCTGAGCTCACCTTTAAGCCATTTACTTCCTCCTCCTTAATGGAGTCCACCTTTGCTGCTCTCGCACTTACACTCAACTGCCCCAACATCCTCTTTCCTCACTCCCAAATCCTCCATTAATTTCACAGCGTCCAAAATTCAGCCACACTCGCCTCCTCACTCATTATCCCCACCTCTCCCAGGCCAAACCCATCCATTTTACCTTTTCCTATAAAAAAAATTCTTTAATGTGATTTGGGCATTGCTGGCTCAGTCAGCATTTGTTTCCCATTTCTAAATGTCCCTGAACGGAAGTGGCTTCAGGGCAGTTAGTCAACCACATTGCTGTGCGTCAGGAGTCACATGTAGGTCAGACCAGGTAAGGATGGCAGATTTCCTTCCCTGAATTATATTAGTGAACCAGATGGGTTTTTTTGACAATCGGTGATAACTTCACGCCACCATTACTGAGATTAGCTTTTCATTCCAAATTTTAATTTATTGAATTTAAATTCCTCCAGCTGCAGTGCTGAGATTTCTGCACATACCCCAGAACACTGGGATGCCTGTCCAAGTGGAATTAACTCGATACTGCCATCTCCCCACTGAAATCTCCAGCGTCTCCCTAATCTCTAATAAATGCTCAGGCCTGGTGTATTCACCCACCCTTAGTTACTGAACTTTTGGCCACCCCAGGATTACTTTTACTTTAGAAACCATCATCTAATTTTTTGAACTGTTTATAAATGTTTTGGAACATTGTTTTATAAGCTGCAGAAACATCAGCAGTCACGAGTTTGAGAATCAGAGACCAAACTAATATTTTGTGTCCATGATGACAACTTCCATCACAAACTGAAGACAGCAGGTCAATTTATTTTCCCAAAAAAAACAATTGAAATGGTTCATGATGCACAGCCCAAAATATTCCCCAACAGATACAACAAACCTCTCCCAAATGTTAACATTTCAGTATAGGATATCAGTGAGCCTGGCCAATCCCATAAGTGGACCATCTATCCCCTATTATCAGGAGCATGCTGTGGCTACACAACATCAAGCATGACCTGGCTAAGAATGGTTGTGTTGTGTGTATTAGAGTCAACTAGTAAACCCATCTGGTTACTAATGTCCTTTAGGGAAGGAAAACTGCCATCCTTACCCACCCTGTGACTCCAGACTGCACAAGCCTCCATTTGTGATTCTCTGCTCTCTCAGGTGGTGGTTCATGAGGAGAAACCCATTAAAAACTATCCAACAATGTACCAAAGGAGAGGATAAACCCAAAAAGCTACCCTCAACATCAATGCTGTTCACCAAAATGCACTCAAATGAGTTCACTAAATGCATTCAGTTTAGTAATCCCTTCCCACAACACTTTACTACTACTACTACTGGATACTGACATTATTCCAGCTCCCTCATGGTCACTTAGGGTTTAAATTTTAATTCACTCAAAACCCATGCACTTGAAGTTAAAATCAGGCCTTCAGAATAAACTTTCCTTGCTTAGAAAACTCTTCATTGATTTGAGATTGCTGAGATATCTGGTTAGGAATTAACTAAATAAACCTGAAAGTACTACATCGATAAGAATTAAGGTGCAAGTAATTTCAATCACTCTCCTCCTCCAGCCAGAATGAGGAAGTAGTGAGTTAATGAATGCAAGCTGTGTTTGAAGGCGTGCAAACTGAGTCTCAGCCACACTCCAGTTTCTGAAGTGCTTCTCAAATCAACACTATCCTGGTTGACAATTCATATTGGACCCAGTTTTCCGGCCTAGATCACAGTGAGAGAGTGAGTGCTCATCAGGAGACAGAAAACTGTTGCTGGGCTATTTCTTTTTTGTCTGGCAAAAATATATTTTATGCCTAGAAAATCTGAGAGACACGCCACAAAACACTTCAAATTGCTATAATAGTAAAGTGGAATGACATTCACATTTTCTCCAAAAACCGAGATGCACTCCGAGGTACTTCAGTTCAGTAACAAGAACATTTGAATATTTTCATTACAGGGCCTGCAATTCTTTTCAAGCTACATACATCGGCTGCCGGGCTATTTCAGGTTCACTGTCAGTGTCAAACCCTCCTCTGGGTTAGGTACAAAGTAAATCTCCCTCTACACTGTCTCCCATATTACAGTTTCCCTACTTGTAGCCCACTGGTGTCGGTGAAATACGATAGCACTAAACAAAGTTTCAGATGCTAAATGCAGTACTTCTCCAAGCCCTGTCGATTAGGAAAGTCCGAGGCCTTTTGCCAGTGCTTTATGAAGTCAGGTCACAAATAGAGATTAGCAAGCAGCCACAGTTCATTTCAGTCCCTACCACTGGATTCTCCCCTGGGCAAGTGTATGGGCAGGGGTGGGTGTGGAACAGAGAGAGAGGAGGGAGAAGGAGAAGGAGAGAGAGAGAGCGCAAAGAGAGAGAGGAGAGGGCGCAAAGAGAGAGAGGAGAAGTAGAGAGAGAGAAAGAAGGACAGAGGGCGCAAAGAGAGAGAGAAAGAAGGAGAGAGGGCGCAAAGAGAGAGAGAAAGAAGGAGAGAGGGCGCAAAGAGAGAGAGAAAGAAGGAGAGAGGGCGCAAAGAGAGAGAGGAGAAGGAGAGAGGGCGCAAAGAGAGGAGAAGGAGACAGGGCACAAAGAGAGAGAGAGAGGAGAAGGAGAGAGGGCGCAAAGAGAGGAGAAGGAGAGAGGGTGCAAAGAGAGAAGGAGAGAGGGCACAAAGAGAGAGAGAGGAGAAGGAGAGAGGGCGCAAAGAGAGGAGGAGGAGAGAGGGCGCAAAGAGAGGAGAAGGAGAGAGGGCGCAAAGAGAGAGAGAGAAGGAGAGAGGGCGCAAAGAGAGAAGAAGGAGAGAGGGCACAAAGAGAGAGAGAGAGGAGAAGGAGAGAGGGCGCAAAGAGAGAGAGAGGAGAAGGAGAGAGGGCGCAAAGAGAGAGAGAGAGGAGAAGGAGAGAGGGCACAAAGAGAGAGAGAGAGGAGAAGGAGAGAGGGCGCAAAGAGAGAGAGAGGAGAAGGAGAGAGGGCGCAAAGAGAGAGAGAGAGGAGAAGGAGAGAGGGCGCAAAGAGAGAGAGAGGAGAAGGAGAGAGGGCGCAAAGAGAGAGAGAGGAGAAGGAGAGAGGGCGCAAAGAGAGAGAGAGAGGAGAAGGAGAGAGGGCGCAAAGAGAGGAGGAGGAGAGAGGGCGCAAAGAGAGGAGAAGGAGAGAGGGCGCAAAGAGAGAGAGAGAAGGAGAGAGGGCGCAAAGAGAGAAGAAGGAGAGAGGGCACAAAGAGAGAGAGAGAGGAGAAGGAGAGAGGGCGCAAAGAGAGAGAGAGGAGAAGGAGAGAGGGCGCAAAGAGAGAGAGAGAGGAGAAGGAGAGAGGGCGCAAAGAGAGAGAGAGAGGAGAAGGAGAGAGGGCGCAAAGAGAGAGAGAGGAGAAGGAGAGAGGGCGCAAAGAGAGGAGGAGGAGAGAGGGCGCAAAGAGAGGAGAAGGAGAGAGGGCGCAAAGAGAGAGAGAGAAGGAGAGAGGGCGCAAAGAGAGAAGAAGGAGAGAGGGCGCAAAGAGAGAGAGAGAGGAGAAGGAGAGAGGGCGCAAAGAGAGAGAGAGAGGAGAAGGAGAGAGGGCGCAAAGAGAGAGAGAGAGGAGAAGGAGAGAGGGCGCAAAGAGAGAGAGAGAGGAGAAGGAGAGAGGGCGCAAAGAGAGAGAGAGAGGAGAAGGAGAGAGGGCGCAAAGAGAGAGAGAGAGGAGAAGGAGAGAGGGCGCAAAGAGAGAGAGAGAGGAGAAGGAGAGAGGGCGCAAAGAGAGAGAGAGAGGAGAAGGAGAGAGGGCGCAAAGAGAGAGAGAGAGGAGAAGGAGAGAGGGCGCAAAGAGAGAGAGAGAGGAGGAGGAGAGAGGGCGCAAAGAGAGAGAGAGAGGAGGAGGAGAGAGGGCGCAAAGAGAGAGAGAGAGGAGGAGGAGAGAGGGCGCAAAGAGAGAGAGAGAGGAGAAGGAGAGAGGGCGCAAAGAGAGAGAGAGAGGAGAAGGAGAGAGGGCGCAAAGAGAGAGAGAGAGGAGAAGGAGAGAGGGCGCAAAGAGAGAGAGAGAGGAGAAGGAGAGAGGGCGCAAAGAGAGAGAGAGAGGAGAAGGAGAGAGGGCGCAAAGAGAGAGAGAGAGAGAGAGAAGGAGAGAGGGCGCAAAGAGAGAGAGAGAGGAGAAGGAGAGAGGGCGCAAAGAGAGAGAGAGAGGAGAAGGAGAGAGGGCGCAAAGAGAGAGAGAGAGGAGAAGGAGAGAGGGCGCAAAGAGAGAGAGAGAGGAGAAGGAGAGAGGGCGCAAAGAGAGAGAGAGAGGAGAAGGAGAGAGGGCGCAAAGAGAGAGAGAGAGGAGAAGGAGAGAGGGCGCAAAGAGAGAGAGAGAGGAGAAGGAGAGAGGGCGCAAAGAGAGAGAGAGAGGAGAAGGAGAGAGGGCGCAAAGAGAGAGAGAGAGGAGAAGGAGAGAGGGCGCAAAGAGAGAGAGAGAGGAGAAGGAGAGAGGGCGCAAAGAGAGAGAGAGAGAGGAGAAGGAGAGAGGGCGCAAAGAGAGAGAGAGAGAGGAGAAGGAGAGAGGGCGCAAAGAGAGAGAGAGGAGAAGGAGAGAGGGCGCAAAGAGAGAGAGAGAGGAGAAGGAGAGAGGGCGCAAAGAGAGAGAGAGAGGAGAAGGAGAGAGGGCGCAAAGAGAGAGAGAGAGGAGAAGGAGAGAGGGCGCAAAGAGAGAGAGAGAGAGGAGAAGGAGAGAGGGCGCAAGAGAGAGAGAGAGAGGAGAAGGAGAGAGGGCGCAAAGAGAGAGAGAGAGAGGAGAAGGAGAGAGGGCGCAAAGAGAGAGAGAGAGGAGAAGGAGAGAGGGCGCAAAGAGAGAGAGAGAGGAGAAGGAGAGAGGGCGCAAAGAGAGAGAGAGAGGAGAAGGAGAGAGGGCGCAAAGAGAGAGAGAGAGGAGAAGGAGAGAGGGCGCAAAGAGAGAGAGAGAGGAGAAGGAGAGAGGGCGCAAAGAGAGAGAGAGAGGAGAAGGAGAGAGGGCGCAAAGAGAGAGAGAGGAGAAGGAGAGAGGGCGCAAAGAGAGAGAGAGGAGAAGGAGAGAGGGCGCAAAGAGAGAGAGAGAGGAGAAGGAGAGAGGGCGCAAAGAGAGGAGGAGGAGAGAGGGCGCAAAGAGAGGAGAAGGAGAGAGGGCGCAAAGAGAGAGAGAGAAGGAGAGAGGGCGCAAAGAGAGAAGAAGGAGAGAGGGCACAAAGAGAGAGAGAGAGGAGAAGGAGAGAGGGCGCAAAGAGAGGAGAAGGAGAGAGGGCGCAAAGAGAGAGAGAGGAGAAGGAGAGAGGGCGCAAAGAGAGAGAGAGAGGAGAAGGAGAGAGGGCGCAAAGAGAGAGAGAGAGGAGAAGGAGAGAGGGCGCAAAGAGAGAGAGAGAGAGGAGAAGGAGAGAGGGCACAAAGAGAGAGAGAGGAGAAGGAGAGAGGGCGCAAAGAGAGAGAGAGGAGAAGGAGAGAGGGCGCAAAGAGAGAGAGAGAAGGAGAAGGAGAGAGGGCGCAAAGAGAGGAGGAGGAGAGAGGGCGCAAAGAGAGGAGAAGGAGAGAGGGCGCAAAGAGAGAGAGAGAAGGAGAGAGGGCGCAAAGAGAGAAGAAGGAGAGAGGGCACAAAGAGAGAGAGAGAGGAGAAGGAGAGAGGGCGCAAAGAGAGAGAGAGGAGAAGGAGAGAGGGCGCAAAGAGAGAGAGAGGAGAAGGAGAGAGGGCGCAAAGAGAGAGAGAGGAGAAGGAGAGAGGGCGCAAAGAGAGAGAGAGGAGGAGAGAGGGCGCAAAGAGAGGAGGAGGAGAGAGGGCGCAAAGAGAGGAGGAGGAGAGAGGGCGCAAAGAGAGGAGGAGGAGAGAGGGCGCAAAGAGAGGAGAAGGAGAGAGGGCGCAAAGAGAGGAGAAGGAGAGAGGGCGCAAAGAGGAGAAGGAGAGAGGGCGCAAAGAGAGGAGAAGGAGAGAGGGCGCAAAGAGAGGAGAAGGAGAGAGGGCGCAAAGAGAGGAGAAGGAGAGAGGGCGCAAAGAGAGGAGAAGGAGAGAGGGCGCAAAGAGAGGAGAAGGAGAGAGGGCGCAAAGAGAGGAGAAGGAGAGAGGGCGCAAAGAGAGGAGAAGGAGAGAGGGCGCGAGGAGAAGGAGAGAGGGCGCAAAGAGAGGAGGAGAGGGCGCAAAGAGAGGAGGAGGAGAGAGGGCGCAAAGAGAGGAGGAGGAGAGAGGGCGCAAAGAGAGGAGGAGGAGAGAGGGCGCAAAGAGAGGAGGAGGAGAGAGGGCGCAAAGAGAGGAGGAGGAGAGAGGGCGCAAAGAGAGGAGGAGGAGAGAGGGCGCAAAGAGAGGAGGAGGAGAGAGGGCGCAAAGAGAGGAGAAGGAGAGAGGGCGCAAAGAGAGGAGAAGGAGAGAGGGCGCAAAGAGAGGAGAAGGAGAGAGGGCGCAAAGAGAGAGAGGAGGAGACAGAAAAAAGGAGAGAAAAGAGAGGAGGGAATAGAAAGAAAGAAATGGGAGTGGGGAAGAGGGGGAGGGGAGAGAGAGTTGATCTTGATTATCATTCCCCCCCCCCACCCCCGCAAAGCTGTATGGTGCTCACTCGACTGTCATTTGAACAAATTTAGTTTCAAGGAGTTAAGAGTATTGCTCCCAATAGGAAAGAGTCAGCATTGTGCAGAATAGCTGGCAGGTTCAGTGCTGTGACATCATACCCTCCCTCTCATCCCCTCGGTCTCTCTCTATTCCACCTGCCTGTGCACACAATGCTGCAACAATATCCGGTGCCACCATCTATGAGACAACTGCAGCTATCAGTAAACTATCTCCATTGCCGCCAATCCGCCCACAAACTACTAAGAGTTGGAAAAGTCTGGTCAATGCGCAGTACATGCAAATGGATGTGTCTTCACACAGCCTCAAGGCTGCACTCAGTCAGAGTTTGTTCAGTCACCTTAGCCAAAACAGGGATTCTTGAAGCCTTCATGAGAGATTTCAACCTCCTTAACTTGTGTCAGATATCCACCCCGCATGTTCCTTCTCCTCACTGTGTCCCCAGTGCACCAACATGGAGTTTCTCTCCTTCAATCTCCACTTCATCCTAAAGCCTCATACCGAGCCGAAGCTTGACAACACAGAATCAACTTCTCCTGATCCACTTCATCTTTCTTCTCTCATGCCTGGAGGAGTTAACCTGGGCCTTGCAGTTGGGATATTAGTTATTCGTTCAGCCTTTCTAGGCTGGCTCTGACATATAGGAGTAAACAAGAGCTGCTGTGGAGTTAGCAGCTTCTGAACAATTAGGTAATTCTGGCATTACCCAAAAGGAGGGAAAAAGAGTGAGAGAAAACAGGTAGTGACAGAAAGAAGAAGAAAAACAGAGAGAGACACAGAGGGTAATAAAAAAGAAATGGGAAAGAATACTAAACGTGGAGAAACACTCCAAAATGAATTATTTTCTAAAAAGAAAGTCAATGAATTCAAGTTCACCCAATATCTCCCCCACCTGCTTTGTCCCAAGTGGTCCACCCCAAAGCCCTCACGCATGATGCGGACCCCCTCGCCACTCCTTTCCACCCCAACAGCAGTTTCAGCTATTCTGACTCCACACTTTGCCTCACTTAAAGTTTAAATCTAATTGCCACAAATGAGGCTTACATTAACACTGCAGTGAAGTTACTGTGAAATTCCCCCAGTTGCCACACTCGGGCACCTGTTCAGGTCAGTACACCTAACCAGCATGTCTTTCAGCCTGAGGGGGGAAAACCGGAGCACCCGGAGGAAATCCACACACACACACACACACACACACACGCACACGGAGTGTGTGCAAACTCCACATAGATAGTGACCCAAGCCAGGAATTGAACCTGGGTCTCTGGCACTGTGAGGCAACAGTGCTAACTATTGCCACTGTGCCGCTCCACATCCTTTCACATTTCATTTGTATGTCACTCATTCATCTCCCCTAATCCTGCAACCATTTGCTAAACTTGGCTGGGATGTTCTCAACAAGCCTCACCTACCTGGCCAATGCTCATCCCCCAACTGATGCCACAGTTGAAATACTTGATTGTTTGGGGCTTGCTGTGTGCGAACTGTTTTAGACTACAACAATAATGAGTGCCCTTCAAAACTACTTCATTCATTGGAAAGAATCTTGGGACATCCCAAGATACTTTATAAATGTGGTTGACTCTTAACTGCCCTCTGAAGTGATCTAGCAAGCCACTTAGTTCAAGGGCAATTAGGGATGGGGCAATAAATGCAAGTCCAGTCAGTGATGCCCACATTACATGAACAATAAAAATAGTAATTTCTTTCATCTTTCACACTGAAGGTGGTCCATGAACACAAGGAAATATAGCATCAACAAGAGAACAGAATTCAATATACCTTGTTCTCCAGTGTAGTAGGAGGATCACTATTAATCAGCAATGGATTTCCCAACATGAAGTGATTACTGTCAGTATGAATCTCTCTCTTAATAGCCAATTGTCCAGACAAACTCAGGAAAGGGTGCTTCTGTGATTTTTTTTAAACTGAGCTCCCCCACAGAAAACCTCAAAAGCTCCTTAAAGAGTCTCATCTCCAATTTCCCCCACACAATGCTCAAGACAACAGATACAAGCAACACAACTGCAGCCCTCTTTGCTCAGGTCAGTCTAACAAGATTTGACAAGCAACTGACTGTCGGCATCAACTAAAATCAAAATGGAGCCATTGACTGTACAAGCACATGATGTGGATATGCCTGCGTTGGACTGGGGTAAACACAGTAAAAAGTCTGACAACACCAGGTTTAAGTCCAACCGATGCATTTAATAGGAAACTCAAGCTTTCGGGTTCGTCCCTTCATCAGGTGAATGGAGAGTTCTGGCCTCAGACGGAGCATATAAAGCACAGACAGTTTAAAGATTACTGATTAGAATGCAAATCTTTACACCTAACCTGCTGTTCACGTCCTAAAGTGGCTGACAATATGAGTGGAAGGAGCACTGATCACAGGTTAAAGAGATGTGTATTGTCTCCAGACAGTGCAGTAAGTGACGTTTTGCAAACCCAGGCAAGTCACGGGGGCTACAGATAGTGAGACATGAACCCAAGATCTTGGGTTATCAGACTTTTTACTGTACAAGCACAGCCAGTAATCATAGAACCCCATTCAGTGCAGGAGGTGGCCATTCAAGTCTGCACCAGCTCTGACCTGACCCAGGCCTGCCACCCGCCCTATCCCTGTAACTCCACACATTTCCTAAGGTTAATCCAGCTAACCTACACATTCTGGGACACTAAAGGGGCAATTTAACATGGCCAATCCATCTAGAACAGCACGGTGGCAAAATGGTTAGCACTGCTACCTCACAGTGCCAGGGACCCACGTTCGACTCCTGGCTTGGGTGTGGAGTCTGCACATTCTCCCTGTGTCTGCGTGGGTTTCCTCCAGGTGCTCCAGTTTCCTCCCACAGCCTGAAAGACGTGCTGGTTAGGGTTCCATGTTAAACTCTCCCGCAGTGTACCCAAGCAGGTGTCAGAGTGTGGTGACTAGGGGATTTTCACAGTAACTTCATTGCGATGTTAATGTAAGCCTACTTGTGACACAAATAAATAAACTTAAACTTAACCTGCACATCTTTGGACTGTGGGAGGAGACTGGAGCATCAGGAGGAAACCCATGCAGACACAGGGAGAATGCGTAAACTCCATCCAAGGCCGGAATTGAATCAGAGTCCCTGATGCTGACAGGCAGCAGTGCTAACCTCCCCTCCTCTCCCTCCCCCAACATTTCTGTCTATAAAAGAGCAAGTTAATTGATTCTTACGGTATTGGGACATGGGTGTGTCTCTCTGCACGTAGGTGGGTGCATGCCAGTGCATCTTAATGTGTCAACGGCAGTTCGACTTGAGTTTCTATCACTGAGCCAGTGACAAGCACCTGGTTTGAACTCAGCACAAGCCAGAAGTAACACAAGTAACCCATCCTGAGTTTGGGGATTGGCAGTATCAGAATTAATCATTCCAATAAAGCTAAGATTGCCGCTCCTGACTGTAGTCCGATGAACTCATACCAGGTCCTGTATCAGATCGGATGCAGAGTTCTGCCATTGGACTGGAGCAGTCTGCTGGCAATTAGAATCAAAGCAACAATGGCACCTAGCGGCTATCTCCACATATTTAACACCTGGCCAGCGAATCAAAAATCCTTCAGAGAGAAGGCAGCATGCCTGAAGACTTGCATTCATAAAGTACCTTTCACATCCTTGGGACCTTGGAAATGCTTCACAACCAGTGGAAGTGTAGTCAGTGACACAGCTGTTATGTCAGAAATACAATTTTCCGTCTTAATAAACACTAACAAAAGATGCAGAAAATGAGCTTCCAAAATTCTCGACTCACTGGGAGTCAGCTGTATCAGAATACCAGATGCTTCAAATCATTCAGGATCAGGTACTGACTTTGACAATCAGGCATCATCATAATGAATGGCCCAGCAGGCTCAAAGGGCCAAATGACCTCCTCTTGTTTCTATGTTTCATTGCAGAATTCTCGGGGAGATTCACTAAAATACTGCTGAACGGGAGAGCGAGCTGGGCAATTCAAAATCAAGAATGAGAGGAGATCAAATTGAGGCGTACCTGATAAGGGGGATTGACAAAGCAGATGTAGAGAGAGTATTTCCTCTTGTGGGGCAGGCTAGAAGTCAAGCTCATAGTTTTAGGATAAAGGGAGAGCAGATTTAAAACGAATAAGGAGAAATTACTTCTCTCAAACGGTGATGAACCCGTGGAATTCAGTCCCCAGAATGTGGTGGATGCCGGGACATTGAGTAAATTAAAGGAAGAGGTGAATAGATTTTTAGTCAGTAATGGGTTTGAAGGGCTATGGTGTTCGGGCAGGAAAATGGGAGTTGAGGCTGATATGAAATCAGCCATGATCGTATTCAGTGGCAGAGCAAGCTTGGGGTGGGGGCTTAATTGCTTACTCCTGCTCCTAGTTCATACGATTCTTCTGAAGATCCTCCATTAAAGGAATCTAGTGTGAATCTGACTTGAACATTTATTGGAAATCGTGACCAATACTAACTCCTTGTGTATGATTGTACTTGGGGTTTAATCTGAAGAGTACTAGACGTCACAGAGAGGAGTGGAATGCTAGGAAGAATTAGTCGAGACTGATTGTACAATGGAAGTGGAGAACCCTTCAGTCAGGGAATGACCAAACAGCAAGCTGTTATAGAGTTGTTCCTATTGTTAATCTGCTTCCCCTCTATCACAGTGAGCTTGCACGTGCCTTCCTAAGATAAGGAAATCCTTACAGACACTCGTCACTGGGAGTCCCCACCCCCTCACTAGAGAGTAAAACACCTGAGACAGAGCGAGCAATCAGATCAGTCTCATGGTCAGAACAAAACACTCATCACAGCCCTTCAGGTAAAGAAATCTGAACACTGTTTACCAGCCCGATTCCATTCAATGCATCTGTTCAGTAAAGTTCAAACCCCCATCAGAATGGATTGGGAACTGACTGTGAGTCAGGGAATCCTGTGTTGCTGGGTAAGTAGCCAGCATAATTCTGATTACAGCGTGGAATTCTTCAAACAAAACACAATTGAGATCAATAGCTGGACAGGATTGTTCCCAGAGCTTAGTTACTGAACTGGCTCTAATACATTAGAGGACACAGGGGCTAGAAAGCTTTCGTAATGGAGAACCTCTTAACTCATCACTTCAGAATTCCTCTCAGCACAAGTGGTATAGAGGGAGAGGCCAGTGCTCAGCAGTACTGTATCCCAGTGCTATACAGTAATAGGGATGTGCCCATCAGCATGCAGCCTGAGGCCCAGTGCACAGCTGTATGCGGCGCGGGGCCAGAACCCCAGAGCACAGCTGTACACGGCGTGGTACAAAGGGGGGCAGCTATCTTTGGCTGGCTGGCCTCCATAGTGCAAAAGACTTTCTCAGAGATAGCACCCTCAACCATCCTCACCTGTCAAAAACATTTTCTAAATAAAATGGACAGCCCACTGCCACCAGTCAGCCCACATGAACCATTTTAATGATACGGGGCAGCTTATTTAATTACGCTTGGAGGGTGGGCCGTGGATTTCAGTGCCCGACCTATCTACTCTGATATAGCACTGAACGGAGTGGAGCAGGGTGTGGGGGTCTGTGGGTGGGTGCCTGTCCTGTATGATGTACCCCGCCCCCCCACACACACACACACACACACACACACACACACCAGCCCCAATAACCTCAATGAAAACACAACCAAGAGGGTATGTAAAATCCAGCCCCAGAGTGGGATACGATCCCATATCTTTGGATTCAGGGGCAGGAATGTTATCCACTGCACCAGAGTACTGTACCCTAGTGTTATACAGAGACAGACCTGCACCCACCAGTACTGTACCCCAGTGTTATACACAGACAGACCTGCACCCACCAGTACTATATCCCAGTGTTATACACAGACAGACCTGTACCCCCCAGTACTATACCCCAGTGTTATACACAGACAGACCTGTACCCCCCAGTACTATACCCCAGTGTTATACACAGGCAGACCTGTACCCACTAGTACTGTACCCCAGTGTTATACACTGACAGACCTAAACCCACCAATATAACTATACCCCAGTGTTACACAGAGACAGACCTGTACCTCCAGTACTGTAACCCAGTGTTATACACAGACAGACCTATACCCATCAGTACTGTACCCCAGTGTTACACACTGGCAGACCAAAACCCACCAATATGACTATACCCCAGTGTTAGACAGGGACAGACCTGTACCCATCAGTACTCTACCCCAGAGCTGCACAGCGACAGACCCATCTCCAGCAGTACGGTACATCAGAGCTATACAGTGACAGCCCTCTATCTTCTGTATCCCAGTGTTATACATTATAATTAGTTACATTAAATTAACTGAATTCCAACCAGCACTAAGCAATCTTCACTACCATCATACGGATCAGGACACTTTGAGCATGTGACAGACAGAAGAAGAATGGAGATTGTCCAAATAATTTGAAGAGAGGGAAAGATGTGATATGGTCAGGTGTATTCTGATTAGTTATTATTCAGCAGCGAGTAGCAATCATCAATGGCAGCAAATTCCAACAAACCACCTCACAGGTCAGAGTTGAGAGGGGGAGCGGGCGTCAATCTCCCGGGACGCCAGAGGGGGAGCGGGCGTCAATCTCCCGGGACGCCAGAGGGGGAGCGGGCGTCAATCTCCCGGGACGCCAGAGGGGGAGCGGGCGTCAATCTCCCGGGACGCCAGAGGGGGAGCGGGCGTCAATCTCCCGGGACGCCAGAGGGGGAGCGGGCGTCAATCTCCCGGGACGCCAGAGGGGGAGCGGGCGTCAATCTCCCGGGACGCCAGAGGGGGAGCGGGCGTCAATCTCCCGGGACGCCAGAGGGGGAGCGGGCGTCAATCTCCCGGGACGCCAGAGGGGGAGCGGGCGTCAATCTCCCGGGACGCCAGAGGGGGAGCGGGCGTCAATCTCCCGGGACGCCAGAGGGGGAGCGGGCGTCAATCTCCCGGGACGCCAGAGGGGGAGCGGGCGTCAATCTCCCGGGACGCCAGAGGGGGAGCGGGCGTCAATCTCCCGGGACGCCAGAGGGGGAGCGGGCGTCAATCTCCCGGGACGCCAGAGGGGGAGCGGGCGTCAATCTCCCGGGACGCCAGAGGGGGAGCGGGCGTCAATCTCCCGGGACGCCAGAGGGGGAGCGGGCGTCAATCTCCCGGGACGCCAGAGGGGGAGCGGGCGTCAATCTCCCGGGACGCCAGAGGGGGAGCGGGCGTCAATCTCCCGGGACGCCAGAGGGGGAGCGGGCGTCAATCTCCCGGGACGCCAGAGGGGGAGCGGGCGTCAATCTCCCGGGACGCCAGAGGGGGAGCGGGCGTCAATCTCCCGGGACGCCAGAGGGGGAGCGGGCGTCAATCTCCCGGGACGCCAGAGGGGGAGCGGGCGTCAATCTCCCGGGACGCCAGAGGGGGAGCGGGCGTCAATCTCCCGGGACGCCAGAGGGGGAGCGGGCGTCAATCTCCCGGGACGCCAGAGGGGGAGCGGGCGTCAATCTCCCGGGACGCCAGAGGGGGAGCGGGCGTCAATCTCCCGGGACGCCAGAGGGGGAGCGGGCGTCAATCTCCCGGGACGCCAGAGGGGGAGCGGGCGTCAATCTCCCGGGACGCCAGAGGGGGAGCGGGCGTCAATCTCCCGGGACGCCAGAGGGGGAGCGGGCGTCAATCTCCCGGGACGCCAGAGGGGGAGCGGGCGTCAATCTCCCGGGACGCCAGAGGGGGAGCGGGCGTCAATCTCCCGGGACGCCAGAGGGGGAGCGGGCGTCAATCTCCCGGGACGCCAGAGGGGGAGCGGGCGTCAATCTCCCGGGACGCCAGAGGGGGAGCGGGCGTCAATCTCCCAGGACGCCAGAGGGGGAGCGGGCGTCAATCTCCCGGGACGCCAGAGGGGGAGCGGGCGTCAATCTCCCGGGACGCCAGAGGGGGAGCGGGCGTCAATCTCCTAATTGTAGCTAAATTTTAGAATAACCAGGCTCCTGCTCCTGAGTGCTAAATAGTAAATTCTGATGTAAAATTTATGCTGGTGACACTATTAATTCCGGTTTGGGCTGTGCTCTCAATACTCCATGGTTTTGACAGAAATATCCAGCATTTTTGCAAACATCAGGAATGACAGTAGAACGGAACATGGAAGTGGGAAATAGCCAGGTGTGTTCCATTTAGGAGAGGTGAGGGGATGATACCTGTTCAAAATCTATCAAGTGGCCCAGTAATTTATCACAGCCTCATTGTTCTCTGATCATGTTGGCAGATGTCAGCCAAAAAAGAACAAGTGTTTTAAAGAGAGTTTTTTTCTTTAAATCAGCAGGAAGAAGAAAGACAGTGGAGCGCATGATGGAAATCGGTGATGAATATTCAGCACTTCAGACCAATTCACCTCTCTCTGGTGACTCACAGCTTTTAATTCCAGGAATTCTAGGTTCCCGCAGTTTTGGACTCAGAATGAGTAATCTGGGAATACTGATGACAGGATTCAGACGGCATCATCATCTCCCAGAAACTGCCACTTGTCAAACCCGAGAATAGTGACTTAGATTAACACAGTTACAGGAAGAGTACAATGAAGGGATTTCAGGTTAATAATTTGGCAACTACTTTGCACTGATGTTGTGTGGAGTATATATATATATATATAGATTAATACTCCATATACTGTGCAAACTTTGATACCACTTGCATTATCTATGCATCTTTTACTGAGGAACTAAAGACTCATTTCTTAACCTGGCCCTGGCTTCAACACAAAGTTAACGTGCAGAGTTAACTGGCTAGATTTTAACGTATTCTCTGGAAGCATACAGCATATTAAATATTTATTGAAATCTTTATTTTGTTTAATTAAACATTGAGAAGACAGTAACCATTCTTGGTTTATGTTAAATGTCACACCCGCCATCGATTGTACACCACACCCAGCCAATCAGAACCGGACTGAACCAAGTCTCTGACTTCACATCCTCTCCATCACAAAGACTGTTGACTTCCAGTGTGGGCCAGGTTGAAGGCCAAGCTACAAAATCCAGTCTACACTCCAGGCCCACAGCAATGTGGTTGAGCTTTAACCATTCTCAGTTCAAGGGCATCAGGGATGGGCAACAAAATCAGGCCTTGCCAACGCCCACACCCTATGGAAGAAATAAGAAAAAAAGAATTCTCCAGCCCCACCCTGAGAGAACCTGCGGCCCATCAGGGTTCTGAGCGCGGCCACGAGACATTTTGTTGACCATTGCTCACACACTGGATTATGACATTTTGATGTCCGTCTGCGTAGCTTTCTTCCTACCAGTGTGACTGAAATGACTCACACATGAAGCAAGGGCAAGTGAAGTGAGGTGGGTGCTGAGTGCTCACAACACGGGCTGAGAGAGTTGGCGTTCCTTCTGCGCTTAAAACGTAAATATTTCTTTCGTTAAAATTGATGAGAATTCTATTAGTATTTTCTCTAGCTCATTACGAAATATTCATTGTGTACTAAATGTATTTAATCTTATTCATGGGGTCATGGTTAATGAACTAGCCTGATTACAATCTTGTGGTCCACTAAAGATGAGAGGACCGCTCATGTGGCCCACTCACGAGCCTAGATTACCCATCACTGCTTCGGGATATCTGCACTCTTCAGATACTGGCCTCTTCAGCATCCCCACTTTTAATATCTCCACCGCTGGCAGCTGACCAATTCCTTCCCGAAACCTCTCCAACTTGCTTCCTCCTTTGGAATATCCCCTTAACCCCATCTCTGACCAATCTTTTGCTAATCTCTTTGTCTCTGCCTCAACATCCAGCTGTATCTGATCCTGGTGAAACATCCTGGGACATTTTTCTACGGTGACAGCAATACATAAATGCAGCTGGTTGTCCAACTTGGAGTTCAGAGACACACAATGTTGTCCACAGTAAGAAGTCTCACAGCACCAGGTTAAACTCCAACATGTTTATTTCCGGAGTGCTGCCCCTTCATCAGGCTTCATTAGAGGAGCAGCGCTCCGAAAGCTAGTGGCTTTGCTACCAAATAAACTTGTTGGACTTTAACCTGGTGTTTTGAGACTTCTTACTGTGTTTACCCCAGTCCAATGCCAGCATCTCCACTTCATAAAATATAACAATGTATAACTAGACATATAAGAACATAAGAAATAGGAGCAGGAGTAGGCCAACTAGCCCTTCGAGCCTGCCCCGCCATTCAATAAGATCATGGCTGATCTGTCATGGCTCAGTTCCACATTCCCGCCCTCTCCCCATAACCCTTAATCCCCTCTCTCATCAAAAATCCATCAACCCGTCTTAAAAATATTTAGCGAGGCAGCCTCCACCACTTCAACGGGCAGAGAATTCCAGAGATTCACCACCCTTTGAGTGAAGAAGTTCCTCCTCAACTCTGTTCTAAACCGCCCCCCCTTTATCTTGAGGCTATGCCCCCTAGTCCTACTATCCTTTCTGAGCGGGAAGAGTCTCTCCACCTCTATCCTATCCATCCCATTCATCATTTTATACGTCTCAATGAGATCTCCCCTCATTCTTCTAAACTCTAATGAGTACAAGCCTAATCTATTCAGCCTCTCCTCATAGCTCAACCCCCTCAACTCCGGCATCAGCCTAGTAAACCTCCTCTGCATTCCCTCCAAGGCCAAAATATCCTTGCGTAAGTACGGCGCCCAAAACTGCACACAGTACTCCAGCTGCGGCCTCACCAATGCCCTATACAGCCGCAGCAAGAGCTCCCTACTTTTATATTCAATCCCCCTCGCGATGAAGGCCAGCATCCCATTCGCCTTCCTGACCACCTGCTGCACCTGCAAGCTGGGTTTTTGCGACTCATGCACAAGGACCCCGAGGTCCCTCTGCACCGTCGCCTGCTGCAGTTTTTCTCCACGCAAGTAATAATCCTTCCTACCATTATTCCTACCAAAGTGGACCACCTCGCACTTACCAACATTAAATTCCATTTGCCATTTCCTGGCCCATTCGCCCAGCCTATCTAGATCCTTCTGTAGACTCTCCCCACCCTCCGCACAATTTGCCTTTCCACCAATTTTGGTGTCATCAGCAAATTTCAACACCATACTCTCGGTTCCCTCCTCCAGATCATCTATATAAATGGTAAATAGCTGAGGCCCCAGCAGCGACCTCCGGGGCACTCCACTAGTCACCATCCGCCAATCCGAATAGCACCCATTGACCCCCACTCTCTGCCTCCTATTTGACAACCAGTCCTCTATCCACGCTAACACCCTACCCCCAACTCCATGCCCCCTGACCTTCTGTAATAACCTCTTGTGAGGTACCTTGTCAAACGCCTTCTGAAAATCCAGAAAGACCACATCCACCGGCTCTCCTCTCTCCACCGCCCTAGACACATCCTCATAGAACTCCAGTAAATCTGTCAGACACGACTTCCCTTTAAGGAAACCATGCTGCGTCTGCTCTATCAAGCAGTTCCCCTCAAGATGCCTCGCTATTTCCTCCTTGATGAAGGATTCTAACATTTTACCTACAACAGACGTTAAACTAACAGGCCTATAATTCCCCGCCTTTTGCCTGGCACCCTTCTTAAACAACGGCGTAACATTAGCCGTTTTCCAATCTTCCGGCACTTCCCCGGAATCCAGCGACGTCTGGAAAATAACCACCAAGGCATCCACTATCACCTCCGCCATTTCTTTCAGGACCCTCGGATGCATTCCATCCGGTCCTGGGGACTTGTCCACAATCAGCCCCCCTCCAGTCTGTCGAGCACCACCTCTCTAGTAACAGTAATGTCATCGAGACCCTCCAGTCCTACCACCTTTCCATCTCTAACATCCGGCAAATTATTCACGTCCTCCTCCGTGAAGACCGAAACAAAAAAGTTATTCAAGACCTCCGCCATATCCCCATCCCCTACCACTAAGTCCCCCCTCTCATCCTCTAAGGGTCCAACGTTCACCCTAGCCAGCCTCTTCCTTTTTATATATTTATAAAAACTCTTGCTATCCTTTTTTATATTAAGCGCTAGCCCAGCTTCATAGTTTCTCCTACCCTTCTTTATCAACTTCTTTGTCAATCTTGGTTGATATTTAAACCTCTCCCAATCCTCTTCTCGCCCACTACTCTTAGCTACTCTAAACGCCTCCGCTTTTAATTTAACACTTTCCTTCACCTCCTTCGTTATCCACGGCTTATTACCTCTCCTCCTACGGTCCTTTTTGACCATCGGAATAAATTTCCGCTGAGCACTAAGAAAGATCTCCTTAAAGATCCTCCACTGCTCCTCAGCAGACCTACCTTCCAACGCGCTCCCCCAGTCCACATTCGCCAATTCTTCTCTCATCCTACCGTACTCCCCTCTGTTCAAACAAAGGACGCGTGTCCGGGAACCCACTTTCTCCTCCTCCATGTGCACCAGAAGCTCCACCATACGATGATCACTCTCCCCAAGAGGATCCTTCACCGCAAGTTCCCTAATTCTACCCGCCTCATTACATAGCACCAGATCCAAGATAGCTCGCTCCCTCGTCGGCTCCAACACACACTGTTCGAGGAAACTATCCCGGCAGCATTCCAAGAACTCCTCCTCGAGCCCACCGCGTCCAACATGGGTCGACCAATCAATATGCAGATTGAAATCCCCCATAACTACGGCCGTCCCATTCCTGCACGCCGCACTTATTTGCGCGTTAACAGCCCGCCCAACCTCCAGATCATTATTCGGGGGCCTATAGACGACACCCACCAGCGTCTTCCTCCCTTTGCTGTTCCTAATCTCTACCCACAACGATTCCACCTTCTGCTCCTGGGCTCCAATATCATCCCTCGCTACCACCCTGATGCTATCCTTAATCAGCAGAGCTACGCCTCCCCCCTTTTCCCTCCCGCCTATCCTTCCTAAACACTTGATACCCCTGGACATTCAGCTCCCAGTCCCTGTCACCTTGCAGCCACGTCTCTGTAATGGCCACCAGATCATATCCATTTGTGTCGATCTGCGCCACCAACTCATCCACTTTATTCCTAATGCTTCGCGCATTCAGATAAAGCACCTTCATCCCAGCCTTCACCTGGACCTTATTTGCTGGAACGCCACCATAAAAGCCCCATATTAAGAACTTGGGCAAGGAAGAAAACCTTAGCATCAGAGGAACAGCTTGGAATCGTCCTGTTGCTTTGGCCAACATTCCTCCCACTGTCAACGTTACCAGATTAAATCATTTGTGCAATGCTCCAGTGTGCAAATTGGTTCCCCTGTTAACAATCACAATTGCATTGCAGAAAAGTGAAATGTTGTGTTAAACAACCACTTAGGGAAGTGATAAGTTGCAGGAAGTCTTTTATCCCCCTTTCTATTTGACTCTGAAAGGCATCACAATGAAGCTGAATGCAGTCTGCACCTTGTACCCAGATATGCGATTTCCAACAGGGTCAGAAATCAGCCAGCGAGTCTCCCTTATCCCTCATCCAAGGGCATGAAGGATTAACCAAACAGTCCCTATTCAAAAGCAGCTTCAGGACTGCCTGGATCTTAGAGGGATCACTATTTTCTGTACCAACTGCAGCTCTAAGACAGAGTTACAAAACTTAACAAGCATGGCGTACTTTTATTTATAAACTTTTTAAAAACTTTTTTTTTAAATCCTGAGCAAAAGCAACAGGATGAGGGGTGAGGCCATTCAACCCATTAAGCTTGCTCCACATTTCAATGGAACATGACTAATCCACTTTCCCCGTTGTGCTTAGCTAACAAAGATATATCCATCTTGGTTTTTATCTTTTTCAATTGAACCCCCAAACTCAACAGGCTCTTGCTGGGGGAGGGGGAGTTACAAAGTGTTCCAGATCACCACCTACTCACTGTGTGACAGGGTGCTTCCAAACATAAAAAATGGAAATAAAAGTTTATTTATTAGTGTCACAAGTAAGCTTACATTAAACACTTCAATGAAGTTCCCGTGATAATCCTCTAGTCGCCATACTCTGGCACCTGCGCCTCGGGTACACTGAAGGAGAATTTAGCATAACCAATGCCCCTAACCAGCACATCTTCCAGATTGCGGGAGGAAGCCAGAGCACCCGGAGAAAACCCATGCAGACTCCACACATACAACGACCCAAGCCAGAATTGAACCCGGGTCCCTGGCACTGTAAGGCAGCAGTGCTAACCACTGCGCCACCATGCCACCCTATTACCCTTGCTCTAATTATCTGGTGTCATAAAGGCAGACTTGTTGTAAAAGGGTGGCAGAATATTTAGCACTGCTACCTCAGCGTCAGGGACCCAGGTTTGATTCTGACCCTGGGCAACTGTGGAGTCTGCAGTGTTTGAGAGAGTTTCCTCCGGGTCCTCTGGTTTTCTCCCAAAGTCCAGATGTGCAGGTTAATTGGACTGGCAGTGGTAAATTGCCCCCTCATGTTCCAAGACGTATAGGTAAGGTGGTTAGTCATGGTAAAATGTGTGGGGATGGGGGCTCCTGAGTAAGATGCTCTTTTGGTGAGTCTGTGCAGAGTTAATGGGCTGAATGCCCTCCTTCTGTGATGTACTGATTCTATGGAACACTTGGCTGTGTTCAATCTCAGATCAAAAATCAACCTGACACATTATCTCTGTCTCTGTTGCTAGACCTGAGTGTTTCCCACATTTTGTTTTTATTTCAGACTTTCAGTACAGGCAATATTTTGCTTTGCCCTTTGCTTTCATTAGAACTGTAGAATCCCTACAGTACAGAAGGAGGCCTTTTAACCAACTGAGTCTGCGAAAGAGCATTCCACCTAGGACCTATACCTGTAACCCCATGTACTTACCTGCTAATCCCCTAATCCAGACATCTTGGGACAGTAAGGGGCAACTTGGTACTGCCAACCCACCTAACCTGCACATCTTTGGGCTGTGAGAAGAAACCAGAGCCCCTGGAGGAAAGCCACACAGACACAGGAAAAATGTGCAAACTTCATACAGTCACCCGAGGCCAGTATTAAACCCGGGTACCTGGCGCTGTGAAGCAGCAGTGCTAAATCACTGTCCCTCTAAGCAGGATATAATATGGTACTGGGGAGCTGCAAGTACTGCATTAAATTCATTCCTTGACAGGTCAAACTTTGCTTTGTCCCAGGCACTTTAGCATGGCCAATCCACCTTGGGACGAGAAGACTAATGGTTTTAGAAACAATAAATCTTTGACAATATTTGAGGACGGCAATATGGGTCCCAAAACAGTGGCGTTAAATAGAAATAGCTGACCAGCTGCAAGGAAGGCTACAGCAATACCGTGCTAACCATCTGGGCTAACCTTACTAAAAGTCCCTGTTCGTACTCGCACAACACCAGATTAAAGTCCAACAGGTTTATTTGATAGCAAAAGCCACTAGCCTTTGAAGCATTGCTCATTTGCAATTCACAAATAGAGCATATAAAAACACAAACTCAATTTACAAAATAATGGTTGGAATGCAAGTCTTTACAGGTAATCAAGTCTTAAAAATGGTACAGACAGTGTGTGCGGAGAGAGGGTTAAGAACAGGTTAAAGAGATGTGTATTGTCTCCAGCCAGGACAGTTAGTGAGATTTTGCAAGCCCAGACAAGTCCTGGGGGTTTACAAATAGTGTGACATGAACCCAAGATCCCAGTTGAGGCCTTCCTCATGTATGCGGAACTTGGCTACCAGTTTTTGCTCGGTGATTCTGTGTTGTCGTGTATCATGAAGGCCGCCTTGGAGAATGTTCACCCAAAGATCAGAGGCTGAATGCCCATGACTGCTGAAGCGTTCCTCAACAGGAACAGAACACTCCTGCCTGGTGATTGTCGAGCGGTGTTCATTCATACGTTGTCATAGCGTGGCCTCCCCAAATGTATCAAGCCTCGGGACATCCTTTCCTGCAGCATATCAGGTAGACAACGTTGGCCAAGTTGCAAGAGTATGTACTGTGTACCTGGTGGATGGTGTTCTCTCATGAGATGGCATCTGTGTCGATGATCCGACACATCTTGTAAAGTTGTTGTGGCAAGGTTGGGTAGTATTGTGGTCACTGTTCTCCTGAAGGTTGGGTAGTTTGCTGTGGACAATGGACTGTTTGAGATTGTGCGGTTGTTTGAAGGCAAGAAGTGGGGGGTGTGGGGATGGCCTTGGCAAGATGCTCGTCTTCATCAGTGACATGTTGAAGGTTCCAGAGAAGATGCTGTAGCTTTTCCGCTCCAGGGAAGAACTGGAGGGTACTGTGTCTGCCGTGTCCCATGTTTGTCTTCTGAGAAGGTCGGTGCAGTTTTTCGCTGTGACGCATAGGAACTGTCAAATCGATGAGTCGAGCGCCATATCCCTGTTCTTATGAGGGCATCTTTCAGCGTCTGGAGATGCCTGTTGCGATCCTCCTCATCTGAGCAAATCCCATGTACATGGAGGGCTTGTCCATAGGGGATGGTTTCATTACATGTTTAGGGTGGAAGCCGGAAAAGTGAAGCATCGGGGGGGGTTATCCGTGGGCTTGCGTTACAGTGAAGTGCTGAGGTGACTTTCCTTGATGGAGATGTGTGTGTCCAAGAATGCAACCGATTCCAGAGAATAGTCCATTGAGAGTCTGATGGCAGGATGGAACTTGTTGATGTCATCGTATAGTTGTTTTAGTGATTGTTCACCATGAGTCCGAAGGAAGAAAATGTCATCAATGTATCTAGTCCTGTGCGGTGAAGAGGGCTTGTTCAATCCTGTGCATGAAGATGTTGGCATATTGAGGTGTGAATTTGGTCCCCATGGCTGTTCCGTGTGTCTGGATGAAGAATTGTTTGTTGAAGGTGAAGACATTGTGGTCCAGAATGAAGTGGATGAGTTGTAACATTGTGTCTGGAGACTGGCAGTTGTCAGCGTTGAGTACTGAGGCAGATGTAGCAATGCCATTGTCATGGGGGATGCTACTGTAGTGTGCATCAGACACCTCCAGACGCTGAAAGATGCCCTCATAAGAGCAGGATATGGCACTCGACACATTGATCGACAGTTCCGACGTGCCATTGCAAAAAACCACATTGATCTCCTCAGAAGACAAACACGGGACACAGCAGTCAGAGTACCCTACGTCCTCCAGTACTTCCCCGGAGCAAAGAAGCTACAACATCTTCTCTGGGGCCTTCAACACGTCATTGATGAAGACAAGCATCTTGCCAAGGCCATCCCCACACCCTCACTTCTTGCCTTCAAACAACAGCACAACCTCAAACAGACCATTATCCGCAGCAAACTACCCAGCCTTCAGGAGAACTGTGACCACAACACCACGTAACCCTGCCACAGCAATTTCTGCAAGACATGCCAGATCACTGACACAGATATCATCATCTCACGTGAGAACACCATCCACCAGGTACACGGTATACTCTTGCAACTCAGCCAATGTTGTCTAACTGATACACTGCAGGAAAGGATGTCCCAAGGCATCACAGGGGAGACCATGCAGACTCTACGAAAACGGATGAATGAACACTGCTCAACAATCACCAGGCAGGGGTGTTCTCTTCCTGTTGGGGAACTTCAGCAGTCACAGGCATTCAGCTTCTGATCTTCAGGTAAGCATTCTCCAAGACAGCCTTCACAACACACGACAGCACAGGATCGCTAAGCAAAAATGGACTGCCAAGTTCGGCACACATGAGGACAGCCTTAACTGGGATCTTGGGTTCATGTCACACTATCTATAACCCCCATGACTTGCCTGGGCTTGCAAAATCTCACTAATTGTCTTGGCTGGAGACAATACACCTTTTTCGGGTCAAACAAGTAAACAAACTTAAATTACGTTCGGACAAAGAAAAAGGGGGCAGCTCCCCAAAAGGAGGGGGAACGGCCCAAATAGAAACAAAAGGTTTTTTTTTTATCTCTTTAACCTGTTCTTAACCCTCTCTCCCCTCATATTGTCTGTACCGTTAAGATTCAATTACCTGTAAAGACTCACATTCCAACCATTATTTTGAAAATTGAGTTTGTATCTTTATATCTTTCCGCTCACCTGACAAAGGAGCAGTGCTCCGAAAGCTAGTGGCTTTTGCTACTGATGGACTTTAACCTGGTATTGTGAGACTTCTTACTGTGTTTACCCCAGTCCAACGCCGGCATCTCCACATCATACTCACAGAACACAGGTTAACAGGAAGTAAGGCATCACAGGAATAGAAAAACATTCACATGCCCTCCTTTCTATCAACTGCTATGCCAAATACACACAAAAAAGGTTAAAGTTCACGGGTGCAATCACCGGTGTGTAATCACATAACCAACCAACAGTGTCTATTACTCATTTCTTATTTAACTAATTGGAAATGCAATTAGCCACATCTGGACCCCGAATTAGCCAGACAACACCAAGAAGTGAAACTTGTGTGTGTGTGTGAGAGAGAGAGAGAGACACAGAGTGAGAGAGACTCAAGAACGCCTCAGAAAAACTTGGATGTTTACTCCACACCTGCTTCAGATTGTGTGCGGAAAAAGAATCAGCTGTGGTTTCATTCAGACGCGATGAATAGAAACATGAGCTCACACTGAAACAAAGCCGACTTTTCCAGACTAGGTTGTGCCAACCACATGACACTCTCTGATGACATCACGAGGGCAATTGCTATCTATTTTCAAAAAAAAAACAAAACAAATCTAAGAGCAGTGTTTGAGGCCCGGAGTTTTGCTGGAGTAAAGTCTCCCATTTTATTTGGTGCTCATTTCTCATTTGTAGACTTCACCACAGAAAGGGTAGGTTGCTAAGAATCATGGGGTTGACTGAGGAGGAGTGGGGAAAATAGAAGAGCGCGTTAAATTTTTAAAATTTCCATTTCGGAGTTCATTGAACTTTGAAGCTCAACCTCACCCTAGGCGTGCCAACCCTTCAGGATTACCCCGGAGACTCGAGGGATTAAATATTAATCTCCTGGACACTGCAAATCCAAGAAAAAAATTATGGGGTATTTTTAAAAAAGAACATTTGTGGTTTTGCTTTTCCATTTTTTTTTACTGTTTATCATAGTATTGGAGGAAAGGGGAAGAACAAAATTCCAGCTGCCTTAACTGACAGTCAGAGTCATCCAATCAGATAATGAAGGACCTGTCCACTGACCAATAGCAGGAGTTTGAGGACGGGGCAGTTGGAGCTAGGACGCAGGTCATGAAACCTCCAGGAATACATCCAATAGGGGTTGGCAAATCATTGTGTGGTAGATACAGGTTTCAATCTAGTACTGATTCTGCTCCTATATATCTTTTAAACTTATTGACAGATTTTAAATTGGTAATGGGTTGAAGGGTTATGGCGAAAAGGCAGGGTTATGCGAGAATGCAGGCAAATGGAGATGAGGAGCACGTCAGTCATGGTCAAATGGCACAATAGGTATGATGGGCCAAATAGCCTAATTCTGCTCCATTATATATCTTATGTTACCCCTTCCTCAGACCCGTCACAGTAGAAAACTGTCACATGGGTACATGTGACGGGTTAATTAAGAAAAACCAACATCGAGTTTTCTGATGAGATAACTAGAAAGGGTTTACGAGGTGAAAATGGACTACAACAAAGCATTAAATGATGTGCCATACAATGGACTTGTGAGCAAAGTTGTAGAATGAAATGGACAATAACAATATTGATTCACAAATGGTTGAGAGACAGGAAACAGTTATGGTTAATGGTTGTTTTTCAGACTGGAGGAAGATATACAATGGGGATTCCCAGGTGTCAGCATTATGACCCATTTGTTTTGAGGTACATTAGTGACCCTGAAATTGACGTACATGGTGCAAGTTCAAAATCTGCAGATGATATAAAACTTTGGAAGCATTGCAACTGTGAGGAGGATTGCGTGGAACTTGCAAAAGGACACTGATAAATTGGGAGAGGATGGGCAGACACAGTGGCAGGTGAAATTTATTGCAGAGAAGCGTGAAGTGATAAATTTTGATAGGAAGTATAGATAGGAACAAGAAAAGACCATTCTGCCCATCAACCCTGCTCCACCATTCAATCAGACCATGGCTGATCATCTACCCTTAATGCCATTTTTCCCACATTATCTCCATGTCCCTTGGTGTCATTGGTCTCCGAATATCTATCAATTTCTGTCTTGAGCATGCCCAGTGATAAGAGTTTCCACATTTCTCTAAGGTAGAGAGTTCCAAAGATTCACCATCTTCTGCATGAAAAAATTAAATAGCCTGCCCCTTATTCTGAGATTACATCTCCTGGCTTTGGACTCACCAGCCAGGGGAAACATCTTACCAACATCTCCCCCAGTCACTCCCTAGAAGAAGTTTGTAAGTTTCAAACAAGTCACCACTCATTTGTGAAACTAAGAAATATTGGCCCAGTTTCCTCAATCTCTCCTCATAAACACTATCACCCCAGGACGAGTCTGGTGAACCTCTGTTGCACTCCCTCCATAGCAAGTACATCTCTCATTAGATAGGGAGACTAAAACTGTGCACCTATTCCAAGTGTGGTCTCACCAAGGCTCTATACAACTGCAGGAAAACATCTTTATTCCCGTACTCAAATCCCTTCACAGTGAAGGCCAACATACCATGTGTCTTCATAACATTGCTACACTCACATGCTTGTTTTTAGTGACTCATGAACAAGGATAACGTGTTATCAACACTTCACAACCTCGTCATTTAAGAAATAATCTGCCTGTTTTTTTCCAAAGTGGATAATGTCGTACTTATTCATATTATACACAGAGAGGCAATACAAGATGCAATTCTAAAGGTGGTTCCGGAACAGAGATCTGAGATTATATGCGCGTAAATGATTGAAGATGGCATAGCAGGTTGAGGTGGTGGTTAATTGGTGTACGGAGACAAGGAGGTTATGTCAGATTTGTACAGAACACTCGTGCACCCTCAACTGGAGTATTGCATCCAGTTTTGGGTGGGTGCCACACTTGAGCAAAGATGTGAAAGTGTGAGAGAAATTGCAGGAAAGATTCATGAGATTTGCTCCACTGATGAGAAGCTTGGAACTGTTCACCTTGGAGAAGTTTGAGAGAAGATTTAATAAAAGTGTTCGGAATCATGAGGGGTCTGGACAGAGCTGTTAGGGAGCTGTTTCTATTTGCAGAAAGATCAAGAACTAAAGGATTAGCAAAAGGAGCAGTAGCAACTTTAGTAGCAAGCAATGATTAGCAAAAGGAGCAGTGACAACTTGAAGAAAATAATTTTTTACCCAGTGGGTGGTTAAGATCCCCGAGATATGTGGTGGAGACTGGTGCAATCGAGGCATTCAAGAGGGAATGGGATTATTATCTGAAAGGGAAAAATGTGCAGGGCTATGGGGAGAAGGCAGTAAGTGGCTACAGGTGGATTGCACCTTCAAAAGGCCCAGCATAGACACAACAGGCTGAAATGACCTCCTTCTGTGATGTAGCCACTCTATGATTCTAAGATATGGAGCAGTCAATGATGCAAAAATACAGACAGCACAAGACGTTACCAAATTTTCTCCCCCATCCCGCTGCACAGAAATAGTCTTGGTTTCAGAACCAAGGGCTGGATTTTGCTCTGGTAAAAGAGGTGAAAGCATCAGCGCTCAACACCAGCTAGGAATTGATAGCAATAGTGGGAGCCTGCAGGCAGGAATCCAGAAGTTGCTGTCTGCGATTCAAAGCTTCTCCAGAGAATAAACTGCTGAGGCAAGCCCCACACTGTACTCAATGGAAAAATGTGTGAACTGAGGAGAACTTACGCTCTTTCAGTCCTACTGTAAAAACTCATGGGAAAATTACCTTGTTGAATGAGGTGTAACTGGATTTCTAAACACCATACTAAGTTGATGATCACTGCTAAACATCCTCAGTGGCCCTGTCAAGCTAATTTTATATGATAGAAATAAATGTTCTGGGAGTACTCAACAGGTCTGCAGAGAGAATTAACATACAGTCAAATGACTGTTTCTCTCCCCACAAATGTTACCAGGCCTCTGCATCTGCAGAAAGTTAATTTCATATCTGTACAATGTTAACTTTCTCCAATATTTTTAAATTATTTTCTTTAATCTTTATTTTAGCTCTCTATCATATAATGTAATTTAGATTTTCAGTGCAATACAAGTTATTTTAAACTTCTTAGTTGTTGTCTGTGAGAATATTTCAATGTGATTGGCCACTTACTCTGCTCACTATCGTCACATTGTTGCCTGCCTAAAGATTCCCTTGATGCAGAGATACTGGCGTTGGACTGGGGTAAACAGTATGAAGTCTCACAGCACCAGGTTAGAGTCCAACCAGTTTATTTGATAGTAATCTCACAAGCTTTCGGAAACGGTGTTCCTTTGTCAGGTGTGTGAACCTTCCACACACCTGATGAAGGAACACCGTTTCCAAAAGTTTGTGAGATTACTATCAAATAAACTGGTTGGACTCTAACCTGGTATTGAGACTTCTTACTAAAGATTCCCTTGACAGAACGTTTAAACTGCCATCAGGCCAGGAGAACCCTTGCCCACAGAAATCCCAACACTTTTGTGGACAGATTTCTTCAAAATCAGCAGCAAGCGTTATTGGGAACAGTCAAGCCCAAATCTCTGACAATTGCAGACCATGCTGGGGAATCTAGTACAGAGGGTCAAAGTCTCAGGATAAGGGGCCGATCATTTAGGACTGAGGGGGAGGAGAAATTTCTCCACTCAAAACGTTGTGAATCTCTGGAATATCTTTAAGGGTTTTGGATGTTCCACTGTTGAGCATATTTAATGCCGAGATGGATTTTACGATCTTTCAGGGAATCGAGATATGTGGAAAGCATTTGGGAAAATAGAGTAAGGCCAAACAGCCTACTCCTGATCCTACTTGTTCATTTGCGGCAACCCTGTCAACTTGGAATGTTTCAAAACGGATGTCAACTACAATCAGGTGCCAACACATCAACACATTGAAATCAGGTGACTCAGTTAGTCCCACCTGGACCAGGAGCAATCATGGCGCAACTTTTTCTCTCTCTCCCATCATTCTGATAGGCAATTCTCCTGGGTTTTACATTCATCTTCCTTCCAATCTCCCAAATCTCATGCCTCTAAATCCACCACCGTATTGACATTAAGACTCCAACTCTAACTCTGTCCCTGGTCTGAAAACTGTGGGACTTCTCCCATCCCTCAGTCTTCCCTTTCTCCTACCATCTATCTTGAGGCTTTTAAGACCCAAGCTTCATGTCACAACACCAAAAATAACATCCATTCATCCAGTTTTCTTCATTTGGGAGGGTGTATCCTGCTGCTTGAGCCTCGATCTTAATTACTTTGCTCTGATTGGAACAAAGATTTCTAGGCAGGTTGTGAAGTCTTGTTTTTCACTAGCTCTTCACAAGATTATTTGGTGAATTGTACGTTCAACTAGACTTAAATTTACACAACATCTTTATACAGTGAAACATTCCAAAGATGCTTCACAAGGAAATTTAACATCGAGTCACTTAGTCATTTAATCTGCCGTTACATCTCTAAGTTGTAAGATGTGTCTTAAAAGATGAGAGAACTGGAGAGGCAGCATTTCAAAACCAAGTGTTCAGGTCTTACCTGTGTAAGAAGCAGCAACTGACCTCAGGGTGAGCAACCAGAACGCAGAGAGATTGGCTGGCTTTCCCTGGCCCAGTCAGAGATTTGTCTTTCCTAGTCTGAAGTGAGCTGATGACCAGTCTGACTGCCACCAATTAGTTGCCACAACTTCCACCCCAGCAGTTGCAGCTCATGCCCAGATCTGGGAAGATGAGTCAACCGTTTAGACACTTCCACCCGCCATTCAATGAGCTTGTGGCTGATGGCAAATCAATCTAAGCCCCTAATGCAGAAGCTGAAATATTAACCACATCTTCCTGATATTCCCTCAACGCACTTCCCCAGCCACTGCTAACCACCCTCCCCCAACCCCCATCCCCAACAAACTCACATTGGCCCAGAACAAAACAGCTTCTACAGCTAAGATCAGCACACACGCCACTCTGAAATCCAGTCAAGTGACGTGAAGGTTTTCCCTCCGAGACTCCATTAGGCTTTGCTGCATCTTCAAACTCCGATAGCGTGTGATCTTTTCTAAATCCAACTGGGTGATTCCTCTCCAGCCATGTCCACCATTTCCCCAATTCCAAATTAATTCTCATTCCAAAGTCTCTGAGGCTGTTCAAGCTCTTCTAATCATGCTGTCAGCATTCCAACTCTGCTAATTCCCATCAAAACCTACCCACTACCCCCCCAAGTGTTTCACGTCTTACTACATTCCAGCCCTGTTTTCCCCCACCCAATATCTTTCTTCCTTCTCCTGCACAATGCTTCACCGCCTTGTCTGATGGCAAGAGCTTCAATTAATTATACAATATTTTGAAAACAGAACTAGGTTTGAGCTTGTATTCCCCCAATTCAGCCAGAGACTAAGTCTGATTTGCAACATGGGTAGGTGACAGCCTAGTGGTATTATTGCTACACTATTAATGCAGAAACTCAACTAATATTCTAGGGACACGGGTTTAAATCCCACCACGATATAGTGGAATTTAAATTCACTAAAAGAAAATCTGTAATTAAGAATCTACTGATGACCATGAAACCATTGCTGATTGTTGGAAAAACCCATCTGAATCACTGGGAAGGAAATCTGCTGTCCTTATTTGGTCTGGCCTACCATGTGACTCCAGAGCCACAGCAATGTAGTTGACTCTGAGCTGCCCTCCAAGGGTAACTAGGGATGAGCAATAAATGCTGCCCAGTAACGACGCTCATGTCCCATGAATGAATGAATGTGTGAATTATTCTCAGAGTAACACTGCATTCATCATCTGAAAGGACTGACTATGCCCAGGATAAATAAAACATCTGTGGGGATTTTGGTACAAGTTATTACAATCCTGGCTTGTATTCCTTTGAGTTTAGGAAGCCGAGAGGTGATAAAGAGTTCCTTAAAACCTGCCTCTTTGGCCAAACCTTTGGTTATCTGCTCTAAATACCATCTTATGTGTCTCAGCGTGTAACTTTGCTTTGTAATGCTCCTATGAAGCATCTTGCATGTTACCTTTAACATAAGTTGCTACAGGTTAAAATATTTAAGGAGTTGGATAGCGTAGAGTGTGAAACTACTTCCTTGTGTAGCTATTATCGCTACACTATTAATCCAGAAACTCAACTTATATCCTAGGGACCCGGGTTTAAATCCCACCACGGCAGATAGTGGAATTTAAGTTCACTAAAAGAAAGTCTGGAGTTATGAAAAGGGCGATAAGATGTAAACAAAATATCAGAAACGGGCTGTTCAGCAGGGATTTCAGAAAAGAAAGACATATAAAACCGCATTTATATGTTCACATCTGCAGAACATCCCATAGCATTTTACAACCACCCTCATATTTTGTGGAGGGTGCTAGGTGTTGTAAACCTCTTTCACACAGGAATAACAGGACAAGTGAAACTTTCAAGACTAAGATAAAAGATAGATACAGAAGAGTTGCGATACAAATTGGCCATGAAAAAGGCTAGAGGAGCTGAAAGGACTAATCCTGTCACCATTCCCAAAACGTTCAAATCCATTGAAAATTTCTCAATTCCTGACAAATTGATTGAGGCTCAGCAAACTTTCCTTCCACTCCTCCAGTACATGTTAAGCTCCCAAAAGCAACAAAAGATAAGGACAAATCTACTTTCTCAAATACTGTGAGGACCCTGAAAGGTAGGTGACCCGGAACCCAAGCCATTGCTAATTACGCACCCGACTGCTGCACTTTGCCACAAGTCATCGTTTCCCACTGCCTGAGAAAATCCTCACAAACGAAAATGAGCACAGTAGTGTAAGGGAAGTCACAGTTCAAATCAGCAAAGTTTGATCTCAAATAAATTATCTGACAGCAGCACATGTCCCAGTGAAGATTCACAGCACAAGCTGAATTTGGTTCCAACAAACACACTGCTCAGAACCACAGAACTTCACACACACACACTAGTTGAAATCAGAACCTACACCAAAAACCTAAGGGTTACACACCAGTAGCAACTCACAGACCGTCAGCAACACCTGCTTTTATAAAATGCCCCGGATATAGCAAAACATCCCAGATCACTTCAGGAGGTGAGGTACAAAATAAAACTGACATCAAGATATAAACAGCAGATATTAAGATGTGATCAAAGTTTGGTTAAAGAGGTAAACTTCAAGGAATGTCTTAAAAGGAAGGAGTGGAGAGGTGGAGGGATGAAGAGATACAACTCCAGAGCTTAGAGTCTAAGCAGCTGAAGGTATGGCCAGCAATGGAGAGGCAACTGACTTCACAGAGTTACACCGGAGGCCAAATCTGGAGGATGGCAGAGATAGTAAGAAGTCTCACAACACCAGGTTAAAGTCCAACAGGTTTATTTGGTAGCAAACGCCACTACCTTTCGGGGACAGGATGGCAGAGATCTCAGAGGTTGGAAAAATCGGGAAATTACAAAGATGGGGTGGGGGGAGAAGAAGAATGTGGAAAGAAAGATGAGAATGTTAAAATAATGGTTTTGTTGGACCAGGGGGAATGCAAGTCAGCGAGTGGAGAGGGGAGGGCTGAATGGGACTTTGTGACGTGGATATAGGAGCAGAGCACAGATGAGCTCAGGATTACATCATTTCATTCTCAATGATATAATCCCTGCAGACTATCAAATTATGTCACCAGGAGAGGAAAACAGCTACAACAGTTACCTCAAGATAGTTGGCAAAGAAAAACACAAATATTTTAGAAAGTCAGTTAGTTTGTTCAACACGTAGATATCAGTGTATTTAGAGACAAATCAATAAACAAAACTGATTCTCTTCAATATTTCATGTACCCACCAGGACTGTACCCCAGTATTATATAGTGACACATAGCTGTGCCCATCAGTATTGTATCCCAGTGTTTTGTAGTTACACAGACCTATACCCACCAGTACTGTACCCCAGTGTTATACAGTGACAGACCTGTACCCACCAGTACTGTAATCCAGTGTTGTATAGTGATACAGACCTGTATCCACCAGTATTGTATCCCAGTGTTTTGTAATAACACAGACCTATACCCACCAGTACTGTATCCCAGTGTTATAGTGACAAATGTGTACCCGCCAGTATTGTACACAACTGTTATACAGGGACAGACCTGTACTCACCAGTACTGTACCCCAGTGTTATGCAGTGCCAGACCCGTATCCACCAGTACTGAACCCCAATGTTACATAGTGACACACAGCTGTACCCATCAGTACTGTATCCCAGTGTTTTGCAGTAACAGACCTATACCCACCAGTACTATATCCCAAAGTGATACAGAGACAGACCTGTACCCACCAGTACTGAACCCCAATGTTACACAGTACCAGACCCGTGCCCATCAGTACTGTACCCCAGAGTCAGTGACAGACCTGTGCCCCAGTGTTATACAGTGCCAGCTTGTACCCACCAGTACTGTACCCCAGTGTTTTGCAGTAACACAGACCTGTATCCACCAGTACTTTACCCCAGTGTTATATAGTGACACGGACCTGTACCCACCAGTATTGTACCCCAGTGTTTTACAGTAACACAGACCTGTACCCACCATTACTGCACCCCAGTGTTATACAGTGACAGACCCGTACCTACCAGTACTGTACAAGGTGAGGGTACAGCACTGACGGATACAAAAGTGTCACTATATAACACAAAGGTTTTAACGGATTCACTGTTTTTAACTGGGTAGAGTGCTGGTGGGTATTGGACTGTCATTGTGTAACACTAGGGTACTGTATTGGTGGGTACAGGTCTGTGTCACTATATAACGGGGTACAGTACTGGTGGGTGCAGGTCTGTCCCTGTATTATAGGGACACAGACCTGCACCCACCAGAACTGTACCCCAGTGTTATCTGGTGACACAGACTGTACCCATCAGTCTTGTATCCCAGTGTTCTGCAGTAACACAGGCTCGTACCCACCGATACTGTACCCCAATGTTATACAGTGACAGACCTGCACCCACCTGTACTGCATCTCATTCTTATACAGTGACAGACCTGTATCCAACAATACCATACCCCAGTGTTTTGCAGTAACACAGACCTGTGCCCATCAGTACTTTATCTCAGTGTTATACAATGCCAGACCTGAACCCACCAGGACTGTACCCCAATATTATATAGTGACACATAGCTGTACCCATCAGTATTGCATCCCAGTGTTTTGCAGTAACACAGACCTATACCCAGCAGTACTGTGTTCCAGTGTTATAGTGACATCTTTGTACAGTTCCAAATACTCTTTCAAGGTAGCACCCAAGTTTGGCAGTAGAGAATCTAGCTTTATACTATTGGCTATTCCTCAATTCAATTGGAAAAATTCCACATGCTCAGTCTTCCAGGTTACTGAAATCTTCGTGACCATATCCTGCGTTCACATCTCTGATGAAATAATCCCTCCCCATACAAATGCCTCCAGTCACCTGTAATCCATTTGAAAATATGATCTGCCCCCATTTCTGATGCTCCTTTGAAGCGATTTATAGGTGCAGTATAGAAAGATCCAGTGCATTGGAGCCTCCCAACATAATTTTATTTTACAAAAATCTTACATGTGATCCCACTTGCTAAACTCTGTGGGCACTGAACACACTAACCAAGCCTTCTCAACTGTATAAAATAACTGAACTGTATGTTGACATTCTCACACTTTGCAATGCCCATTAAGGCTCAGGCATGGAACTCATTGCTGCAAAGCGCAGCAACTATTTTTATGTCGGCATTGTGCTTGATTTTATTGTTTTAAGAGCTGGCGATTCAACAGCGATTAGTAACAAAACTAATGAATCTTGGAAAATAAGAAATAAACAGAGCAATGTCAGATAATTTTCTGATCCTTGTGTTTTAGATTTAAATAGCTCCCATTGTACCCACCCCTCTCAAAAAGAGACATGTTTTGGTGAACTTTGTTTGTATGCTGGTTAAAAGAGTTACGTAAACAAGAGATTTCATCACCAAGAAACCTCCTCCTGAAAGAATGAAGATACTCATGTAATTTTGAATTAACAGGTTTAGTTTCTCTGTACATGATTAACACTGTAACAATGAAATTAAATTAAGCCTTATTTTTCATCAGAATTAAAACAGAAAAAAGTATATCAAAACAGTTATTTACATTTCACCTGAAGTTAAAATTAAATGAAAAATGTTGACGAATTTCACTCATTCCCATTTGAAGATATCCCTCTCATTTTAAAAACATCAACATCTAACAACCATCTATTGTTTCACCTTTTATGTATCCACAAATTTGTAACTCATTGTTCTCATACAAAACAGCAATTAAGCTATTCACTTTATAAGCGAAATGTTTTGAGAACTGCAGACAATTTATTGCAAAATCCATAATGACACATTGGACTTCTTCATTTAACAAATTAAGAATGGTTTCCTGGTTTGAATACTTGAAGCTCGACTCGCTTTAACATTTCTAACCAAACAAATATTTTGGGGGAAATTTTTTTTAAAAAACATACACTTTCTCCCCAATTTCATTTGAAGAACTAGCAAAAGTAAACTACAGTACTTTTAAAATTCAACAAATTAAACAACAACTTTTCATTTTGCCTCAATTTCAGCACTTAGTCAAGAATCTTCAAAGCTTAAATTTATGAAGTAGGAAACAAATCAACAATTTAAGATCATAAAAGAAATCGAAAAATAACCCAAGAGCAGCACATGTTGAAAATCACCAACTGAAATTTTGGAAGGATTTAATCCATAAAATGTAATGACTTTCACCAGCTGAACTCCTATTTAAATGATGCCAAATCAGGTTCCCCACATTTAGGAATTATCAGCTCACATTCAATTTTCATAAAGATGAACTCAACAAACACTTGCCACACCGCACACAGGTCTCTTGAATTCCCCAGAATCTGCACAGATGACACACTGACAGAAACATGAAAACTCCTTCCAAGTTTTACATGATATTCATCTAGGGGTATTTAATATTTATATTTACATGCCTATTAACGAATTTAGATCTATTTACATTTTGTGCATTGAGTAGAGTGGTGTAAAGGAGCAATACATCTTTAATGAGCAAAAATCTGTTGTTTGTTCTTACAAAGTTGTGCATGGACACCACCTTGAGACAAGCTTAACACATGCATCAAAATTGTATTAAGGAATAAAAGGGAAAATCATGAGAGGTTAAAAAGGAATTTTTTTTAAATGCTGCAAGTCTGAAATACAACTTGTTGGTTTTGTAAATACAGTAGGTGTGAGCAGGAAAAGTACAGGATTACATGCCTTCTACAGAACTCAAATGAATATTCTTCACCAGAAATATTAATCAGCCTTTTCCTTGATTAAGCACGAGCAGAAGAGTTTCAGAAAACATGTCTCAGGGACACACTTACCCTCACTATCCGTTACAAAAGAACAACCACTTCAACCCAATGTGGCCAACACACTGTCCAAACATCACCAATATCAATCGCTTGTGAATATTCTAAAATCAACTTGAAATTCCCTTTCTGCCTTTGATCATTGCGCTCCCTTAGAGTGAACCTCGGTCATTTGTGAAGCAACAAATTCCTGTTGGGAGCGAGTTTGTTTTCAACTAATTTTTCAGTCACAATTAGACGAGGTAGAACATCACTGCCCTGCACCACCACTACCATGTGTCAGACAAATATTTTAAAAGTTTGCACCTCGTGTTTCAGAAAACAGTTTTCCGTGGCTGTTTCAAACGTGCACGCGATTGCGCAGTAACATTATCACAATGTCAACCACCGGCAGAACCTCTGTTACTGGGTTACTGGCTCAATCAAAACTTTTTTTTTGTAGTTAGGAGACAGACACATTCACATATGCTACAAATCCACTCACTCCACACAAGTCACAGTACTGTCTAGACTGCAGAAAATATGAGTCAAAGACTTCATCCTCCTTATAAATCTGATTGTTTACTCTGAGCTGCTGACAGTCAATAGCAAATAATTTACCCACTTAAAGAGGCAAGCTGCAACTAAAGATTCACAATTTAGGAAATAATTTTCTCTCGTGCCTCAAGTCACCTACAACTGATAAATCCTTAAAGATCTCATGAAAAGTTTAACACATCCAATCTTCGAGATCTAAGATATCCCTACATAAGGTTGTCTCAATATCAGAATTATACTCCCTTATGCAGCAAGTTCAACAGTTAGTTCTGTTGTCACTTAATGTTGATCAAGCAACTTCACCATTTTTAATTTGAGATTTACTTTAAAAGGGAGAGGCTGAGAATAGCAAATTAGTTTTAAGAAACTGGGCTGGGGTAAGAAAATTTGCCAGCCATTTGGGTCCATTGGAGTGTTTGCTCAGGATTCTCTGGGCAAGCTGAATCATTAGCCTGGGTCCTCACTGGGTCATTTAACTGACAAGCGTACAGGAGATGGGGTTTAGCTATAGATTCAGGTTGTGCAAGCCCTGGAACTGAATCAAATGCAAACAGATTACAAGGCCGCTCAACATTTGTTCCCACTAGATTCTTTCCCCGAGTGTCGGTCAGAACACTTCTGAGCAATGCAGTCCGGGAATTTCAAATGTAACATTGGGATTGCATTGAGGAACAGAAATACCAACACGGTGATTTTCTACAACATCCCCACTTGTTAACAGTCACAGGTTCCAGAATTCTGTATGAAGACTCTTTAGTGTGCTGGTATCAGTAGATTATAGAACAAATCGTCGTTAATATACTAAGGTCCAAACACTCTCCTGGTGTAATTCCTTTGATAACTCCAACAGATCTGTAGCATACCAGTTCTGTTCCCCCCCAAGTGTTATACAAGTTCAAATAGTTTCTCCAGACACTATTTGATTTAGAGGGCAAAATCTAAACTTGTATGACTGGGCATTTTTTTGTTGCTCCAAATTACAATACCAACATTAAAAGGTGAGATTTTTCTCTCCCTCAATCAAAACCCTAAAACTAGTTTGCTTTGTTTGATTAAGACATTAGTTTTAGGGTTTTTTTTAAATAAGTATCTTTCTTTCTGGAGCTGATCAAGGAGCCATTACCAGAACTAGCCAAGGGCTGAGCTCTGCACACCAAATTATATAACTCAGAAGAAGGCCATTCAGCTCATGTAGCTATGCTGGCTCTTTGAAAAATGTATCCAATTAATCCCACTCTCCTGTTCTTCCATGTGGTCCTCCAAACTTTCCCTCTTCGACATTTATAAGCATAAATTGCCTGGTGACACCAGACATTGAAGCCCCTTACACATTAAAAAGCTGAAACTTTGGATTATTTAACATCAAGAGAGTGGAGACCAAAAGCAAGTCTGTCATCTCTTTCCCACCCACCAACATCTTAATTGGTCCTTCAATGCAGCTTGGAGAAGAAATTAAAACAACAGAAAATAAAATAAAACAAAATTTGTATTCTAGAATAGAATTTATAGTTTGGGTTTGATGATTTTTTATAACCCATTTTATTTTTTAATTGGACAACAATTTTCAATTCGACTAACTAATGAAAAATACAGCCAGAGGAAAGGCATCTGGAAACTGCTGTGTGACCTTCCTTCTCTGTGATCAGAGCCAAAGAAACACAAGTCATTAGATTCTCATAGAGACTCAACCTCAGATCAAACAAGGTCTTTATACCGACATCCCAAGCATGTTCCTCTCCAGCAGTCTGACTGCCTCAGCTTCTGGGTTTTGTTTAAAAAAAAAGGAGCGAAAACTTTGCTAATCAGATTTTTATTTTTGTTGCACACCTGCTCATACACAAACTACTATGTGTGACACCAGGGACCTGAAATTGTTTTCTGATTTAAAGAGATCAAAAAGGTGCGAAGTACATTAATACAATTTCAATCCTTAAATGAAGGTGAACAAATTTGTCAATCTGTCTTCACCTCATTTTTTGGGACAATATAATTCTCTTGCAAAAGGGACTCCACCAACAAACGATGTGCAAAATGCACCAAATCTAAAAAAAAATTCTCTGCAAATCAATCGCCATAATTGCCTAAACCTGTACTGCTTGACTGCTGTTTCGTTAGTTACTTTCAAAAATAAAACTAACCAAGGTTTGTACATCCTTATGTCCTTTCTCACAATGTTGAACTGTTCCCATCAGAAGACTCCTTTTTCAGTCACTGTCACATGGAAGAAAATCTAACACAAAACATTCAACTTCTACAGCAGCAACCCCCCACATCACCCAATGGACAATGGCCAAAGGCCAAAATGTCCCCTCAGATCTCAAACAGAACAACACAGTGGTATGAAAATGCCACTTTTCTGTATGAAATGGGAGATCAGGTACAAGGAGGAATGGAGCACCTGAGATCTAACTGGAGATTACTGTTGGAAGAGTATATTTAGGCTTGACTTGATCTTTAAAAGAATCTTTGGTTTTACGCTGTGACAGAAGCCACACACATTTTCAAACAAGAAAACTCCCTTTTCTAGAACAGAGGAAACTATTTTACCAGTTGGTTCTGAATTTTCATTTTCTTACTTAAAGCATACATTTTCTATACTTTATCCCATGCAAAATAAGGGATAAATTTCAAAGAGCGCAGCAAAGATACCAAGATATAATCTAAGGAGATACATACTCCATTACCACGAGTGTCTTTAAAAAGACACTTATATTTTCTATTTAACTTTTCAACGTGGACTTAGTCCATCTTACACTCTACCAAAGTAGGCAATGACGGATGTTCTCTGCACACCATTAGTTCAACAGATCTTTTGCACTAACTGCACCATTTTCATTTGTCCAACTTGCACTGACGTATTTTTGTGCAACAAAAGACCTTACGTGACAGGTGACCACAACTTGTGTCAACAATTCTGACCAAAAGCATATTTTTAAAAAATAGTGGGAGTTGTTTTTCGTTGGAGGGGGGCCATTACAGATGCTTCAAGGTCTCCACAAGTCAGCAGCTGAACAAGTTTATCAGCTACAATTAAAGAAGAAAAGGTTTCTTCCAGCACAAAAAATGGGTTTTATTATATAGGATTGTCAGCACTTTGTGCTCCCCAGTACTCCACTCCCACTATAACAAAAGATAAACAGGAGAATAGGATTGACAGTAATTCACATTTCAAACCCAATATTTGCAGCACTTTGAAATAAAATCATTCTCTCATAAAGCCTGGTGCCTTTATAAAATCAGTGAGTTAAAAGGAACTTACACCTAAGAAATGCAATGGAGAAAAATATTAATTTTATTGATATGAGTCCCCCCCCTTAAATCTCTCAGCAATACACTACAAGGCAGGAGAGGGTAATGCAGGGGCATGGATTAAAAACTAAAAGAAACAATTAGGTAAGTAATAGGACTCAACAAGTATAACAGACAATAAAAGCTTTCTTAACCCTACTCCACCAACAAACAACATTCCAAGAAGAGCAGTCTCTGTAAAGGCAATTAATCCAATGTGTCCCAAAACTGACACACACAAGGCATGCGTGCACTGCACTTTTGCACGTTAGTTTTCAAGTTTCAAAAATTAATCTGCCACACAACCAGAATAAACATGTCTGTTGATAGATGGTACGAAACGCACACAAATTGACACTCAGATCACCATTAAATAAAGACAAACATCTTATCAGGTGTAGACTGTAAACATGGCTGCCAACACCACCGATCATTGGGTTTTAAACTCTATATCTTTTTCAAAATATGATAATTGCATTTCCGATAACAATGTTTAGAAAATAATGTAATAATACATTTCACCATAACACTGCTGAACACCCTCCTCCAACAAATCGCCATCTCAGCTTCTCTTGTCATTGTTGTTCTAATTAACACAAGTTTTCTTTTGGGCTATTTTGTTTAATACACTTACGCTTTCTATATTAATGTTACATTTAATTACCCAGAGCAGTCCATAAATCCCTCAAATAATCAAAGACCTTACACAAGTGTCAGAAAGATGAAAACAACAACTTTCTTTTGTGCCAAACTTTTCAGGTTCAAAGCACCATGTGCCACACAAAGTATTATGTAAATGACACAAGTTTTGATTTAAATCGCGTTTCAATAGTTCCTTCACATTATTTGCACTTTAGTTTTGATTACATAGAAAAACAGAAATTTCAGTAAAAGGAATGCAAATAAATGAGATTTGTTTTTTTTTAAGCGGAGGGAGGGAAAATGGGGGAGATCTTCTAACATGCAGTCAGAAATAAGTAACTTTTAATTCATAGCCTTTGATATTAATTACCTAACCTTGAGGAAAACAAATCTAGTAGACAAATTAACAAGACACAAAGTTAGCTTCAGATCACTGCTCTGAGAAAGAGCAGAGTTTCTATAAATTGCACAACAGGAAACACTCCAAAAATGAAAGTCCGACTGATTATTGACTATTGCAAAAAGGGTTTTTTTCTGAGATGCCAAAATATAATTTCCTTCAATTGTTTTCCTCCTACTTTTATGAGCATCTTAATTCAAAGAGCTTTCTAAAATGCGATAGAAGATTTCATTCACTCCTGTATGCTGGCACTAATAATGCTTACATGGGCGCAGTTTATTGCAAATTTAATATGGGTTATTTCTGCACGTTCAGACACAGATTTTTAAAAAATCACATTAAACCAGGCAGTACTGACAACATAAATCTACAAAATTCTGAAGGAATATCTGCAAAGTTGTGCCCTCAATACTGACAACATGAATCTAACAGTCTGAAGAAAAATTGTGCCCTCACATGGGAGGGGGTAAACACACACACAAACACAAATAGAGGATTTTTCTGTGAAAATCTTTGATTGTGAAGGCTTACCTCTGCTTTTTGGAGACAGAGTAGTCGACTTCGATCACCTTGCCGTGAAGTTCCACTTTGCCTGAGCAAAGGAAAAGCATGACTAAATTTTATTTTTAAAAAATTAAATAGAAACAAGTGATGAAGGGTGGCATGTTGGGCGCAGTGGTTAGCACTGCTGCCTCACAGTGCCAGGGAACTGGGTTTGATTCCCAGCTTGGCTCACCGTCTGCATGGAGCTTGCACATTTTCCCTGTGTCTGCGTGGGTTTTCCTCCCCCCAGTGCTCAGATTTCCTCCCACAGTCCAAAAGACGAGCTGGTTAGGTACTCTGGCCGTGGTAAATTGCCCCTCAGCCTAACTGAACATGCACCAGTGTGTGGCAAATAGAGGGTTTTCCCAGTAACTTCATGCAGCGTTAATATAAGCCTACTTGTGACAGTAATAAATAAACTTTTCAAAAGTGGGGGGCTGAGAGACTGACACATCCCCTACAACCCCATGTAACTAATTCAATGTTACCAACTAAATTGTACCAAATTGTCACCCCCCCCTTCCCCTTTCCCACGTGCTCTGCCTCTCCAACTTATGGCAGGACAAGTGAGATGGGCAAAAAAAAGAAGAGAGCGGGGCTTTAAAAAGAAGCCAAATAAATATCCCTCCCTTGGCTTTTCCTCCCTCATGCCAGGGGTTGGAATCAAATCATTAAAGGGCCATTTATTAATATTTATAGGAGAGTGCAACTCGTGTGTTAAAGGAACACACGCAAAACAAAAACAAGCCCAAAAAAAAAGAAGCGGCGCCAAAGAAAGAGAGAGGAGGAGGAGGAGGGGGGGAAAGAAAAGAAAGAGGGAGAGAGAAATAAAGAGAGATTTTGTGTTTTTTATTTGACTCGCAAAATGAAGGACGAGCCGCCATGCTTCTCACCACCCCGCTTTTTTAAACAGCATGGAGGGAAGAGTGAGGAGGAGGGGGGGTAGAAAAAGAGACAGGGCCTCACATCTTCAGTCATGGACTGAGAGAGACAGAGAGAGAGAGAGGGGGAGAGGGAGGAGGGAGAACAGTTTTTACCTCAGCTTCAAAATAAAAAGGGGGGGGGGGGGGGGGTGATAATAAATGTGACCCACTCTCTTCTTCTCCTCCCCCCCTTTCTAATAATTCCCCCCCTCTTCTTCCCCCAGCCAGGCAACACCCCTCACCTTCGTTCCACCCCCCTCCCCCAAACACACACACACACAACTTAAGTGGGGGGGGGGGGGGGGGGGGGGGGGGGAAAAATTAAAAAAAAAATTTTAAAAACCCCACTGTGAAGTGAAAGTTTGAATGGTCTGAGAAGGTTCCAGCATGTTTAAATGTGTGTGTGTAGATATTATGGCCTGGCGCAGTTCAGATGCAACTCAACTAGCCCTCTCTCTCTCTCTCTCTCTCCCCTTCCCTCCCCACCTCTTTTTTTTTTGCAGACACTTTTGCTCCCCACCCCCGGCCCCTAGAGACAGGACACCTCGTAAAATGATGGGCACCCTCCCGGGGAAGAGGGGCGCGGGCTTTTCCGGGGCTGAGCTCAGCCAGCGGTCCATGAATAAAATCAGACAAAAAAAATCAGGGAAAAAATAAAGAGAGAGAGAGAGAGAGAGTGTGTGTGTGTGTGTGTGTGGGACAGGGATGGGGGCTGTGCTCTTGGGCTCTGCCCTGTCACTGAGAGTGAGTGAAGTTAGAGAGAGAGGAGAGAGAGAGAAGGGGGGGGGAAAGAAAGAAAGAAAAAGACACACAAGGGCTAAAACATTTAATCTCAACCTCCCCTTCCCCCCCCCCAACCAAAAATAAAAATTCTTTCTCATCCTTTTATCCCCCTCACACAAAAAATTTAAAGGGCAATTTATCCCTGGATGGAGCAGTTGGGTGTTTTATTTATTCCCAAAACAAAAAATTTTTTTAAAAATTTGGGAGTTGAATGGCCATTCTCACACCTTGAGGTCTCAAAAGTGGGAGACAGAGAGAGAGAGAGAGAAAAAGAGAGGGAGAGTGGGGGGGGAAACTGTCCCAAGGTAAGAGTCAGATGGGGTGCCTTGCTTTACTCCCCTCCCCCAATCTTACTTACACCCCCCCCCCACAACAAAAAAAATAAAATAATCCCCATCCATTCACCCTTCCTCTTCTCTTTTGGGGGGGGGGGGGAAGGACAAGAGGAATTCTCAACCTCCCCCCCCCCAAACACACACACCAAAAAAAAACTCAACCTTAAAAATTTTTTTTTATATGAAAAGAGAGAAGAGAAAGATCCCCAACAAGCCCACAAACTTCTTCTCCTCCTGCTTACCGGACAATGTCTCGATGACTTTGATAGCCGCATTCTCGTCGGGGCAATCCACGAAGGCATAGCCGGATTTGAGCAGAATTTGCCCGATTGAAAGCTTCCTCTCCCCAAAGAGTTGCTGGATGTCGGCGGCTGTTACAGTCGAGCTCAGATTGCCAATATACAACTTATTCATGGTCTCACCACCCCCACCACCACCACCACCACCCCCCCTCCCTCCCTCTCCCTCTCCCTCCCTCCCTCTCTCTCCTTCTCTCTCCCACTCACTCTCTCTCACACACACACACACACGAATTACCAACAACAACAAATATGATGGTTATAAATTGAAACAAGAGCTATAATCCTTTGACTCACCTCCTCCCTCCCTCCCCTCCCCACCCCAGGAAATAAAAAGATTCTTCTTTTTTTAAAAGACACACATACATACATTTACACACCACCACCACAACATGCAACTCTGCCCTCCTGTCTCCACCAACCTTCCCCCCCCCCCACTCAACACACACACACAAAAAAAGGAAACAACTGAACACTTCCACCACCCAAGACAAAAGCTAAGCCAGTCCGACTCAAAGTGTCGCTACGACGCTCCTCTCGCTTTAAGCGCCGCCTCTAAATAAAATCAGACTTAAAAATATCAGAGAAAAAAAAAATTGGAGCCCACGTGGTGTTTTGTGAGGACACCAGGGGATGGAAATCTGAGGTTGTGGGGGGTTTTTTTTTGAGGGTATCTGCTAGAGAGATCTTGATCTCTCTCGCCTCCCATCTATTGCAAACTCAACCCCGGGCCATCTAAACTAGGAAGTGGCACAAGGAGCATTGAGTGGGAAATGCTTGAGAGTGTGTAAGAGAGAGAGAGAGAGAGAGGAAATGTTGGTTCGCTAACATTGAAGGGGAAGGGACTGCCCTCGGCTCAAATCAGTTCTCCTGTGTTAAGGCTCTCAACAGATTCTGGTGCATGTGAATAGGGAGGGGGAGCATCTCTGCATGACCACCTAACCTGGCCTTCAGTCAAATTGGCCACAAAACCATGGAGACTGCATTCAGATAAAGGCAAAATACTGTGGGCTCTGGAATCTGAAAGCGAAACAGAAAATGCTGGAAAATCTCAGCAGGTCTGACAGCATCTGTGGAGGGGGAATTTGAGCTCTGACAAAAGGTCATCCAGACTCGAAACGTTGGCTCTATTCTCTCTCCACAGATGCGGTCAGACGTGCTGAAATTTTCCAGCATTTTCTGTTTCGCTTTCATATTCCAGAACCCACAGTATTTTGCCTTTATCTGCTGAGATTTTTCAGCATTTTTTGTTTATGACTCTCCAGCCCTCCTGACTCAAAACATTGGTCCTGTTCTCCCTCCACAGATGCTGCCTGACCTGCTGAGATTTTCCAGCATTTTCTGTTTTTGTTTCAGATTCTAGGATCTACATTATTTCGTTCTTGATCAAAAAAAAGGCCTCCCCAGCAATCTCAAATCATTTGCCTCTTCTCATTTTCTTTCAGCTTCCACGGGTTCATCGCCCCGGGAATATCCGAACAGAGAAATTGGAATATAGTCTCTTGTTTGTAACTCAGGAAGGAAAGTGACCAGATGTGCACAGCAAGATCCCACTTCTAACCTGAGATCAATCAATAATTACAATTGTTCCAGTTGATCTCTGGTTCTCTCCCTCCACAGACACTGTCAGGCCTGCTCAGTAGTTCCATGTTTTCATGTCTGATTTAGTGATTCTGGTTGAGGGGTGAGTATCGATTGTCCAGCACACCAATGTGAACTCCCCTGCTCTTTTTTCAACAGTGCCAATTCCGTTGATGGCACGCACCTTGGTTTGCCAGTTCAATCCCACTCCAGGACGTGAGTGTAAAAATCATTGCGGGCACTCCAATGCAGCGCCGAGGCAGTGCTGCACTGTCAGAGGAAGCATCTTTCCCATAAGAGGAGAAATCAAGGCCCTTCTCTTTCCTTGCAGATGGCCATAAAAGATCCCATGACACTGTTCTGATGAAGGCTGGGAAGATATCATAGAATAATGCAGTGCAGATGAGGCCCTTTGCCCCATTGACTCTGCACCAACACGCGAGAAACACCTGACCTCCCACCTAGTCCTATCTGCCAGCACTTGGTCCATATTTGAAAGTTAGGATGTGCCAAGAGCTCATCCAGGTACTTTTTAAAGAATGTGAGTCAACACACCTCCACCACTCTCCCAGGCAGCGCATTCCAGACCATCACCACCCTCTGGTAAAACGGTTTTTCCTCACAACCCCTGTAACCTCCTGCCCCTCACCTTGAACCTATGCCTGCAACCCCTCCAATGCAATCACACCCTTCCTATAATGTGGTGACCAAAACTGCACACCGTTCTCTAACTGCGGCATCATCAAAGTTCTGTACAACTCCAACATGATTTCCCTGCTTTTGTAATCTATACCCTGATTGATAAAGAAAATGTCCCAGAAAGGTTTTTCACCACCCTACTAATATGCCCTCCTGCCTTCAGAGATCTATGGACAAACATGCCAAGGTCCCTTTGTTCCACAGAACTTCCCTATGTCATGCCATTCATTAACTACTTCCTTGTCAAATTATTCATTCCTAAGTGTATCACCTCACACATTTCAAGATTAAATTTCATCTGCCACTTGTCTGCCCATTTGACCATACCATCTAGATCTTCATTCAGCCTCACTGTTAACCACCCAGCCATTCTTTGTATCATTTGCAAACTTGCTAATCCTACCCCCACATAGTTAAGTATATTGTTAATATAAATAGCAAATAATAGGGGACCCAGCACAGATTCCTGTGGTGCACTCCTGGACACTGGCTTCCAGTCACTAAAGCAGCCTCGTCTGTCTCTTATACTGAGCCAATTTTGAATCCACTTTATCAAATTACCTGATATCCCATGTGCTTTTGCTTCTTTACAAGTCTCCCATGTGGGACCTTGTCAAAAGCTTTCCTGAAATTAACATAAGCTACAACAACTGCATTATCCTCATCCATTCACCTGGTCGCCTCCTCAAAATATTCAGACAAATTTGTTAGACATGGATCTCCCTCTGACAAAGCCATGCTGACTATCCCTGATAAAACCTTCCTTCTCCAAGATGGTCTCCTTTAGAATTTTTTCCGATAGTTTCCCAACCAGTGACGTGAGATTCACTGGTCTGTAATTCCCTGGTTTATCAATACAATCCTTCCTAAACAGTGAAACTATATTAGCTGTTCTCCAGTCCTTTAACATCTCCCCTGTGGCCAGAGAGGAATTAAAAATTTTGGTCAGAGTCCTACAATCTTTTATCTTCTCCAGCAGCTTGGGACACAATTCATCCAGATCTGAAGATTTGTCCACTTTTAAGCCTCCTAATGCCTCCAATTGCTTATCCTTCCCTATGTCAATTTGCTCAAGAACCTCACAGTCTCTCTCCCTGAATTTCATACCTTCATCCTCATTCTCTTGGGTGAAGACAGGTGTGAAGTATATCCCCCAATGTCCTGGCCAACATTTACCCCTAATATCACTAAAAACAGATTATGTGGTCCTTGCTGTTTCTGAGAGATTGCTGTGACCAAATCTGCAGCTGTGTTTCCTGCATTCCAAGGTAGATATTCTTCAAAACACTTTGTTAGCTGCAAAGTGCTTTGGGAAATGGTGTGGTCATGAAAGGTACAATAAAAATGCAAATCTGCATTTTTATATAATGTCATTGAATTTTTTATATCCACCCAAGAGGTCAGATGGAATCTTGGTTTGATGTATTATCCGAAGACAGTGTAATACTTCCTCAGTGTTGCACTGAAATGTCAGCCTAGATTATAGGTTGAAGCCTCTGAAGTTAGACTTGAATCCACAATTGTGTACGCTACCACAGAGCCAGTGGCTGACACCTATGCCATTGTGAATAACAGAATTGGAAATTTAAGTACGCAAAAGGATTGTACTATCCTGTGAAATCAGCAAGATATTCAAACTGGGAAGTCAAATGAGTTATCCAAACTCTCAAATGGCAGCCCAGACTTTCCATGGACTGGTGCATTAACCTCCAGGATGTGCCGTGACCAACTTTGCCTACCCAGGCTGCATAATGATGATCAGGAAGTGAATCCAACATCTCTCACACTTGACACACTTACAATAGCAACAGCAGTAAATGTTCAACTACAGTCCACACATTAAGACACTGGCTGACCAGTTACAAGGAAGTGGCTCCCCAATGCTAAGTAGAATTTGATTTCTAGTAAAAGGGGGTTTAAAAAGAACTCATCACGCTCCAGACAGCATCTAATACCTAGACAAAGTGAGGCAAGGTCAGAGTTGTGCAAAGATTTGTGTTTGTTAATTATGGGGGAAATAACATTGAGAGAAAGCAACTTTCACTCTTGTTATTCATTATGTTAATTTCAAATCAACTTTGTGGTAAAGATTATATGCAAAGCACATCTTTTAAATTCAAACTCAGGAAAGTCCCTCACTCTGTTCATCTGGCATGATTATTCCAGATCATTGTCCAATGCTGGCATTTCCACATCATGTTCCAGATACCAAGTATACCTATGGCCTCGATATGAAACTGTATCCTATTAGTCACGCATGAGGATTTTTGTACCACAGTCTCACATTAAGCACATTGGCACAGTGGTTAGCGCTGCTGCCTCACAGTGCCGGGGACCCAGGTTTGATTCCCTACTTGGGTCACTGTGCAGAGTCTGCGCATTCTCTCCGCGTCTGCGTGGGTTTCCTCCGGGTGCTCCTGATTCCCCACAGTCCAAAAGATGTGCTAGTTAAGTGCATTTGCTATAGTAAATTCTCCCTCAGTGTACCCGAACAGGCACCAGAGTGTGGCGACTAGGGTATTTTCATAGTAACTTCATTGCAGTGTTAATGTAAACCTATTTGTAACACAAATAAATAAACTTTAAACTTTAAGTAATCTATACTTAAAGCAGATCCCAAGAAGACATTTGTCCAATCCATTCCATCTATATTTGAATAAACATAGAGTAGTCTTCCAATAAAATTTATAAATAAGAAGTCTCACAACACCAGGTTAAAGACCAACAGGTTTATTTGGAATCACGAGTGACTTTGGAGCACTGCTTCTTAATCAATTCTCCACCTCAATAAACTCTATCAAAGAGGTGCATACATTAAACTTCCACTTCATAGAGATACAAAAGTCTGAGAACAAGTACCAACCAACTCAAGAACAGCTTCTTCGCAGCTGTTATCAGACTTTTGAATGAACCTACCATATATTAAGCTGATCTCTCTCTACACCCGATTTGTAACTGCAACACTCTACTCTATACCCTCTCCTTTCCTTCTCCCCTATGTATTCTATGAGCAATATGCTTTGTCTGTATAACACGCAGGAAACAATACTTTTCACTGTATCCCAATACATGAGGCAATAAAAAAATAATCAAATCAAAAGGATAGCACTTCAATCAAATATAGAGGTCAGTTCCACCAACATTTCTCTGGAATTCATTCGTGAAATTTCAAGATGACTTGTCTTCTAAATGGCCAATGAAAAATTAACAAGTTGACCAGCCATCTCAAATCTCACAAGTGGTCCAATATAATCCATGTAGGATAACGGGCTGTATGGACCCGACTCAGAGGTTCTGTTCGTCAAATGTCCAAAGCAATTTTTTAAAAAGTTAGATCTCTTGACCAGTTCATATTTTAAAAAATTCTAGCAGCATCTAGGGGAGAGAAACTGAGTTAATGTTTGGAGTTCATATGACCCATTCACAGGACATACTCGAATCATTAATCTGTTTCTCTCTCTGCGGATGCTGCCAATTGAATATTTCCAGCCTTTTCTCTTTCTGTTCTAGCATCTGCAATATTTTCCATTTGTTAAATGGGTTCATCTCTCATTCTGCATGGAGCATGCACTGAGAAAACAATTCATGTTAATAGTTTAGAAGAGGGCCAGGTATATGAGTTTTGTACTTTACACAACTGGCGCATGTTTTCCCAAATTATGTCTTTGCACAGAATGTTTTATTTAAATGAAGCACTCTTCAAAATCCACAATTTGATTCAAAGATCACTGACCTTTGATAAGGGAGTGGGGGGGAGGTAATGTCAATTCTTCATTTACAGATATTCAATCAGCTGACTTCTTGGTTATTAACTCAGACCTTCCATCAGCAAGAAGAAAACGGACAAAATTTGTACCTCTCATGGATCACCTTTCATTCTTGACCAATTGCAGACCTCAAATACATATTTGGGCTTCTGACCAGCTTAAGTCATAGAGTCATTGAGGTTTACAGCGTGGAAACCAGGCCCTTTGGCCCAACTTGTCCATGCTGCCCTTTTTTTTAAACTACTAAGCTAGTCCCAATTGCCCACATTTGGCCCATATCCCTCTACACCCATCTTACCAATGTAACTGTCTAAACATTTTTTAAAAAACAAAATTGTACCATCTACTACTGCCTCTGGCAGCTTGTTCCAGACTCTCACCACCTTCTGTGTGAAAAAAATTGCTCCTCTGGATCCTTTTGTATTTTTCCCTTCTCACCTCAAACCCATGGCCTCTAGTTTTAGATTCCCCTACCTTTGGGAAAAGATGTTAACTACCTAGCTGATCTATGCCCCTCATTATTTTATAGACCTTTATAAGATCACACCCAAGTCTCCTACGCTCCAGCCTCTCATTCTAACTCCAACCATCAAATCCCAGTAGCATCCTAGTAAATCTTTTCTGCACTCTTTCCTTCTATAGGGTGACAAAAACTGTACACAGTATTCCAAGTGTGGCCTTACCAACATCTTGTACAACTTCAACAAGCTGTCCCAACGTTCTGACCAATGAAACCAAGTATGCCAAATGCTTTCTTCACCACTCTGTCCACCCGTGATTCCACTTTCAAGGAGCTATGAACCTGTACTCCTAGATCTCTTTGTTCCATAACATAAAAGTGTTGAAATAAGCCACAAATGGCACATTTGTGATTAGGATTGCAAAAACTGGACAAAAAAAGTAAAGATCACACTCCACCCTGGAGGTTGCATGACATAACAACGAAGGAGTTACTAATATTAACAGCAATGCTCCAAATAACCTACAGACCCTGATGCAAGGCAGTGAAACACCTAGGAGCGAAATGCTTTGGGAACAAAAGGTTTGAAAGTTACAGAGACAGCGCCTCATCTTCTGATCAGGCAGCCTTTACAGCCTTCTGGACTCAACATTGTGCTAAACACCTTCAGACCATGAATTCTGTCCATCATTCTGATTCCCCCGTCCTGCCAGCCTGCTTTTCTGTTTCACTTTCAGCACTGGTCTTTATTCTGCTATTTACACCTGTTTTAATCACTAATAATATCATTACCATTCCCTTTGTCTTGTGTTTTTTGATATCTTTGTCATTTAATCTCTCCTGACCTCCAACCTAGCCCTGATTTTTATTGCTCCACCTGCCTCTCTCATTTTAAAACAGCAAACAAACCCTTCACATTTCTACCTCTCTCCAGTCTGGATGAAGAGTCATACAGACTGTGTCTGTCTCCGCAAATCCTGCCAGACCTGCTGAATTTTTCCAGCATTTTCTGCTTTTATTCCGAAGCCTCATGTTCCTCCCAAACCTGTCATATCTGTCCAATGCCATGTCTTACATTACTCACATATTGTATCACCATAATGTAATATATACGTATTTTTTGATTTGATTTGATTTATTGTCACGTGTGTACCTATACAGTGAAAAGTACTGTTTCTTGCACACTGTACAGACAAGACATAGCATTCATAGAGAAGGAAAAGAGAGAGTGCAGAATGTAACGTTACAGTCATAGCTAGGGTGTAGAGAAAAATCAACATAGTGTGAGGTAGGTTCATTCAAAAGTCTGATGGCAACAGGGAAGAAGCTGTTCTTGAATCGATTGGTACGTGTCCTCAGACTTTTGTATCTTTTTCCCAATCTAAGAAGGTGGAAGAGAGAATGTCCGGGGTGCGTGGTGTCCTTAATTATGCTGGCTGCTTTTCCATGGCAGTGGGAAGAGTCAATGGATGGGAGGCTGATTTGCATAATGGACTGGGCTTTGTCCACGATTTTCATTTAAAACTGGGTGGAGGCATTGTCGGTCTCTCAGCGAACCCGAGGATATGGGGAGGGGGCAGGAAAGTGGAGTTGAAGCCAAAGGTTAGCCATGACGGCACTGAATGGCGGAGCAGTCTCGACTGAGGTACAGCAACTCCTTCTCCTAGCTCTTTTGTTCTTAGCCCAAAATATTTGATCTGAGGGAAGTATCTTTCATTTGCACTTGAATGAGTCAATATTACCTGCTTTCACAGTCCTGCCGAGGGAGACTGTTCCATGGATTGGACACTCGTTCCCTGAAATATAGATTAGCTAATTAGATATGAATTTAACGGCTTTAACTGTTCATGGTTGTACTGTGCTGGACAAGGTGAAACAGCTTGCTGTGATCTACAATGGAATATGGAATACTGTGTACTTAGAGTGCTTATGCAAGGAGGGATATAACTGCATTGGAAGCAGATCAGGGAAAGCTCACTCGCTGATTCCTGGGATGAAGGGGTTGTCTTTTGAGGAAAGGTTGGACCTGTCTTCATCGAAGTTTAGAAGAATGAAAAATTATCTTTTTGAAATGGATAAGATTCTGAGGAAGTTTGACGGAGTGGATGCTGAGAGGAGGTTTCCCCTTGTGGCAAAAATCTAGGACTAGGGGGCACAGTTTAAAAATAAGGGCTGCCCCTTTTAATGAGGTGAATTTTTTTTTGTCTCAGGGGGTCTATAGACCTCGCAATTCCTGGTAGGCAGGCTCACTGAATATATTCCAGGCTGAGTTAGACAGGATTTTGATCCACAAGGGAGTCACAGGGAGCAAGGGCAGATAGGAAATTGGACCTAAGGTCGCAAGCAGACAAGTCATGACCTTCTTTTAAAATTCAGTTGAGAGACATGGGTATCGCTGGCTGGCCAACATGTGTTGCCTACCCCTAGTTGCCCTTGAGAAGGTGGTGGTGAACTGCCTTCTTGAAATAATGCAGTCCATGTGCTGTGGGTTGACCCACAATGGTGTTGGGGAGGGAATTCCAGGATTTTGACCCAGTAACTGCAAAGGAATGGCGATATATTTCCAAATTAGGACAGTGAGTGACTTGGAGAGGAACTTGAAAGTGGTGATGTTCCAATATACCTGCTCCACTTGGCCTTCTAGATGGAAGTGGTCGTGGGTTTGGAAGGTGCTGTCTGAGGATATTTGGTGAATTTCTGTAGTGCATCTTGTAGATAGCACACACTGCTACTACTGAGCATTGGTGGTGGAGGGAGTGAACGTTTGTGGAATGGTCAATCTAGTTCAAGGGGCTGAGTGGCCTACCCCTATTGATATTATTTAGTTCTTTTAGATACTATAGTTAAGAAAGAAACCCCTTTACTTTCTCAGGAGGCTGAGGAAATTTGGTGTGTTCACTACAACACTCACCTACTTTTACAGTTACACCATAGAAAGCATTTTTTCTGGTTGTATCACAGTTTAGTATGGCTCCTGCTCTGTCCAAGACTGCAAGAAACTACAAAAGGTCATGAACGTAGCCCAATCTATCACACAAACCAGCCTCCCATCCATTGACTCTGTCTACACTTGCTGCTGTCTCAGAGAAGTAGTCAGCATAATCAAGGGCCCTGTGTACCCCATACTCTCTTCCACCTTCTTCCATCAGGAAAAAGATACAAAAGTCTGAGATGACGTACCAATCGACTCGAGAACAGCTTCTTCCCTGCGGCCATCAGACTTTTGAATGGACCTACCTCATATTAAGTTGATCTTTCTTTACATCCTAGCAATGGCTATAACACTACATTCTGCCCACTCCTTTCCTTCTCTCCATTGTACTCTATGTATGGTATGCTTTGTCTGTACAGTGCACAAGAAACAATACTTTTCACTGTATCCCAATACATGTGACAATAATAAATCAAATCAAAAAGAATCCTGAAATCAGCAATCATGTCACCTGTCAAGCTTACCATTCCCAGTGACAATATATCAAGCTTAGATCCAATTGGCTAAATTTCTACGTTGTTCAGAAAATACGAGTAGACTGTTGCCTCAGCAACCCCCATCCAGAGTAGATGGCAGCAGGGAAGAAGCTGTTTTTAAATTGGTTGGCAGTTGTCTTCAGACTTTGTATCTTTTTCCCGACAGAAGAAGGTGGAAGAGAGAACTTCCAGGATGTGTGGGATCCTTGATTATGCTGGCTGCTTTACCAATGTGGCAGGATGTGTAGACAGAGTCAAGGGGTGGGAAACTGGTTTGAGTGATGGATGGGCTTCGTTCATGACCCTTTGTAGTTTCTTGCAGACTTGGGCGGAACTGGAGTCACATCAAGCTGTGATACAACCAGAAAGAATGCTTTGTATGGTACATCTGTAAAAGTTGTTGAGAGTTGTAGTGGATATATCAAATTTCCTTAGTCTCCTGAGAAAGTAGAGGCAATGGTGGGCTTTCTTAAGCGTGGTGTGGGCATGGGGGGACAGGTTGTTGGTGATCTGGATACCTAAAAACGTGAAGCTCTTGACCATTTCTACTTCGTCCGCACTGATGAAGACAGGGCATGTTCTCCACTATGCTTTCTGAAGTTGAAGACTATCTCCTTTGTTTGATCCTTTTGGTCACGCTCCTCTATTTCAAAAATGCTGACCTCCACATAAGCCCTCAAAATACCTGCAGCCAGTCCTCACCACACAGGGAGTGCAGAGGGGATGGGGATATGTTACTGACCTCACCGTGGATTAGTCATATCCACATTTCAGGATGGCACCAGAGTGTGGCAGCTCTTTGTGAGCTAAATATGGTGTGTGACTTGTACGATAGCACGCAAAATAATACCTTTCACTGTATCTTGGTACATGTGACAGTAGTAAACCAAATCATAGTTTTCTAATTATCATTTGTCTGGTGGATATCATGGTTCTTGGATCAGCCTCTAGGTGGAGCTCCATACAATGGCACAGAGGCCTGACGTGGTTAGACCTGCCTGGGTTCAACCGTGCCTCCTGGCAGATGCTCAGAGTGGCACAGGAGCAAGTTCTGCACAAACCACGCCCCCTGCTGGAAGGACCGGTGGTGGGAGCTTCACAGGAGAACGAAAAGAAGAAATGTGCCGAGTGGAAAGTCTTGAGGATTCATTATTGTTGTACATTTCAGGTACAAATCATGAAAAAAAATGTAAGGCAGGAAAGACCTACTGGTCAATCTAGCCTGCTCCCCATCACTGTGATGTCTTTTGCAGGATATACACTCCCTAACTCACCAAGTATCTTCTGGGAGGAGTAAACTTTCCCAGGAATAAAGGAACAGGAAGGAATCATTGAGTTATTTATGGCACAGCAGGAGTCTCAAGCCCGTTCCACCATTCAATGAGCTCTTGGCTCATATACCTTGCGCCCTATTGTTTATTACCTTTGGCTAACAACAATCTATCAACCGTGTTGTGTCCGCTATCACAAAGCTGCGTGGGGTAGACTTGGAACAGGTCACGCAGATCAGATCAAAGCTCTGTAATCCTGCCACATCCAGTCATGAAAGTTGGTGCACAATTAACCACAGGACAACACCCACAAATATCCCCATCTTCAGTGACAGGGGAATCCCATCACAGCTGTGTGAAAGTCACAGCTGAAGCATTTGCAGCCATTGTCAGTAAGTGCCAAGTGGAGGATCCATCTCACACTCCTCCAGATGAGCGCTGCCAATTCAATTCAACACCTGAATTCACTCGATCTGGCAAAGGCCATGGACCTTGACAACATTCCGGCTGTAGTACTGAATACCTGTGCTTCAGAACCAGCTGCGTATACAATCTGTTCCAGTACACCTGACAATGTGGAAGATAGCCCAGGTATGATCTCTGCACAAATGGCTGTACAAATCCAATCCAGCCAATTACTGCTCCATCAGATTTCTCTGAAAATGATGGAAATCATCATTGACGGTGCTATCAAGTGGCACTTACTGAGCAATAAACTGCTCACCGATGCTGGGTTTAGGCTCTGCCAGGACAATAGCTCTTGGCTTTATTACAGCCTTGGTTCGAATGTGGTCGAGAAAGCTGATTTCTAGAGGTGAGAATGGCTGCTCTTGACATCAAGGCGTCATTTGACCAAGTTTGGCACCGAGGAACCCTAGAAAATTGAAGTCAATGGGAATCAGGGGAAAACTCTCACTACCTAACATAAAGGAAAATAATTGGGGTCATTAGAGGTCAAACATCTCTGCCTCAGGACATCACTGCAGGAGTTCCTTACAGTAGTGCCCTAGGTTTAACCACTTTCAACTGCTTCTTCAATTACCTTGCTTTCATTGTCAAGTCATAAGTGGTGATGTTCACTGACGATTGCACAATGTTCAGTTACCATCCTATCTCCTCAGATAATGAAGCAGTCCATGTCCAGATGTAGCATATCTGGACATCATTCAGGATAAGGGGGGATTAAAGGAAAACAAATCCCATCTCCTACAAGACAGAATCTAATCATCTCCCCTTATATTCAACAGCGTTACCAATGTGGAATCCTCCACTATCAACATCCTGGAGGCTACCATTGACCAGAAACTGAACTGGAATAGCCATATAAATACTTTGTCTACAAGAGCGGGACAGAGGCTAGGAATCTTGCACCAACGCACTTCCTGACTCTCCAAAGTCCTTCCACCATCTACAATGCGAATAGTGTCGGTGTGATGGAATACTCTCTACTTGTCTGGATGAGTGCAGCTCCAACAATATTCGATGAGCTCAACATCATCTAGGACAAAGTAGTTTGCTTGATCAACATCCCATCCACCACCTAAACATTTATTTCCTTTGCCATTGACACACCGTGACAGTAGTGTGTGCTAGCTACATGATGCACTCAGCAACTCGCTAAACTTCCTTTGATAGCACCTTCTAAACTCACGACCCGACTAGAATGACAAGGGTTAAGAGATACATGGACACACCACCACCTGCAAGTTCCCCTCCAAGCCATATGCCATAATGATTTGGAACAATACCATTGTTTCTTGATTGTCCTTGGGTCAAAATCCTGGAACTCTATTTTATAGAATCAGAGAGTGGGCCATTCAGCCCTTTGAACCTGCTCTGCCATTCATTGTGATTATGGCTGATCCTTCAAATCAGTAACCTATTGCTGCTTTGGCCCTTTTATTCCCAAGAGCTATATCTGGAAATCAACTATGGTTTGGCCTCAACTGCTTTCTGTAGTAAGGAATACGACAGGCTCACCACTCTCTGGTGAAGAAATTTCTCCTTATCTCAGTCCCAAATGATATACCTGGTATTGTCAGACTGTGACCCTGGATCTGGACTCCCCCACCACCAGGAACATCCTCCTTGTGTCTACACTGTCTACTCCTGTTTGAATTTTATAGGTTTTTATGACAAACCCCCTCATTCTTCTGAACTCCAGCGAATGCAATCCTAACTGATGTAATCTCTCTTCATACGTTGGTCCCACCATCCCAGGAATCAGTCTGGTAAATCTTCACTGTACTCCCTGTATAACAAGAACATACTTCCCCAGATAAGGAGACCAAAACTACACACAATATTCCAGACGTGGTCTCACTAATGTCCTTTATAACTGCAGCAAGATATCCCTGTTCCTGCACTCAAATCCTCTCGTTATAAGGCCAACATATTATGTGCTTTCTTCATTGCCTGCTGCACCTTAAGCGACTGGTGTACAAAGACACCCAGGTTTTTTTTACATTTTCCCCTCTCTTAATCTATAACCATTCAAATGATAATCTACCTTAACGTTTTTACTACCAAAGTGGATAACCACACATTTATTCACACTGTACTGCACCTGCCATGCATTTGCCACTCACTCAACTTACCCAAATCTCACCGAAAAATCTCCTCACAGTTCACCTTCCCACCCAGCTTTGTGCCAACTGCAAATTTGGTGATGTTACATTTAGTTCCCTCCCCTAAATCATTAATAGATATTGCAAATAGCTGGGCACTGATCCCCATGGTACCCCACTACAGTCACTGCCTGCCATTTGGAAAAAGACCTGTTTATTCCTACTCTTTTGTTTCCTGTCTGCCATCCGGTTTTCTATCCATCTCAATACACTTCCCCCAATCCCATGTGCTTTAATTTTACATGCTAATCTCCTTGTCGAAAGCCTTTGAAAGTCCAAATAAACCACATCCACTAGTTATATCCTCAAAGAATTCCAGTGGATTTGTCAAGCATAATTTCCCTTTCGTAAATCCATGTTAACTCTGCCTGATTCTACCACTGTTTTCCAAGTACTCTGCTATTAATTTTTTATAAGGGGCCTCAGCTTCTTCCCCACTATTGACATCATTCCCTGTTTTCTCTTTACCTTCCTTTTTAAATAGTAGGGTTACATCAGCTACCCTCCAATCTGCAAGGACTGTTCCAGAATCTTGGAAGATGACCAGCAATGCATCCACTATTTCGAGGGTTACTTCCTTAGGCATTCTGGGATGAAGATTATCAAGCCCTGGGGATTTATCAGCCTTCAATCCATCAATTTCCCCAAAACCATTTCTCTACTAAAGCTGATTTATTCCCTTCAGTCCCTCCCTCTCACTAACCTCTGTTTTTCTTAACATTTCTGGTACATTACTTGTGTCTTTCTTTGTGAAGGCCAAACCAAAGCATGCATTTAGTTGCTCAGCTATTTCTTTGCTCTCTATTATAAATTTCCTCTGTTTCTGATTGTAAGGGATCTATATTTGTCTTCAGCAATCTTTATCTCTTCGCATAACTATAGAAGCTTTTACTGTCAGGTTTTATGCTCTCCGCAAGATTACTCTATTTTCCCCTTCTTCATCAATGCCTTTATCCTGTTTTATATATCACAGGAAAACCCGTGGGTGCAGGGAGGAATCTGAATGCAAGCTTGAAACTTGGAGCTCCTGAGGTGATGCCAGCATTCAAAAGTGATGAGGGGCAATTGGAAGCAGCTGATTAGGTGAGTATGGTCGGGTAAGTACTTACTACTTCTATCAGTTATAGTTTGCAAGATCTTTTTTATGGTTTATAGTTTGTAAGGGCTATATTCTGTTGTAATGCGGATCAAGGAAGAATGTCCCTAGAGTAATTGTATTATTTGACTTTAAATGCCTTCCAACAGGTTTAATTTAAAGAGGTAAGTCATGGCAGGAGAGATCAAAGCCATGGTGTGTCCTCCTGCTCAATGGGGGAACTGGGAATATTTTCACTGCTCAGAACCAACATATGTGATTTGATTTGATTTATCATTGTCACACGTATTAACATACAGTGAAAAGTATTGTTTCTTGTGTGCTATACAGACAAAGCACACCGTTCATAGAGTGCAGAATGTAGCGTTACAGTCATAGCTAGGGTGTAGAGAAAGATCAACTTAATGTGAGGTAGGTCCATTCAAAAGTCTGACAGCAGCAGGGAAGAAGCTTTCTTGAGTCGATTGGTACATGACCTCAGACTTTTGTATCTTTCTCCCGATGGAAGAAGGTGGAAGAGAGAATATCCCGGGGTGAGTGGGTCCTTAATTATGCTGGCTGCTTTGCCAAGGCAGTGGAATGCGCAGACAGAGTTAATGGATGGGAGATTGGTTTGCGTAATGGATTGGGCTACATTCACGACCTTTTGTAGTTCCTTGTGGTCTTGGGCAGAGCAGGAGCCCATACCAAACTATGATACAACCAGAAAGAATGTGTTCTATGGTGCATCTGTAAAAGTTGGTGAGAGTCATAGTTGACATGCCAAATTTCCTTAGCCTTGTGTGGAAGTAGAGGCGTTGGTGGGCTTTCTTAACTATAGTGTTGGCATGGACGGACTGGGACAGGTTGTTGGTGTCCTGAACACCTAAAAACTTGAAGCTCTCGACCCTTTCTACTTCATTCCCTTTGATATAGACAGGGGCATGTTCTCCTTTTCGTGTCCTGAAGTTGATGACAATCTTTGTCGACATTGAGGGAGAGATTATTGTTGCCGCACCAGTTCACTAAATCCTCTCTCATTCCTGTGCTCTGTCTCGTCATTGTTTGGGATATGGCCCACTATGGTGGTGTCGTCAGCCCCCTCTCTCCATATTCTCATTCTGATAAACCTACGTTGCATTTCCACCAAAGTCAATATATCCTTCCTCAGGCGTAGTGCATGACTTTGACCCCCTTGTTTTCTAGTTCTCCAGATATAAAGGCCAGCGTTCCATTAATCTTTTTCAGCTTTTTTTTGTGTCTCTTCATGACATTTTAATGATCTTATGTACTTGGACACCCAAGTCTCTTTCTGGATTTTCACTATTTACAAAGTACCTGTTATATCCAGCTTCAATTCTAAAGTGAATGACCTCACATTTACCTCCACTGAAATCCATTTGCCACAGCTTGGTCTTTTTGCTTAAAATATCTATTATCTCTTTGTCATTTTACGTTGTTGTTTACTTCCAATACCACTTACCTTTATATCACCAGTAAACTCGGACCTGTGACTTTCTATCCCACCTTCTAAGTTGTTAATGAGTACAGTGAAGTTTAAGTTTATTTATTAGTCTCCACAAATAGGCTTACATTAACACTGCAATGAAGTTACTGTGAACGTCCCCTAGTCGCCTCACTCCAGCTCTGTTCAGATACACTGAGGGAGAATTTAGCATGGCCAATGCACCTAACCAGCACGTCTTTTGGCTGTGGGAGGAAACCGGAGCACCCAGAGAAACCCACACAGACATGGGGAGAACGTGGCACAGACAGTGACCCAAGCCGGGAATCAAACCCAGGTCCCTGGCGCTGTGACGCGGCAGTGCAAACCACTGTGCCACCATGAAGAGGTGAAACCCAGGAAAGATAGCTGGGAGAACATAGAATATAGAGAACATAGAACAGTACAGCACAGTACAGGCCCTTCGGCCCTCGATGTTGTGCCAAGCTTTGTTCAAAATCAAGATCAAGCCATCCCACTCCCTATCATTCTGGTGAGCTCCATGTGCCTGTCCAGTAACCGCTTGAAAGTTCCTAAAGTGTCTGACTCCACTATCAGAGCAGGCAGTCCATTCCACACCCCAATCACTCTCTGAGTAAAGAATCTATCTTGGACATCCCTCCTACATCTCCCTCCATGAACCTTATAGTTATGCCCCCTAGTAACAGCTGCATCCACCCGAGGAAATAGTCCCTGAACATCCACTTTATCTATCCCCTTCATCATTTTATAAACCTCTATTAAGTTGCCTCTCATCCTCCTCCGCTCTAAAGAGAAAAGCCCTATCTCCCTCAACCTTTCCTCATAAGACCTACCCTCCAAACCAGGCAGCATCCTGGTAAATCTCCTCTGCACTCTCTCCAATGCTTCCACATCCTTCTTTAGTGAGGTGACCAGAATTGCACGCAATATTCCAAATGTGGTCTCACCAAGGTCCTGTACGGTTGCAGCATAACCCCACGGCTCTTAAACTCAAACCCAACGTGAACACGCTATTGGCCTTCTTCACGCCTCTATCCTCTTGAGTGGCAACTTCGGAGATCTGTGGACATGAACCCCCAGATCTCTCTGTTCCTCCACGTTCCTCAGAACCCCGCCATTGACCCTGTAATCTGCATTCACGTTTGTCCTACCAAAATGAATCACCTCACACTTATCAGGGTTAAACTCCATCTGCCACTTTTCGGCCCAGCTCTGCGTCCTATCAATGTCTCTTTGCAGCCTGCAAGAGCGCGCCACCTCATTCACTACTCCACAGATTTTGGAGTCATCAGCAAATTTTTTAGCCCATCCTTCAGCCCCGTCCTCCAGGTCATTGATAAGTTCCGGGAAATCTGGCCACATTCGACAATCCAGCTGACCACTCTGGCCGTAACAAACACTATCCAGTATTTGCCTCTTGTAGAAGTTGCTCTGCACCTCAGCCAGAAACAGAGCAGCTCGGATTTGGAGGAATTTAGTGAATCAATGCTCACTGCGTAACCCAGCAAATTGTTCCATTGGGAAACCAGGAGTGACCTTGATTTTAGGAATACCAGTCTGGCTACATGATTATTCAGACTGATCACTTTAAAGCCAATGTGAAGTCATGACTTAATAAAACAAATAATTCTTATAAAAGCAAAATACTGCGTTCGCTGGAAATTGGAACTCAAAATAGAAAATGGTGGAGAAACACAGCAGTGTACAAAATTATGAGAGACAGAGTGGTCGGAATAAAATTACTTCCTTTGGCAGAAAATTCTAGAGTAAAAAGTCTGACAACACCAGGTTTTAGTCCAACCTATTTATTTGATAATAGACTCACTAGCTTTCGGGGTTACCCCCTTCGTCAGGTGAATGGAGAGTTCTGGCCTCAGACAGAACATATAAAGCACAGACAGTTTAGAGATTACTGATTAGAATGCAAATCCTTACACCTAACCTGCTGTTCAAGACCTGAAGTGGCTGATAATGTGACTGGAAGGAGCACTGATCACAGTTTAAAGAGATGTGTATTGTCTCCAGACAGTACAGTAAGTGAGGTTTTGCAAACCCAGGCAAGTCATGGGGGTTACAGATAGTGCGACATGAACCCAAGATCCCTGTTGAGACCGTCCTCATGTGTGCAGAACTTGGCTATCAGTCTCTGTTCAGCGACTCTGCGCTGTCGTGTGTCGTGAAGGCCGCCTTGGAGAATGCTTACCCGAAGGTCAGAGGCTGAATGCCCGTGACCACTGAAGTGTTCGCCAACAGGAAGGGAACAGTCTTGCCTGGTGACTGTCGAGCGATGTTCATTCATCCGTTGTCGTAGCGTCTGCATGGTCTCCCCAATGTACCATGCTTCGGGACATCCTTTCTTGCAACGTATCAGGTAGACAATGTTGGCCGAGTTGCAAGAGTATTTACCATGTACCTGGTGGATGGTATTCTCACGTGTGATGATGGTATCCATGTCGATGATCCGGCATGTCTTGCAGAGGTTGCTGTGGCAGGGTTGTGTGGTATTGTGGTCACTGTTCTCCAGAAGGCTGGGTCACGGGCATTCAGCCTCTGACCTTCGGGTAAGCATTCTCCAAGGCGGCCTTCACGACACACGACAGCGCAGAGTCGCTGAGCAGAGACTGATAGCCAAGTTCCGCACACATGAGGACGGTCTCAACAGGGATCTTGGGTTCATGTCGCACTATCTGTAACCCCCGTGACTTGCCTGGGTTTGCAAAACCTCACTTACTGTACTGTCTGGAGACAATACACATCTCTTTAAACTGTGATCAGTGCTCCTTCCACTCACACTGTCAGCCACTTCAGGTCTTGAACAGCAGGTTAGGTGTAAGGATTCGCATTTTAATCAGTAATCTCTAAACTGTCTGTGCTTTATATGCTCTGTCTGAGGCCAGAACTCTCCATTCACCTGACGAAGGGGCTAACCCCGAAAGCTAGTGAGTATATTATCAAATAAATAGGTTGGACTAAAACCTGGTGTTGTCAGACTTTTTACTGTGTTTACGCCAGTCCAACGCCGGCATACCCACATCAGAAAATTCTAGAACCAGAGGACATAGATTCAAGGTAAGTGGCAGTAGGTGTAGAGGAGACAGGAGGAAGAATTATTTTACACAGAGGGTGGTAGGTGTCTGGAATTCACTGCCCGAGTTGGTGGTGGGGGCAGAGACTCAAAGCTGAAGGAGGGAAAGGGTTAATGAATTTTGTACCTAGAATATATCACAAACATAACCCTTCATCATGGCTGATCTTCCCAGGCTTATATTTCTCCTGGCGTTAATGTGACTTACTTGTTCATTTCTTTCATTCTTTAACTCTCATAAAGACAAATGGTCGGCATGTGGGAGTCTTTCAAGGGAAAACTGAAAAGGTTGCAGGAAAGACGTGTGCCGGTTAAGAGGAAGGATGGGAAAGGTAGGATTAGAGAGCTGTGGATTACTAGGGATATTGAGGACTTGGTCAGGAAGAAACGAGAGGCGTATGTTAGGTCTAAGCAACTGGGAACGGAGAGAGTATTGGAGGAATACAGAGAGAGTAGGAGGGGGCTCAAACGGGGAGTTAGAAGGGCAAAAAGGGGGCATGAAATGGCTTTGGCCATTTGGAGAGGGGACTCACAATGTTGAAATGGCAGCGCGGGCTCGTTGGGCCAAGGGCCTGTTTCCCGTGCTGTGTTGTTCTTTGTTCTTTGTAGAGACAGATGGTCAGATGTGAATATAAAGACAGATGGTCAGATGTGAATATTATTTTGCAGACAGAAGCTGTAATCACACAAATAACTTCAAAGACAGAGATGCCGAGGCAGGCGCAGGTGTTGTAACTGAAGAAGGAAGATCAAAGATTTTGACTAGAATTGAAAATTTGTGTCATGTTTCTTACTAAGACTCATGATGTATAAAAACCCGCTTGTATTTGTGTTCTATGAGAAGCCTGGCAGTCCATTCTTAGGAATCAGTTCTCCCAAAGCTCTGGAATAAACACCAGAGCTTTGAAATAAAAACCACTGTATTTTGACTCACTAACAGTCTCAGATATTATTTTACCTACAAGAGAAACTCTTTTAAGAAGTACCTGGATCTGCACCTTAAGTGTAGTAAGCTACGGGCTATGGGCTGGGCGCAGGAAAACGGGATTAGAAAGGGTGTCCTCGGCATGGACAAGATGGGCCAAATGGCCTTCTTCTGAGCTGTAACTTTTCTATGGTTCTATGGTCTTGGCAGTCTTTGTGGAGAGAGAAACAACATTAATAGAGTCACTAGGAATCGAAGTGGACTCTGTGTCTCTCTCCACGGATGCTGCCAGATTTGCTGAGTTTTTCCAGCTCTTGTCTGTTATTACTGCAGTTTGGTGTTTTATTCATAATTTGAAGGTTTTTTTTAAGTGCTCTTGGAAATGTGTTTGTTTTTTTACAAGGTGAGAAAGGTTGGTGGAAAGGGGATTGGAACTCTTGTCATTGTGGAAACTCAGTGGCAGCATCGTGCATTCCCAGTCAGTGCTGGCTACAAAGGTAATGGGCAGAATTTCCTCGTGCCGCCAGCTATGACTCCCATGGCACGTGGACACGGACTATGCGAAGGTCCATTAACCTCGGGCAGGATTTTTCAGTCGTGGGACGAGAATGACTGTAAAATCCCACCAAATGTCTTCTCCTCTCCCATTTATCAATCTCACCCTCAACCTCAGAGTGTTCTCAATGTGACATTTATCCAGTTCTCTGGCCATGCTGGATGTTTGTACTATATTCATGCTCATGCCCACCAGGAACTTTTTAAAATATATTTGCAGGACATGGGCATCGGTGGCTGGTCAGCAGTTAGTGCCCATCGTTGGTTGTCCTGGACCTGAGTAGCTTGTTAGGTCATTTCAGAGGGCAGTTGAGAGTCAGCCACATTGTTGTGGCTCTAGAGTCACGTGTGGGCCAGACCAGGTAAGGGTGACAGATTTCCTTCCCAAAAGGACATCAATGAACCAGATGGGTTTTTCCGACAATCAACAATGGTTTCATGGTCATCAGTAGAATCTTAATTCCAGGTATTTTTTAAATTGAATTCAAATTCCACCATCTGCTGTGGTGGGATTCGAACCCAGGTCTCTAGAGCATTAGCTGAGTTTCTGGGTTAATAGTCTAACGATAATACTGCCAGGCCATCGCCTCCCCTTAAATGGCCCAAATCTAGTTCGTGTGGGATCCCCACAGTCAGCAGAATACATTTTCATTCATCAGTCAATGCGGGATTCACAACCAGATTCTGAAAGCTGAATGTCTGGGTTCTCTCTGTCCATAACTAATCCTTGTAAGACATAGAGTCATAGAGAAGTGTAACACCTATCCGTTCCACTCCTGTGCAATCATTTTGAGATGATAGGGACTTTATCATTGAGATATACAGCATGGAAACAGGCCCTTTGGCCCAACTTGTCCATGCCAACCAGTTTTCCTAAACTGAATTAGTCCCATCTATCTGCATTTGGCCCATTTCCCTCTAAATCTTTCCCATCCATGTACCTGTCCAATAGTACGGTGTGGAAGCACATGAAGGGGTTAAAGGATTGCCCTCGGCAATTGCAGATCTTTCTCAGTCTCCAATATCACAGCTTGTTTGTAGCGTGGAGTCATCTTCCCAATCACTACATCCCACAAACTTACCTCACATCATCATCAGCACTTTCTCCAGGGCCAACCGCACAGCAGGCAGCTCTTACAATGAGTGAAATACTTTTTCACTGAACCCAAGTGAGTAAGGGATGGAGAAACCTGGGAGAAGCTAGCTATGATGATCAATTTGGCCAGTAGACTATAGCTAACCAAATGGTAAAGACAACTCTTGGTATATACTGCTGGGAAATGCTTCTGAATTAAAGCTACTTTTGTTGATACAGGCAGATTTCTCCCAAAAAATTCTAAGTGTTGAATTTACGTGAAAACTGGAGTAATTCACGTTGTTTTTTTCAGTGGGAGTTTGGAGAAGAACCTCTCACACTGCAGAGGCACCAGTGTGAATATCATCAAAACCCAGGGGACGGAGCCTATTCCCATTGGAGAGGCCGGCAGCAGAGTGCTGAGTGGGCCACTGCACGTGCGCCGATCTGTCAGCGCCGAGATAGGCACATACACAATAGTCCTGCACTGGCAGCCTCACCGATTGCTGGCCAGTTTGATCGCTGGCCAACACTGCTACCCCTGCAATGCTGGCTCTCTGCAACCCCCCCCCCACAACCATTCCCAGGTCCAGCCCCCGAGCACCCTCTCTCCCAGCCCGCTGCGATCTCCAGCCCCCTCCCTCTAACTGTAAACCACCCGCCCCCACCGCAGTCCCAACCCACCCACTACAGTGCCGACCCCTCCAGCAGGCTGACCCTCCCCCACAGCCCACCCTGACCGCTGGCCTCCCTCCTTCCCTGACTAATCATGACTGCAGAGTGACTGCGGGGCGCCCCAACCCCACAGCAGGATGGGAGAACCGTGGCCACAGTGTTTGAAAGTGTCAAAGCCCTCAGAGTGCAGTATGATTGGTTAAACTGCTGAGCAGTGCTCTACTTACTTGTCAGCCGTGGACCGAACGAAGGTAACAACAGTAAAATGAAGTGTCAACTTTAAGCATTGCTGACACAAAGATTGGCAGAGTTGCAGGTAGTGACAGAGATTGTCAAAGGATACAGCAGGATATAGATAGACTGCAGGCTTGGGCAGAGAACTGGCAGATGGATTTTAATCCAGACAAATGCGAGGTCATGCATTTTGGAAGATTAAATTCAGGTGCGAGTTATATGGCAGAACCCTTAGGAGCATTGACATAGAGAGGGATCTGGGCGTACAGATCCATGGATCCCTGAAAGTGGCAACACAGGTGGATAAGATGCTCGAGAAGGCAGCATGCTTGGGCATCGAGTATAAAAATTGTCAGGTTATGTTACTGCTGTATAAGATTTTAGTTAGGCTGCAGTTGGAGGATTGTGTACAGTTCTACCAGAAGGATGTGGAAGCTTTGAACAGAATGCAAAGGAGGTTCACCAGGATGTTGCCTGGTCTGGAGGACATTGGCTATGGGGAGAGATTGGATAAACTTGGATTGTTTTTACTGGAAAGACAGAGGCTGAGGGGCGACTTAATAGCGGTCTACAAAATTATAAGAGGCATAAATAGGGTGGATCATCAGAGGCTGTTACCCAGGGTGGAAGGGTCAACTACAAAACAGCACAGGTTTAAGGTGAAGAGGGGTAAGTTTAGGGGAGAGATGCAGGGAAAGTTTTTCAGACAGAGGATGGTAGGCGTCTGGAATGCATTGCCAGTGGAGATGGTAGAAGCAGACATGTTAGCAACCTTCGAGATGTATCTTGATAGACATGATATGGAGATGCCGGTGTCAGCCTGGGATGGGCACAGTAAGAAGTCTCACAACACCAGGTTAACGTCCAACTAGTTAATTTGGAATCACGAGCTTTCGGAGCGCTACTCCTTCATCAGGTGACTGGAGTAGGTTCACAAACATGACATATATAGGCCTATATTGTGTCTTTGCTTACACATGCTGTGTTTGTGAACCTACCTCCACTCACCTGTTGAAGGAGCAGGGCTCCAAAAGCTCGTGACTCCAAATAAACCAGTTGGATGTTAATCTGATACTGTGAGACTTTTTACTGTGTCTTGATAGACACATGAACAGGAGACAAACAGAGGGATAGAAACCACACATCAGCACAGGCTTGATGGGCCAAAGGGCCTGTTCCTGTGCTGTATTGTTCTTTGATATTAGGGGAAGGTGCAGATTTGGGAAGGGGGGTTAGCAGCTGTATAAAGCACCTTGAATGGTGGGTGGCTGAGGGCTGAAACCAATAGGAATTCCAGCACAAAACTGATGGACGAATGACAGGTTTGGAAAATGACAATTTGGGTGTCCCTTTTAAATTCAACATGTCTCAACCCAAATGACCTGATAACTCCATTAAATCCTATTTTCCTTTGTCACCTACATTACTTCTTTCGAATCACCTGATAATATGACGTTTCTGTCGCACCACTGAAATGAGCTTTGAATTCTCCAAGCTGTGGAGTGTTTTATCCACACAAACCCGAACAAAAGATTTCACCGTGCTTGTGCCTTCAAGAAACTGTTTCTAAAGGCACAAAGGTTCAAGTGGAGACCGTAACCAAGTCCACCAACATTGTAAGTGTTGTCTTGGAGACGTGCCCAACAGGTGTCCATCATTTTGATCTTGACTTGTAATTCAGTAACTCCGGATAAAGTCACGCAGAAGAGAATTTAAACCCAATTCGAGGAAATGTGTGAACTCTGAATTCAAGACAGACAAATTAAAAAGTTTTCTTGATGATGGAGGACTAGGAGTAAAGAGAGTTAAATGTTCAAGTGTGTACATCCCAACAAAAATAATGGAAAAGTTGAATGGATTTTATCTTTATTTCAAGGGGGCTTGAATCCAAAGGAGTTGAAGGGATACCAGTTACATACAGACTCAGTCAGATCACATGTGAAGTATTGTTCAGTTCATAGAATTCCTACAATACAGAAGGAGGCCATTTGGTCCATTGAGCCTGCACTGACAACGATCCCATCCTATTCTTGAAACCCCTGCTAATCCCTTCAAAACTAGGGTCAATTTAGCAGAGCCAATCAGCCTAACCCGCATATCTTTGGGCTGTGGGAGGAAACTGAAGGACCCGGAGGAAACCCACGCAGACACAGGGAGAATGTGCAAACTCCACACAGACAGTGACCCAAGCCAGGAATCCTACCCTGGGAGCTGTGAGGCACTGTGCTGCCCCATTCCTTTTTTTGTAGTTTGTTCATGGGATGTGAGTGTCGCTAGGAAAATCAACAGTTGTTGCTACTCCTAATTGCCCTTGAGAAGGTGGTGACAGACTATCTTACTGAACCTCTGCTGTCCATCTGGTGTAGGTGCGCTCGTAGTGCTGTTAGGAAAGGGGTTTCAGATTTGTGGCCCAGAGACAGTGAAGGAATTGTGATATATTTCACAATCAGGCTAGGAGGGGAACTTGCAGGTGATGGTGTCCCTATGGACCTGCTGCCCTTTTCCTTCAAGGTAGTAGAGATTGTGTGTTGGAGAGATGCTGTCACAGGAGGCTTGGTGAGTTGCTCACTGCATCTTGGACATGGTACACACTACTGCAACTGTGTGGAGGGAGTTAATATATGGATGGGATGCTACTCAAACCAGCTGCTTTGTCTTGGATGGTGTCAAGCTGCTTGAGTATTATAAGAGCTGTATGAAATATATTCCATCACACTCTTGACTTTTGCTTTATTGATGGTGGATAGACTTTGGGAAGTCACGGGGTGAGTTATTTGTGCAGAATTCTCAGTCTCTAATATGTCCTTGTAGCCACAAAATGAATACGGTTAAGTTTTGGATCAATGGTAACCCCCATGATATTGGTAGTGAGTATTCAGCCATGGTAATGCCATTGAGTGTCAATGGCAAATGATTAAGTTCTATTTCTTTGGAGATGGTTATTGTATGATCCTTGTGTGGTGTGGATGTCACTTTCCAGGTCTTGCTGCATGCTGCAGACTGCTTCAGTATCTGAGGAGTCGCAAACTGTATTAAACATTCTGCAATCGTCAGTGAACATCCACACTTCCGACTTCTGTCATTGATGAAGCCATTGAATATGGTTTGGCTGAGGACACTACCCTGAGGAACTCCAACAGTGAGATCCTGGGATTACCTCCAACAACCACAACCATCCTAGGGATGACTCTGACCAATGGAGAATTTCCTGCCGTTTCCCCCCCCCCCGATTCCCATTGGTTTTAATTTTGCCAAGGCTCCTTGATGCCACAATTGCCTGGGAAACTCTGTCATGGAAAGGATATATTGATTTTGGAAGGTGTATCACCAGAACAAGGATGAAACTCAGAGTTAAATTAAGTGGACAGGGTATGCTTTAGATTAAGGTGGGGCGGGAGTGAACTATTTCCTCAGGTGAGAGAATCCTAAAGCGTGATGGATCATAAACTCAGGACCAGTATCTGTCAGGAACTCCCCAGTCACTGGTATATACTAAGCCCCATTATTACAATAAGCTAGTTACCCACAAGTACAAATAATCACATATTCTAAACACCATTTTAGGTTCAGAGTTATGCACAGGACAATAATAAACCATTGATACAAATGCAAAGGGAAATAACATTTAAATTTGGATCTTGGAGGGTCATGCACTCATAAGTGCTGAAGAGGTAGGTTTAACTCTCCAAAGTATTCGTTACTTAAAAATTATCCAAATTTGCATAATAAACACATTTTGTCACAGTTACCACTTCAGATTTAAACTTGCACAGTCACAGCTCAGAATCTATTTCTTTCTAGCATACACATGCTATGTTCTTTTATGACCCAATTAACACAAAGTACAAGTTAAAAATAATTCAACTGATTTTCTACCGGTTTAACAAATTATAGAGGAAACTCCTCCATCATTCTGTCCACTTTACCAATTTTGTTTATGAATAACATGATTTGCACAAATGGTTTATTTGTTCCTCTTTTAAGTATTTTAACTCCTGTAACTCCAAATAACTAAGTACTAGGAAAAATCCCATCATCTGTTGTAAAATGATTGACACTCTCCAGAGCCCTTAACTTTCCAGAAAAATTAACTCCCAACGTGTTAGCATTTACATACATTGAACAGAACAAGCTTTACAGGTGAACATGAGGATTACCACAGACAACATTTACTCGGTATAGGAAAGTCACGAAACAAACAGATATCACTTTGTAAAATTATCTCACGTTCAAATGGTTACATCATAAACTAAGAATATGTTTCAATGCATCCCTCTTTGAAACACAAAACTCATACAGACTCTCTTTCCATTATCCTTTATTTGTCAAAATTAAACTTATTTACCTCTTCACAATTTAAGCAACTTCCCATTTATAAGTTGGTTATTTTGTGCGGTCAATTTATTCTATCGCTTAAATGTCACAAACTATAATGCTTAAATGTAACCAATCATTTGAATTTGAAAGTTAACAATGAGAAAATCTGAATGAGTCAAACTCTTCAAGCCTCAATTATCACTAGTTTGTGATAAACAATCTGAAAGCTGCGAGGCTTTTTATTCACGAGCCATCTATTTAAAACAAAACACAAAAGATACAGTTGGCTTGGAGCCAAATGAATTAATTTGGTCTCAAAACCAAAAATAAAATCTACAACCTCCAATGTTGCCAAATTAGGAATGGAAGATGGTGAAATCTCTGCCGGTTAAAAAAAAGATAAGAAACGAAACACATTCCATTGTGATGATGTCACGATTTCTTCAAGACAAAGGAAAGGTTCCCTCCAAGGTTTAAATCCTTTCTTTAACAAAATTTGAACTCAGGATTATTCAAAATTCAAATTGGTTATTTCAAACTTCAATTTATGTTCTTTGATTTTGAAATTTCAATTTACTTTCCAAAAATTGTGCGCAAAGTAATGTCCTACATATATACTTATTATTTATGTATTTATGTTCTATATCTCTTAAACACAATCATGGCCATTGGTTGTAAAGAAAAAGTTGAAGAATTCCAAAATTTATTTCAATTTAATCCAACCCAATTTCCAATTTTATTTAAACTCTGTATCTGTAAAATCACAATTAGGGGAAGAACATTAAAACATTAAAGCAAACAACATAACAAAAACATGGACACAACCACTTTATTAAACACACACATGGAAGCTTCCAACATGCATTCCATATTATCTTTCGTTCAAATCCAACATTATAAAGTGGGATGAAAATAAAACATTGAAAGAAAATAAAGAAAATAGATTAAGACAGTCGTCTTCATTCTTCTTTCTTCCAAACTGTCATTAAACTCAAAAACAGAAGTAAATGCAAGAAATCTTACACTTAAATTTTAACAGTTGTGACACTGCCTCAGCCCCTTTGAAGTTAAACCAAAGTGTAAAGCATTGCATTTATTGCCTGCTATAAATACTCCACAAAAACAAACACCTTAACAACTCCTGCTGTCAATCTAATGCAACAACAATCACCTACATTCGACAAGCAACCAGACCACACAAACACACTGAAATACAAAACTACTCAAATTATTAGGTCAACCTTAGATTTTCTCTAAACAATTTTCCATCTTGCCAATTAATTTAGAGTATTTCTCTAGTAAGTTGAGAGAACATATTCCTTTCTCTCAAGATTCTGTAACACACACTGCACACTCCCTCCTTTTAAAAAAAACAAAGGACCACTTGGGGTTCTTTGTGATGTTAGTGAGGGTGTAAGCTCCTTACCCCACATGGTCTGTTTTAATGGGGTTCATGGGCATAATATTTTCTAATAACACAAGACTATCCATTGATGGGGATGGTTAAGTCTGCATTCACAACTATATACAGTGCTGAGATTCTTTAAAACATTTATTCCCTCCCAATCAACAACATCTCCTGGTAATTCTATGCCTTCCTTGTAACTAATTGTCACAGAATTCATCAGACCAGGGGCAAATTCGAAGCTTACTGTGGGATCAGGTGCCTCTGGAAGAGGAGGTGGGAGTCTGCAGTCAATGCCACGTGTAAAATAGGCATTCTTTTCCAAATCCAAAACCCAATCCATAAACACCAACTCCCCTCAGAGTCAACTGTCTCAAACACAGACAACATCCGTATCTGCATTGACAACTGAGATTTTAATTCATTAATCTCCTGCTGGAACTTGGAGTAAACAGAACTTGGATTCTTTTCACTAACTTGATATACTTTAAACTGACTCATAGACAATATATTTACCTTGTTGTTTTGTTCCTGCTTACCTACTTTTCCACAAAAATTACTTATTTTCTTCTCTTAATTTGTCAACTAACTCTCTCATAATTTCTAACTCATCTTTTAACTTCATTTTCTCTGACTTCTCATTCTGTCACTCTTCTATACTAATAATCACAATAACTTTACTCAGTTTCAACATTTTCCGTTGTCTCTGATCCTCTCATTAAAGCATCTCTGACTCACGGATCCCAGATCCAAAAACTCGCTGTAGTATTCTACTCTTTTCTCTAGGTGTAGTCCCAGGAGAACAAGAAGTGACTGAAAGGGTGCAGTGCCTGCTAATTTACCAATCAGTCCCTCTAAGTCAGTTGGTATCAAGGGCTCCATGAGCCTTGCCTCATGGTCGACAATAGAGTTCACCCTTCCCTTTGACTAACCTTACTTCAAAATCTCATTTCTGGATTAACTACTGAAGGAAGACAGGTGCTTAGCCCCGGAACAACACTCATGCTAAAAAATATTAATTTGTACTCCACCTACGCCTGGCATATCAGGAATGTGAATCAATCCACTCCTCCAAAATACTACCGAAAGATAGGTCTTTAATCCCACTCACAGCCAGCTACAAGGTTACCACCTCCCCTGTATAAACTAGTTCTGTCATTGTTTCATTGCATTAAGTGAAATGCCTGGATCACTACAGAAACCACTTAACAAATAAAAGGCTCAATTTTGGGGTAACAGTACTGGCTTCTCATTGAGGACCGTCTGGGGTGCCATTCTGTTATATGTCTTTAATTTAAACACTTTCCAAGCATTCCAGTTTAATGAGACAAACAAGAACAGTAATCCAATTATTTATTTAACACTTCTCGTGCCAGCTCAAAACACAAAGAGTTGCAACTCATTAACTCTTTACTGAACTTTAACTGAACATCAACCTTCAACTGAACTTTCCTTAGATCATCCCGATACTTCTGCCCAAGGGATCCCGGTCCCATATCAGTATTGGCGCAAGATCCTGCCCATAGGGACTGCCCTTTCTTCTTAATATATTCCCTCATTCTTTTTTCCCATACGGGACACTTCTCTGTCTCTATACTGTTTCCTGCCATTCTATACTTAATGACAAGGGGTAGGGAGGCGATCGGACTGCGAGTATGGCTTTAGGCTGTGTTCCAGTCCTAATACAAACCTACAGAGTTTACCCTATCCTCCTTGTTAGTAACAATACATGCACAATAAACAATTTCCCAAAAGCAGTTATTTGTCCAATAAAGAGGTTACACCTGTTGGCTCTGAGTTTTAAATGACTGGTCAATATAGATTCTGCGGGATTTGATATCAGAGCAACAAAGTTACTTCTTATCGAGCCCACCCAGGGACGCGACTGTTGCCTGCCGCACAGTCTGTTTTAACCCTTATACGGGGGACAAGTAACTATGAGTAGATGTCTTGTTAGTACAACCAATATTTATTTAAACCCGCACAATCAATAATCACCCACCCAACAATAAATTATCTTACAGAAAATATTAGAATTCAAGTCCAATATAAGATCTTGACTTAACTTTGTGTGACTGGTAAGTACCCAAGCAGATATTGGCCTTTATCTGCGCACTGGTCTTGGTAATTGTCTGCATAATCTGGTCCTTTGGTTTGGCTCTGGCCTGCCTGCCTTCCTAGGTGTGGTGGCTCTCCGTTATTGTAGTGCGTTCGTGGGCTGAGAGAGAGGGAGATTCCTTTTTGCACAGCACTCTTTATACCCCGTTAGGTTTCACACCCCTTCCTGGCCATTGCCAATCGATCGATCAGGACTCGATCGATAAGAGTCCAATCAGGTGCTACCACGCCGATCTCTGGGTGTGTCCCCGTGTCTGTAGGTGCTGGAGGTACAAAGGTCACATACCTTCCTCCTAAATAAGGGTTCACGGTGCCGTTATATCTGGTACACAACCCAGTGTGACTATAAAGTCCCTTTCATCCTGGAGACGACCCATATCCTGTTTATTCACTCATCAGGGTTGCAGCCTGTTTGTCTCTGTCTTTAAACTGCAGCCTGTTGGTTTAGTTTCTTACCCAATTGTCCCAGAATGCTTTACAAGTCGCCATTTTAGCTGGCCCGTTTGGCCACACACTCATAAACTTATTGAAAATCCCATTAAATGTCACCAATGCTATTCACCTCAATCAATTCATATGTTAATGAGTTCTATGTTCTTACTGGTACAGAGTTTATTTCCCCTGATTTTTTTATTAGTGACTATTGTAGGATAAAGGGTTAATATTAACCACGTAAACATACATGGTCTACATCATCGGTGATGTAAGATCACATGACAACAGAGCACAGCGATAGTTGTAGAGGCAGCACAGTGGCACCATAGTTAGAATAGAATCCGTACAGTGCAGGGAGAAGCCATTTGGCCCATCAAACCTATACCGACAACAATCCTGCCTTGGCCCTACCCCTGTGGCCCACGTATTTATCACACTAGTCCCCATGGCCCCATAAGGGACAATTTTGCATGGCCAATCCACCTAACCTGCACATCTTTGGACTGTGGGAAGAAACTGGAGCACCCGGAGGAAACCCACGCAGAAACGAGAAGTATGTACAAACTCCACACACACACAGTGATGTTAGGCTGGAATTAAACAGGGGTCCCTGGCGCCGTGAGACAGCAGCGCTAACCACTGTTCCACCGTGCTGCCCCACAGTGCCAGGGATGCATGGGTTACAGGGATAGAGTGGGATTGTTGTTGGTGCAGGCTTGATAGGCTGAATAGCCTCCTTTTGCACTGTAGGGGGTTCTAAGATTCTACATTGAGCTTAATGCTGGGTCTGCATTGTGCATAGCTAGTATAACGTTCAAATAAAGGGAAAGTTTATCTACAGTCCAGCCTCCAGCATTGTGTGTAAGCCCACAACTACAAGAGCTAAGACCCACAACCATAACAGATGGTGACAGTGAAAAAACACAAAGAAAGATGCAGTAAGTGACTAGAAAAAAGAAGCATGAAAAACAACTGCACCAGAAAATCTTCAACCAAATTCCAGAGAAGCCATTAGTAAAGGAAGAGATGGAAAAAAAATTCCTACCTTTACCAGAGTGCTTCAGCAATGTGGATTAAACCAAGAACTGTCACTGCTGGCTAACCAGGTACAGAACAGTGATGGGATTAGCAGAAAAGTCTCACAAGGAGCAAGTCAGTACCTTACTGGTAGCAGTACAGATGATGTGATGGTCAGACAGGGCATAAATAAGACTTAGGAATTATCAAAGTCTTCGATACTTACTTTGTTTCTGGAAAAACAGTAATCAGCAGATTCTCCCAAAAAGTTACATTGATTCGCTACAAATTGTGAATACGGAACTCTGAAAGACAAGTTAATTCAGGGTTGCATTGTTGTGGGACTTTAACAATAGTCGACTCTATTGAAGGCTGTTTAGACAACAAGGCGGACAGGTGAGAGAAAGCAAAACAAAATCTTTATTCAAAGTGAAAAATAAACCTCATGGAAAAGGAACAGCTGTTACAGTTCAGTTTACAGCACAGAGACGTTCCAAACAGAGAAAGGATGTGGAGAGTGCCATAGCCGCCATCATTCTTCTTGCGAATGCATTGGCATGAGCCCCACCATCAATGTGGATCACTATTCCAGCAGGAAGAGTCGCCATTTTAAATCAGTTTGCCACAGTAAACAGCTCTCAATGAAACAATGAAAGGAGAAACCACTAATCATTCAAGAAGCTGAAGAAGAAAAAGAGTCAGAAACTCCATTCTTGGGAGAAATTTGAGGATCGATGGGAATTTGGGAGTTGGCTTACTTAACATAGAAACTAAAAGCAGAAGTAGGCCATTCGGCCCTTTAAGCCTGCTCTGCCATTAATTTTGATCATGGCTGATCGTCAAATTCAATATCCTGATCCCCCTTCCCCCCATATCCTTTGTTCCCTTTAGCCCCAAGAGCTATATCTAATTCCTCCCTGAAATCTCACGTTTTTGCCTCAACTACTTTCTGTAGTCGTGAATTCCATACTTTCACCACTCTCTGGGTGAAGAAATTTCTCTTCACTTCAGTTCTAAAAGGTTAGTTCCTTCATCGTCAAACTATGATCGCTATTTCTGGGCTCCCCCACCATCGGGAACATTCTTTCTGAATCTGCCCTGTTAGACTTTTAAAAGTTTCTATGAGATATGGTAAGGATATTAGGTTAAAGTTAATACCAATGATGAGCTACAGACTTGAAACAGACTTCAAGGTGGAAGTTTCAATTCTTTCAGAAATAGAGAAGTCGTTAAAACCAGATTTCCTCCAACCATCAACCATAAGACTCCACAGCTCTAACGGAAGGGTCATCCAAACTCAAATCGTTGGCTCTATTCTCTCTCCACAGATGCTGTCAGACCTGCTGAGATTTTCCAGAATTTTCTGTTCTTGTTTTGTACAGGGCTCCACAGTCAAGGAGGTATTCAGCTGAAAGTCAAGAGATAGTTCACTGCTGAACTCCAGCATAAAGAAAGAAAAATCACAAAAAATTTGTATGTGATTCACAGTGAAGAATGTTCACTGCTAATTCAAAAAGCTCGCACAGATCTCCAAAGGGAAACCTTGAGATTTTGTAGACTTTCTTGGAATAGCAGGTGAAAGAACCAGAAAAAAAAAGCAAAATGAAAAGCACGCACAATGGCATGTTTTCATGTTCAGAAGTTTCAACAGGACATCATAAACCTGTTAAAGACCTAGATTTATATAGATTTATACAGCCCATTGACTGCAAAACTCCCATCAGCAACCACATACAGGCTGAACAGAATATGGCAAGCAAAGAATGTCCAAAATTTCAAGAATACAGCAATAAATGGTTGGCCAGAATATGTTCTAAACAGTCTCATCCTGAAACAATGGCCACGATTCTCCCAAAAGTGCTGAATTGGTGGGAAAACTGTTCTAAATCCCTTTTGTTTTCTCAGTTCAGCGTCTCACCTGAATCTCCTCACTCTGTGCACCGCAGAGGTCCCAGTCGGGAATTTCATTAAAAACCCCGGGGCCTTTCCACGCTGGAGTTTGACAGTTCTGGAACTCAGCGCACGCGCAATGGTCCCAAACTGTTAACCTCCCATTTGCTGGCCAGCCCGGGATCCCTGCAGTGCTGCCCTTCCTGTTCTCTCACCTAACAACTGTGTTGTTAGTGGGAATATTATGCATTACGCTGTTACTGGGAATATTGTGCACTGCATTGTTACTGGGAGTATTGTGCACTGTATTGTCACTGGCAGTATTGTACATTGTATTGTTACTGAGTATTGTACACTTTATTATTACTGGAAATAATGAGCAAAGTGTTGTTACTGGGAATATTGTGCACTGTATTGTCATTGGCAATGTTATACATTGTTTTTTATGGGGAGAGGGCAGGAAAGTGGAACTGAGCCACCACAGATCAGCCATGATCTTATTGAATGGCGGGGCAGGCTCGAAGGGCTAGATGCCCTACTCCTGCTCCTATTTCTTATGTTCTTATGTTCTTATGTTTTGTTACTGGGAGTATTGTACACTGTGTTGTTACTGGGAGTATTGTGCACTGTATTGTTACTGGGAGTATTGTACACTGTGTTGTTACTGGGAGTATTGTGCACTGTACTGTTACTGGGAACATTGTGCACTGCATTGTTACTAGGAATATTGTGCACTGTGTTGTTACTGGGAATATTGTGCACTGTGAGTATTGAACAGTTTATTATTACTGGGAGTATTGTGCACTGCATTTTTACTGGGAATAATGAGCACTGTATTGTTAGTGGAAATATTGTGCATTGTATTGCTACTGGGAGTATTGTGCATTGTATTTTTATCGGGAATATTGTGCATTGTATTGCGACTGGGAGTATTGTGCATTGTATTTTTAAAGGGAATATTGCACATTGTACTGCGACTGGGAGTATTGTGCATTGTATTTTTATAAGGAATATTGTGCACTGTATTGTAACTGGGGTTTTTGTGCACGGTGTCATTACTGGGAATATTCTGCACTATATTGTGAAGGGGCGTATTGTGCACTGTGTTGTTATTGGGAGTATTGTGCACTGTACTGTTACTGGGAATATTGTGCACTGTATTGTTACTGGGAGTATTGTGCACTGTACTGTTACTGGGAGTATTATGCACTGTATTGTTACTGGGAGTGTTGTGCACTGTACTGTTACTGGGAGTATTGTGCACTGTACAGTTACTGGGAGTATTGTGCACTGTACAGTTACTGGGAGTATTGTGCACTGTACTGTTACTGGAAGTATTGTGCACTGTATTGTTACTGGGAATATTGTGCACTGTATTTTTAGGTGGAGTATTGTGCACTGTATTGTTACTGGGCGTATTGTGCACTGTATTGTTACTGGGAATATTGTGCACTGTATTTTTAGGTGGAGTATTGTGCACTGTATTGTTACTGGGCGTATTGTGCACTGTATTGTTACTGGGCGTATTGTGCACTGTATTGTTACTGGGAGTATTGTGCACTGTATTGCGAGTGGGAGTATTGTCGCTGACAATATTGTACATTGTATTCTTACTGTGTGTATTGTACACTATATTTATACTGGGAATATTGTGCACTTTATTATTAGTGGGACCATTGTGCAGTGTGTTTTTTCTGGGAATAACGATCACTGTATTGTTACTGGGAAGAATATGCACTGTATTGTTAGTGGGAATATTGTGCATTGTATTGTTACTGGGCATATTATGTACTATATTTTTACTGAGGATATTGTGCACAGTATTGTTACTGGGAATACTGAGCACTGCATTGTTAGTTGGAGTATTGTGCACTGCATTGTTAGTGGGATCATTGTGCATTGTATTGTTACTGGGAATATTATGAACTGTATTTTTACTGGGGATGATTGTGCACTGTTGTTGCTGGGAATATTGTACACTATATTGTTACTGCGAATACTGAGCACTGTATTGTTAGCTGGAGTATTGTGCATTGTATTGTTACTAGGGATATTATGCACCCTATTTTTACTGGGAATATTGCGCACTGTGTTGTTACTGGAAGTATTGTGCACTATATTGTTACTGGGGGTACTGTGCACTATATTGTTAGTCAGAATATTGTGCATTGAATTGTTACTAGGAGTATTGTGTACCGTTTTTAACTGGGAACTTTGTGCACTGTATTTTTACTGGAAATATTGGGCATTGTGTTGTTACTGGGAATATTGTACACTGTTTGCTACTGGGAATATTGAGCATTGTATTGTTAGCTGGAGTATTGTGCACTGTATTGTTACTGGGAGTATTGTGCACTGCATTGTTACTGGGAGTATTGTGCACTGTATTGTGAGCTAGAATATTGTGCATTGAATACTGGGCATATTGTGCATGTATTTTTACTCGGAATATTGAGCATTGTATTGTTAGCTGGAGTATTGTGCACTATATTGTTACTGAGAGTAATGTTCACTTTATTGTTACTTGGAATGTTGTACACTGCATTGTTATTGGGAATCTGTGCACTGTATTCTTATTGGAAATAGTGTGCACTGTGTTGTTACTGGGAATATCGCACACTGTATTTTTGCTGGGAGTATTGTGCACTGTATTGTTGCTGGGGCTATTGTAACTGTTTTGTTACTGGGAATATTGTGCACTGTATTGTTACTGGGAATGTTGTGCTCTGTATAATTACTGGGAACATTGTGCGCTTTATTGTTACTGGGAATACTGTGCACTGCATTGTGAAGGGTGTATTATGCACTGTACTGTTAGTGGGAGTATGGTGCACTGTACTGTTACTAGGAGTATTGTGCATTGTGTTGTTAGGTGGAACATTGTCCACTTTATTATTACTGGGAACACTGTGCAAAGTAATGTTACTGGGAGTATTGTGCACTGTCTTGCTATTGGGAAAATTGTGCACTGTATTGTTACTGAGAGTATTGTGTACTGTATTGCTACTGGGAATATTGTGCACTATACTGTTACTGGGAATAATGTGTCCCGTATTATTATTGGGAATATTGTGCACTGTATTGTTAGTGGGAGTATAGTGTAGTGTATTGTTACTGGGAATATTGTGCATTGCATAGTTACTGGGTGTGTTGTATACTGCATTGTTACTTGGAGTATTGTGCACTGTATTGTTACTGGGAATATTGTGCACTATATTTTTACTGGGTATGTTGTACACTGTATTGTTACTTGGAGTATTGTGCACTGTATTGTTACTGGGAATATTGTGCACTGTATTTTTACTGGGTGTGTTGTACACTATTGTTACTGGGAGTATTGTGCACTGTATTGTTATGGGGAATATCATGCACTGTATTGTTACTGGGAATATTGCGCACTGTATTTTTACTGGGTGTGTTGTACACTGTATTGTTACTGGGAGTATTGTGCACTGTACTGTTATTGGGCATATCGTGCACTGTATTGTTACTGGGTGTGTTGTAAACTATTGTTACTGGGAGTATTGTGCGCTGTATTGTTATGGGGAATATCATGCACTGTATTGTTACTGGGAATATTGTGCACTGCATTGTTATTGGGAGTATTGTGCACTGTATTGTTAGTGGGAATATTGTGCACTGTATTGTTGTTGGGAGTATTGTACACTGTATTGTTAGTGGGAATATTGTGCACTGTATTGTTATTGGGAGTATTGTACACTGTATTGTTAGTGGGAATATTGTGCACTGTATTGTTGTTGGGAGTATTGTACACTGTATTGTTAGTGGGAATATTGTGTACTGTTTTGTTATTGGGAGTATTGTACACTGTATTGTTAGTGGGAATATTGTCACTGTATTGTTATTGGGGATATTGTGCACTGTATTGTTAGTGGGAATATTGTGCACTGTATTGTTACTGGGAGTATTGTGCACTGTATTGTTATTGGGAGTAATGGTCACTTTATTTTTATTGGGGATATTGTGTACTGTATTGTTACTGGCAGTACTATGCATTACATTGTTAGTGGGAATTTTGTGCTTTGTATTGTTGCTGGGAATATTGTGCACTGTATTGTGAAGGGTCATATTATCACTGTATTGTTATTGGGAGCATTGTGCACTGTACTGTTACCGGGAATAACGTGCACTGTTTTGTTACTCGGAATGTTGTGCACTGTATTGTTACTGGGAGTATTTGCACTGTATTATTACTGGGAATAATGTTCACTTTATTTTTACTGGGGATATTGTGCACCGTATTGTTAGTGGGAATATTGTGACTGTATTGTTACTGGCAGTATTGTGCACTGTATTATTACTGGGAGTATTGTGCACTGTATTGTTACTGAGAATATTGTGCACTGTATTGTTACTGGGAGTATTGTGCACTGTATTGTTACTGGGAGTATTGTGCACTGTTTGTCTGTGGGAGTATTGTGCACTGTATTGTTACTGGGACTATTGTGTGCTGTATTGTTACTGGAAATATTGTGACTGTATTGTTACTGAGAATATTGTGCACTGTATTGTTACTGGGAGTATTGCACACTGTATTGTTACCAGTAGTAATGTACACTGTTTGGTTACTGGGAATACTGTTCACTATATTGTCAGTTGGAGTATTGTGTACTTTTTTTGTCACTGGGAATATTGTGCACTGTACTATTATTGGGGAGTATTGTGCACTGTATCGTTATACGGAATATTGTGAGCTGTATTATGGAGGGGTGTTTTGTGCACAGCATTGTTCATGGGAGTGTTATGCACTGTATTATTAGATGGAGTATTATGCACTGTATTGTTACTGGGAGTATTGTGCATTGTATTCTTACTGGGAATGTTGTGCACTGTATTGTTACTGGGAGTAATGATCATTTTATTGTTACTGGGAGTATTGTGCACTGTATTGTTACTTGGAATATTGTTCACTTTATTATTACTGGGAACATTGTACACTGTATTGTGAGTGGGAATATTGTGCACTGTATTATTACTGGGAGTATCGTGCACTGTACTGTTACTGGAACTATTATTCATTTTATTGTTGCTGGGAATATTGTGCACTATGTTATGTGGGAATATTGTGCACCCTATTCTTACTGGGAATATTGTGCATTGTATTGTTACTGGGAATGTTGTTTGTTTTAATGTTACTGGGAGTATTGCGAGTGGGAGTATTGTGCACTCTGTTGTTTCTGGGAGTGTTGTGCACTGTTTTGTCACCGGCAATATTGTGTAGTGTATTGTTATTGGGAATATTGTGCACTGTATTTTCATTGATTTGATTTTAGTTTGATTTATTATTGTCACATGTATTAATGTACTGTAAAAAAGTGTTGTTTCTATACAGACAAAACATATCATTTATACAAATGGAAACGAGAGAGTGAAGAATTTAGTGTTACAGTCATAGCTAGGGTTTAGAGAAAAATCAACTTAATGCAAGGTAAGTCCATTCAAAAGTCTGACAGCAGCAGGAAAGAAGCTGTTCTTGAGTCGGTTGTTGCGTGACCTCAGACTTTTGTATCTTTTTCCCAGTGAAAGAAGGTGGAAGAGAGAATGTCCAGGATGCACGGAGTCCTTAATTATGCTGGCTGCTTTGCCGAGGCAGCGGGAAGTGTAGACAGAGTCAATGGGTGGGATGCTTGTTTGTGTGATAGATTGGGCTAGTTCATGATCTTTTGTAGTTCCTTGCAGTCTTGGGCAGCGCAGGAGCCATACCAAGCTGTGTTACAACCAGAAAGAATGCTTTCTATGGTGCATCTGTAAAAGTTGGTGAGATTCATAGCTGACATGCCAAATTTCCTTAGTTCTCTGAGAAAGTAGAGGTTTTGGTGGGCTTTCTTAACTATAGTGTCGGCATGGGGGGACCAGGACAGGTTGTTGTTGATTTGGACACCTAAAAACTTAAGCTCTAGATCCTTTCTACTTTGTCCCCATTGATGTAGACAGGGGCATGTTCTCCTTTACACTTCCTGAATTCAATGATAATCTCTTTCATTTTATTGACATTGAGGGAGAGATTATTGTTGCTGCACCAGTTCACCAGATGCTCTCTCATTCCTGTACACTGTCTCAGTATATCTCTGATATGACAAGTCTGACTGAGGCAACTCAGGACTACTTGGTCTGCACACCCAGACTGATCCCCATGGTTACAAGGCCATAATCCCTTGGGATGGATGAGGGTGAGGTTGTGTGACTGCTGGCAATCACGCTCACCCTTGGTGTACCAAAGTTCGGCCTTGGAAGTGGAGGCCTGAGCGATGCGTAAGAGGCTGTTAGTCGTGCAATCCCCAAAAAGGATGTCGTGGGACTGAACAGGTTGTGGAAACGGATCCTGGCTTCCCTGTAGTCAAAATCAGCAAGGTAAGTACAGGAGCTCAATGGAAAAATCACCTACCTGAATGTCCTCCTAACACAGACATATAATTCCTCCTAACACAGACATGCTGGTGCCTTAATGGCCACAGGGTTGGGCTGTTGCCTCCAGATTGGATGGGGATCACCGTGGCTTCTGCAGATCACTCAAGGTTTGAAGGGAGAGCACAAAAATGCATTTCTGATGAGGATGGGGGTATCAGGGAGGTGAGTACAGATCCAACATTGGGTCTGGTTGCCCTGTGAAGTCAGTAAGAAGTCTCACAACACCAGGTTAAAGTCCAACAGGTTTATTTGTAGCAAACACCACTACACATCATGCCCTGTGAAGTGACAGGGAATCTTCGAATTGCGGAATTGCTAATCCATGCCTCTGTGAAGAGCAGTACAATCAGTGACAATAAAAAATTCACATTTCAAACAGTGTCAAACCCTTGGTTAAGTTTCTTCTTCTGAGGGTGTCCACTTGATGTGTATCCACAAAGGTGTCCCTCCCACCTCCATGGCTGTATGGACATGGTCAGCAGGACATGGTAATCTCCCTCCACTGAGGTTCCAGGCAATGTTTTTTCCAGAAGATCTTAACGAAGATTAACTCTGTTGGTTGGTAGGTATGGCAGCCCTCAGCGGTGACTTGCTTCTGAGCTTCGATGACCTGGGAATGCAAACTTTTAAGAGAGTTGTTTGGAACTATGAAATAGCCCATCATTTCTTCATCCATGGAGTGGATGTTCATTTGTTTAATAGTGAGGGGTGGGGAGATAGGTAAGCACATGGGACGTCCCATTACAATCTCATAAGGTGTCAAAGTACGATTGGGATGGGAACTCATGATCATGAGGGCCAGGGATTGGGCTTCAGGACATTTCAAGCCTGCTTCATCACACAAATTAGCCAGCTTATTTTTTAATTGCCTCTTAACTGCACCTGTAGACTAGGGGTGCTAGGGGCATAAAAGGTGGTGTCTGCATTGTAATGCTTTCAATAATCCCTGTATCACCTACCCCGTAAAGTGGGGGCATTGCCACTTGACAGTGTCTTGGGAATCCCAAATCGTGGAACTTAGCTACAGTAACAGTGTCATTCCTTCCAGTTGGGTATGCTTCTGCCCATCGCAAAATTAAACATACAATAACAAGTACATCGCTATACCCCATACATCTGGGCGTTTGTATAAAGTCCATTCGTAGCTGCATAAAAGGGATCCATGGTTGCTGCTGCTGTCACTGGTGGCATCTTCCCAGGGTTATTGCTATGGCAGAGTAGGCATCGAGCAGCAACTTTTCCTGCCAAGGTGGAAAATGCTGGTGCGAACCATGACTGCTGCATTATTCCGATCATCCTCCCTTTGTCCGCATAAATAAACTCATATAACGCGTGGGCAAGCCATGGCAGGAGTGCTACGGTGGGATCCCACCCTGTGAGAGCCATGGCAGGAGTGCTGTGGTGGGATCCCACCCTGTGAGAGCCATGGCAGGAGTGCTGTGGTGGGATCCCACCCTGTGAGAGCCATGGCAGGAGTGCTACGGTGGGATCCCACCCTGTGAGAGCCATGGCAGGAGTGCTGTGGTGGGATCCCACCCTGTGAGAGCCATAGCAGGAGTGCTACGGTAGGATCCCACCCTGTGAGAGCCATGGCAGGAGTGCTACGGTAGGATCCCACCCTGTGAGAGCCATGGCAGGAGTGCTACGGTAGGATCCCACCCTGTGAGATTGGGTGGGTACAGTCTGGCAGAACCCATCTTACTCAGGGACATTGAAGGTTAAAGGGCTTATCACAGTTTAGTATCATTAATACAGGTGCAGAGGATACAGCAGCCCCTGAATCAAGGAGGGATTGTAGGATCCTCTGTATGATTTGCCCAAGGCTTCATTTCAAGGCATTTCTGCCTAATGTAACTGATTGTGCTGTGCTTTAAGCTAACTTAAGCTAATTTGGCCACATCAACCTGGAATTCTGTGTCCAGCCCAGGAATTCAGCTGCATTGTTCGGAGGTACAATGTAAGGCGAAAAAAGCTTGCCACCAAAGCAAGTTGTGCCTGTGAACAACTCTCAACAATATAAGTATTCAGTTATATTGTAGACACAGATCAATGTTTGGTTAGTTCGATCCAGACTATGTTTTGAGTTGTTCAATCCAGTGCCAGCCCTTGGCTGCTCTCTCTCCTCCCTCTCTCCTCTTAAGTAATCCCCATTTCATTGGGCAAAAAAAGAGTCCCAGAGGACATTGTCAGGGTCCGAGGGGAGGGCGAGGTCCTGGAGGCAGTGGCTGGTTTTAGCATAGCTGAGAATCCATGCATATACCTATATCTGTATCTGACAGAACCTTTATAGCAATTGCACTCTGAATATTTGACACAACCTGATAAGCATTATAGCAACTGAAGTTAGTTCCAATTAACAACATACAGCTTTTGTTGTGGGTCCTGGATGATCTCAAGAAGGTTGGCTATAATCCTTAGTATGCTAATGGCAGTAGCTTATTTTAACACTTAAAAAAAGATATAACTCAATCTCTGCTCGCTACTAACTTCCACAGTGCCACATCAGAGTTTATTGTGGAAATTGCAGGGCATAACATATTGGCATGGATTGAAGATTGGCCAGCTTACTGTAAATAGAGAGTTGGCATAAATGGATCTTTTTCTAGTTGACAGGATGTGATGATGGTGTGCCCCTGGAATCAGTGCCTCAACGTTTTTACAATTTATATGAAGTATTTGGATGAAGGAACCCAAGATATGGTTGCTAAATCTGCTGACAACACAAAGAAAGATAGAAAGGTAAACTGTGAAGAGGATGTAAGGAGATTATAGGGACATCAATGGGCTAAGTGAGTGAGCAAAAATCTGGCAAATAGATTATAATGTGGGCAAATGTGAAATTGTCCATGTTGGCAGGAAGAATAAAAAAGGAAGCTTAAGAGAAAACACTGGAAAATCTCAGCAGATCTGGCAGCATCTGTTCAGAGAGAAAAGAGCTGACATTTCGAGTCCAGAGGTAGAATGTAGAAAAGGGGAAGCGGGGGGGAGAAACGGTAAGGGAAGGGGAATGAAGTAAGGGGAAAGAGTGAGTGGGGAAGAAAAATGAAGAAAGACAATAAAGAAATAAAATGTAGGAATAGTAAAAAAACTAAATAAAATTGAATGAAAACAAAGAGTTCGAGTGGGGTGAGCAAATCATCTGAAGCTATTGAATTCTTCCAGTTGAGCTTCACTGCAACATTGCAGCAGGCCAAGGATAGACATGTGCACATTGGAGCAGGATCGTGTATTAAAATGGCAAGCAACCAGAAGGTCAGGTTCCTGATTGTGCAAAGACTGAAGGTGCTCAGCAAAGCGATCACCCAGTCTACACTTGGTGTCTCCGATATAGAGGAGACCACATTGGGAGCAGCGAATGCAATACACTAAACTGAAAGAGGTGCAAGTGAAACACTGCTTAACCTGAACTGAATGTTTTGGACCTTGGATGGTGAGCATGGTAGAGGGACAGGTGTTACACCTTCTGTGGTTGCATGGGAAGGTGCCATGAATGACGGGAGAGGTGTTGGGTATAGTGGAGAGTGGACTAGGTTATCCTGGAGGGAACTGTCTCTGCGGAATGCTGGCAGAGGGAGTGAAGGGAAGATGTGTTTGGTGGTGGCATCACGCTGGAGTTGGCGAAAATGGCGGAGGATTATGTTTTGCCTGTGGAGGCTGGCAGGGTGAAATGTCAGAATAAGGGGGAACTCTATCCTCCTTCTGGGACGGAGGGTAGGGGGTGAGGGTCATGGCGTGGGAGGTGGACTGTACACTGTTGAAGGCCCTGTCAACAACTGTAGATGGAAATCCACGGTTGAGTAAAAAAGGAGCACATATTAGAAGCCCCACTTTAGAAGGTGGATCATTGGAACAAATGCAATGGAGGTGAAGGAGCTGAGAGAAAGGGATGGAGTCCTTCCAGGATATGGAGTGTGAAGAGCTGTAGGCCAGATAGCTGTGGGAATCAGTGGGCTTGTAATGAATATTGGTAGATAGTCTATTGATGGAAATGGAAATAGAAAGGTCAAGGAAGGGAAAGGAAGTGTGTGAGAGGTGATCTGTCACAGCTTATAGTTTCTCTGCCATTTGACCAGTCACACCCTTTATTCTCGCTGTGGACAGCCATTAGCAGTCTTTTCCCCTGGTTTCTGTGGTTATGACTCATCTTTCATTCCCTCACCCTGCAGTATAAATATCTCCCACTTTCTATGCCTTTTAGCTTTAACAAAGGGTCATCTGAACTCGAAACGTCAGCTCTTTTCTCTCCTTACAGATGCTGCCAGACCTGCTGAGATTTTCCAGCATTTGCTCTTTAGGTTTCAGATTCCAGCATCTGCAGTAATTTGCGTTTAAGAAAGGAAGCTTATGATGTAACTGTCTCCTTGTCTAAAGAAGGACATACTTGGCTTAGAGTGGGCTCAATGAAAGTTCACTCGACTGATCAGGGGATTGTCCTAGGGAAAAAAAAAACATCTTTGATGAGACACTGCAAAGGGATATTTACTCTGTATCTAACCCATGTTAGCCTCCATCCATTGACTCTGTCTATACTTCCCACTGCCTCGGTAAAGCAGCCAGCATAATTAAGGACCCCACGCACCCTGGACATTCTCTCTTTCACCTTCTTCCTTTGGGAAAAAGATACAAAAGTCTGAGGTCACGTACCAACAGACTCAAGAACAGCTTCTTCGCTGCTGCCGTCAGACTTTTGAATGGACTTACCTTGCATCAAGTTGATCTTTCTCTACACCATAAATATGACTGTAACACTACTTTCCTTCTCTATGAACGGTATGCTTTGCCTGTATAGCGCCCAAGAAACAATACTTTTCACTGTATGTGAATACACGTGACAATAATAAATCAAATCAAATGTTTAATGAGAAACTGTAGAGGGAGATGTACTCTGTATCTGGCCCATTCTGTACCACAGCAAGGTCTGTTTGCTGGGATAGTGTAGAAGGAGGTTAACTTTATTTAATCTGTAGCACAGATCCAGAAGGGAGACTTGGATGGAACCATGTTTTTAACCCTATATATAATTGTGTATATTAGGACCAAATCTAAATTCCCAAGAATTTACAGAGATGATTGAATCGAAACAAGTAAAATTCTTAAGTGTAGATGTGGACAGAACGTTTCCCAGGCTGGAAAATCTAGAACTCGTGGTCACAACCCTCACTATAAAGTGATTGGCAATTTGGACTGATGTCAGGAGAAATCCCTTCACTCAGATTTGGAGTTCTCTACCCCAGGGAGCTGTGTTTGCTCTGTATTGAACATATCCAAAGACAGGCAGATCAATAGAATTTTGGGCACTGAGGGGAGAGCGTGGGAAGGTGCAGGTAGAAGATCAGCCGTGGAATTCTCCAATCGTTCATGCCCCATCGCCACTGCAAGGGCAGAGCATTTGGTGCTCAGGCAAATCTCTGTTCACTGCGGCGTGACCAGAGAATCCCGCTGGCGTGAACAGCTGGAGAACTCTGTCCATGGTCTAACGTAAAGGTGGAGCAGGCTTGAAGGGCCAAATATCCAGCTCCACTAATGTTCTTATAATCTAAAATATTTATATCCTTTGCTAAGTTTCGGCTTGAGCTCGATGAGAATCGATGAACATTTCCCGGGCAGGTAAAGCTGGAGCTTATCCCAGTTTTTCAGCAGTTCCTGGAAATGGAGGAAATTCCAAGGTTGACTAACTGAACTTTCTATTCAATTAGGTGAGAATTGGACAGGGCACCAGTCCAGTGTGACAGGTCATGACATAACAGAGGTGTCTTTTTGTGGAATTCCAGGTCCTTTTTGCAATCTCTGTAATTCCGAGAATCCTGAGATCAATGAATTGTGAATTCTTTTACAGATTCATAAGGATAAAGAGAGGAGAAAAGTCATTTTAACCCATTATAGCTCAACACTCTCATTTTTAACCCCCCTATTGGGGCAGTGCGGTGGTACAGTGGTTAGCACTGCTGCCTCACAGCACCAGGGACCCGAGTTCAATCCCTGGCTTGGGTCACTGTCTGTGTGGAGTTTGCACATTCTCCCCGTATCTGCGTGGATTTCCTCTGGGTGCTCCGGTTTCCTCCCAGTCTGGAAGACATGCCGGTTAGGTGCATTGGCCATGCTAAAACATCCCTCATTGTACCCAACAGTGGGAGTGTGGCGACTAGGGGATTTTCACAGTGACTTCATTGCAGTGTTAATGTAAGCCTTACTTGTGACTAATAATAAGTAAACTTTAAACCTTTTTCTTATTGGAGATCTCTCCCAGCAGAAGATTTCAAATACTGATCCCCTGTTAAATATTTCTTGGGTATTCCTCTGCCGGTATTTTGGATAGAGCTCTAAGATACTCGGGTCATTAAGATGTGTTATAAAATGTTTGTTACAATGTCAAAGCAAGATGTGAATTTTCCCTGTTAGATTTGCAAAGTGAACACACAGCACCAAGCAGAAAATGGGCAGCAACAACTCAACTCCCTTTTATACAAAAACAGAAAATGCTGGAAAATCTCAACAGTATCCGCGGGGAGAGAATAGGGCCATCGTTTCCAGTCTAAATGGCCCTCTGTCAGCTCAGCTGAGATTTTCCAGCATTTTCCGCTTTTTGTTTCAGATTCCAGCCTCCGCAGTACTCTGCTTTCATCCAAATTTCTGTCGTGGTTGTCACAAATGTTCTACTTTCTCTGTAAAATTTGACTCTTACCCTAAGAGGACGCTGCTGTCTCTCGACTGTCAATTCTGCCTGATCCACCCGTTAGGAGCACATTCGGAGTCTGGTCAGCATCGTTTGGGACAGAACAGCATTCTGGACATTGCGAAATATCTTCAGCTCCTTTTGGACCTCCACCCAGATGCTATTGAATAAGATCCACAAAATATCTCGCTTTGTCCCAGTTGCACAAAGAGCTGATTCCTTATTTGAGAGTATTGCGTGCTTGTAATAGGTCCGTAACATATTCCAATTAATAGCAACCTTCTGGGACATCAGCTGTATATTGAATCTTTCATTGAAATTATGCTCTGACATTGAATGCATGCCTCCAATTCTACTCCCTTACCTTGTTCGGGACAGAATGTTCCGATTATGCAGTCAGGTTACTTACATTCTTTGTTCTGCCGATGACTTCAATTGGTGAATAATTTATTTGACAGGAGGAATTGCATTTTACAGGGCATGCCAGGCAGGGTCGATGCTTGGCTTCTTTGGCAGAGATCTTTGTCTTCAGACTGCGAAAAATATGGGTTCAATACCTGAGCACAGGATGTAAATTGGCAGCCAACTGTTTTAAGTACAAAAGGGACAAACACTGCCCAAGTGGTTACTTTTAGGGAAGACATCTTCTGCTGAATTAAGGGATCTCAGGGCTCCATCTGAAGACTGGTTTTTACCCTAGTTGGTAGATTGTTGGTGGGCGGTGGCACAGTGGTTAGCACTGCTGCCTCACAGCACCAGGGACCCAGGTTCGATTCCTGGCTCGGGGTCACTGTCTGTGTGGAGTTTGCATGTTCTCCCCATGTCTGCGTGGGTTTCCTCTGAGTGCTCTGGTTTCCTCCCACAGTCCAGTGGAATGCAGGTTAGGTTGATTGGCCATGCTGAATTGACCCTAGGTTGGGGGGATTAGCTGGGTAAATATGTGCGGTTACAGGAATAGGGTAGGATTGTTGACGGTGCAAGGTTAAAGAGATGTGTATTGTCTCCAGCCAGGACAGTTAGTGAGATTTCACAAGTCCAGGCAAGTCATGGGGGTTATAGATAGTGTGACATGAACCCAAGATCCCGGTTGAGGCTGTCCTCATGTGTGCAGAATTTGGCTATCAGTTCCTGCTCAACGATTCAGTGTTGTCATGTGTCGTGAAGGCCACCTTGGAGTACGCTTACCTGAATGCCTGTGACTGCTGAAGTGTCCCCAACAGGAAGAGAGCACTCCTGCCTGGTGATTGTCGAGCGATGTTCATTCATCCATTGTCGTAGTGTCTGCATGGTCTCCCCAGTGTACCAAGCCTCAGGACATCCTTTCCTGCAGCGTATCAGGTAGACAACGTTGGCCAAGTTGCAAGAGTATATTCCATGCACCTGGTGGATGGTGTTCTCACGTGAGATGATGGTATCCGTGTCGATGATCCGGCATGTCTTACAGAGGTTGCTGTGGCAGGGTTGTGTGGTGTTGTGGTCTCTGATCTCCTGAAGGCTGGGTAGTTTGCTGCAGACAAACTACAAACCTCTGTTTGAGGTTGTGCAGTTGTTTGAAGGCAAGAAGTGAGGGTGTGGGGATGGTCCTGATGAGATGTTCGTCTCTCAGACAGTGGGAGGAAACTGGAGCATCTGGAGGAAACCCATGCAGACACAGGGAGAATGTGCAGACTCTGTACAGACTCGAATCGGGTCCCTGGCACTATGAGGGAGCAGCGCTAACCACTGTGCTATCGAAATGGAACTTGCCAAACTTGCTACAATCATAGAGGAATCTCACTCCCCACCTTCTGCTAAACAAAAATGAAAATTCTTTACAGAAACTTACAGTCAGAAATGGGAGAATTTATAGACTGAAATGGAAAATTCGTTATGGGGAATAAAAAAATGGCTGAGGAGTTACATTTGTACTTTATTTCTGTCTTCATAAAGGGAGCCTGAAGAAGGAGTGACACTCCAAAAGCTCGTGCTACCAAATAAATCTGTTGGACTTTAACCTGGTGAGGTTTCTTCACAAAGGAAAACATGAATAATGTGCTAGAAGTGCCGAGAGAAACATGTTTTAGTGAGGAGCCGAAGGAAATCAGTATTAGTAGAGAAATAGTTTGGGGGAAATTGATGGAATTGAGGGTGATTAAATCTCCAGGCCCTGATAATCTTCATCCCAAAGTACTTAAGGAAGTGGTCCTGGAAATAATAGATCCATTGGTGGTTATTTTCCAAAATCCTTTGGACTCTGGAATAATCCCTACAGATTGAAGGGTAGCTAATGTAAGCCCGCTATTCAAAAAGGGAGAGAGAGAGAAACAGGGAACTATAGACCAGTGAACCTAACGTTGGTAGTGGGGAAGTTGCTTGAGCTTATTAAGGATTTCATTGGTTAGCATTTGGAAGGCAGCGGGATACTCAGACAAAGTCAGCATGGATTTACAAAGGGAAAATCATGCTTGATAAATCTATTGGAATTTTTTTGAGGATGTGACTAATAAAGTTGACTGAGGAGAACTGGTGGATGTGGTTTATTTAGACTTTCAGAAGGCTTTTGACAAGGTCTCACATAACAGACTACTATGTAAAGTTAAAGCACCTGGGATTGCAGGTAATGTTTTGAGATGGAGAGAAGGTTGGTCAGCAGATAGGAAGCAAAGAGTTGGCATAAATGGGTCTTTATCTGATTGACTGTCAGTGACTAGTGGGGTTCCACAGGGATCTGTGCTAGGACCCCAAACTGTTCACATGATATATTAATGATTTGAAAGAGGGAACTGAATGTATTATCTCCTAATTTGCAGATGATGCAAGGTTGGGTGGAAGGGTGAGCTGTGAGGAGGATGCAGAGATCCTTCAGTATGATTTGCATTTGGATAGGCTCAACGTGTGGGCATTTGCATGGCAGATGCAGTATAATGTGGTTTAATGAGATGTTATTATCTACTTTGGAAGCAATAATAGGAAGACAGATTATTACTTCAATGGGTATAAATTGAGAGGTGGATACTCAACGAGACCTTGGAGTCTTCGTGCATCAGTTACTGAAAGCAAGCGTGCAGGTACAGCAGGCAGTAAAAAAGGCAAATAGTATGTTGGCATTCATTGTGAGAGGATTTGAGTATAGGGACAGGGATGTTTTGCTGCAATTATATAGGGCATTGGTGAGGCCACATCTGGAGTATTGTGCGCAGTTTTGGTGTTCCTATCTGATGAAGGATGTCCTTGCTATAGAGGGAGTACAGCGAAGATTTACCAGGTTCATTCCTGGGATGGCAGGTCTGTCATATGAGGAGAGACTAAGTCGGTTAGGATTATATTCACTGGAGTTTAGGGGATCTCATGGAAACTTCTAAAATTCAGAGTCAGACAGGGTAGATGCAGAAAGAATGTTCCTGATGATGGGGGAGTCCAGAACTGGGAGTCATAGTTTGAGGATAAGGGGTGAGGCGAACTGAGATGAGGAGAAATTTCATCGCCCAGAGGGTGGTCAATGTGTGGAATTCACTCCCACAGAAAGTAGTTGAGGCCAAGTCATTGTGTGATTTCAAGAAGAAATTAGATATAGCTCTTGGGGCTAAAGGGGGCAGGGGATATGGGCGGAAGGGGGGAATCAGGATATTGAATTCGATGATCAGCAATGATCAAAATTAATGGCAGAGCAGGCTCGAAGGGCCCAATGGTCTACTCCTGCTTCTAGCTTCTATGTTTCTATGTAAAGTGTAATACTATGGTGATGCATTGTCATTTACCATTTAGAATATAACAACTTAAAAGATGTTATTGACTTTTAAACCTCCCTCAGCATTGCAATGCCCACAATAATTATCTCCCATCCAATTATCCAATAAAATACACAATCCGTCAGCAGCACTCTGTTGAATTCCATGCCCAGTTTAAGATGGAAAATCTTATTTTTCCACAATGTTTTCCTGAAAGTTTATGTTTTACAATAAGGATAGTCCAAAGGTCTATCAACAAAAGAAGATTCCTCATTTTTATATCATTTCCCAATATAAAACCCATATCTTTAATAATAATTTAGGAGCAATCCCAACCTGTAATGATCCTAGATTGGATTTCCATGTTGTCGGTAAGATCTGGTCAGGACCAAAAGTTTGGGAAAGAAGTTTGGGTAAAGTTTGGAATTCAAAATGCTTAGAAACTGAATAAGAACACAAAATTTCACATGTTTTGAATAAACAAAAATGAACTTTACAATACAAGTTCAGAAAGATAAAACAATATACAATATCTCTTAAACTCGAACTTTCAGGCTACTAAAAAGTACATATGAATTGACAGGCAAACTGTGGTCAAACGCACACACAACACAGGAAATGCTCAATGTGACCAAAACAGTTTCCTTGGATTCTCAACAACTCACCAAATATCAATAACACTATGAGGCCAATCTTACCATCTCATTCCGATGGTCAATGGATGGGGCGAGCTGGTTAGATCACAAGAGAGCCTAAAAATTCGCGCCTGATTTCTCGTTTCTTGCGATCTTACTGGAATGGTTATCCAGCAAGATCAGCCTTGCTATGGGAAAGGGTGTGAGGCTGATTATAATATGTAAATATATTTTAAATCTCATTTTAATTGAACTAGTGAGCCCAGGATGCTATCATCGGCCATAGATATGGGGGGAGTGGGTGATCAGTCTGTGTGGGGAAGGAAATTGGCAGCGGAGCCATGCAATAGTTAGGGTAGAGAGAGAATGGCCACGGACCAGCTATAGCTGGGGGAAGGTGCCTGATAGATCTCCCTCTTCTATGCTTCTGCACAGAAATGAGGGATTGGCACATGTGCAATGGCACTCTCTGCTGCCAACTGCCGGCTTTTGGGTGAGCTTAGGCCCTGGCAACTCTCCCTGCCGGCAGGAAACAGATTTTGCTTCATTTTTTTTCTTCAAAGTGAGGTAAGATTTTAACTTGCCAAAAAATGTGGTTCTCTTCGGTTTCCACGCTCGTTCAGCAATTAGAAAAGGATGAAAGGTTATCAAGGTAGGTGGAAATATAGGGTTGGAGTTTCAGTGGCTCCACCATGATTTATTGAATGGCTAATCCTAATTTGTATGTTGGGGCACATGCTTGGCAAAAAAAACAAATTCAGAAAAGTAAATCAATTTACAACAACAACTTATACTCTAACATTCAGAGTGATGATGTGGTAAATATGAATTAACAAATGACAGATGCAGCCAAGGCAGATCCAACGGAATTCTCGGCACCACTGCTTCAGGCGTCAGTGGCTACTGAGAGTCACAAAACCTTGTTCAAACTTTATCACCGAAACCCTACTGCCTTGCTTGCCCTGGAATTGTGGCGGGCGAGATTCCCAGAATGGAAATCTCCATTGTCCTCGGGCAGGATTTTACAATAAACTGCCACTCTGTTTCTCTTATGAAGGATTTCAACTCCAGACCTTTGAAGATCTAGCCTTTGAATGACCTCAAATGTCACTTAAACTCAGAGTCTGCTTAAGACTGCTAACCTCCCAATGGCTCAATCTTTCCTTCTGAGACTGCTTTCCTTGGGTCACATTGCCGCACTCACAACTCTATCAGCATATTTTGGACACTTTTGAAGACTGATAAATTCACAAAGCTGCCGTTGCCCCTGGGTTTTGCCAGCTCCATTTGCCATAAATAGCTGCCAGGGCTTTTTCTGAGCTACAACCCCTCTCCACTACTGAAACAGTGATCCTCAGTCACCTCCTTAGCTGGCAGGGCTTTCCTGAGCCCTAACTGCCAGGAATCTGCTCAGAGCAACACCTCAGTGTCCAAGGGCTTTTCTGTGAGCTGCAAATCACATGAGGTCCAAACTGTAGCCAATCTACTGCCCTTTCCAGAAAACATTTGATACATTGAAACCAGAGAACTGCCTTATGTTCCTCCCATCTCTGTGATGATACAGCCTTTCAGGGTCCAATGAATGCTTTGAAACTAACTTAGCTCTAACTTCAAAAACAGAAATCTCTTTGGACTACACTTCTATTAGAGCAGTGTAAATATCACACTTCCAGCTAAGTAAGCCTGCCAAGCTTTTTATGGCCCAATCTCTTTGATACTGACTCTATTAAAACAACATGGGTAACCTTCTGAATAATAATTTTCTTTCTGGCAATCTCTAGAGCCCAGTGTTTCAGCTATCTTATCTTCATAACAACAATCTTTCCAGAATTAAAGATTATCCCTACAATATTAACATGAACCGTGAACTAGATATTCATAACACTGGTCATGTAGCTGGAATGCCTCTTAGTAATTCAAATCTTCAATGGCGATCTTGAGTCTAGGGTGCACTCTGATGGTCGAAGAAAGTGCAACAAATGTCATGGCATGGCAGATAGTAAGCGCCAAACTGCCCAAATTCTAAAGAGAAACCTGAAACAGTTGCCAGAACAGTTTTGTAATTTGTGTATTATGAGGTGGTTTACTGCTGCATGGAATTAACTCCCAGACAAATTGTAGTCATTTTATATTAAAATAAGACATTTATTAAAATAAATGAAAAAAACTCTTAAAACACAAGAATACATTTACACAATTAACAGAACTTTTTAAACATTTCCAAAAAGATGTTGGTTTAAAACAAGCTCAGAGCAAAACCCCTCTTTTGATGGCAACAGCCCTTATAGATTTTTTATCTATAAAATTCCACGTTACTATACAAAGCTGTGTCTTTCTCAGAATTCTCTGAGGGGTGATAGCAAATTGGTTCTCCAGGTCTGGTTTCATCCACGCATTGTCGTTTTTGAAATCTTGCCATATACATGGTCTTCAATATTTTCTTAACTCCGCCTTTGATCTTACCCTGTATTATTTCCTACTATCCTTTAGAATTTCCCTTTTATCAGAATTACTGGAGCCTTTTTCTTAAAAAGAGCTTTATGGCTACTATATTTAATATGTGAACTTTGCCTCATCTATTTATTTATTAGTGTCACAAATAGGCTTACGTTAACACTGCAATGAAGTTACTGTGAAAATCCCCGTATCACCATACTCCGGCACCAGTTCAGGTACACTGAGGGAGAATTTAGCATGGCCAATGCACCTAAATAGAATGTCTTTCAGACTGTGGGAGGAAACTGGAGTACCCGGAGGAAACACATGGGGAGAACATGCACATTTGCACAGACAGTGACCCAAGCCGGGAATCGAACCCGCGTCCCTGACACTGTGAGGCAGCAGTGCTAACCATTGTGCCACTGTGTTGCCCATATGATGATTACACTCACTTAGCAACATAATTGGTGAACTCTGCATGGAATTGCTGTAGTTCAGAGCTGACTCTGCAACCTGATTGAAAGAGGTCTACTGTAATAATGTGTAGTAGGAGCAGTGTCATCCAGAACCTGTTTGTGGAGTGATTCAATGCTTTCCTTTATGGATGAGGGGAACTGCAGCAGAAGTTTTATCTTGGCATTGTCTGAATCAATTGGTGTAATTTCCAATAATTAGAATATTGCTTTGGGAATTTGCTGCCCACATGTCTCTCTGTGGAAGCCAGTTAATTATCTTCTACAGGAATAGAATCAGAGTCATAGAGATTTACAGCATGGAAACAGGCCCTTCGGCCCAATTTGTCCATGCTGCCCTTTCTTTTTAAATGACTAAGCTAGTCCCAATTGCCTGCATTTGGCCCATATCCCCCTGTACCCATCTTACCCATGTAATTGTCTAAATGCTTTTAGAATAGTTGAGGTTGCCCAACCCTTTCCATACATGATATCAAAGTCTCCCCCAGGAACCATCTCCCTGCATCTATCAAACAATTGTCAGATTCGACAATGTTTAAAATGTTATTATTTCATGGAATGTGGGCAACAGTGACAAGGCCAGTATCTACTCCCCATGTTTGCTTGTGCTTGAGAAGCTGCCTTCATGAGCCGCTGATGGTACAGATAATGCGCTGCGAGAAAGAGTTCCAAGGATTTTGCTCCAGCTTTTATGAAGGGGCAGCAGTATAGATCAAAGTCAGGATGGTGTGTAACCTGGTCGTAGTATTCTGTGCCTTTGCTGTCCTTGTTCTACTTGGTAGAGGCATGGGTTTGAAAGGTGCTGTTGAAGGAGGCTTGGCAATTTACATAGAAACATCGAGGATAGGAGCAGGCAGAGGCCATTTGGCCCTTCAAGCCTGCTCCACCATTCATCACGATCACGGCTGATTGTCCAACTCAATAATCTAATCCTGCTTTCTCCCCATAACCTTTGATCCCGTTCACCCCAAGTGCTATATCCAGCTGCCTCTTGAATACATTCAATGTTTTGGCATCAACTACTTCCTGTGGCAATGAATTCCACAGGCTTTGGGTGAAGAAATGTCTCCTCACCTCCGTCCTAAATAGCCTACCCTGAATCCTCAGACTGTGATCCCTGGTTCTGGATTCCCCCACCATTGGGAATATCTTCCCTGCATCCACCCTGCCTAGTCCTGTTAGAATTTTATAAGTCTCTATGAGATCCCCTCTCATTCGTCTGAACTCCAGCGAAAACAATCCTAACCTGGTTAATCTCTCCTCAGACATCAGTCCCGCCATCCCTGGAATCAGCCTGGTAAACCTTCACTGAACTCTCTCACAAATACCCCTTGAAGATGGCACAAATGGCAGCCACAGTGCGCAGGTAGTCAAGGGAGAAAATCTTTGCGATGGTGGATGAGGTACAGATCAAGCAGGCTGCCTTATTCCCAATGGGATTGAGCTTTTCGAGTGTTGTCGGAGCTGCAAATGGAGAGCTTTCCAGTGCACTCCTGACTTGTGCCTTGTAGATGATGGTAAGGATTTGGGGAATCAGGAGGTGAGTTCCTTCCTGCAGAATTCACAGCCTCTGAGCTGCTCTTGGAGCTGGAGTATTTATACGGCTGGTCCAGTTAAACGAGATCTCCAGGTCGTTGATGGGGAGCATTTGAATGGTGATAATACTGTTGAATGTAAAGGGAAGATAATCATTCTCTCTTGTTGGGGATAGTCACCGTCTGGCACTTTTATTTTTCATTTACAGCATGTGGGCATTGCGGCATTTATTGCCCATCCCTAGTTGGCTGTAGAGGGCAGTTGAGAGTCAACCACATTGCTGTGGTTTTGGAGTCACATGTAGACCAGACCAGGTAAGGACGACAGATTTCCTTCCCCAAAGGACATTCCTGAACCAGATGGGAAAATCGGCAATGGTTTCATGGTCATCAATTTAATTCTTAATTCCAGATTTTTTTTATTGAATTCAAATTCCACTATCTGTTGTGGTGGGATTTGAACCCCGGTCCCCAGAACATCAGTTGGGTTTCTGGATTAAAAGTCTAGTAATAATACCACTAGGCCATCGTCAAATTGCTGCTGAATATAATCCATCAGCTACTTGTTCCAGGTCAACTGCCACCTTGTCACCTTTCATTGAGAGATAAATATAACACATTCAGGATGAGGTGTGTATGTACAAAACTGTCTGAGATGCCACACAGCCTGGTTTTGATCAAGTTGAAGTTCCATATGACGGTAGCCTCAGACAATGGAGAAGAATCTGCAATGAGACATGGGGCAGTCAGTTTGGGGAGGTGCTGATGGAGCTCAGTCTCCACGGGGTGGGGCATACCTGTGGGCCATGTAAGCTTGAGTGACAACACATTCAGTGTGTGCTGTGCAGTGCTTGATTTGGTCACTTGCAGTGGTGACCTGGAGGGGACAGGTTCGTGGGTGGTGCCCAGTGTGTAATGATACACTTTCTCTGGTGCCCACCTCAGAGTTTCCTCCCAGCCTCACTGCAGAACTCCAGCATCACTGTGAGAGGTTTTTTGTGCTTAGCTTGACTTTAGACTAAGAGCAAAGCCATTAAGCTGCTGTCAATCACACTTGAACTTGTATCCATCAGACATACCTACAGTTAATTCTACAGTCATTAAGTATCACTTCCTTGATTTGGTTCCCACCACTCTGCATCAACTTGCTACAGTTCTAAAGTGCTTCAGTGAGACAGGTCCTGGAGCAATATACACAGATTTGGTCTCCATACAGGGAAGGCAATGGTTTAGTGATATTATTGCTTGACTATTAATCCAGAAACTCAGCTGGGAACCCAGGTATGAATTCCACCACTGCACACGGTGGAATTTGAATTCAATAAAAAAAATCTGGAATTAAGAATCTACAGATGACCATGAAACTGTGTGGAGTTTGCACATTCTCCCCATGTCTGTGTGGGCTTCCTCCCACAGTCCAAAGATGTACAGCTTAGGTTGATTGGCCATGATAAATTGACCCTGGTGTCAGGAATTAGTAGGGTAAATATGTGGGGTTATGGGAATAGGATCTGAGTGGGATTGCTGTCGGTGCAGACTCGATGGGCCAAATGGCCTCCTTCTGTACTATAAAAATTTGATGATTCATTGTCAGAAAAACCCATCTGGTTCACGAATGTCCTTGAGGGAAGGAAATCTGCCATCCTTACCTGGTCTGGCCTCCATGTGACTCCAGAGCCACAGCACTGTAGTTGACTCTCAAGTGTCCTCCAAGGGCAACAAGGGATGGGCAATAAATGCTGGCCCAGCCAGTAACGCTCATGTCCCATGACTAAATAGTGAAGAAAAAGCATAGAAAGAAGAATATACTGGCATGGAAGGCAGTACAATGCAGGTCCGTTAGATTGGTCCATAATTGGACAGGATGAGAGAGAGTAAATTGGGACAATATACCCTGGTATTTAGAAGAATGAGAGGTGATCTTATCGAAATACAAAAGATTTTAAAGGGCCTGCGAAAAATCGATACTGAGAGATTATTTCCCGTGACAGGAGAATATAGCACACGGGGCAGAATCTCAGGATAAGGGGGAGAGCAATCATTTGGGACTCGTATGAGAAGAAATTTCTTCAATAAATTCTTGATTAATTCTTTATTGACTGTATCACCTTGAATTTATTTAACAATGAGATTGAAAGCTTTATGACATCCCAGTGTTACAGTAACATTGGGACCATGGCAGAAAAGGGATGGTCAAACTGAGAGATGGTAAACAGGGAGCGTAACAGAACGAGGTTATTAACCAGGGAGAGGCAGTGAGAATTTCAATGGGCAGAGCGATTGTATAAATCTGTGAGAGAAACTGGAAACTCAGGACAGAGCGAGATTATTAATAATGAGAAATCGAGTAGCAGAGAGGGGGGCGAAAGTGAGAATTAAATTGGAGCAGAGCGAGGTTACACATCAGTGGGAGAAAATTTGCTGCTGACACCACTACAAACTGGTCGGATCAGGCGGAGGACAGAAAGGAGATAGAGAATCTGGAGAATCTGGTAAACTGGTGCGGCAACAATAATCTCTCCCTCAATGTCAGTAAAGCAAAGGAAATAGTCACTGACTTCACAAAGTGGAGTGGAGAACATGCCCCTGTCCACAATAATGGTAATGATGTGGACTTGGTCGAGAGCCAAAGTTTCTAAATTTCCAGATCACCAACAACTTGTCCTGGTTCCTCCACACCAACAATATAGTTAAGAAAGCCCACCATTGCCTCTACTTTCTTGGGAGGCGTAGGAAATTCGACATGCCTACTACAATTCTCACCAACTTTTACAGATCCACCATAGAAAGCATTCTTCCTAGTTGTATCACAGCTCAGTATGGCTCCTGCTCTGCCCAAGACCGCAAGAAACTACAAAGAGTCATGATTGAATCCCAGTCCATCAGGCAAACCAGCCTCCCATCCATTGACTCTGATTACATTTCCCACTGCCTTTGGAAAGCAGCCAGCATAAATAAGGGCCCCACGCACCCTGGACATTCTGTCTTTCACTTTCTTCCATTGGGAAAAGGATACAAACGTCTGAAAACACATCCTGACCGATTCAAGAACTGTTTCTCCCCTGCTGCCATCAGATTTTTGAATGGAATTACCTTATATTAAGCTGATCGTTCTCTACACCTCTACCTGTGACTGCGACGCTATATTCTGCACCCCATCCTTTCCTTCTCCTCTATGTACTCTATGAACGGTATGCTTTGACTGTATAGCTTACAAAAAACAATACTTTTCACTGTATTCCAATACATGTGACAATAAATTTAAATCAAATCAAAACAAAAGTGAGAGTTTGGAGGAGCAGAGGTGGGATCGGTAAGAGAAAGTGAGAATTCAAATGAGGAAAGCAAGTTTATAAATCAGGAGGAGAACGCGGAAATTCAAAGGAGCAGAGCGGTTTTACAAATGAGAGAGAAACTGAGAATCCAGCAGAGCAGAGTGGGGTTATAAATCAGTGAGAAATGAGAATTTAAAGGAGCAGGTTGGGGTTATAATCAATGATTGTAAGTGAGGATTCAGAGCAGCACAGCAATGTTGAGCGGAGGCGATGGCCCAGTGCTATTACCACTACACTATTAATCCAGAAACTCAGCTAATGTTCTGGGGAACCGGGTTCGAATCCCACCACGGCAGATGGTAGAATTTGAATGCAGTAAAAAATATCTGCAATTAAGAATCTAATGATGACCAAGGAAACATTTGTCGATTGTCAGAAAAACCCATCTAGTTCGCTAGAATCATAGAATCCTACAGGCAGAAGGTGACCATTCAGCCCATCGTGTCTGCACCGACCACAATCCCACCCAGACCCTATCCCCACATCCCCATGCCTTTAGCCAGGCTGGTCCCCCTGACACTAAGGGGCAATTTAGCATGGCCAATCCACTGACCCTGCACTTGTTTGGGCTGGGGGAGGAAACCCAGGCAGACACAGGGAGAATGTGTGAATTCCACACAGTGACCCAAGCTGGGGATCGCTATTGTTCCAAGGTTAGGGGAATTAGAGGGGTAAATATGTGGGGTTATTGGGATAGGGCCTGTCAGAGAATTCAATGGACCGAATGGCCTCTTTCTGGACTGTAGAGATTCTCTGATTCTAACCTGTGTTGTATCAGATCAGGGACTATTTATTTAAACAAAGTGCCTACTGCACAGGCACAGATATAAGCCCAACAACCTAAACTGGCAGCTCATGCATCTAATCCCATCATTATATTCTTCTACTCTGTTCTCTCTCATTCATCTTTCTGACTCCTCTTTGAATTACGTCTACACTATTTACTTTATCTGCTCCTTGTGATTGTGGATTCAGATTCTAACGATATGTTAGATAATGATGTTTATCCTGACTTGTCTATTGGCTTTCTCCGTGACTATGTTAGTATTATGACCCTTGATTTTGGTCTTGCCAAATGGAAATGTCTTCTCTAGCACCTCATTAAGATTTAATCATCTGAAAGATTTCTATCAGGCGTTTCTCAGCCAAGCCTGTTCATTCTCTCAGGAATGTTTCATCTCTCATTCTAATGAATTTGTACGTTCTCCAATTCCTCTACAGCTTAGAAAGGTTTCAAAACTAGGAAGAGCAGAACTGCTTACAGCATCCCAGTCAATCTAAGGTTTTATACAAGGTTTGTTTCCTCTTTTTTTAATGGCCTCATTAACCTGTGTTCCGACATTTAGTGATTATTGTATCTTGTTGCCCAGATCCCTGCATTCCTTTTTTCACAAAGTCTTTCATGGGATGTGCATGTTCCTGGACAGTCCAGCATCTGCTGGAAGTAGGTGTTGCTTTTTATACCTGTATTTCAGCCTTCAGTAGCCGGTAAGTGTGAAAAGGTACTAATTAGGTGAGCAGGTTGGTTAGTGAATTTTAAGACCATCAAATTATAGAATCTTTACAGAGCAGGAGGCCACTCAGCCCATCGAGCCTGCACTGACAACCCCATCCAGGCTCTATCCCTGTAACCCCACGTATTCCCTGACACTAAAGGACAATTTTAGTACGGCCAATCAACCGAACCAACACATCTTTGGGCTGTGGGAGGAAACCAGAGCACCCGGAGGAAACCCACGCTGATACAGGGAGAATGTGCAAACTCCACACAGACAGTGCCCGAGGCCAGAATTGAACTCGGATCCCTAGCGCTGCGAGGCAATAATGTTAATCACTGTGCCAACCAAGAGGTTACCTTTCTAAACAGGGGCATAAACTGGTACTGGGGAGCCGCAAGTATTGCATTAAATTCAAACTTTGCTTTGTCCCTGATGATGTTGAGCTTTTTGACTGTTCTTGGAGCCGTACTTTTCCAAGAAACTGGAGAATATTTCACCACACTCTGGACTGGTCTCGATAGTTGTGGATAGACAGACAGACAGGATTTGGTGAATCAGGAGGTGAGTTACTCACTGCAGAATTCCCAACCTCTGACCAGTGTTTACATGACTGCTCTGTCAATGTCTTATTAATTATCTTGTTAGAGTTTAATGGCAGTCACATTGTTAATGTTTAACAGCAGCAAAGAAAGCATTTGTGTCTTAACTTTAACTTCACAAACTGATGTGAATCCAGTTAATGTGGTTCAGTTCAGTGTCTGGTAAGCGGTAACCCCCCCCTCCCCAGGACTTTGATGGTCGATGATTCAGCAATGTTAAGACTTCAGAAAGTCAGGGGGAGATGGTTCGATTCTCTTTTGTTGGAGAAGTGTGACGTGAATGTCATGTGTCACTAATCAGCCCAAGGTCTTGCTGCATCTGAAGCATCACAAATGGTTCTGACCACCACACAATCATCAGTGACCATCCCCACGTCTGACTTTATGTCGGAATGAATGTCAGTGATATGATTTATTACCGTCACATGCATTGGTATACAGTGAAAAGTATTGTTTCTTGCTATTCAGACAAAAACCATAGAGAAGGAAGCGAGAAAGTGCAGAATGTAGCGTTACAGTTATAGCTAGGGTGTGGAGAAACATTAACTCAATGCAAGGTAAGTCTGACAGCAGCAGGGAAGAAGATGTTCCTGAGTCAGTTGATATGTGACATTTGTATCTCTTTCCCAATGGAAGAAGGTGGAAGACAGAATGTCCGGGGTGTGTGGAGTCCTTGGTTATGTTGTTGCTTTGCCGAGGCAGTGGGAAGTGTAGACAGAGTCAATGGATGGGAGGCTGGTTTGCCTGATGGATTGGGCTGCATTCATGACCTTTTGTGGTTTCTTACAGTCTTGGGCAGAGCAGGATCCCCGACCAAGCTGTGATACAACCAGAAAGAATGCTTTCTGTGGTGCATCTGTAAAAAACAAACCAGCTGAAGATGGTCAAACTGCGAACGTTAAACCGAGGAACTCCTGCAGCAGTTAACTGAGGCTGAAATTAATGCGAGCAACTACGACCATCTTCCTTTCTGACTCCAACCAGTGAAGAGATTTTTTTCCTAATTTCGATTGACTTTATAGTGTAAGGGTTTGGCACATACAGAGTGAACGTGGGACCGAGTACAATCCCACTCCACAGTGATACAAGAGAGGACTTGAGTCACACCCAGGGTCAGTGAGCCACAAATTGACCACCCTCTGTGAGAAGTGGTTCCTTCCCATCTTAATTTTAAATCTACCACCTCTTAACCTATACCTGTCACCTTCTGTTTTAGATTGCCCTGCGGTCTATGTTTACTTTATCAATCCCTTTTAATATTTTATCTACTTCGATCAGATCCCCTCTCATCCTTCTAAATACCAGCGAGTATAAGCCCAAACAGGTTAATCTGTCCCCCATATGTCAACCCTTTCATCCCCAAACCCATTTCGCAATAAGGGCTGTCTGTGTCCATTTCTAAAAGGGAATCACTGAGAGGAAGATGGAGGTCATTTGCATCTTTAGAAGCTTATCCCTCCAGCAGAGTCATAGGATCTGCCCAGACTCAGGCTCCCAGAAAGAGAAGCAAGATCATCAGCAGCATGGCAACCCTTTCACAGGATCCTGTAAGCTATAAAACAAAAGCTAGGCCCAGACACCAGATAGGGAGTAGTTGATGCCAAAACATTGAATGTATTCAAGAGACAGCTGGATATAGCACTTGGGTTAAATGGGATCGAAGGTTATGGGGAGAAAGCAGGATTAGGTTATAGAGTTGGACAATCAGCCATGATGGCAATGAATGGTGGAGCAGGCTTGAAGGGTCAAATGGTCTCCTCCTGCTCCTATCTTCTAAAACATCCCTCCGGAAATCGTTGTGGAGGAAGGGAGGCTCACGTGATGTGAGTGGTCACTTTGAAATCTCTATATTCAGTTGAGAACGGAGAAATAATCTATCTGCTGATTACCTCCCACCTGAAAAGGACAAGAATTCCAGGCTGATCAAGAAGTTGCCAACACATCTTAGTCCCTCAAAGCCTGTTTTAATATAAAAACATCCAACCCTCACTGGCCAAACAATCTAGGTTGAGAAATCTTACTGTGTTGCATTGTCATTCACTTCAATAAGATTCTTATGCTGCTGTCTCCAACCAGGGATTCATCTCAACTGAACTCCTCCACAAAGTAAGCTCCTTTTGGAATTTGATTTTCTGGAAATTGCACTAACTAATATTCATTCCAGTGGTTCTTTTACTATTGCTATCCATTGATGTAAAATTCCTTCTTTATCTCTGTCACACGTGTGCGTGTGTGTGTGAGAGAGAGAGTGAGCACAAACATTACCACCACCCCTGCCCTAGGTTTAAGTGTGAAGCAAACACATTTCTGAGTTAATCATAAAGAGATTTTGCTGTGAATTGCTTATACAATTGGACCACATAAATCTGAGGGAATGGGGAAATCCACTACTGTCTAGTCTAAACAATTTTAAAACACCTCTGCTTACAGACAAATGATGAGAGGATAAAGAAATCCACTGGAAGGCAGTGGCGTAGTGGTATTGTCGCTGTATTCGTAATCCAGAGACGCAGGGTAATACTCTGGGGACCCGGGTTCGAATCCCACCACAGCGGATGGTGAAACTGAATCCAATAAAAATCTGGAATTAGAAATCTACTAATGACCACAAACCATTGTTGGAAAAACCCATCTGGTTCACTAATGTCCTTTAGGGATGGGAATCTGCTGTCCTTACTCTGTCTAGCCTACAAGTGACTCCAGACCCACAACAATGTGGTTGACTCTTAACTGCCCTCAGTGATGGGCAATAAATGCTGGCCCAGCCAGCCACATCCACATCCCATGAATGAAAAAAGAATTACCTCCCTCCCTGTGCATAATACCTTCAAGATCAAATTCAAAAACAGGACAGTACATAACTCCTCATCAACATGGAACTGTAAAGACTGTTATGAACAGGAGAACAATCTCAATGAGACTCTGGTAAATTGCAGGAAAATCTCAAGATGAAGTAACCGAGTTTTGCAACAAAATGGAAAGTTTGTGGACATTCACATATTACAAAGATTCCGTCAAGTTTGTTCCTCTGGAATTCTACAAACTGAAAACAAAATGAACTTAACCTCAATCTGGAAGAACTGAAGAACCAGCTGGTGGAGAAGATTTAGGAATGTTCCGGGAAGGAGGTACAAGAAAACGGAGACTGTAGCTCTGAAGAAAATGCTTGGACATTTGGGAGGAATCTTAGAAACTCATTATGGGCTGGATTTTCCAACCACACTGGCCCAAAGACGGAAAATCCCACCGAGGTCAACGGATCTTGGCTTGGTCTGTGTCCCACCCACTACAATCCCTATGGCAGGCGGGATGGGAAAATCCCCCCCACATTTCCAAAGAGATGAAAATCAGGTACATGTGAAGGCAAGTGAAGGTAGAAATTCTTACAAAAGAGCGGGAGGTATCTCAAAAACAGCTTGCAGAGATGCAATTACAGAATGTGAGCTGCAATTAAAATCTGACAAAGAATATCTGACCAGTGAAGAAAATCAATTTTGACGTACAAAAGGAAAAACGAGCTCTGGTGAGAACACTGAGCGTCACTCACACAAGATCGAACACTTGAAAGAGGACTCGAAATGCTCAAATGATGAACTTCCTAATCAAGTTTAACAAAAATAAATCTTCAATTAAAAGTTGGTGAACTTCAAGCATCAGATTTCTCCAGTAAACGTTATGCAACATGCCCGGAACAGGGGGGAGGAGTTGCTGAAGACGCAGAACAACTGCTTGAATGCAGAATGAATAATACTGACCAAACTGTTGAACGGCAATCTAACCTGAACAACATGATGAACAATGGTGGTTGATTCAGAAGAGCCAGCATGGTTCTTTCAGGGGGAAATGAAGTTTAATTAACTCACTGGAGTTTCTTGAGGTGGTAACAGAAAGGGTCATAGAAATCGTAGAACCATAGAAACCCTACAGTACAGAAGGAGGCCATTTGGCCAATTGAGTCTGCACCGAGAACAATCCTCCCCATAACTCCACATATTTACCCCGCTAATACCTCTAATCTACACATCCCAGGGCACTAATGGGCAATTTACCATGGCCAATCAACCTAACCCACACATCATTGGACAGTGGGAGGAAACCAGAGCACCCAGAAGAAACCCATGCAGACACGAGGAGAATGTGCAAACTCTACACAGATGGTGACTCAAGCCGAGAATCAAACCCAGATCCCTGGAGCTATGGGTCAATGTGGGCAATGCTGTTGATGTGGTATAAATGGACTTCCAAAAGGCTTTGGATAAAGTGCCACACAACAGACTTGAGAAAGGGAATAGCTCATGGAATAAAAGGGGCAAAAATAATATGGACATAAAATTGTCTGAATAATGAGTAGCAGAGAGTAATGGACAACAGAGGCTGGAGGAAGGTTTGTAGTCATGTTCCCCAGGAGTCACGATTGGGATCCTTGCTTTTCCCTGATGTAATTAATCATCTAGATCTTGGGACAATTTCAATGTTTGTGAATGAAGTATTATGGAGCTTCAAAAGGACACTCACATTGGTGGAGTGGGCAGATAGGTGGCAGATGAAGTTCAATGTGGAGAAGCGATTCTTTTTGATAGGAGGGACATGGAGAGACAGTATAAAAGGTGAAATTCTTTAGAAGGGTACGGGAGCAGAGGGACCTGAGTATGTCTGTGCATAGACCATTGATGGTGGCAGGACAGGTGGAGAGAGCAGTTAATGAAGCCTATGGTATTCTGGGCTTTAATAGGGGCATAGAGTTCAAGAGCAAGCGAGTTAGGCTGAACTTATACAAGTAGGAATATCAGCTGGAATATTGTGCTCAGTTCTGGGTGTCATATTATAGTTAAGATGTAAACATACTGGAGAGACTGCAGAACAGGTTTACAAGAATGGTCCCACAGATGAGAAACTTCAGTTATGAAGATAGATTGGAGAGGTTGGGACTGTTCTTCTTGGAGAGAAGAAGACTAAGGGGAGATTTGATGGAGATATTCAAAGTCATGAGGGGCTGGACAGAGTAGATAGTGAGAAACTGTTCCCATTCAGAAAAGAATCAAGAACAAGAGGGCACAGATTTAAAGTGATTTGCAAAAAACCAAATGTGGTTTAGGAGTGGAAAGCCATTCCTGGAAGTGTGGTGGAGGCAGGTTCAATTGAGGTATTCAAGAGAGCTTTAGGTGATTTTATTTGAATAGAAATAATGCACAGGGGTGCAGGGAAAAGAGTGGTAAATGACACTTAGTCATCTGGAGAGCTGGTACAGACACTATGGGCCAAATGGCCTCCTTCTGCACTGTAACAGTTCTGTGATTCTGTGAGATATAGAGTATGGAAGAACAAATCCGGACTTGAAAGCAGGGAAAGAGAATTCTAAAAAACACATTGAGGGTCTAACAAATGAACCAAATCTGACCAGCAGTTAGTAACTAGGCTAGAATCATTCCAAAAAGAATTACATGCCCAGGTGAAATTGTCAAAATTATATAAGAGTTCCACAGATAACTCTGAGATAAGGACAACTCAGCTTACCAGGGTAGTTCTCATTACAGATCTGCAACTACTCTGGTGAGTTGGGTTATAAAAGCCTCCAGAGTACCTGAACCTTTCAATTCAAGGACTTGAAGGGGAGAGATGGGATAGCACTGCCGCAGTAATAGTGCGGCCGTAGTAATAACACTACCACAGTAATAACACTACCGCAGTAATAGTGCTGCCATAGTAATAGTGCTGCCGCAGTAACAACAATGTAAATGGATGGGACTGGTAACAATGTAAGAAATGAAATAAACTAAACTAATATAAGTCCAAATGCATTGGATATCGATTTGGGGGTGGTGTAGTATAAAGGTCTGGCACATGCAGTGTTAATATGGGACTGAATACAGTAGTGCCCCCACACAGTGATGTCAGGCGGTACATGACCCAGAGGTCAGGGTGGGGTTGGGCAGAGACATGCAGAGACTTAAGCATGGAGGCTTCCTACCACCCCCAAAATGGCCAAGAGGTGGAATGGTGCAAGGAAACCAGAGTGCCTGCAGAGGGGGGTATTTTTAGCTCCTGCTTGCCTTGGAATTGGGACCTGGGGGCTAAAGATCAAGATCCCAGTCTCCTTCTCTCACCCCAACCCCTAATTCTTCTCTCTAGCCCATGCCTCTCTCTCTCTGAGATCCCAAACTCTCACTCTTGTTCAAGCCCCTCTCACCCAATCCCACACTCTCATTCGAGCCTCTCTCTCCCTTAACCCCCGAACCCTCCTCTCCTGGCCAAGTCTCTCTTTCCTCAAGCCCCCAGACTCGCTCTCTCACCTGAGCATTTCTCTCCCAGAGTCCCCAATCTGTCTCTTTTGCCCAAACCTCAGCCTTCCATCTCTTCCTTGCCTCGCATAACTATTTAACTGGATTACAATCCGCAGCTAGAAGCACATCTAAGCAAGATCCGTGCGTGTCATTCACCCCGAGATGATAAGCATTTTGATATGTTTTCTGTGTGTATCTGACACCCAACAAATCCCTAATTTCTGTAACTAAAGATCACACAAAGATTCATTCACTGTTGGTGAATAACCCACTTTTCACATCCACAATAAGAAGTTTCTCCAACCCATTTAAATGTCTTACGACCTCTCAAACCAATTTACATTGGGTACACGAACAGTTTTACTTGCGTTTATAGACAGCTACTCATCTTTCCAAATCACAAGTTGAGGATTCCTGTGGTGTTATTTAATGCAAACATCCTTGGTTTTAAATCAACTGTATATTCCACATGGAAACACACGGAGAGGCATAAACAAGTCTGAATATCACACAGCTGAGTCAGATCCCAGATCCCGGTCAACACAAAATACAGAATTTGTTTCAAAGTGATTGCCTATTCTGTTTTTTGACGTTTGAATCACAGTTCAGTTTGATCTAAGAATCAAAGAATGGGGCCTCATGTCTGCTGCACATTAGCATCATGGCTGATCTTCTGCATCTATTCTATTCACCTGCCCCCGTCCCCATATCCCCTTATTTCCTCAGTCTTGAATATACTCAACAATTCAGCAACCACAGCCCTCTGAGATAGGGCTCCAAATATTTCTTCTTTCCTCAGTGCTGGACCTCTTGTCTTAGGAACTAGGAATTAAGAGCGAGAGTAAGCAATTCAACCCTTCAAGGCCATTCCGTCACTCGATATGATCATGGCTGATATCCATGTACCTGGAGAAGGTAAGAGTGGAGAATGTATTGTTGCAGTCATAGCTAGGGTATAAGAAAGATCAACTTAATGCGCAGTAATTCAGAAGTCTGATGGCAGCAGGAAAGAAGCTATTTTTGAGTCAGTTGGTATGTGATCTCAGACTTTTGTGTCTTTTTCCCGATGGAAGAGAGTATGTCCAGGGTGCATGGGATCCTTAATTATACTGGCTGCTTTTCCGAGACAGTGGGAAGTGTAGACAGTGTCAATGGGTGGGAGGCTGGTTTGAGTGATGGACTGGGCTTTGTGCATAACCTTTTGTAGTTTCTTGTGGTTTTGGGCAGAGCAGGAGCCATACCAAGCTGTGATACAATCAGAAAGAATGCTTTCTATGGTGCATCTGTAAAAGTTGGTGAGAGTTGTAGTAGAAATGCCACTATTTTGTCCTGAGAAAGTAGAGGCGTTGGTGGGCTTTCTAATCACTGTGTCCACATTGAGGGACCAGGACAAGTTGTTGGTGATCTGGAAATCTAACTCCACATCCTTGCCTTTTCCCCAGAGGCCTTTGTCCCACTTTTGATCAAATATTATAGATCTGACGAGACACAGTACAGGAATGAGATAGAGAATCTGGTGAACTGGTGCGATGACAATAATCTTTCCCTCAATATCAACAAAATGAAGCAGACAGTCATCAGCTTCAGGAAGCTTGGTGGAGCATAGGCCCCTGCCTAGATCAAGAGGGATGTAGTAGAAATGGTCAAGAGCTTCAAGTTTTTAGATTTCCAGATCACCAACTTGTCCTGGTCCCTCAATGTGGACACAGTGATTAAGAAAGCCCACCAACGCATCTACTTTCTCAGGAGAACTAAGGAGACTGTGTGCAGTTTTGGGCGCCGCACCTGCGCAAGGATATTTTGGCCCTGGAGGGAGTGCAGAGGAGGTTTGCTAGGCTGATACTGGAGTTGAGGGGATTGAGCTATGAGGAGAGGCTGAATAAACTAGGCTTGTACTCGTTAGAGTTTAGAAGAATGAGGGGAGATCTCATTGAGACGTATAAGATGATGAATGGGATGGATAGGATAGAGGTGGAGAGACTCTTCCCGCTCAAAAAAGACAGTAGGACTAGGGGGCACAGCCTCAAGATAAAGGGGAGGCAGTTTAGAACGGAGTTGAGGAGGAACTTCTTCACTCAAAGGGTGGTGAATCTCTGGAATTCTCTGCCCATTGAAGAGGTGGAGGCTACCTCGCTAAATATTTTTAAGAAGCGGGTTGATGGGTTCTTGATAAGAGAGGGGATTAAGGGTTATGGGGAGAGGGTGGGAATGTGGAACTGAGCAGCGACAGATCAGCCATGATCTTATTGAATGGCGGGGCAGGCTCGAAGGGCTAGATGGCCTGGTCCTGCTCCTATTTCTTATGTTCTTATGTTCTTATAAATTTGACATTTCCACTACGACTCTCACCAACTTTTACAGATGCACCATAGAAAGCATTCTTTCTGATTGTATCACAGCTTGGTCTGGGCTCCTGCTCTGCCCAAAACCACAAGAAACTACAAAAGGTTATGCACAAAGCCCAGTCCATCACTCAAACCAGCCTCCCACCCATTGACACTGTCTACACTTCCCACTGTCTCGGAAAAGCAGCCAGTATAATTAAGGATCCCATGCACCCTGGACATACTCTCTTCCACCGGGAAAAAGATTCAGAAGTCTGAGATCACATACCAACTGACTCAAAAATAGCTTCTTTCCTGCTGCCATCAGACTTCTGAATTACTGCGCATTAAGTTGATCTTTCTTACACCCTAGCTATGACTGCAACAATGCATATTCCACTCTCTCCTTTCCTTCTCCATGTACAGCCTGCTTTATCTGTATAGCATGTAAGAAACAATACTTTTCACTGTATGCGAATACATGCAAAAATAATAAATTAAAAATATTTATGTATCTCCTTCTTGAATCCATTGATTGATTCTGCATCCCCTGCACTCTGGGGCAGCAAGTTCCAAAGATTCACAACCCTCTGTGAGAAATAGCTGCTCCTTATCTCTGTCTTGAACCTTCCCCCTCTTGCTCTACAACTAAGACCTCTTGCTCAAGGAGGAGGAATATTTGGTTAACATTTACTTTATCAATCCCGTTATATACTTCAATCAAATCCCCCCTCATTCTTCTGTACTCCAGCGAGTATAAGCCCAAGCTACTCAATCACTCCTCACACAACTGCCCCTTCAAACCTGGAATCAATCTAGTGAACCTCTTCTGAACCACCTTCAGTGCCACCACATCCTTCCTCAAAGAAGGTGACCAAACTGAACACAATACTCCAAGTGTGGTCTCACCAATGCCTTATACAATTGTAACACTTCTCCACTTTTATACTCTAGACCCTTTGTAATAAATGCCAAGATCCCATTTGCTTTCCTTAATACATTCTGCACCTGCATACCCACTTTCTGAGACTCATGCACAAGGACACCCAGATCCCTCTGCACAGATGCCTTTTGAATCCATTTAAGAACATAAGAACATAAGAAATAGGAGCAGGAGTAGGCCATCTAGCCCTTCGAGCCTGCCCCGCCATTCAATAAGATCATGGCTGATCTGTTGTGGCTCAGTTCCACTTTCCCGCCCTCTCCCCATAAACCTTAATCCCCTCGCTTATCAAAAACCCATCAACCCGCGTCTTAAAAATATTTAGCGAGGCAGCCTCCACCACTTCAATGGGCAGAGAATTCCAGAGATTCACCACCCTTTGAGTGAAGAAGTTCTTCCTCAACTCCGTTCTAAACCGCCCCCCCTTTATCTTGAGGCTGTGCCCCCTAGTCCTACTATCCTTTCTGAGCGGGAAGAGTCTCTCCACCTCTATCCTATCCATCCCATTCATCATCTTATATATCTCAATGAGATCTCCCCTCATTCTTCTAAACTCTAACAAGTACAAGCCTAGTTTATTCAGCCTCTCCTCATAGCTCAACCCCTTCAACTCCGGTATCAGCCTAGTAAACCTCCTCTGCATTCCCTCCAAGGCCAAAATATCATTGCATAAGTGCGGCGCCCAAAACTGCACACAGTACTCCAGCTGCGGCCTCACCAATGCCCTATACAGCCGCATCAAGACCTCCCTACTTTTATATTCAATCCCCCTCGCTATGAAGGTCAGCATCCCATTCGCCTTCCTGACCACCTGCTGCACCTGCAAGCTGGGTTTTTGCGACTCATGCACAAGGACCCCGAGGTCCCTCTGCACTGTCGCCTGCTGCAGTTTTTTGCCAAGTAAGTAATCCCATTTAAATAGTAATTTACCTCATTATTTTTCCAGCCAAAATGAATAACCTCACACTTATCCACATTAAACTCCATCTGGCAGATTCTAGCCCATTCCCCTAGTCTGTCAGTATCCATTTATAAACTTTTTAATCTCCTCATCACAGTCTGTTTTCCCATCTATTTCGCTATGTTACACTCTGTCCCTGCTTGTAGATCATTGCGATAGATTGTAAATTGTTGTGGTCTGAGAACTGAACTCTCTGGGACCCCACTAGTTACAGGTCGCCAACTGGAGAAGGACCCAATTATCCCAACCATCTGCTTTCTATCAGTCAGCCACAATCCAAATCACTTCTCTATCTTCAACCCCTTGGGATCTAACCTTCTGGATCAGTCTCTTGTGTGGCATCTTACCAAAGGCTTTCTGGAAATCCGGATAGATCAAATAGGATCCCTGTTATCCACCTTGCTGGTTACATCCTCAAAGAACTCTCACAGGTTCATCAAACAAGACTTGTCCTTCATAAAACCGTGCTGACACGGTGAACTGAACTTTGCTTTTTCAGGTACTCAGTTACCTCTTCCTTAATGATTGACTCCAGCAACATTCCCACCACAGTGACTGGTCTATAGTTTCCCACTTTTTGCCTCTCTCCTTTCTTGAATAAGGGTGTCACATTAGCATGTTTCCTGTCCACCGGTACCTTTCTGGAATCCAGGGAATTTTGGAATATCATACCTAATGCATCTACTATCTCTGCTGTCACCTCCTTTAACACCCTAAGGTGTAGACCATTAGGTCCTGGTGGCTTATCTACTTTAAAACCTTTCAGTTTACCTTCTCCCTGGTTATAATAATTTCACCAAGTGTTTGGGGCAGAATTATTTTCTTCTACTCTGAAGACAAAGACATGGTATTGGTCTTGAGACTGTAAACTCTAGATCTAGATTCTCCTGATTTCAGTCTGTCAGTCCCTCCAAGAATGTTATCTCTTTCAAATTAGATTACTTCTCATTCATATAAACCACAAAAAACATAGAATTATAGAATCACTACTGTCAGAAGGAGCTCATTCAGCCCATCAAGCCTGTACCGATAACAATCCCACACAGGCCCTATCCTTGTAACTCCACGTATTTAAGCCGCCAATCTTTCTGACACTAAGGGGCAATTGAGCATGGCCAATCCACCTAAATGGACTGTGAGAGGGAACTGGAGAAAACCCACACAGATATGGGGAGAACATGCAGACTGTGACCCAAGGCTGGAATTGAACCTGGCTCCCTGGCACTGTGAGGCAGCAGTGTTAACCACTGTGCCACCATGCTGCCCCAGTATGGGCCCTTTCGAGTCAAAATTTCTCCATAGCACAACCCTTTCACTCCTGGAATCAATCTGATGAATATTTGTCATGCAAGATGGATTAGCCTGGTTAAATTGCCCCTTAATGTCCCAAAGCGTGTAGGTTAGGGGGATTAGTGGAGTAAATATTACTGGGATACGGGGGCGGAGGGGGGATGTGGACGGTGGACCTGGGTGAAATGCTTGGTCGGAGATCAGTGAGACGCTATGGGCTGAATGGCCTCTTTTTGCACTGTAGAGATTCTATGAAGAATATCTTCCTTTCATAAGAAGTGTAAAATTATGCACAGTACTAACAGGTCTTGTTGTATCAAAACCTTGTACAATTGTAACAAAGCTTTCTTATTCTTGTATTCCAATCTCCTTGCAATAAAGGCTAACATGCCAATTGCCTTTTTAATTAGTTGCTTTATCTTCATGTTAATTCTTGGTGCTTTCCAATCATATTATTCCTAATAATTGATTCTCACATATACATGGACACCCAAAATTCCTACTAATTCCAACATTTTCTGCTCTCACACCTTTTAAAAAATTTGCTTTGCTATTTTTCCAACCAAAATGCAATTTCACATTCTACCCATTACTGTGGTGTTCCATCTGCTACCTTCTTAGTCCTCCTGCACATCGCTTGTTTTAATTAATCCACCATCAGAGACCTTGCTTTCAAATAATGCTCTCCCTCCTTTTGGACAGTTCTTGAAACCTACCTCTTTGACTGAATGCTTAGTCCTATGTCTTATTAGTCCCTTAAGTGACTCAGTGTAAGCTTTGGTTTGATAAAGCCCATGTGAAGTGCCTTTGGCCATTTTGCTATATTAGAAGCAAGTTGTTGTTGTTCTTCCAGCCCACTCAATTTACTTACATCCACCTGGATCCTCATCAGTTTATTTTCCCACCTAACTTTACAATGTCAATAAACTTTTAGTTGACAGCGAGCAGTCTCCCTCCTCCAGGTCATTGAGTTAGCTGGTCTACATTGGTAATAGATGAGGCCCAAGCTCAGATCCTTGCTACACCCCTTAATGTCAACCCAAAATGAGGATTTTGATGAAGGGTCATCTAGACTTGAAACGTTAGTTCTATTCTCTCTCCATTGTTGCTGTCAAACCTGCTGAGATTTTCCAGCATTTTTCTGTTTTTGTTTCAGATTTGAGCATCCGCAGTATTTTGCATTTAACCCAAAATGATCCCTTTTTTCCACGAACCAATCCTCAATCTACAATAATACATTACCCCTAATCACATGAGCTGTTACCTTGTGTGGCATTTTATAGAGTGCTTTTGAGAATTCAAAAATTCATTGGTTCGCTGTATCCAACCTGCTCGGTGCATCTTAGAAAATTAACACATCTTTTAAACATGGTTTTCTTTTCCATCAGCCCGTGTTGATTCTGCTTAATCAAATGATTTTCTAAATCTTCTAATTGCCACCTTTCGAATAATAGATTCTCTCAATTACCCCCCCACCACTGACTAATTGCTCCTGCCTTTCTCTCTTTCTTGAATATTGGGGTTACATTTAGTACCTTCCGATCCACGGTAACTATTCTTGATTCTAGGGAATTCGGGAGAGCAAAACCCATTCACCCACCATCCGCAGGGTGATGCCATCACCCTGATTAGTTCACCAAATTTCCCCGATATTTTTTGATTTGATTTGATTTATTATTGTTACATGTATTGATAAACAGTGAAATGTATTAGAGTCATAGAGTCATAAAAGATTACAGTATGGAAACAGGCCCTACCTGTCCATGCTGCCCTTTCTTTTAAACCCCTAAACTAATCCCAATTGCCCGTATTTGGCCCATATCCCTCTATACCCATCGTACCCATGTAACTGTCTAAATGCTTTTTAAAAGATAAAATTGTACCCACCTCTACTACTACCTCTGGCAGCTTGTTCCTGACACTCACCACCCTCAGTGTGACTGCCGGATCCAAGTGGAGAGGATCTCCAAGAAGATTCTCTACATCATGAAAAGATTGCCCCTCTGGACACTTTTGTTTCTCTCCCTTCTCACCTTAAACCTATGTTCTCTAGTTTTAGACTCCCCTACCTTTGGGAAAAGGTTTTGACTATCTACCTTGTCTGTGCCCCTCATTATTTTACTCTATGAGGTCACTCCCCAGCCTCCTACACTCCAGAGAAAAAAGTCCCAGTCTATTCAACCTCTCCTTACAACTCAATCCATCAAGTCCCAGCAGCATCCTAGTAAATCTCTTCTGCACTCTTTCTAGTTTAATAATATCCTTTCTATAATAGGGTGACCAGAATTGCATACAGTAATCCAAGTGTGGCTTTACCAATGTCTTGTACGATTTTGACAAGACGTCCCAACTCCTGTATTTAATGTTTTGACCGATGAAACCAAACATGCTGAATGCCTTCTTCATCACTGTGTCCATCTGTGACTCCACTTTCAAAGAGCTATGAACATGTATCCCTAGATAGATCTCTTTGTTCTGTAACTCTCCCCAACGCCCTACCATTAACTGAATAAGTCCTGCCCTGGTTCCATCTACCAAAATGCATTACCTCGCATTTGTCTAAATTAAACTTCATCTGCCATTTGTCAGCCCACTGGCCCAACTGATCAAGATCCCACTGCAGTTGGAGATAACCTTCCTCACTGTCCACCATGCCGCCTGTCTTGGTGTCATCTGCAAACTTTCTAACCATGCCCCCTATATTCCCATCCCAATCATTAATATAAATGACAAATAACAGTGGGCCCAGCACTGATCCCTGAGGCACACTTCAGGGATCAGTTTCTTGCACGCTATGCAGACAAAGCATATCGTACACAGGGAAGGGAAGGAGAGAGTGCAGATTGTAGTGTTACAGTCACAGCTAGAATGTAGAGAAAGATGAACTTAATGTGAGGCAGGTCCATTCAAAAGTCTGATGGCAGCAGGAAAGAAACTGTTCTTCAGTCACTTGGTACATGACCTCAGATTTTGTATCTTTTACCAGATGGAAGAAGGTGGAAGAGAGTATGTCTGGGGCGTGTGGGGTCCTTGATTATACTGGCTGCATTTCTGAGGCAATGGGAAGTGTAGACAGTGTCAATGAATGGGAGACTGGTTTGCGAGTTGGACTGGGCTTCATTCACATTCATATGGAGATACCAGAGGAAGCAATTGGTCTGTTAATACTCCCTTCATTTTGAAATCCTGCTGAAAATCTTCTGCAAAGGAAGCATTCTGCCAATTATTACCCTGTAGATGTAGACTAATCTACCCACATGGAGCCAGAAGGTAGCGAGATCCTGGAGTGAGAAATAGAAAAGTCTCAATATTAGACTGACATGTTGTAATGACCCCAACAAGGCCTGGGGTGTTGGCCTCTTGGAGAATGAGCTCCATGATTCAGGTAATGATTGCCTGCCCCATCAGGAATCTTGCCTGTATATATATATATATATATACAATATATGTATATATATTGGGAGTGTCAGGTCTACTGGCGCTCCGGATTCTGACTTGTACCTGAAGCATTCTTAGGAATGGAATAGAGTTGGTAAATACAGGGAATCTGGTGACAGGACATCAGCCTCTCAGGAGTTATTTCACACATATCGGCATAAAACAAGGGCAGCATGATGGCATAGTGGTTAGCACTACTGTCCCACAGCACCAAGGACCCAGGTTCAATTCCAGTCTTCGGTAACTCTGTGTGGAATTTGCATGCTCTCTCCATGTTTACGTGCATTTTCTCCGGGAACTCCAGTTTCCTTCCACAATCTAAAGATGATTAGCTGGATTTGCCATGCTCAATTGCCCCTAATGTCTAAAGATGTGCAGGTTAGGGAGATCGACCATGCTTTAAAAAATTGCCCTTTAGTGTCCCGGGATGTGTAGGTTGGATAGATTAACCATGGTAAAGGTGTGCGGTTACAGGGACAGGGTGGGGGAGCGGGCCTGGATATGATACTCTGTCAGAGAGTCAGTGCAGACTCAATGGACCGAATGGCCTCTTTCTGCACTGTAGGGATTCTATTTGAACCTGAAACTTGACCTCAAATTTTGTGCAAGTTGTTATGTTAGTGACTTTAAAACAGGAAACTACCAGCGGCCCAATCTCCTAGACTTCCTTAGAGGAAACACTATCTCAAGTAGGTATTAGAGAACCCCAAAATGTGATCCAACTGAATCTCCAATCAGTCCTGGACAGACATTGTAGACGTAATGCCAGATTCATACAAACAAACCTAAAAGGCTAGGAAAATGGCCAGGTGGTCTGTTTTGTTCTTTGTACAACTTTTGTTACATTTTTCACCAGAATGATTGGGAGTGGGATAGCTCGATCTTGGGTTTGGACATAGCTTGGCACAGCATCGAGGGCTGAAGGGCCTGTACTGTGCTGTACTGTCCTATGTTCTACACCTTGTGCATGTTATTAAGCCTCTCCCCCGCAGTCAGACAATCAAAATACAAAACAGAGACGAACAGAGCTTAGCACAGCTTGAAACACAAAGCGGGGGGGGGGCACGAAATGAAAGCAAATTCAATTCCACATTTCAAAAGTGAATCTGATAAATAACTGAAGGGAAAAGATTTGCAGGGCCATGCAGAGAGAGCTGGACTGATTGGGGAACTCTTTCAAAGAGCCAGCATAAGCACAATAGGCCAAATGGCCTTGCTTCACCACTTTAAATGGGTGGGGAAAGGAGAAGATATTCTGAGAAAATCCATTGAGGATGGTGTTAAATGATGGGCTTAGAAAGACCCTTCACTAATAAAAGGACCAATTGGCTAAGTGCATTGGCCATGCTAAATTCTCCCTCGGTGTACCCAGACAGGTGCCAGAGTGTGGCAACTAGGGGATTTTCACAATAACTTCATTGCAGTGTTAATATAAGCCTACATGTGACGCTAATAAATAAATAAACTTTAAAATTGGAATCAAAAGAACATATGAGGCTGGAAGGACTTGTCAGCATCACTAATCCAAATTTAGGATTTAGGAAGCATGAAGGAAGACTTTAAGTGAAAAAATCTCATGCAATGGATTATTACCCATTACCACAAATAGCTATTACAGCTGATTCAATCGGGAGGATTAGATAGAGATGCCAAAGCAACCTGCAGGGAAGGAGCAGGGACCTGAACTGGAATTAATAGTGTGCAGATACTTTATTAAGTGAAAATATATTGGCAGGACTGGATAGAAGATTAGAAATTTATAGGCCAAAAAACAGTTGGTAACCAGCTGAAGAGAAACAGGTAGATAGAGAGACAATGAAGGAAATAAGAGATGTGGGAATCTGTAGTGTGATGATTATATCAGATTTTAAGAATCATAATTCACCATAGTGGCCATTCAGCCCATCGAGTCTGTACTGACAACTTCCCACCCAGGCCCTATTCTCATAACCCCAAACATTTACAGTCCTAATCCCCCTGACATTAGGGTCAATTTAGTATGGCCAATCAACCGAACCCACACATCTTTGGACTGTAGAAGGAAACCCACTCAGACACAGGGAGAACATGCAAACTCCACACAGACAGTGAGTGACCTGAGGCCAGAATTGAACCCCTGTCCCTGGCGCTGTGAGGGAGCAGGGTGAACCATGCCACTGTGCCACCACAAAGTTGAGCTTAAAGCTGAACTGTAATGGTGAGCAGGTTACTGAGAGGGAGGGCACGCGTACAAAAATTTCAGAATTATTTGTTCGGCAGAATGTGCGGAGGACTGAATTGAAGCAAATGTTATACCAGATTTAATATTCAGCTCAACTAGAAGTGTTCAGCCACTTGGAAGCAGCTTAGCATGTGGGTCCCAGTGAAAATAATGGCCCAGCAATTATGACCAAAGTCAAGACAATCCAAGCAGCTCAGCAAGACCAGAAGCCCTGCAAGCTGTTCACTCATTCCACATGGAGGATCCATAATCCCAGGTTGCAAATACAATCCTCCTGGGTGCTGCAGATGTTCTACACCATGGAGACTAAATGCCCAGGAATTGTTGGTGTACAGGCCTGTTGAGACTAGTAACAATCTATGGAATCAGTCAGACTTCACACAGTGAGTCAACCACAGAAGCTGCTCCTAACATCAAAATATCCAGTGCATTTCACAATAATTGTCAATTTCATGGGAGCTGCAACATTACGCTGACAGGGGAATGCAAGTTTGTCAATTGATCCGGTGCATTTTGCATTATGCAAATACAAACAGCTACAAGAAGAAACGGTGAAAGGTTCTACAGAGGCAGTAGAAAACAATCACTGAAGGATGGTCTGGTCCATTTCAGCATGGACATGAACATCTGAGACCATTTTGACCTTGTTGGGATGAGCTAAGTATCTTCCAGGGAATCATATTTAATCAGAAGTAGAAACAAACATCCCATAATCCTTTCTTTTGAGTGTTAATTTTCTCACTATTTAGGAATAGAACATTAGTCTTTGATGGTGTCCCTTTTCTCCCTGTAGATTATACATTTAGTTTGTATTCTATGGATCATATATTTGAAGAATTGTCAAAGTTAACTAGCAAATGCTCCTCTGCCTTGCAGGGTTCCATCTCACACTAGCTCAGCTGGTTTCTTTCCATTTAATAGATTCAAAGGCGCACAGACATTTATAGCACAGAAGGAGGCCAATCAGCTCCTCGTGCCCAAGCTGATCCATAAAGATCTGACTACAGATGATCCTATTTTCCAGTGTTTGGTACATTACCTTTAAACATTACAAGAGTTCCTGACCTTTCTTCTGATAATATTTTATTGCTATTTATTGTAGCTTAACCTTCTGCTTCTAAGTGATAATAATTCTACGCTGCCTCTCAGCTCTCAAACCTAGATTCTACTCCCTCCTCACCTTCCACCCAACCCCCCCCTTCCCAACCTCTATGATTTGGACCACAACCCTCCTTATCTCTCTCAATGTTGGCTTTTTCCAGATGGAAGCCCTTTTAGTTATTGAACCTATGGCGGGGTTAAAATTTCAAAGTTGTTCTCCTAATCTCACATCTGCTCTTTCGGAGGATCGGTGCAGACTCAATGGTCTGAATGGCCTCCTTCTGCACTGGAGGGATTCTGTGGATCTGAGAGCAATCCTGGATGCATTCTAAAATGAATTCTTCCTTTCGGGCACCGATATTAATCCCAGTATAGCTTAGGATGCTTATAATCAATCAGTATTACTGCCATGTTGTTCTTACATATGATACTGTAGACTCCCCCTTTGATCTAATTGCCAATGTCTGGTGGTGTGTAATACACTAAGAATTAAACCATTTCCCTTCTTATTTTTAAATTCTATCCATATGGATTCTTGTTTACTACAACTGCCTAAGAGATGCTTATTTTCTAGCACTATCATACAATACTTCACTAACACTGCCACATCAACCCTTTTTATCCTTGTCTATCTGTCCTGAAGATATTATAACCAGGAGTATCAAGTCCAAAGTAATTCTATAAACCTGGTTATAACTTATTTTATGGACAGGAGGAAGATTAATTTAAACAGCCCTGATTTCTCCTCTGATCTTTGAGCTGTAAACTTACCTTAAGTCAGTTACAAGGGGACACAAGTTAAAAGTGAGGGGTAGGGAGGTTTGGGGGGGGGCGTGGGGGTGGGGGAGGGACTGTTTTATCCAAAGGGTGGTGACGGTCTGGAATGCACCGCCTGGGAGAGTGGGATGGGATGACACATCATAACATGCAAGGTTATAGGCCAAATACTGGCAAGTGGGATTAGATGGGCAGGTCACATTTCATGTGTTGGTGCAGACACCATGGGCCGGTGCATCTTCTGCATTATGGTATTCTGTGATTCTGATCTGCCTAGCAACAGCAGTCACAAGAATTTAAAAAGACGTCATTCGGGCTGGCACGATGACACAGTGGTTAGCGCTGCTGTCTCACAGCACCAGGGGCCTGCGTTCAATTCTGGCCACGGTCACTGTCTGTGTGGAGTTTGCTTCGGGTGCTCTGGTTTCCTCCCACAGTCCAAAGATGTGTCGGTAGGTGGATTGGCCATGCTAAATTGACCCTAGCGTCAGGGCGATTAGCAGGGTAAATATGTTGAGTTACGGTATGGGGCCCAGGTGGTTGTCAGTGCAGATTCGATGGGCTGAATGGCCTCCTTCTGTACCGTAGGGATTCTCAACGAGACCATGGTGTCCTCATGCATCCGTTGCTGAAAGTAAGCACGCAGGTACAGCAGGCAGGGACGATTTATTGGCCTTCATAGCGAGAGGTTTTGAGTGTAGGAATAGGGATGTTTTACAACAATTGTACGGGGCATTGGTGAGGCCACTACCTTGAGTATTGTGTGCGGTCTTGGTATCCTTATCTGAGGAAAGATGTCCTTAATATAGAGGGAGTACAGTGAAGGTTTACCAGGCTGATTCCCAGCATAGTAGACCTGCCATAGAAGGAGAGACTAAATTGGTTAGGGTTACATTCATTAGAGTTTCGGAGAGTGAGGGGGGATCACATAGAAACTTATCAAATTCTAACAGGATTAGACAGTGTAGATTCAGAATATTTCTGATGGATGGTAGGGGAGTCCAGGACCAGAGGTCACAGTTTGAGGATAACTGAGATGAGGAGGAATTTCTTCACCCAGAGAGTGGCGAATGTATGGAATTTACTACCATAGAAAGTGGTTGAGGCCAAAATATTGTGTGATTTCAAGAAGAAATTAGGTATAGCTCTTGAGCCTAAAGGGATCAAAGGATATGTAGGGAAGACAGGACCAGGATATTGAATTTGATGATCAGCCATGATTAAAATGATGGTGGAACAGGCTCAAAGGACCAAATGGACTTCTAATCTCTATGTTTACCTGTCCTAATGTTTTCTACTTTGGTATCAGTTCTTGGTGCCCCTGTGAGGTGTTTTGGGATGTGTTACTGCATTAAAGAAACTATATTGTATATTGAGGTCAAAAGCCCTAAAAAGCTGAAAAGCCAGAAAAATGTTATCAAAGAACCATATATGTAGACAAAGCTATTGAAGTTTGCTGTGAAGATAGATGGGGAATGTACACCTAAATTTACACAATTTTGCAATTGCTATTGTCAGGGACTGGTGGGAGTCAATTCAGAGTGTCTCCATATTCCCATGCTCAACCTGTCTAAAAACAGAAAGGTGCTTTTTAATCCAGATTTACCCTTTGCAAATGGTGGCATATTTCCCCCAAACCTTAAATTTGAAAATGTTCCAATCCTCCACACCCACTCGCACAGTCACAGCTACAACACACACAGGTGGTTTTCTTGAATTAAAGTAAATGTATTAACTACTAAAAATGGGCAAGGAGAAATGGTAAAACAAATGCATGTGAATTCATACGGATTTGAAATAAATATAAATAAATAGTTATACGGAAGTTTGATTTGGTTTGATTTATTATTGTCACATGTATTATCATACAGTGAAAAGCACTGTTTCTTACACACTATCCAGGGAAAGCATACTGGTCATAGAGAAGGAAACAGAGAGAGTGCAGAATGTAGTGTTACAGTCATAGCAAGGGTGTAGAGAAAGACCAACTTAATGCAAGGTAAGTCCATTCAAAACTCTGATGGCAGCAGGGAAGAAGCTGATTGAGTTGGTTGGTAAGTATCTTTTTCCTGATGGAAGGTGGAAGAAAGAATGTGCGGGATGCGTGCGGTCCTTAATTATACTGGCTGTTTTTCTGAGGCAGTGAGAAGTGTAGACAGAGTCAATGGATGGGAGGCTGGTTTGAGTGGGCTTCGTTCACGACCCTTTGTAGTTTCAAGGAAGTCTTTGAGTTGCAAGTAGATGGTGACACGTTGCGTTCGCTATGTTTGGTTTTTGGGATAGTTGGCTGCTGCTAACAGATAGCTGATTCTTTGGTTCTGGTGTTCTGTAGGTCAATAAGAAAGATTTCAGTTCTTTCTCCAGCTGCAATCCTTTGCTGACCTGGCCTTGGTCACTGTATTATCTTCATGTGAATTTCAGCTGCTGTTTCTCCACACACACACACACACACACACACACACACACACGTGTCATTTCCATCAAGTGTTGTCTATAATAAGATGGAAGAATCCAGCAAACCTCAGTTCAGTCCTGTTTCCTTCCAAAGTTGCTGAGTAGTGATCAAGATAACATCTCAGGCTGTTCCAGTCTTAGCAACTCCTAATGGCAACCCAATATAACTTGGTGAATTCAATGGCAGCTCCAGGATACTGAATACCAGCAACACATTCTTTGCCTGATTAGTTCCTTATTTTTAAGAAATGATCGGCCCCTCAGGAAACACTGTGGCCTTGACTGTTTCTGGCTACTCTTCACCTTGAACCAAGATGTCCTTACTCACCGTCTTCATAAAATAAAGTTAAAGTTTAGTTTATTTATAATTGTCACAAGGAGGCTTACAGTAGCGCGCGTGCGTGCACACACACACACACACACAGACCAACTGGCAGGCAGACAAAATGGTAGAGGAATGTCCTGGGCTGGCAGGCAGTCTAACTCCTAATGCCCAGAAGTGTATTCCAAGATGCTGGCATATACTACAACAAAAACAGAACACGCAGATTTAGGACTTAATTGAGGAGGAACTTCCTCAGCTAAAGAGTTGTGAACCTGTGGAATTCCCTACCCAGTGAAGCAGTTAAAATTACCTCTTTGAATGCAAGGATAGATAGAATTTTGAACAGTAAAGGAATTAAGGATTATAGCAAGTGGGCTGGTAAGTGGAGCTGAGTCCATGAAAAGATCAGCCATGATCTTATTGAACGGTGGAGCAGACGAGGAGCCAGATGGCCTACTCCTGCTCCTATCCTGGAAAATCCCAGTAGGTTTGGCAATGTCTATAGAGAGAGAACAGAACGACCGTTTTTGAGTCTGAAGCCAGACTCATGTCCATTTCAAAAGATATGCAGCTCAGATCCTTCTAAGTTCCAGTATCTCTATGTATGCCTCCAAGATTTCTCCATCGGTGCAACACTCCCCCTTCTCACAGAATGAGATTCATTCATTATCGTTTCATTACAAAAAGGGAAAAGAAAAACTTCTAAAACCACAGAACACACACATACACATTCACTCTCTTAATAACGATCAAAACCCAGATGATCCTAAACAATTTTTATCCTGGATACCTACTTGCATTCTTCCCATGTGGTTGGCTACATTTAGTTACAGATCAACTTTGCATTAAAGTCTCAATGTTCCTTCCTTATCATCAGCTCTGGTTGGTAGCCCCATCAGTCCCTTCCCATGATGCAGTCTGGGGGCAGAGCAGTGGCACCATGGTTAGCACTGCTGCCTCACAGCACCATGAAGCTTGGCTCGATTCCCAGTTTGAGTCAGTGTCTGCGTGGAGTCTGCACATTCTCCCTGTGTCTGAGTGGGTTTCCTCCCACAGTCCAAGATGTGCAGGTTAGGTGGATTAGCTGTGGTAAATGGGTGGGTTTACAGGAACAGAGGTTTGGGCCAGTGTGGGATACTCTTTTGGAGAATCAGTGCAGGCTCAGTGGGCCAAATGGCCTCCTTCTATAGTATAGGGATTCTGTAGTTCCAATACTTTGCTTTTTATGAGCCTTTCATCATCACAGATCTGGATGAGGCCAAGAGCTTGTTTAGTTACACCTGGATTAACAGGGCTTACCCCTGCTATCCTCCCCTCTGATCTCCACCCACTCTGACCTCTGTAGGATAGGCTCTCCTTTCTTCCACTTTTGTTTGAGGGCTTCTTCCCCTAAGCCTGTTGCGTGTGACTGGGGACAGCACTGTTCTCAGGCGGAGGTTTTGTTCTCGTATTACCTTTTGGTGGCTTGTCGACTGAGTGAGGTAACACCCTCTCTTTTTCAAGGCCAATTCAAAATATATCCTGCTCCAGTCCCAAATTTGCCTGAGAGTGTGGTCAGCAAAACCAACCACCAGCTTCCTGGCCAAAGTCTTTGTACTAACCTGCTCCTTGTTCTCTGGAACATCACTGCCCTCTGGTGGGGGTTCAGCTACACTCCCTGTTGATTTTTCAGCTCAGGGAAACATTGTCCTCAGTGGCTGTGGGATTATTTTTGAATCCTCTGGGTCTGCCCCTAAATTCAGAAAGTGGGGCCTTAGTAGCCAGGCCTGCTGCTCACTTGTCTGTGCTACATGCTGCTTTTGATTTAACTCAGGGCAATGTAGTTTCCCTACCAATGGAGTATCTGCCTAGGGACCTTTCTGGGAGCCCTGTGCTAGAAGTGGAAAGAAGATTTCATTCAGCCAGACCTCCACCTCACCTGGCAGAGGTATGGACTCCTTTCTTTGTCAAGTGCTCCACCTGCTGACTTCTCAGTGTTTCTGTTCCATCCTGTATTCTTAGGGATACAATCATTCCTAGGGTTTGGGCTAGCTACAACTGCTTTGCCACATGGCTTTTCAGCTAAGTCGGGCATCATCCTCACTATTCCTCAGCATATTTGGGGATTTCCCAGTTCCCAATTTAAATTTACCATAGATTGAGTAGAACACTGGTCACTCGCACCCTCTGTTGTTCTGGGGATTTGTATTCCCTTCACCTGTTCCACATCTCCCAGAATATTACTGCCTCCAAGTGGACGTGTGGCTCCTGCCGAACTCCCTTGTGGCTTCTCAATCTTGTAAAGCACCTTCCCTGCTATTTGCTTCTCAGATTGGGGGCTCTACCTATTCCCATTTAAATCTGTCGTGAAACTGTCTGCTAAACAGATCACTGACCCACTCCTAACCTGTTTATACAGATCCCTCATGGAGCTCTTCTATTCCTGTTTCTGGCCGAACTTCCAGTAACCTTACAGCTGGGTGGGGCACTTTCATCATCCTCTTGTCTCAGAGTTCACCTGGTCCCCATTGAGCACTACAGAAAAAATGCACAGACTAGCTCAAATTCCAGGTCAGCCTCTTTGCCTGGTTTGAATTCCACTGGTCTCACCTGGACCTTCAGCACCTGTAGACATAGTCTTGACTTTTCTAAATCCCAGGAGCTGTTCCTTAACCCCGACTCCTGGATCTATTATTTTCTCTGGGGACTCTGAACACACTCAGCCTTGCTGCAGGCTTCAGCTGCACACTCAGTGCTTCTTTGATTTCAGATAGCCGTGGCCTAACTATTCCAACCCTCACTGGCTCCAACAGCCCCATTATAATCTTTGAACCTTTCTGGCTTCCCTGTACTCCAGCCCTTTTAGCTTCTTTTGACTCCAGCAGTTTCTCCCGACTGCTCAGAATTATTTTACAGACTGCCTCAGTGCCTCCACCTCCCTGCCTACTTCACACATTCTTCTTAAATGAGCTTCTTTTCTTTCTCTTTCCATGCTCTCTTTCACAAACCATGCTCTCAATGATTATATTTCTTTTTATTACTGTGCCTTATATTCACAATGTACTTTTCCAAACATGCATTGTAACACTATCCATATCATATTCTACTTAATTCCCAGATCAGAGATTCCCAACCTTTCATGCCATGACATCTCTATACTATAGACAGATTGAGGCACTCCTCATTTTGTATTTTACTAAGAATTTCATTTTTAACTTTTGTCCTCTCACCTGTTTTTTTTAAACCTTTCCCTGTCTCTATCCCTTCTCCCAGGGTTTTTGTACCCCTCAAGTTTTCACTTTGTCTTCAGCTCCAAGTCCTGTTGGTCATGTACATACGCCTAATGTAAAAAAATCTAAACAGCTCTTTCCCACTTGACTCAAGCCTCATTGGGTCTTGCCAACCACAAAGTTGAAGGTAAATTTTAGTTTAATTACATGAATCATTTTGGCATAAGGTGGGGGAGGGGGGGGGTCATCTTCACAGCACACGTGTGCCACAACACACTGGTTGGGACTGAACTAGCTCTTTTAACTCAAAGCAATAGAGCTTTTAAATCCTCTTGAGTAACTTGCTCTAAAAAAGCACTTGCATCAAAAGTGGGCATTTTTCAGGTTTGCTGAGCACCTTTAGTCTGTGCGCAATCAGGACCCTGACCTTCCTGTTGCTTGCCATTTTAACACACGATCCTGCTCCCATGCCCACGTCTGTCCTTGTCCTGCTGCAATGTTCCAGTGAAGTTCAACGCAAACTGGAGGAACAGCATCTTATCTTCTGGCTAAGCACTTACAGCCTTCCGGTCTCAACAACTGAATTCAACAACTTGCTCTACGCCACCTGGATCCCCTTTGTTTTCATTCTATTTTAATTTTTTTAAATTGTTTTCTACCTTTACTGCTTTTCATTTTTCTACCCCCTTCCACTCTTTTCTCCTACTTCCTCTTTTTTACATCTATCCATCTTCCATCATCTTCATCTGTCACAGCTTACAGCTTCTGTGTTGTTTGGCCATTCACACCCTTTATTCTCTCTGTGGACAGCTATTAGCAGTCTTTTCCTCTGGTCTCTATGGTCATGACTCATCTTTCATTCCCTCACCCTGCAGAATATATCCTACTTTCAATGGGTCAGCTGGACTTGAAACTTCAGCTCTTTTCTCTCCTTACCGATGCTGCCAGACCTGCTGAGATTTTCTGGCATTTTCTCTTTTGGTTTCAGATTCCAGCATCCGCAGTAATTTGCTTTTATTTTGTGGACATTTTTAATCTTCAATTTAACAGCAAACTCAACCCTTTCTGTATTTCTTTAAATTGGTTTCCAAAAAATCTCTATAGTTTATAGAAGCCATTCAGCCCATCAAGTCTGCACCAACTCTCTGAAAAAACCCACCTCTCAGCACTTCAGTGTTCTGCAATCTCTCACCATTTAGGCAGTATGCTTTTTTTGTTAATTCTTCTTGCCAAAATGGACAATTTCATAATTGCCCACAATATACTCCATTTATCAGATTTTTGCCCATTCACTTTGCCTTGTTGTATTGTCTTCACAATTCCTAAATCAAAACTTCAAGATCCTGAGGGTATATTTGTCAGACAAAAAAAAACAGGGGTTCCTTATTTAGGACGGATAAGGAGAATTCTTTTTTCTCTCAAGAGGATCTCTGTGGAACACTTCCTCAAAAGGCAGTGGAAGGAGCGTCTTTGAATAGTTTTAAAGCAGAGCTAGATAGACTCTTACTCTACAAGGGGTGAAAGGTTAGCGGCTGGGCAGGAATGTGGGGTTGAGGTTACAATCAGATCATCCATGATCTTATCAAAAAATGGAGCAAGTTCGAGAAACCAACTGGCTTACCCCTGCTCCTAATTTATGTATTGACATGAAGGTGTCCCTCTGTTCCTTAGGAAATCCCTGCAGCCATCCATCAGGGGCTAATGGTGCATTCATCAGCGTCTTACGTCACTTTAATATGTATAACTTACGTCCGTTTAGTGTTGACTATTTCCATGCAACTCGTTTTTCCTCCATCTATAACATTACCCCTACCTCAACTCCACACCAAAAAAATTACATGTGGCTAGAGGCTGACATATTGCTCTACGCAAGGTTTAAAAAGAAATCCTTTCAATCTGGATACGAGCATTTATCAATTTAAACTGCTAGGAATTTTTAATAGATTTACCTCAAAATTTCAAGTAACTTGGAACTTACTGTCCAACGATCAGATTCCACTCACTACAATTTGCCATTAGATGGCAGGTCAATGACGCTGGCAGACACCTGACTTTTCTCCAATTTCTGAATTGGGAACAGAATGATTAAATATAGCTGATCGCTCCATGAAGATTTATGATTATTAATAAAGCTCACTGAAAGAGCAGCAAGAATATGAAAGGTTTATTTCAAAGCTGTAAGAAAATGGACAAGTGCATTTTGATTTAAAACTTGTGTGGAATCACTGCTATGGCAGCATTTCCAGCTCGCACGGAAAATCAGGGGCAGCATAATGCTGAAACTTGCTGCAACCTTAGCTCGACATTGAGTAGCAGGAAATAATGTTGCACCCATATGTGGAGCTCTAAAGACAAATGCTGATATTCAGAACAGCCTGGAGCTATACAAGGAAAACAAAGTTAGCAGGTACAGCAAATGTTAACTATTGTATGTGAATTGGAGTACAAAAATAAGTATCTGAGGTATTGTGCAGTTTTAGTCTCCATCTCAAAGGAAGGATATAGTTGCACTGAAGGTAGTACAGCCAATATTCATCAGATTGGTTCCTGCAATGAGAGGGTTGTCCCATAGTGAGATGCTAAGTAAATTGGGCCAAATCCTCAAGGGCAAGAGTTGGTCTCTTCAAAACATACATGATTCTGAAGGGACTGGATATGGATCGACAGGTTGTTTCTCTTGGCTAGGGATTCCACAACCCAGAGACAGTGTCATGATGAGGATGATCATTAGGATTAGGATAGAAAAATTTATTTGCTCAAGGGTTTTGAATCTTGAGTGTTGTGGATGTTCCATTAAGTATAATTCAAGGCCAAGGTAAATAGATTTTTGGCGTCTCAGGAAATAAGTTGACATGAGGAGCAAGCAGGAAAACAAGAGTTGGGGCACATGAACAGCCATGTTTGTACCGGAGGGCAGAAGCTCAGTCACATGGTCTATCTCTGCTCCAATTTTCCTAACTGTCAGAGGGGCCCCAAGTTTTTTCCCTTGCTTTAGAATGCCTTTGATGAATTTAGTTACACTACTGAAGAATTGCCAATTTGCTCCCCCCACCCACCCATCACCAACCTGAATCTGACAAGGTGAATAATTCATGCTTTCCACATGTTCTCTACAGCCTTTTAGACTCTCCAGCAATTTCAGATCACAGCCTCTGCCTCCAGTTTTTTTCTTGGTTCAGTTTTGTTAGTTCATTTATTCTTTCACTTTGTTTTTGATCAGCTCCTATCCAGCCACTCATGTCTTATCTGGATGCATCTTTTACATTCCCAAAACAAATCATGTAATCTCCCCTGTCCTGTCCCCTGACCTTTCCTCTTTTGTTCAAATCCTATTACATTTCTATATTTCCTCAGTTCTGATGATGGGTCTTGAACTCTTTTCCCCCCTCAAATGCTGCCTGCATTGCTGAGTATTCCCAGCATCAGGAATGCTGTCACATGCATGTATTTCAAATGCAGAATTAATCATATGCTGCTGAATATGTACTAGGCTGAAATCAGTCCCTCCTTGAAACCCACTGCTACTTCTCCCAAGTATTCTTGCATCAGGCGAATGAGGAACTTGAGCCCCAAGAGCACTGACTGCAGAGCGAAGTGTAGGAGGTGGTGGTGGTTAATACGTTAAGCAAGGTCCAATGCACTACTTTTTTGTGCTTGAATAAAGCCAATAACAATGCACATTTGACAATTCTTTCACATAGTTTACTGCAAATGTTTCAGGTACTGCCCTTGTTACTGTCAAATAGTAAAACCCTGTAATTGCTTGAACTAGTCCCTGCAGTAGAGGGGCCATTCAGCCCATCAAGCTTGCACCATCATCAATCCCATCCAGGTCCTATCCCCATAACCCCATGTATTTACTAGCTCCCTAACATCGAACAGGCAATTTTGCACGGTCAATCAACCTAACCCGCACATCTTTTGAAGGGTGGGAGGAAACTGAAACACGCAGAGGAAACCCATGCAGACACAGGGAGAACAGAGTGACTGAAAGCTGGAATTGAACCCGGGTCCCTGGCACTGTGAAGCAGCAGTGCTAACCATTGTGCCAACATGTTGAACTGTGGGTGGAACCCAGAGGAAACCCACGACACAGGGAAAACATGCAATACACAAATAGTCACCAAAGGGTGAAAATGAACCTGGGTTCCTGGTGCTATAAGGCAGCAGTGGTCCTTTTGCATCTTTGTTATGAGCATTCTTTCTGGTCGAACTGCACAAACAGTAATAACACTTAAAAATTCCATGAGTTAAAGGAAGGGGAAGAAATAGAGTAATATTTTGCATGGATTCTGCAGAAACAAGATTAAATGCAAAAACAATATCAAAACCAGAAAAATAGATTAAGGTACTCTAAAGTTGCCTCCACACAGGGATCAGTTCTCATCTATATTAACAAATTCAATCAAGTGGCAGCATAAAGCATTCAAGAAACACTAATGTAGATTAAGACAACAGCGGAGTGTGAGTTTGCACTTGTCTGGCATTCCACTCAGTTGCTGCCTGCAGATGCTGAAGCAAAAGGACAAGCTATCATAGTTCTGTTGTCCATTATTATTTTAGAACAAATCTACCAGGCAGCCATGGCAAATTTGCCCTGTTGCTAAGTCTGCATCTCACGTACCTGATTAAACAAAATGTAAAACCAGCTAGTCATGCAGTAAACAAGGCACAATCTATACAAAAGATTCACCTGACATGGGCAACCTAGACTAACTTTGCATTCAGTCACAATATTATTCCAATTATTACATTGCTTTATATTCAATGTTACAGAGAATAATACAATTCTTGCAATGATTGTAAAGAGCTAGTTTGACTAAAAATGAAGGCAGCACGGTACAGAGAAGAGAAACAGGAAACAAAGAAGTTTTTGCTGAAGTTTAATGTTCATTTTGCATCAGATATTTAAAAGCATTTCACACACTTCTATTCAGTGCTGCAGGTTCTGCACTGATACAAAAATCCTCATTTAACAGAACAGTCTCTTCACAACATGAACCCAGAAGATTTATGGACATGAATATTACTGATGGGATACAAAAATAGTCCCATGAAAGATCAAATAACTTAATCTAAAGGAACTAAAAAAAAATCAGTAGTTAACTGAATTCAGCTAATCACAATTAGTTGAGATTAAGGCCAGGCTTAAGTGCTGCATTTCCTCAATGTTTTTGAGACTGATGTTGGAAAATGTCTTTTTGATGTGGAAATTTTAAAAAATTTGTCAGAAATTGAACACTATTTTCTACATATAGTTTTCATTTAATTTGTTCAATTACCCAGTATGTAATTCTTGAAAGTAGCATTTTACTAATTTAAAATTTGGGATTTTAACTTACTCCACACTGCAGGAAAAAAGCCCTTCGCTGAGTTCATGGGACTAAGTGAGAACACAGGAATATTGCTACAAGTACAGATCTGGAATCTGCGTATGTACCAAGCCCTACCCAAGTCCAATATTAGTTCCCATCATCAAATTTCAAAGAATATACATCTTATTAAATGAGACAATAGCAGCTACAGTCATTCACCATCGCATTATGTTCCTATCAACACTCAAGCTGCTCAAGATTGAGAAAACAAAGTTTATGTTGGTCTAACGGAAGGGCGTAACAATGGTCGTTTTATTGATAACAACCTAATACAACCAGAACATTTTAAGCTTCTTACTAAACACTTTTTGAAAGAAAAAAACTTTACACAAACATGACTAAAAAAATTTGTTTCATATAAAAGAAATCTTCAGCAAATAGATCAGCTGGCCTTAAGGTTGTAAGTTGAATACATCAAATCTTCAGTAGCGACCTGAAAGAGATAAGTTATCATTCATAGCATTAAAATCTCTCAGATCAATACAGTTGGACTATCCAAGCCTTTTGTCTCCAGGATTTAAGTAACACAGAACCTCAGAAGTATAGTGAAGTGAAAATCCTATCAATTTCCATAACTGAGCTATTACTGAGAATATTTTCTGTTCAGACTTGGCAACGCTGTAAATGATTGACTTCAAATTTATATGCCCACAAAATTCTAGTAGGACAAACCAAAAAACGTATGGAGTTCATTGGGGTAGATTTCCAGGTTTTGCTGCCTAAAGACCAGTTTCATCCACACAGATGATCTCATTTGATAGCACTTGGATCATATTGCTGAACAAACCACTTCTTTGGAGACAAGTGAAATGCTAACAACTGAGCTGCACAATCTTAAGTGAGAATTCAAATCACAGTAGATGAATTGTTCAGATTACTAGCATAGAACATTTTGATGACATACAGGAGGACATTCTGAAATTGACTATTTAAGCCATAAACATGTTATGTCACCTTAGGAAAAAACACTATTCCTCTAATTAGAGTAAACCAATTATATTTGGTACCACTTCAAAAAATGGTACTTTGGAAATCTGACATGTCCATTGTGACTCGCACCAGCTTTTACAGATGCACCATAGAAAACATTCTTTCTAGTTGTATCACAGCTTGGTATGGCTCCTGCTCTGTCCAAGGCTGCAAGAAACTACTAAGAATCATGAACGAAGCCCAGTCCATTGCTCAAACCAGCATCCATTGATTCTGTCTACACTTCCCACTGCCTCAGAAAACCAGCCAGCATAATCAAGGACCCCACGCACCCCTGACACACACTCTTCCACCTTCTTCTGTTGAGTAAAACATACAAAAGTCTGAGGACATGTACCAACTGACTCAAGAACAGCTTCTTCCCTGCTGCCACCAGACTTCTGAATGGACCTACCTCACATTAAGGGTGTAGATCTTTCTCTACACCTTATCTATGACTACACTATATTGTGCACTCCTTTCCTACTCTGTGTGCCATACACTTTGCCTGTAAAGAAACAATACTTTTCACTGTATACTAATACATGTGACAATAAGTCAAATCAGATCAAAATCAGTTCTACTCACAATAAGAAAAATGACCTGCTTCTACTTGCATCTCCAAGATGGAGAAGAGGAGGAACTGGACCAGACTCTGCCAACTATCTTTTCCCTCTTCTCCAACTTCCTGGATCCCTTGAATAGCCCTATCATTATATAAAACCCTTCATAACAAGTACTTATTGATTATCAAACTTTGCACTTACGTGGAGAATAAGAACGTGATCTTGAGCGAGAACGATAGCCACCCCTGCTATAATAGGGAGAGGGAGAACGCCTTCTGAAACAAAAAAATTCATTAGACATGACATGAAAAAGTGCAACATACCCAAAACTGGTGGCAATGGAGCCTGATGGTTGCCTGGGAAGAGGACATCACTGCAACACGAACAAAAATTGCCACAATTTGTAACATATTCCACATTGTATTGTAATGTATTTGTAATTAGTGATGAGAATAGCTATTGCTAGATATTCTTGAAGGAAGTGAGATGTGTAGTCCACAACTGTCAAAGCAGTTCCAGATGCTTTTATACATGTAAATTTGCTAGACACTAGCACAAAAACATTACATATTGGCATCAGACTAAGCCTCTCGTCCCAAACTGCACAAAGATTTTAAAAAAGACAACTTCAAGTTCACTACAGAAAATAAATCCATTTTACCTCACTGAAATAAACTGATTTTATCCTCAAGATATAAAGGAGGGTTGTGTTCAAATTTGAACTTCAGAACAAGCCAGTACAGACTCTAATAATAAAGCTAGAGATTAAATGTGACAAAAGTCCATTCAAGTGAAGTCCACTGAGTGTGTGCAAGATCAGCCAGCCAGAGTGAGGGTATCAGGAATTCAGTGCTGAGGGGAAAGAGGTGGTTATCTTCAGGAGGAAGAGAGAGGGAGACTCAAAGGCAAGGTGAGAGGTAGAAAGAAATTGAACCGTGAAGTTAAGCCAGCAGGTAAGTGATTGGCTGGTGGCTGTAGATAGTTTTTTCCTTTTCTTCTTTCTCTTGGCATTGTAGTTGTTGTGGTGAGCTAACTTGAGAATTAAGTCATGGCAGAAAATCCGATACCTGCATCAGGCTCCTTTTGTGCAATGTGGGAATTCAAGGACCCTTCTGGTGTTCCTGGCTCTTTCACATGCAAGAAGAGTGTCCAACTGCAGCTGCTGTTAGACCACTTGACAGCTCAAGATGTGGATGGATTTACTTTGGAGTATCCATGATACTGAGGAAGTTATGGATAGCACGTTCACCGAGTTGATCACACCGCAGATAAAAACTGTTGAGAGTGTTAGGGAATGGGTGAGCAGACAGAGGAAGAGTAGGATGGCAATGCCTGGATCCTCTGTAATTATCTCCCTCTGAAACAGATACACCCTTTTGGATATTGTTGGGGGAGATGGCTCACCAGGGGAAGGTGGCAGCAGCCAGGTTTATATCACTCTGGCTAACTCTGCTGCACAGGAGGACAGGAAAGAGAGTGGCAGAGCTATAACAATAGGGGACTCAATTGTAAGGGGAATAAACAGGTGTTTCTGCAGATGCAAATCAGACTCCAGGATAGTATATTGCCTCTCTGGTACAAGGGTCAAGGATGTCTTGGAGTGGCTGCAGGACATTCTGGAAGGGGAAGGTGAACAGGCAGCTGTCATGGTGCATATAGTAAGAAGCCTCTCAACACCAGGTTGAAGTCTAACAGGTTTATTTGGAATCACAAGCTTTTGAAGCACTGCTCCTTCCTCAGGTAGGAATCTCAGGATTGCTAGCAGTGCCATGTGCTAGTCAAAGTGGGAATGTTAGGATATCAAAGATAAATACCTGGCTGGGGGCAGGGGGGATTCAAATTCCTGGAACATTGGAACCCATTCTGGGCGGGATGGGACCAGTACCAATCGGACAATCTGCATCTGGGCAGGACTGGAACCAATAGCCTAGGAGTGTTTGCTAGTGCTGTTGGGGAGGGTTTAAACTAGTGTGGCAGGGGATGGGAACTGATGCAGGAAATCGGAGGGAAGGTGGGGACAGAAACAAAAGGTAGTAAGGATAAAAGACAGAAACCGAAGTCACAGAACAGAGACTGGAGAACTCAGCAAATGAGTCCCGTAAGGCTAAGAGAAATAAAACATGGAGGTTTTTATTTCCGTCATGATGACTGAACAGATGGTCTGAAAAGATGGCAGAGAGCAAGGGAAGTCCTGATTAAACTGCATTTATTTCAATGCAAAAGGCCTGACAGGCAAGGCAGATGAAATCAGGGCATGAATAGGTACATGGGACTGGGATATTATAGCTATTACTGAAACAGGGTGAAGGGAGGGGCAGGACTGGCAGCTCAATGTTTCAGGGTACAGATGCTATATGAAAGCTAGAACAGGAGATAAGACAGGAGGGGAGTTGCATTTTTGATCAGGGAGAACATCACAGCAGTACTGAGAGGGGATATATCCGAAGGCTTGCCCATTGAGTCTATATGGGTAGAACTGAAAAATAACAAAAGGAGAGATCACTTTGATAGGATTGTACTACAGGCCCCCAAATAGTTAGCAGGAAATTGAGGAGCTAATAAATAAGATTACAGATAGCTGCAAGAAAAATAGGGTGGTAATAGTAGGGGATTTTAACTTTTCCAACACTGACTGGGATAGTCATAGTATTAGGGGCTTGGATGGAGAAAAATTTGTTGTGTATTCAGGAGGAATTTCTCATTCAGTATGTGGATGGCCCAACTGGACAGGGTACAAAACTTGATCTCCTTTTGGAAAATAAGGAAGGCAGATTACAGAAATGTTAGTGAGAGATCACTTTTGGACCAATGACCATAATTCCATTAGTTTGAAGACAACTATGGAATCTGATAGGTGTGGCCCAAAAGTTAAAGCTCTAAATTGGGGCAAGGCCAATTTTGATGGTATTAGACAGGAACTTTCAAAAGTTGACCGGGGGTGGGGGGGGTGTGTGTGTGTGTGTGTGCTGTTTACCGGCAAAAGGACAGCTGGTAAGTGGGAGACTTTCAAAAGTATGTTAACCAGGGTTTAGGGTAAGCACATTCTCTTTACAGTGAAGGACAAGACTGGTAGAAGTAGGAAACCCTGGATGACTCAGGATGTTGAGGCCCTGGTCAAAAAGAAGCAGCAGGCATATGACAATGCATTGGCAGCTGGAACCAAGGGGATTACTTGGAGTACAGAAGTTGTCAGTGTAGAGTTCAGAGAGAAATCGGGAGGACAAAAAAAGGGACACAAGATTGCTTCAGCAGATAAGGCAAAGGAGAATCCAAAGAGCTTCTACAAATACATAAAGAGCAAAAGAGTAACTAGGGGGAGAGTATAGCCTCTTAAGGATCAAAGTCATCTACGTGCAGATCCACAAGAGGTAGGTAAGATCTTAAATGAATATTTCTCATCAGTATTTACTGGTTGGGAACTTGGGGAAATAAATAGCAATGTCATGAGGACTTTACATGTTACAGAAGTGATGGTGCTGGAAATCTTAAAGCACGTCAAGATAGATAAATCCCCAGGATCTGATGAAATGTATCCTAGGACGTTGTGGGAGACTAGGAAGGAAAGTAGTAAGGACGGATACAATTTTCTCTTTTAAAAAGCATTTGGACAGTTACATGGGTAAGATAGGTATGGAGAGATATGGGCCAAACGCAGACAAGCGGGACTAGCTTAGCAGTAAAAACTGGGCAGCATGGACAAGTTGGATTGAAGAGTCTGTTTCCATATTGTAAACCTCTATGACTAAGTCATGGGGCTACAGTAGCAAGTAGAATGATCTCATGCCAAGTATGTGGCATCAATTTATCAGCTGAGCCACTGGCTAGAAACTAATGAACAATCTTGCCACAGAAACAAACTCAGTCACTTAGCACATCTTACTTGGGTTCTTAAGCCTCAAGCTTATCTGGGAGAAAGCAGTTTGAACAGGCAACGTTTAGTCTGGGCTACTATTCAGCCCCTCATGACAAAAGAAAACCAGGATACAACTAATGCAGTAATACAGACTTTCAATTTTCACAACTTCACTGGTTTCTAAAAACAAATCAGAACAGAATGAGGTGTAATTGAATTGGGCCACAACCCCTCCACCCCCAAACAAACAAGTTGTTTAATACCTGTCCACATACCTGTAAGACCTGCTATAATACTCTCGGTCATCATATCTGTCATAGCGATCATAACTGTCTCTGCGGCGTGAACTACTGCAATGTGAAGTAAACAGGAATGGTTAAACAGATTCCTTTCTCGTGCAGTTTATAAACTGACTAATTCTTTAATGTCACAGTTACACTCTTGAAAAGTGTGACTAAGCAAAGCAATAGTAAACAAATCAGATTTTATCCTACAACTAATGTATAGAATGGAGTTAGGTTCTTTTGGGCATTTCTTGTCAGGAAAAGATGTACAGGACATTCCTAAATGAAATAATTTTTAAAGTAAAATAAATTTCTAAAAATAACAAATCTAAATTATTCAGAGGTTTTACCATTGTACAAACTGACAGCAAAAACAGAATCATGTGGTGGTGGGTGTGTGAATAGTTGTCAGACACAGGTACCGGAATTCCACCACCCTACCTGCCATAGATTTGGAGCCGACAAGGGGGTGGGCAACCCTAAATGTCCACTGATGCCTGGTGAGGGATTTTCCAGTCTCGCTCGAATGAAGCCATTAAATACCATCCAGGATGTCTGATTAAAATTGGATTGCAAAGATTAATATTCCAGACAGAGGGGCGAGAGAGGGGCTTGGATGGGTGAACAGGCAGTAGTAGCACAAATAATTTACAGGGATAATCTGTTGACATGCCCAAAAGGGAAAGTGAGTTGAAGCCTTGAGGCTGTCGACAGTTTGGGTCAGTTTTACAGTTGGATTTGCTGCCTTTGTGTTCACCCCCAGTAAGGTCCTTAGCCCGTTTTGGAGAAAGTTCCTTTTCCTTACAGTCTGAATAAATACAAATAAATTAGTTATTCACTCATGTCAATGATTTAAATACTGTGCCTTAAAATCTGTGATTGCTGAATTCAATAACGAACAAAGCTGATATTATCAGTATTCAAATTCTCCTGTGGGGCTTACTGACATGCAACTTAACAGCAAATGTCACAAAGTTAAAGGGATATGTTTCCTACAGAGTCAGTGACATTGTAATGAAAAAATTTTGACTGAATCAACACTAAGTGAGGAACCCCTGTACAACAGAGTACCACAGGGTGGTGGGATACAGGCTTATCACATGAACAGAGAAACTCAGTCTTCGTCAGGCCACAACTCCAAAGAAACAGACATCTAAGAGTTAATTCATGACACTCCTGTGCGTTGAAAATAACAGCAAGATAGGTTCCCAGCTGTGAGGAAAACTAAAATCACACTATGTATAACTAAGCTAAATTACCACCTCTTGTACTTCATACAAAACCTTCATTAAAATCATTGATTTTCTGTCTATGCGTATTTAGACCAAGTCATTTATTTATAGAATAGATTTCATAGAAATTATAGAAACGCTACAGAGCAGAAAGAGGCCATCTGGCCCATCGAGTTGGAACCAACCGCAATCCCACCCAGGCCCTACCCCCATATCCCTACACATTTACCCACTAATCCCTCTAACCTACACATCTCAGTACACTGAGGGGCAATTTTAGCACAGCTAATCAACCTAACTCGCACATCTTTGGACTGCGGGAGGAAACTGGAGTACTATGAAGAAACCCATGCAGACATGAGGAGAACGTGCAAACTCCACACAGAGTGACCCAAGTCAGGAATTGAACCCAGGTCCCTCGAGCTGTGAAGCAGCAGTGCTAACCACTGTGCTACCGTGCTGCCCATATATAGATAGAGCCAATACCCATTTATATTAATTGTTTTCTTATTACCAAAATGATTTTATTAGGAGTAACAGATTTCTAATCCTGTCTTCTTCGGCAAGAATGTCAAATCAAATAAACTTACTAGGTTGGTCTTCCCATGTAGATTCCAGGGGTAGGTGTGTGGGCTCTTTTAGTAATAGAGAAATCAACACGAATCCTACGCCCATCCAATTCCATTCCATTGGCACGTTCTTTAGCCTGCCAAAAGATAAAAAGTTGCAACAAACCCCAATAAAACCATACCTATGTTAAGTTACTTGAAACCCAAAGCTTTTGCTCTGGGTAAGTGATGGAACTGAAATTTGATTATAGTCTTAGATTCACTGCCCCATGTACAGAATCTCAATCTTTACTGTAACAGGCCATCAAGTCTGCACCAACTCTCTGAAAGAGCATTCTACCATGTCTCACTCCCCTGCCTTATCTTGTAACCTAGCATATTCTTTTTCAGAAGTAATCCAATCCCCCTTGATCAAACCTGCCTCCATCACCCTCTCAGGAAGTTTGTTCCAGATGCCAACCATCTAGATGCTTATAGTTTTCCTCATCATTTTTTACTCCTTTTACTAATTATTTGGAATCTGCACCCTCTCGACCTTGTTGCCCACTTGAATGGTAACAGTTTCTCATTACTTATCCTGTCCATACCCCTCAAGATCTTAAGCATCTCTATCAAGTCTCTCCTCAGCCTTCTTTTCTCCAAGGAAGCGACCCAACCTCAATCTACCTTCATAGCTACAGTTATTTATCCCTGGAATACTTCTTGTGAAACATCTTCTCTAATGCCTTCACATCTTTCCTCAAGCAAAGAACACAGAATCAGATGGAGTACTCCAGATGAGACCCAATGACTGTCTTATATCACTTACAGGTTTCAGATTTAAACCGATAAACCAATGGTGCTAGTGAAAATTTTCAAGTAGCACTCTTTTACACTTTTACCTCTTTAGCATCATCGACATTCTCAAAGTAGACGAAAGAAAAGCCTCTGGAACGATTTGATTGTTGATCATACACGACGTTAACCCCTGCAAGTGGACCATACCTCGAAAAAACCTCTCGCAGATCTCGCTCAGTGGTATAAAGACTTAGACCAAATACTCCCAGGCAAGTGTTGGGATCAGGGTTAGCCTGCACACAGAATACACACTGAATTAGCAAAGCAAAGCTCTCCAAGGAGCAAAGTTGCATATTTTCCAGGACACTGCTGAAGTTTTGGATCTAATGGTGTTTGCATACTGTTATTTTATCAAAACTTAGAATTAACTGCTATGCACCATCATTAAATCTAGAGCTAGTACCTTAGCTGAGCCAAGAATGAAATGCTCCAAAGGAATGTGACCATATTGTCTAAAATCTCAGCAGTGTCAAATCAGCCAATAATTACGGTTTCAGGTCCATGACTTTTCATCAGAGCTCTTTTGACAAAAGGTCATCGACCCGAGTTGTTGAACCTTTCTTTCTCCAGATACTGCCTGACCTGAGTATTTCCACCATTTCTCACGTTTATTCCAGATTTCCAGCATCCACCATTGTATCAAATCTGGATATGCTGGGTACCATAGACACCTTTCAAGCTCACTTTAGCCAAATAAACATTTGCAGCACAAGGATTTCTAGTCCTCCCACCAGCCATCCACATGTCTCACATCCACTTGCAGACTTCCCGTTATGCTTCCAGCAGATACTGCGCAGGCTGCTCAATATTTATTCCCTGCAAAATACCATGTGAGCTCAGCCACGCAAAACACTTACTGAAACCTTGTGCTGAAATAAACAGGCCAGATCAAAAGAAAATTTAGAGGGAAAGTTGTCCACTTGCTCTTTAGACATTTCCTGTTGAAACATAGTGCTGCATATCTAGAAAAATAGGTATGTATTTATACAACACTTCACAACTACTGGATGCCCAACGTACATTTTTTGTTTTTTTTCACTCCATTCTTCAAGTTACAAAGCCAATGTTCAGAACGGACTCGGCAAACCCAAATCCATTCTTCACTTGCTCCAAAAAACAAATCTAAAATTCAACTGAATTCAATTCAAGATCCCCACAAGGGAGGCAAACAAGATCCAAGTTAACAAGATGAGGCACTGCACTCCATCTTGGGATTGACTTGATGTCCAATCTTAGCTAAAAGGCAGAGAAGCAGCCAACATACATTTCATTGGCTGAAATGTTTTTTGAAGCTTCATCATTGTTATTGCAATACAGGAAACATAGCAGCCAATCTGTGATCTGCAAACTCCCACAAACAGCAAACGAGTAGATTTGTGATTTTGATGCTGATTAATGGATAAATAATGGCCAGGATGCCAGGAATAACTTCACTGTTCTTTTTTGAAATGCTACTATGGAATTTTTTTAAGTTCACCAGGGCAGGTGGGATCGCGATTTAATATCTCACCTGAAGGATGGTACAGTGCAGCACTCTCTCAGTACTTTATTGGATGTGTCAGTACAGATTGCTGCGCTCAAGTTCTGCAGCACAACTCTTCTGATTCAATAGTTAAAAGTGCAGCTGACAAACCAATGGTTGGCACATAGGAAGAGGCATGGGCAAAGGTCTTTGCAATCAAAACCAATAGAAGGTCTAGCCAAGCAATGGGCGCTGACTGAAAGCTGAACTGCAGGGATTCGTGGATAACGGCCTCAACAGGTGTATCTGAAATTTAACAATTCTCTCAAGGGATTGGGCTGAAGCTCATTTAAAGTGACTAAATATTTGGACCATAAATCTTTAAATTCTACTTTATGGGTCCATAAGAATTCAAGTCAGAGTCAGGCTTCACTAAGAAAATTTTAAAAGCAGATAAATTGGAGCATCAAGTAGCACCTTAGTAGCAAGAGTGAATTAAAGACTTGCATTTGTACAGAGCCTTTTTTTTTTACAATGACAGGACATCCAAAAATAATTTACAGCTAATTATGTACTTTTGAACTGTAATAGCTGAATTTTACTTGGAAGTTTACATCAAGTTACAACAGTGGATGAACAATGAAGCCAGCTTCAGAGATTTTGCTCTAACCTGACACTTCCCAGCCATCCACAAAATACCCTTACAATACATCTAATGCAGTCAATTTGCAGCTGTAGCACTTTCCTATCAATTAGGAGGAAGAGGTACAAAAAGCTAATGTGGGATTTAATGATTGCTATACAATAAATACCCATTCACCTTGAAAATTCACTATGACTTGCAATTTTATTTCAAGTGTAATGTCTGGATTAAATGTACAGAATGAGCAAGAGTCATAACATTTTTACATAAAATATTATAAGTTGACCACAAATTTACAATCAGATCAAAAAGCAAATCAAGTTACACCAGCATGCATTTAGAACCTTATGAAAATAATTGGTATCTATATAGGATTCCTATAACCTCCCAAAGAGCACTTCACTTACATCTATGAAATGCATCTTTGGTCTTATGCGTACATATCCTCAAACCAAACTTTGACCTCGCAAACATCCTATTTCAAAGCTTCCTTTCCTCTCCAAAGTCCTTGGGACTTCTTGTCGCCTCCCAAATCTGTGCCCAACTATATCACAAAAATTTCAATCTTTCCCCTGAGGTTTTTGCCCCACATACCAAAACAGCTCTGATCAAAGTCACAAATAGTGTCCTATGTAACAAAAGCATTGATGCATTTAAATAAGAAGATATTTGACGAGGTTAGATGAAGGATGAAAAGAAGTTCTCATGGAGCAAAACACCCCAGCATGAACCTGCTTCAACACTAAAGTTTATTTATTCATGTCATAAGTAGACTTACATTAACACTGTTATGAAGTGGCTGTGAAAATCCCCTAATTACCATGAAGGTATAACAGCATCCCCCCGCCAAAAAATATAGATTTGTTTCATACCCGATTGCCAATATGACGCCTCCGATTTGACATAGGAGATCGACTATGGCTGCGGCGGCGCCTATAATCAGGGCTATAGGATCTGCTCCTGGATCTCCTACGGCGAGAATGAGAACGGGATCGAGACCTTGAATAACGCCTGCGAGAACTCCTCCTGGATACAGACCTGCAGAATCGGTGCACTGTTAATTCTAGATACAAGTAGCAGTTATTCTGAAGAGAGAAGGAAAGTTTAATCTTTCCTTCAATCTCTATGAAGAAAAAACTCATATCTTTGCATTTTTTGAATTGTTTATAATGTGCATTTTTAAATTGATTTTTCAGGTCAATTTGAAACATTACTCTGGTGAGCCTATGGATTTGATCATTAACACTGTTTCTCTCTGGATAGATGCTGGCAAACTTGCTGAGTTTTTCCAGCATCCTCTGTTCTCATTACTGATGGGGTGTACACCAGATTAACTCCATTCACTTCAGCAAGGATCATAGCCTCAAAGCAGTTGCATACTTTCCTGGGGTGAGGCAGCTCCAGGTTGGCCTTCAGTCTAGTCCAAAAACAAAGTGAAAAATGTCATACAAAACCTCCACTCCTGGACCAAAAAAAAGCTTTGTCCCAGTCAATAAGTGGTAGGGAGCTCAATTTAACTTTTTATAAAGTTCATATTATATCTATATTTTGGATATACACTTTGAAAAGACTGCATTTCTCTTAAATGGGATCTAAATATCAGATATACACAAACAGTCTAGCCATCTTCAAACAGTTCATTTCAAGTTGTGCTGATAGATAACATGTAACTCAGAGCTGATGAAGGGTCATCGAGACTTGAAATGTTTGCTCTACTCTCTCTCCACAGATGCTGTCAGACTAGCTGAGATTTTCCAGAATTTTTGTTTTTGTTTCAAATTCAGCATCCATAGTATTTCTGCATTTATCATAGTAGTCTTTATACTGACCCCCGGGAACATCACTGTATACTCCTCTCCAGTCTGAAGAGCAAACAAGCATTCACCACAACCTGCTTTCTGTCCCTTAGACAATTTTGTATACACAACACATGTTCCTCTAACTCCATGCACTCTAACTTTGCTAGGTGACATTTTATCCAATGACTCTGGAAGTTTATTTACAAAATATCAACCACATTACATTAACCAAACCTCTCAGTCAGTTCATTATAGATCAAGCTAATCAAATACAATTTGCCTTTAATAAATCTGTGTTCTCATCTATGAGCACATTTTTCCAGAAACCAATTAATTTTGGTTCAGATCCCCCATAACTGATGTTAGCCTCACTAGTCTATAAATTACTGGGTTTATCCTTCTCTCCTTTTTAGAAAAGGGATAGCATTTGCAGCCTCCTAACCCCTGGCTCCACCCCAATAAAAGACGACTGATTGCAAGCAGACCTAAACAATATCCACTTTTATTTTCCCCAAAAACCTTGGTTTCATCTTTGCCAGAGCAGGTAACTTTTTTCCTTGAGCCGTGAAAAGGAAAATATGACAAAACAAATAGAGCTATCAAAAGGGAGTATTACAAGAAATTACCAACTGGTTAACGGGTGATTTTATGCAAATTTTTTAACATACTGGAAATGGATAGTATATAGAGTGCAAAACATTTTCTGTTGGTTTGAAGTCTACAACTAAGCACATGGTCTAAAAATTAAAGCTCATTCAAGAATGGAATTAGGAAACATTCTACACAAAGGGCATATCAGAACTCTCATCTACAAACAGTAATTGATGCTACATCAATTGCAAGTTTTAAATGAGTGATACGTTTTAGGTATTAAAGAATGTGGCACAAAGGCAGGCAACATACATCAGCCAGAGTCTCAAAAGCACATCAGGTGAGGGGCTAAATTGGCCTGCATCTGTTCCAAGCAGCACCTTTTAAGTGCAACATTTTGCCGTCTAATACTGCACTCACCTTCAGTGTGGCAACATCCTCTTCTACTGCAGACCAATGCAATTTATTTGTTTAGTACTCTTGTCATCACAAGATCACTTTCTTTTCACCCTAGACAGCCCCATCAGACCTGAAACATTAAACACTTTTTTCTCCACAGATGCTGCCTGATTTGCTAAATACTCATCATTTTTTATTTTATTCCATCACTGCTTTGACAAATTGTGTTTGGATTCCTTTTTATATTAGTAGAAAATCTATTCAATCTATTCTCATAACTCTCATTTTCTCTCTTTTTCCTTTGAGGCCCCCTACTTTGAGTCAGTTGGTTCTCTCTGGCATTATGATCATGATTCCAAAAGCATCTTTGTTTCATTTTAATCTCTGCACCTTCAGTTATCCAGAAAACTCCAGGTTTGAAAATGCTTTCTTTTCATCTCATGAGAATGTCTACATTCTGCACCCAAACACAAGCTCTACAAGTGGCCTCTTCCAGTTTAGCCTACCAATTTTGATTCTAATCCACTAGTGCAAAATTCCTTTCTAACCTCATTGCAATTAGCCCTCCTCCAATTCAGTATTTTTCTATTTGAATGTTCCCTGTTCTTCTCTATACCTATTCTAAAATATTATAACTGTTTGCTAAATGCACCTCCACCGAAACATGCTCCATTTCCCCCAATTCATTTCCTCGAACTGGGACCAGCCTTGCTTCCTCACTGGGTTCGAAACACATTGATCAGGAATGTTCCAATACACGCATTTTAAGACTTTCTCGCTCTCTTTGCCCTTGTTACTAGCCCAGTCTAAGTTGGGGTAACTGAACTCCATTATCACTCATTTACAATTCTTGCATCATTTATGAAATGTCTGCAAACTGACTCTTATCACCTTTCAGCTATTGGTAGTCTGCAACATATAGTCAGTAAAGCATTAATTCCTTCATTACATAAAATATATGGCAGAGAAACAGACCATTCTGCCCAACCAGCCAATGCCAGTGCGTATGCTCCCCTTCAGCAGCGTCCATTTTTCCTCATCTAAATCCATCAGTGTATCTCTCTGCTCCTTGCATTCAAGGGAAAGCTAGTCAAGCATCTATACTATTCACTTCAACTAGCTGCTGTGATAGCAAGTGTTATTCCGCAATTTCCAAATAGATTCTGCCTTTGAGCCCTCAGCAACATCGTCCCTTTGTGTAATTTGGCCTGCCAACAGTCTGCAAGAGCAATTCAGTTCATCCCATGCATATTTTCACCCTTCAGATGTTTTATTCAAAGTCATGACTGCATCTGCTTCCACCACATTCTTTAGCAGATTTCCTTCTTTATATTTACTGTCTCTTTATGCCCAGGATCCTGCATGCCTTTTAAATGTCATTTTCAATTCATCCTGTCACCTTCAATGACTTGTGCACATATCATAGTCTCTCTGCTTCTGCATCCCCTTTAGGCTTTGATCAATATAGCTAATCTCCCTTTTTTCTTTCCTGGAAATAGTGTTCAGAGCATCCATGTGAAGGTACAAACGACTATCATGCTAAAATTTTTGAGCTCTATTATTTATGGACTTCTCATTATGAACATGTGTTGTATTGAAGTAAAAAGGCACAGCCAGATTCTGGATCACTGAAAAAAAAACATTAATGGTTTGGAGTTGCAAAGTAAAACAACTACTGACCTGGATTTAGATCTTGAACGAGATCGTGACTTGGACCTGGAGTGCCTCGATCCATCTCTGGAATGGGAGCGCTCAGCAGAATTTTCTGGAGACTGGCTGGCAGACTTGCCAGATCCATGTAGGCTTTCACTTGGTGATTTAGAAGGGGAACGTGAATCCTATATTTAAAGATAAATGTATTAAATTTTTAAAAGTCTAAAACATGGTTACATTAACTTAAAAGTATAATCTGATTAAAGTCTAAAGTATCTGAATGGAATAAACAGGCAACCTAACTTGTATCCCACTGTTTAGCCTTTGCAGATTCAATTAGGATTGCCCAGGCATTAAATACTTTCCTAGAATGCACTAGCAGCCCTAGAGTGTATTCTTCTACCTTGGTTTGTATAGTGCATGCATTTTCTTTTTTAGTACAATATACAGGTACGGGCTTACGTTAGCTGAACGATTTGAGTGAATTTATTAAAATATTACAATTCAATTCAAAATTAAAAGTTCTGGCATGTGAAAGTATTCAAGAAGCTAAACTTGTCTTCATGCTCACTTACTTTTTAACCAAATTTCACTCAAAAATAAAAAGTCCCTTGAGCGAAGTTTCACTCAAGACTTCGTGAGACTACCGCAAGCCCCGCACGTACACATAAACAGACTAGAAATTACTTAGCGTAGTGCTTTCTGATTCCAGATACTTCTGATCTTAACTTCATTCTATTTCTTTTCTTCATTCTTCAGTTTCAAATTCTCACTTGGTTCATCTTCCCACTTCACACACTGCACACATTCTATTTGTGGGACTTCGTGTCTTTTTTTTTAGCATGCATTCTTTTTTTTTCCCCAATTCAGCTTCACTTATTCCTGAGCTTCAATTATTACACAAAACTTGTCAATTGACTTCTTCCACATTTCTTTTCTTCATGAATATTAACCTTAACAAAAAAAGAACAGGATGAGGCATGTAATTGCAGAGAAAACCTGTGCTGAGATTAGCCAGTTACAACCAGTGAAACTTTTCATCAAAGATTCTCATCTGCAACAACTGTAGTTATAGGAAATAAAGCTATGCCAACAGTCGACTCTTAACAGCTATAGGCAGGATTCTTAACCAGGCAACAAAAGGGTCGACGTGAACACTTGAGCACTTGGTTACAAACTAAGTGACCAAAGGTACTCATACCTTAAGGTCTGTAACTGGCAATGGTTAGACATTAGAATGGTATCTTCTCAGCTATTATTATGATTTTGTTTGCATCTCACTCATCCTCCTCCAGTGGAACTATCTGGGAATAGGCTTTCCCAAACAAGTTGCCAATTTCACTCTGGTCAGCAAGTATGAGGCACAATTCAAGTTGAATTATAACATGTGAACTGGATAGACAACACTAAATTCTGTCTCAACCTTCCAATTTGGGGGTCAAGAGTTCCTAAAGAACAGGAGTTAATGCCAGTATAAGTCACCAAAACGGTCACTGTAAACATATTGTCAGACTGATACTCACCATCTCCTAATCTCCTACCCCATTTGTTTCTTACCTGGAGGCGCACACAATGCTGAAATGTTAAAAACCCGTTAGCCACAATTTAAACTGAAGAGTAACTCATTTCAGCTGAACAGTTATTCATCGAACTGGATCTTCGTGGCACCAAAAGGCCTGTGTCACTCCATCATTCACCTTGGAATTAGCATGTCACTGAACAAACAGTTTAGAAATACATGCATCATGCAGTCGTGTATCAGCATCAAACTCAAAGTAGTACCCACACTATAAATTGATGCACCCTTTTAACCATCATAAAGTAAGTAAAAATTTAACACATCTTCAAAGATATCAACCTATTTAGGTTTGCCCAGTCAAGATTTCATGTGTGTAGCATCGTGAATGAAAAAGTTACATGCTAAATGTTTTTAGAAATTAGGTAATTAATTTGAAACATTAATTTTACTTCAGCCATTTGTGTTGTCAGCTGCTCAACAGTGTGCCAATGAAGGTGGTTAATGAATAAATTGATTGTATCACGAGACAACTGCTGAAATGAGTTGACTTCTTCAGAATGGGGCACTAGATACTCAAGACTATTTATTCAACTACTTGATCTGAACAAGTCAAAGTTCGTAGAAGTTGATCAGCTCCAATTTCATGAAAAGATGTTTCCCAGGGAGGGAAAATGGATGGGAACGAAAATCAACACTTTGGACAAACCTGAATACCACTGTTTTAAGAAAACAGGGTGACTATAAACTTAGGACCACCTAAAAAAAAGTCCAAATTCAGATTAGCTTGGATTTCAGGATCATATTTTCACTTATTCCTACTGGTAACATGTAGTTGTGGACCAGCTTATTGACTTGTCTGACAGACCCAGCGAGGACCATTGTTGTAAACTTCTGTTAAACTGACTGAAATACAAGGAACAAAGATTTGTGGTTTACCAAAAAAAAATGAACACATACAGTGGGCCACAAGGATCCAACTTGAGGACAGTTACCCTAAACAGATTTGTTCAGAGAATACATCAAATGCAAAGACCTCTTTCAATAAAAGCTGTAACACAAAAGCAAAATACTGTGGATGCTGGAAATCCAAAGCAGAACCAGAAAATGCTGGAAAGACTCACCAGGTCAGGAAGCAACTATGGAGAAAGAGTTCACACTTGAGATTAATGAACTTTGAGCCACTGACCGAAACATTAACTCCATCTCTCTCTTCACAGATGTTGCCAGACCTGCTGAACATTCCCAGTATTTTGTGTTTTTATCATAGCTGATAAATACTGGATAGGTATGTTCATTTCAGTTATATTAGTCGTGGAGAAATTGTCAAAATTTCACCAATGCTTCTGATATGGTAGGGAAAGCCCAAAACTTTCACAATTTGCTGAGTTCTGATTTAGTAACAGGAATCTGCGCCATCATTTGACTAATGTGTTGCAAGTGGTACAACTTGGCCATGTAACACGGTTTCTTGGTTTAATGGTATATCAACATTAGCCAGAGGACAGGCCTTAAGCAGGCAGTATTGTAAGCTTTCTGACCATACCACTGTGATGGGTTTGGCCAACAATCACAGTAGAGCAACATAATTTTAACCACTCAAGTTATTTATTCAACTTGTAAAGAGCCACGGGAAAAAGAAACACACCAGATCAGCCAAGAAATGTTAGTATTTTAGATCAGCAAAACAAAATATCCACTGCTTTGCTACACCACTATCTAGCATGCTTACTGCCAGCCAAATTGCTGAAGTCCATCTATTTTTCAAAAGGTATTGATAATCAACTGTAATCATCTATGGGGTCAGATAATACTCAGTAAACTCCTGTCTAAACCAGCAAAATTAAGCTGCAAGGTAGCAACTCTTAGCACCAACTCATTAAGTATTAAACAACAAATACTAGGACCTTGTGTACAATTAAAATACCATTTGGAAACACATACTTGTAAATATGAGGAGGTCTGCTCAATATGTTATAGGTAGTTTGCTTACTTTAATTGCTTGCAAACTGCAAAGCTCTTTCAGATAAGAGCTGTGCAATAAACTACCTATACATTCTACCAGCTGACTGGCTCTTCATTATCCTAACCAAATTATTTTGGTGATTATACCAACTTGCAAATGAATGGACTGAACTGACAGGGAGAGCATTAATAAATACTAACTTCAACACACTCCCCATAGAAACAAGTCAATATTGCAGACCAATTTCAAAATGACTTTCACAGGACAAATATTAATATAAGGCTCAATGACTTAAATTAGCTTCAGCTAACAGTGAGCTTACTGTGTTAAAAGTACTTCACAGCTGTGAAGCTTGCTGATTTTCTAAAAAAAAATTACATTGACTTGAATTGCCCCAAATCACTAATTCTACCAAAATGCTCTCAAAAATGACTTTGTTAGTTAAGAGCATATATCAGCAAGATTCGTATAATTGAAACAGCTCAAGTCTTCATTGAGCAGCACGTTGCATTTTACAATATCACATTTCAGCCTGCAGGAACTTCTGCTCCTGAAAACTACTGCAGATTCTATTGCAATCATTGTTTAAAAACATACTACACTGTCTCTGCAGCTTAAAACGCATTAGAGACAACAAATTTTGCTTGATACGACATTGAAAGTGAAAACATATATTAGGTGTTTTATACCTGAGCACTGTTGGGGTAAGGCAGCCTAGAACAAACGTTTGGATAAACCTCTGTTCTCAGAATACAAAGCATTGGGACATTATTCTTTTCACTTCACTGGAGGAGTACTACTTTCCACGTAGACTGCGCCCTTCAGAAGCACCCTCCTCCAGGTTTGAGGTGTCAGGGATTCTCATTTAGCAATATCCTCACATCAGAATGCAAAACCAAGCTTTTTGATGAGCTATTCATACAAGGCTACATCTGCCTCAAACCATAATAAGAATGCCAATGGAGCTAGATTTTTGTATCGCTGAATTTGCGCCAATGCCACATGTGTGCAGTTTTCGTGTTTTACTTTAGGGTTTACGAGCATGGGGCAGGGTAATGGTTCAGGAAACAGAAACAGTGGATTCCGTCAACCCATCTTTTAGAGTTTTAACTCCGGCCAGTGTGAAACCTCTTGTATAAAATTAGGAAAATAATTTGGGCATTTAATGTAATCTTAACCACTACAAGGCTGCAAATGCTCGAGACCCAACAGTCTATTGTTCCAGTTTCAACATATAATGCAAATTAAATGCATATTTTGTGTTTGTAGATTTTTGGAATCATGTTTCACAAAGCAACCCAGAAAGTTGTAAAAGATTTACCATGATGGTTGTAAGGCAGATCTGTGAACTCATTCCCTGTGAACTCCCCATCACTAAACTAAACTCAGTCTGCCCATGCTCTTCCCTCCAACTACAACATTAAGATGACTACACCCCAAATGCAGTCTTCCCCACCCAACGCACAGTCCAGACAACTGGGCTGGGATGCTGAAAAGGAGAGGTAGAGAGAAATAATTCAACTTCACCTAACAATTTGTATTTAAATAATGCCTTTAAATGCAGTGAAATATTCCAAGGGTATCATACAGGGACATAATCAATAATGCAAAGGCACATAAGATATTAGGGCAGCTGATCAAGACTGGTCAAAATGTTACTTTTTAAAGGGGGAAGAGACAGGTGGTAAAAGGCTATTCCAGGATTTAGGGCAGAGAAAGCTGAAATCATGTTGCTAAAGGTAGAGCAATTACATACAAATTAGGAGTAGGTCCCCCGAGCCTGCTCTGCCATTTAACAAGATAAGGGTTGTTCTGATTGTAACCTCAATTCCACAATTCTATCTAACCCCATAATCTTTCACCCCTCCCTTGCTTATCACGGATATGCCTTATGTTGGATATGTCTTAAAAATATTCAAGATCACTGCTTCTACTTTATTTTGCAGAAGGCAAGATCAGGCTGAGTCAGATGATCAGCCCTGATCACGTGAATGGTGGAGCAGGTCGGGGGGGGGCTGAATGTTCTACGTCTGCTCCTATTTTCTATGAATAGAATTCCAAAGACTCAATGACCCTCAAAAAAATTCTTCACCTGTTTAAAAATAAGGAATCATCCATTTCCACAGAGGAAACATCCTTTCCGTATCAACCTTGTCAAGACTTTTCAGGATAAAATAACAGAAGCACAAGTTGCCACAAATGGAGAATCGCAGAAGCATTGGAGAATTGGAGCACAGCTAACTACGTCAAAGGTTATGGACAGGCCAACAAGAATTGCTAAAGGAGTTAAACTAGCTTGAAGGGATGGAAACACAAAAATCAATTCAGAAGAAATAAAAGCAAAGTTGGGATTGGAAGGCAGAAAATTAGCAATGAGTTTGAAAGAGGTAAGTAAAAGCCATAAAATAAATAAACGAGTTATCAGTGATAAGTGTTATAGAATTCAATGCAAGGAGACCGGTGAATAAGGTTAGGGCATATACAAAACTGCGATAGCATAAGCTGTTATTGAAACACAGCTGCAAGGGCAGAAATGGGCACGCCAACATTCCCAGCTAGAGAGTTTCTGAGAGAATGGAGTAGAAGAATGCAATGTTGATTGAGAAACAATTATAGCTGTGAGGAGGGATAATATACTGGAAGTATAATCAGATGAGGCTGTATTGGTTGAAGTGAAGAACAGAAAAGGGGCAATCACACTGCTAGAAGTACATAACAGACACCAAAACAGAGCAAGATGGAAGGGCAAACGTGGGCAAACAGTAGAAAAATACAGAAGGAACAGGGCTGTAATAATAGGAGATTTCAACTGCCTTATTAACTAGAATAAAGTCAGCATAAAAAGTACAGAGGATGCAGAATTCTTAAAGTACATTCAAGAGAACTTTTTAACCAATTCACAAGTCCAACAAGGAGCAATTCTTGATTTTGGGAATGAAACTGGTATCAGAGTATTTCAGTGGTAATAATTTAGTTAGATATAACAGTTATGGAAAGGAATAAAAGAAGATCAAGAATAAATATTCTAAATCAAGGAAAGAACAATATTACCGAGATACGACTTGACAGAAGTGGACTTGAAATAGCTAGTTGAAATGTCAGAGCAATGAGAAACACTTGAGGAGGACTAGTCTGCGCAGAACAATTGGACAATGCAGTCATTGGACTTGAGGACGTTTATGGAATATTGGATGAGATAAACATAGCAAGGGGGAAATATTGAGAGATTTAGCATCTTTGGAAGTGGATAAGTCGCTAGGCTATATGAAACATATCCTAGGCTGCCAAGGGAGGAAATAGCAGAGGCTCTGACAATCAGTTTCCAAACCTCAGTTTCTGGCATAGTCACTGAATATTATACCCTTGTTTAATAAGAATGGAAGGGGCAGCCCTAGCAGGGAAGCAACAGCCTGAGTAATTACAGGCAAGTCAACCAGCGTTTGAATTAGTGAAAAGAATTCTGTGACAGTATAGATCATCATTCAGAAAGGCCCAGATTAATAAAGGACAACCAACATAATTTGCAAACAGAACACTGTGTCTGACTAACTTGATATAATCTTTTGAGAAGGTCAAAAGGAGGGATGATTAGGGTAACACCTTTAACGTAGTCCACATGAATTCCAGCAAGGCAGACCAGAAAGTAAGAGTCCACAGGATTTAGGGGGAAGTAGTAAAAAGAATGTTTTAAGACTCAAATGCTTCTTCCAGTGCAGTTTCACAGGGCTCAGTGTTAGATCCCTTGCTTTCCACAGCATATATCAATGATTTAAGCATTATGTCAGAGGTATAACTGAGAAGTTTGGGAAGAAAAGCAGCAAATGGAATTCCATTCGGAAATGTCAATATATCTGGTGAAAACGAACACAAATAACAGACAAAAAAAAGGATAGGATATTCAAGAACAGAGGGACTGAAAAGTGCACAGCCACGAATCCCTGGAGATAGGTAGGTAGATTAGGTGGCTAAGTCACTACATGGAATGATTTCCTTTATAAAGCAAAGAACAGAATATAAGAGCAGGAAGGTTCTGCTTGAACTGTATGTGACATTACCTACTTAAGTTCACAGTTAGATTACTGCATGCAGTGCCTGTCACCACATTACAGGAAAGACATGACGACACTGGGGAGGGTACAAAGTAGATTTATAAGATGTTACAAGGAATGAGAATTTTAGCCAGGATGAAAGATCAAATCGCCTGTGGTTATTTTCTTTGGAATACACAAAGCTGAGGAAAAAGTTAATTGAAATGTACACAATTAATGAGGGGCCTAGAGACAGTGAATAGGGGGAACCTATTCCTCTTAGCAGGGAGGTCAATTGCCAAGGGGTATATATTTATAGTAGCTGACCAAAGTCTGATGAATGATTAAATGCATGAAATGTCATAGACAGTCTTTACTCTTTGCAGATATTGCCAAAGATGTATTTTCAGCATCTTGCTTTTTTCCAGATTTTCATGATTAGAGTGAAATCCAAGAGAAATACTTTTACTCAGTGAAACTCTTAGCCTAAAGCATGATAGAGGCATAAACCCTCTCCACATTTGAAAAATACTTCGATATTACTCAAGTGTCAAAAGTCAAAGGGCCAGAAACCAATTAGGATGGAAAGCTTTTTCAGCCAGCACAGGCACTGTGGGCTAAAGGACCTCATGCTATGTTGTAAATGTTGTATGTTCCCAAAAATGAGGAGAGATAACTTTCCTTTGTCACCCTGACAGTGACACATATCAGCAGTATTAGATAAAATGGCAGCCAGGAATAAAGGTTGAGTGATCAGCAGTTTATTGGGAATAGGGTTAATGGAGCACGAGACAGGCCTCAAGATAAATTTGGTGAAGACACGAGAAGGGACAGGAGAGAAAAATTGGCTGACTGGCAGATAGAGTAGAGATAAAACAATCCTTTTCAGGATGGCAGCCAGTGACTAGTGGAGTTCCAGAGGTCAGTGTTGGGACCACAATTTTTCACTTTGCACATCAATGATCTAGATGAAGGAACTGAAGGCATCGTATCATCTGCAAACTTAGCCACAAAGATAGGTGGAGGGACAGGCAGTATCAAGGAGGTGGGGAATTTTGCAGAAGCTCTTGAACAGGTTACGAAGTGAGCAAGGAAGTGGCAAATGGAATACAACATGGGAAAGTGAGGGGTCATGCACTTTGATAGGAAGAATAGGGGCATAGACTATTTTCTAAATGTGGAGAAAATTCAGTAATCAGAAGTGCAAAGAGACTCAGGAATCTTGGTTCAAGATTCTCTTAAAGTTACCTTGCAGGTTGAGTTGGTAGTTAGGAAGGCAAAAGCAATGTTAGCATTTATTTCAAGAGAACTAAGATACAAAAGGCAGAGACTTTAAAAGGCTCTAGTCAGACCATGTTTGGAGCATTATGAGTAATTTTGGGCCCTGTTGCTAAATAATGTGCTGGCCCTGGAGAGGGTTCAGAGGAGGTTCATAAGAACAATCCCAGGAACGAAAAGCTTAACAGCACAAGGGTGGCACTGTGGTTAGCACTGCTGCCTCACATTCCAGCTGCGTTTAATTTCCAGCTTGGGTCATTGTCTGTGCGGAGTCTGCACATTCTCTGTGGGTTTGCTCCAGGTGCTGCAGTTTCCCTTCTCAGTCCGAAAGATGCACTGGTTAGGTGCATCAACCGTGCTAAATTCTCCCAGCGTACCCGAACACTGGAGTGCGGTGACTAGGCAAGTTTCACAGTAACTTCATTGCAGCATTAAAGTAAGTTTATTTGTGACACTAATAAATAAACTTTGAACTTTAACATATGAGGAACATTTAAGGACTCTGGGCCTGGAGTTTAGAAGGACAAATGGGGTCTCATTGAAACTTACAGAATGCTGAAAGGCCTGGATAGAGTGGGTGTGGAGAAAGTGTTTCCATTGGTAGAACATAGCCTCAGAATAAAACGACAATCCGTAGAACCATGATGAGGAGGCATTTCTTCAGCCAGGAGGTGGTGAATCTATCAAATTCATTGCCACTGATGGCTGTGGAGGTCAGGTCACTGAGTACATTTAAGGGAGAGTTAGATAGGATCGTGATTGATAAGGGGATCAAAGGTTAGGGGGAAAAGGTGGAAGAACAGATTCAGAAAATTCTCTGCCAGAATTGAATGGCAGACCAGGCACAATGGGCCAAATGGGTTAATTCTGCTCTTCTATCTTATGGAAAGAGAATGATGATATTTAGAGCAAGGGGAGGGGTGCCCTGAGGAAAATTTGGCTCACTGAGCTCATTCTTAGCAACACTTTCTCTTTAAACATTTGAACTCCAAAATCTAACACTAATAATAATGATATTCCAAAGTCAGATTATTAGAAACATGGGAGGCTGAACTGTAGGTATGCAGTTCAGAGAAAGATGCAAAATAGCCTCCATCAATATCAGTATCTATGGCAAGGGATCCTGATCTTGCATTCAGCAACAGTTACATTTTTTTATTCATCCAGAAATATTTATGGAATATTACTTGTACTCAAACAGGCAATTTTGTCAATGACACTCATCCACTAAATGGGAATCAATGACATGTTCTTCTACCTTACCCTTAGACAACCAATGTCTGAGAAATTGGTTAATTTTGTATGCTAAGAAATTTAAAATTTCTTGCAAAACCACTGAAGATCTGTTTCCCCTGATTGTACGAACGCGCTGTACCCAACTACTGCAATGTATGCAGGGGATATGGGGTCATTTTTATTGCGATCATGTCTGTAAATATCATTGTATCACAGGATATTGTTCACAGCTGTGTTATACTGAATTCTGAATTTGTTTCTGTGAATATGTGTGTGCGTGTGCGCTGTTAAATTTGCTTTCATCCTTGGGCTACCAGTGTACTTGCTACACAATCTAACAAGGTTTCTACCAATATCAATTTTTGGGAGGCAGATCTACATGTTCCACTGCAGATAAAAGCCTCAAAACATGCTATACCTACCTATCTCCAGTGCTGGCAACAAATTTCTTTTCTCCCTGTACTTGCACTGCAAATTACAGGAGATATTGGCAACTTCTAATGCATGTTTCACTTACAATGGAACGATTATCAGGGGAAAGAAAATTATATTGCTTGTATTTTGAGCTGCAAGTTTTAAAATTGTACCAATATATTGTCTTAGTTTATAATACTACAGTAATTGCAGAAAAATTCCAATTTTATTTTAATATGGTCTCAAATACATAATTTAAGTAGTCATGGCTACCTAAGTCAGGATGAAGATTATGGCCTCGTCAAGGCAGAGACACGGTAATGTAGAAGTGAAAACATGGCCCTTTAACAAAAATAACAAACTGTACAGCACAAATGTCAATGAGGCGCAGATTAAGGAACTGAAACATAATTCCACCCAAATCTGCAAACAAACTTATCACTGGTCACTCTTCCTCCCTCAGACAGGCATGTCTACTGACTTCGTCCATCTTTCAAAGGACTGAACACATTACGCATTGTAAACAGTCTTTACTCTTTGCTGCTTAACATCTTGCTTTGTTCAGATTTCAATGTATGCAAACGATTTTCCTTTTCGGCATTTCATCACTACAAGTATGAAGCACATATGCTGGTTATTTATTGGTCTCCAGAATTCTCAAAAAGTCACTAATCTGAATGTGTCCTGTAACTATTGCCCAAACGATAGGTTAGCAATCAATGGGGATATGAAATGGCAGAGCAAGCTCAACGGTTGAATGGCCTACTCCTGTTCCTAATGTTACCCTCACCTCCTCTTTGAATAATATCCTACACAAATGTATATGCTTTCATGAAAGTATTAAGAAAGGTCTTGAAACAGACCAATCTAACGGAAATGCTAAGTTATACGAGTGACCTCATATTTCCAGGCGGTCAAGTGAGACCAAAAAGGAGATGAATCATGGCCAAATACTTTGATTTATGTTTTCACAAAAGGTGACAATATCCTAGAATGTGATAGCTATTTGACAAATAGGGTTTGCAGAATACGATCAAACACTGGCAAAAATCCTGAGCAATAAACATAGAATTCGACTTGATCATCACAAATCAGTAGCCCTGAGGTTGACATCCAAGCCCATTATACTGCCCATAAAAGGAACACAGTAAATAATGGTTTTGCACAGATCAGATAATATCTGAAAGAGAAAAATGACTGACACTGCAGGTACAAACCTTCATTATAATTCAGACTTCATCAATTCTAAAAACGGATTCCATCTAAAAACATCAATACTTCATTCCCAGATGACAACTGACCCACTGTATGCTTCCACCATTTTCTATTACCAAAGATTTCCAGCATTTGTATTTTTAATGAAATTTCTCAAGTGGTTCAAACTATTTCAAATTTGAATTGCCTGGATCTCAGTGTCAGTACGAAAATCGTTCCATGCACATTTGTAAAGTGCACTCGACACATGTTAAATTAATAAATTGATTTTGAAAATTGACTCTGAATTAACAATTTTCCCATGCATCAGGGATCAAGATTACAACAAAGAAACCAGATTTAATTAACTTGGCCAAGTGGCTTCAGTGGGTAAATAACCACTAACAGCCATAATTTCAACAATTGCAACGTACACAAATACTGAAAACCTTAAAATTAATATTAACCTATAGTACAGTATGTAAATAAAAACAACGAACCTTTAATGCTTCTATCTTCTTTTGTCTTGGGACTCTTCCCTCATCAATGTCAGTGACACTACTAATAAATGTAAAATAACAGGATGCTCTGACAAACACTTTAGGGAGAGCTCCAACATTTTTTAAGCCTCTCTAAATGCAGGATAACAAAAAATAAGCTTCCAGACATATGAAGAACAGGGTCTGACCAAAATTAAAGTTTGCTCAATGGTCAAAAATACAAGTAAGTATTTCCACAATTGTATACTGAAGCATTCACAGTTGGACTTGGTGTATGGATTCACATGTCAAATTTAAAGCAATAGATTTAGAAGGAAATATAAGGCACCATTTTAGCAGATCACATTTTTAAGTATTTGAAATAGTGACTGTGTCCAGGTTCTGTAAGTTGCTGTCAGGGCACAATGAAGTTACGACACTGTGCAAAGGAAGCAAAACATGGACATGAGATGGGCAGATGGGAAAGAGGACGGGGGAAAATTACCAACACTACACATTCCTAATCTCAACTTATGCTGCTTGCGAAAAGGGGCAAGCAGAATGCAAGCAATTTCCCATAGGTGGGAAAGATCTTTACAGCTGACTTTCACAAAAACATCAGAAAACCCAGAGGAAAGTGGGCAACTGCTATTCTTAAATGGAAAGTATGAATGCTGAGCCCTAATATCTTACTTACATTTTGGAACTCCCTCCCCCTTGTCTTCTATTGTCGGTAGCTTCGGTTATAAATCAGGGTTTTGGGAAAAGGAGGTTAAGAGAAAAATATTCGCACAGTGATTTGATAAAATACATTTGTCAGTAAAAATCATGGAAACTGCTCCTTAGAGGTATCGTACAACTGTTCAGTATTCAAACCTTAAAGCTGCAAAGCCTGTTAACTATGATGTGATATTTGGCATTAAGTCTGTTTTCTGATTATAACTGTAGATTCAAGGCAGCAAATGTAATCTGTACTCCACCCCCATCAAATCCTAGATTTCTGACAAAGCGTTATTTTGCAATGTTCAGGGCAGGAACAATACTGAAGTAAATTCATACCATCTCTTAATATTAATAAGGTTCAATTAGATAAAATGTAGATAAGGCATATTAATGCAGGATGTAAAAAGCATGTTACTTTTGGGGAGGGGGAACTATCGAATCATATAAATTTGAGCACTTGAGGTTAAACACTCTGCAAACTGCCAACTCCATAAAACAAAACTTTCAAGTTTTACTTCCCAATACCCACCATGCCACATTCACCAACTGCCAACATCCGTAATTTACTTCCACTGTCTAAGTGTAACGTTTCACCACCCCCTCTCTCTCCCAAAATGGTTAAAACTCCAGACAGTAGTTCTGGATACTACCAAAAGAACTGTTAATACTTGACTAAATTCTGCTTGTAGCCCAAGGATCCTAGATGCACTGCAGAAAGCATAGGAAGACCAGGCTATTACTTGCATGTTCTTGCTGCAGCTTCCTCCCCAACCTACCTCCATTCCCCACAAACAAAAACACAAGGTTCAGTGCCCCCCCCCCCCCCCCCCCCACATCCCTCAAGAGTCCCAGTTGAATTATATTCTATCAAATTATGGTAATTTACCCCCTTATTACACTTAAAAAAAAATCACAGATAAATTTTGTTAGGCTTTCTTGCCTATTGAATGCATTAAACTGCGATATGAACTAGTTGTGTTGCAGGCAGGGGGTTGCACATGGATCAAGACTGCAGGAGGGCAGAGCTGGCATAATCCACAATGAAAGAAATAGAATAGAATCACTAAAGTGCAGGTGTTGGCCATTTGGCCCATCTAGTCTGCACCATCTCTACAACAGAGCATACCACCCAGGCCCTATCCCCATAACCTCATGTCTGCCTCATTAATTCCCCAAACCGATACACCTTGGGACACAAAGGAACAATTTAGCATGGCCAATCAACCTAACCTGCACATCTTTGGACTGTGGGAGGAAATCGGAGCACCTGGAGGAAACTCTGGTGGGGGACACAGAAACTTCTGCTTTGAGACGATTAAACCAAAGTAGATTAGTGTAAAATAGGGACTACTGTGCCTTATTAAATATATAACACTTAAATGATATACAATGGTATTGTCTGGGTAAGCAAATGTATAATCATTTTTGAAGTACTTAAAATTGTGCTTTTGTATTTTCTTGTGAGCTTTGACCAACAGTTTACTTCTTGGCATAATGGGAAATAGGTTTAATTAGACAGACCACATTCTTTTGGAACAAAGTATCAGACATATATTATCAGGGACAGCCAGGCAAGCTACATTACCAAATTTTAGAAGGATTCAGCTTCTAGTGGTAATGAGTAGCTGCAATGCCAACTCTACTGATAAGGGGGCAGGAAAACAGACAGGGAAGATTCCCTTACTGTACTCAGGATTACAGGTGTTAGGAGCAATCCTAGAACCTACCAGATTTGCACAGGGGCAATTATCAGGCAACCGTTGAGGGGGAGGGGGGTCTTCAGTTGACAATGAATTTCTAATTCTGCTAGAAGATAAAGTGCTATTGGCCGAAGTGAATACAGTGTATTAATGTAATTGGATCATCCAGTTTAGATGACAGATGGTGCAGGAAGATTAATTCTTCAGAAATGTATATCTGTTATGCCCATGTGATCTAATATCAGAGAGAATACGTGGTCAAATAAAGAATGCCTTTAACTGCATACTATCCTTTGCAAAGTCTTTGTATTAGCTCAGTTTGGCTGAACACAAGACTCCCCAGTGGGACACCCAAGAAAATACGCCCCCCTGCAGAAACCCACACTGACACGGGAAGAACGTGCAAATTCCACACAGACAGTGACCCAAGGCTGGAATCGAACCCAGGTCCCTGATACTGTGAGGCAGCAGTGCTAACCACTGTGCCACCATGCCGCCCTACAACCCCCATTCTTAAATAGTGAAGGCAAAACTCCTGTCTTAAATAAGGAAAGTATTTAAAAATAAAGGCAGATTTTAAAGGAATCCACCAACAAGCGCTGAAACGCAGTAACAACAACTAGCCAAACGCAAAGAGGCGCCGCTTCATTGGAGCCCAGGCAGCTCCACCATGGGCAGGTACTTCGATTGACACCGACATGCAGCCAATCAGCAGGCGCACAGTGCAACCCACCCGGGCAGCTTCCCCTTCCCTCATTGGTGGAGCATCGGCCTCAAAGTTTGACAGGCAGTCGCACTTACCAATGAGAGCTCCCACCCCCGACATCGCGCGCAATGATTGGTTTCCCTGGCGAGGCAGCGGAGCCAATCGGCCTGAAAGGGAAGGCAGGACCTAGCGAGCACTGGGGGGGGGGGGCTCTTCTCCAGAACATTCGCAGAGCAAATAAAAAACACCCCCGAGACAGAAATAAAATGGACGATATTTCGACAAAAACTCACCCTTTCGATGTAGGTTTGTTCCTCCGTGTCGCTCATGTCGGCGCCTCTCTCCAAATGCTTCAAACTGTTCAAGAGAAGGGGGAAAGGGAGAAGAAAGGGGGAAAAAAAGGGTGGAAAAAAAAACAAAAGCTGAGCACGAGAGCCCCAACCGACGCCACCTACCTCGAGCTCGGCACTACAGGAAATGACGTCGGGGCCGCACGTATTTCCGGCCAGGGGTGGTTGCTAGGGTCCTTTGTTGTTGTAATTCAGGAGGTGGAACTTGCTGCTTCAGTCTGCTAACCGGTATGGTCCCTGCAATTTCATTCCCCACTCAAGCTGCAATCGGGAGAGTTCAGAAGCGCATCATTTGATTTATTATTGTCACATGTATTGGGATACATTGAAAAGTATTGTTTCTTACACAGGATCATTGGAATTAAGAGCAGAAGTAGGCAAATTCAACCCCTCGAGCCTGCTCTGCCGTTCAATCAGATGATGGCTGATCTCTCCTTGGTCTCAAATCCATCTCCTCACATTCACACCCTTTATTCTCATTGTAGACAACCATTAGTCTTATCCCCTAATTTATGCGGCTATGACTCATCTTTCGTTCCCTTACCCTGCAGTATAAAAATCTCCCACTTTCTGTGCCTTTTAGCTTTGACAAAAGGTCATCTGGGCTGGAAATGTCAGCTCTTTTCTCTCCTTACAGATGCTGCTGACCTGCTGAGATTTTCCAGCGTTTTCTCTTTTGGTCCACCTCCCCACATCCCTTGTTCCTGTTCATTATTAGAAGTATGTCTATGTCCCCCTTGAAACCATTCAATAATTCAGATTCCACCGCGCTACGGGGGAGCGAGTTCCACAAATTTGCCACCCTCTGCAAAAACTAGTTCCTCTTCTATATAGACAAAACATACTGTTCATACAGTACATAGGGCAACATGGTGGCACAGTGGTTAGTACAGCTGCCTCACAGCGCCAGGGTTCAATTCCTAGCTTGGGTGACTGTCTATGCAGAGATTGCATGTTCTCCCCCTGTCTGTGTGGGTTTCCTCTGGGTGCTCTGGTTTCCTCCCAAAGTCCTGCTGGTTAAGTGCATTGGTCATGCTAAATTCTCACTCAGTGTACCCAAACAGGTGCCAGAGTGTGTCATTCAAAGGATTTTCACAGTAACTTCATTGTAATATTAATGTAAGTCTGTTTGTGACTAATAAAAAAGCTTTACTTTTCAATATCAGGAAGGAGTGCAAATAATTACAAGCAGATGTTAATAAATTTACTGAATGGGCATCTTTTCACAGTAACTTAATTGCAGTGTTAATGTAAGCCTACTTATGACACTAATAAATGAACTTTAGGGGACAAGGAAAGGAAAGGGTGCAAGATAAAATGTTACAATCATAGCTAAGGTGTAGAGAAAGATCAGCTTAATATATGATAGGTCCATTCAAAAATCAGAAGGCAGCAGGAAGAAGCTATTCTTGAGTAGGTTGTTATGTGTTCTCAAACTTTTATATTTTTCCCAATGGAAGAAGATGGAAGGGAGCATGCTCAGGATGCGTATGGTCCGTGATTAGGCTGAATGCTTTTGTGAGGCAGCAGAAAGTGTAAACAGAGTCAGTTGATGGGAGGCTGATTTGCATGATGGAATGGGCTTCATTCATGACCTTTTATTGTTTCTTGTGGTCGTGGCCAGAGGAGGAGCCATACCAAGTTTTGATACAACCAAAAAGGATGCTTTCTATGGTGCATCTGTAAAAGTTCATGAGAGTTGTAGTGGACATGACAAATTTTCTTGGCCTCCTGAGAAAGTAGAGGCATTGGTGGGCTTTCTTATGCTATAAATCAGGTCAGTAATTCCAAAGTGTTTTATGAAGTCCACCTGCATCCTAAGTTTTTCAATTTGAATTTGGCTAGGGTAAGCATAAGAGGATCCACTTCAGGTATGATTCACATGACCCACCAGGGAGCTTTTCTCAAACAAAGTTTATTTAAGAATACAGTTAACATATAGCAATAACTTTTAGCAATTACAAACAAGTGAAAAAGAACCATGATATTGTAAAAACCTTAACAAATCTATGAAATGTTCCAACGAAACAACTTCCCTGTAAACATACTCCTGCCACAGCTTTATCGCAGAAAATACAAATGCTCACATGATGCTGGAACATAGTCCTTTGGCTAGAGCATTGAAACTCTGACTTCCTGGCCTTGTAACGTCCAACAGTCCACGAAGTAGAGATGATGCCATTGTTTGTCTTTAGCTTTCAGCCAGCAAACAACTGCAAGAGACAGGATCCTCATTCTGAGGAAGGCAAGAAGACCTGCTTCCAGCTAGCCAGCAGAATATATAATACCCAGGGGAGAGAGAAAAACACTGTTTTTCAATCTGATGTCCAAACACCTTCTAAACTAAAACAGCAGCCAGCAGTCCAAAACTGAAAATGAAAGAACTCCTGTCACCTGACCTTTCAATCATTCTTCTCCCTAACAATGCAAAAGGTCATAAAATCCCAGACAATTCTTGGAGCCCAGAGTAAACAAAATCCCATTGAAACAGCAATAAAAGGACTTGTAAGCAGCTTGGCAACAATGAAAAAAAAACCTGCTTACAAACTGCAGAGAAAATGATTTTTTTTAAAAATTCTTTAAGGTACATGAGCATCACATTTAACTGTAGCATCAATGTGGAGGGACCAGAACAGGCTCTTGGTGATCTGGACACCTAAAAACCTGAATCTCTCAACCATTTCCACTTCTTCCACTTCTTCTCTCAATGCCATATTCCTGCTTTCTCCCCACAATGTTTGACTTGATGCCCATCAGTCACTTCCCTCACTCACCGACAGGCTGTGCGGCACAGCAGGAGCCATTTAATCAGGCTATGACTGATCTGCACCTTTTGGTGTTTCCTTAGCCAGCCCTCATCAAACAAAAACTTCCACCCTCCATGCAGAACCTTTTGGAGTGTGCCTGGAGGGAGGTGATAGCCTACTGGTACTATTGCTAGACTATTAATCCAGAAACTTCGCTAATGTTCTGGGGACACAAGGTCAAATCCAGCCACAGCTGGTAGTGGAACTTGAATTTGATTTAAAAATGTCTGGAATTAAGAATCTAGGGATGACTATGAAACCATTGTTGATTGTCGGAAAAACCCATCTGATTCACTAATGTCCTTTAGGGAAGGTAATCTGCTGTCCTTACCTGGTCTGGCCTGCATGTGACTCCAAAACCACAGCATTGTAGTTGACTCTCAACTGCCCTCGGACAACTAGAGACGGGAAGTGAATGCTGAACAGCTGGTAATGACCATGTCCCATGAATGTGAGATGTTAAGGGGTTAACATCCCATGAATCTCCTATGATCTTGGCCATTTGTAAAAAGGTTTTGCAAGCTGAGATCCTGCAAAATTGCAAACACAGCTGGTTGCTTTAAGATAAAGTGAAAAGTCTCCATTAGCTTAAAGCTGTGATTAACTGCATCTTGTTTGAAACAACCTGTGCTGATATCAGTGCATACTCCCTTATTCTGAAATGTCACCCTGGCCTTGTAAATAACAAAATATAACGAAACTTTTGCTTTAATAAATCAGTCTAGACTGAACTTGGCTAAATGCTGTCCTTGTTTGAAGGAGATAACATTCATTTTATGACAAAGTAACATCCCAAGACATATATGAGAACGGTTGCTATCTCACACTGGAGCAATGGTGGATGTGCAGTTTCGATGGCAACTAGGAAAGTGGGTTTTCAACATATTTTTACTCACATACTGTATTTGTACTTACTTTTGCTGTTACTAAGCATGTGATCTGTGTGAAGTTATACTGTGTGTATGCGACTAATTGCTGTAAAAAGAATATTAAGGGGGAGAATCCCCCCCGTTCGAGGTAGTATCGTTCGGCTAAGCTCAGAACACTGTTCTGGGTTAGTAAAATGATGTTCCAGAGAGCTTGTACTTGCTTGAGAATAAAAACTGGGTTTTCTTATATGGATCAGTGTCTTGTTCTTGCATCAAGTACGTTAAGGGTCTCTGAAAAATGAACCTGACAAATGAATAAAAAAAAGTTCCACATTTGCTTTACCCTTTATGTGAAACAGTCTTTCCTGATTTCATTGCTAATTTTTGGATTGTTCTGTTCCTTAATCTCATTTTGTTCTGGATACCTAGATTAAATCACTGCTTAATCTTCTATTCTCAAGCCTAGTCCATCCAACCTGCTGTTACGATTTAGCACTTTAAACCCCAGCATCATCACCAAAGATCAGGGTCCTTCCTCAGCTGCAGTGCCCAGAGTGCAGCTCTGTACAATTGCAGCATAACTTCCTCCCATTTGTATTGCAATCCCCTTGAGATGAAAGCAAACGTGTCTAATCTGTGGTGCATTTATCCCTTGAGCATAGTGCTGTCAATTGTACAGATTGCAAAGCAGCACCAGGTGGGGATGTCTCCCTTTGCATTTCCCAATTTCAGATCTTTTCTAATGTGCCGGCAGATGACTAAATAACTTCTGCAACACTAAACTGAATTGGACAATCAAAATAAAAGCATAATGTTGCCATGGGGAGGAGATGGCCTAGTGGTATTATTGCAAGACAATTAATCCAGAACATCAGCTAATGTTCTGGGGACCTGGGCTCGAATCCGGTCCATGGCAGGTGGTGGAATTTGAATTCAATAAAAATATCTGGAACTAAGAATCTACTGATGACCATGAAACCATTATCAATTGTTGGAAAAACCTATCGGGTTCACTAATGTCCTTTAGGGAAGGAAATTTGCCATTCTTACCCTGTCTGGCCTACATGTGACTCCAGAGCATCAGCAATGTGGTTGACTCTCAACTGCCCTCTATACAAGGGCAACTAGGGATGGGTCATAAATGCTGGCCAGTCAGCGATGCCCAGGTCCCACAAATGAGTAAAAAAAATCCTGGAAATCTGAGACATAAACAAAAATTGCTGAAAATACTCAGCAGGTCTGGCGGCATCTGTGGAGAGAGAAACAGAGTTAATGCTTTGAGTTCAATATGATTCTAAAGAGGCTTTATTTGTCAATTGGCTGGAACTTTACCACTCCACCCACCACGAGAATCAGAAGGAGCCAGGGGCGGACCATGGAAAAGTCCGTTGACCTTGGCAGGATGTTACGATTTTGGGATGAGCAAGGCTGTAAAATCCTACTTGTTCACTCTGTTTCTCTTCCCACAGATGCTGCCGTCCTGCTGAGTATTTCCAGCACTTTCTGTATTTATGTCATGTTTGAATCAGACAATTTGTTGTATGAAAATGAGAAGGTATTGAGTTTAGTTGAGAGTTCTTCCATATCATTATATTAGTACCTCTTATTTGGGTGGATGGGACACATTTATGGTTTTCGTGGTTCTGGAGCTGTATAAAACAAAACCTGTGTGAGGATAGGCCAAGTGCTCCCAGTTAAGTGACTTTTTTTTATTCATTCATGGGATGTGGGTGTCGGTGGCTGGGCTAGCTTTTATTGTCCATAAGGGCATTGAAGAGTCAACCCCATTGCTGTGGATCTGGAGTCACATGTAGGATGACAAATCCCCTTCCTTAAAGGACATTAATGGGCTGGATGGGTTTTTAATGACAATCAATGATGGTTTCATGATCATTATTATACTTTTAATTCAAGATTTTTACTGAATTCAGATTTCAATATCTGTCATGGTAGGATTCAAACCCAGGTGCCCAGAGCATTACCCTGGGTCTCTGGGTTACTAATCCAGTGACAATACCACTGCCTCCCCTTAGGACAGACAAACAGGAGTAGGCCTTTCAGCCTCTGAAGCCTGCTCTGTCATTCTGTTGGATCATGGCATCTTGCTTCCACAACAATCTATGTCACAAAAATCTATCAATTGCTGGTTTTGAATTTTTCAATTGACTTCCAATCTCAACAGTTCTCAAGGGAAAGAGTTCGAGATTTTGTGTGAAATGCTTCCTGATTTCATCCCTGAATGGCCAAGGTCTGATTTTAAAGGTTATGGCCCCTTGTCTAAGCACCCTCACCAGTGAAAATGGATTTGCCCTCCAGCACCTCTCTGTGTCTTTCTTTATGTATAAGCCTAGACAGTGATTACTGGGAGGTTATTTCAACTAGGAGCATCTTAACAGATCCCAATCCTGTCCTTACCCAACGTGTATACAAACAAGATATTCAGCAGGTAGATGGCAATCATAACCTGGCTAGCGTAGGGGGCTAAGACCTATTACAATACCCAAATGTTAGCTCAGTTAACACTACAGTAACTGAGAACAAGAGCTGAGATCTTGTGGTCTGATTGATTTAGCTATTCACTGTTGTAACTTCCAGGTTATAAGTAGAACCTTTATTCCATTTCTTTTTTTTTGCAGAAGTGATTCAAGATTTGGCAAATGCTTTTCACAGTTACTCAGTGTTATCAGCAGCTGGTCTAGAATGTAGCAACTTTCTGATAAGACTGTAGTGGGTGATAATGTGAAATAATAATGAGGTGGAGTGGGGTAAAATAGAGGTGCAAGCCAGGGACAGATGGAGAGCTTGCTTCTCAGGAACATTAACTGCCTGCTGTGATAGTGGAGTCGGACACTTTAGGAACTTCCAAGCGGTTATTGGACAGGCACACGGAGCTCACCTGAATGATAGGGAGTGGGATAGCTTGATCTTGGTTTTGGACAAAGCTCGGCACAATATCAAGGGCTGAAGGGCCTATACTGTGCTGTACTGTTCTATGTTCTAGGACATCATTCCAAAAACAAAACTATGCAAACCAGTTTGCAAGTTGGGACACCTTTGTAGATAATATCAGCATGACTCATGACAACGTAACTGGGAAATTTTCCATATTGCCAGGTAGATGCCAGTGTTGTAGTTGTACTAGAACAGCTCAGCTTGGATTCAGTAAGTTCTGGAACACACATCTTCAATACTATTGCCGGAATACTGTCAGGAACTGTAACCTTTGCAGTATCCAGTGCCTTCAGCTATTTCTTAATATCAAGTGGAATGAATCAAATTGGCTGAAGATTGACATCTGGAGGAGGCCAAGATGAATTATCCACTTGGCACTTCTTGCTGAAGATTGTTATGAATGCTTCAGCCTTATCCTTTGCACTGATATATTGGGTTAGGGTTAACTGGCAGGGGTGAAGAATGTACTCTGGTTTGGGTTAGGCTCCTCCAATTTGAGGATGAGGATATTTGTGGAGCCTCCTCCTCCAGTGACTTATTTAATTGTCCACCACCATTCACGGTGGTGGACAGGATGCAGAGCTTGGATCTGATCCATTGGTTGTGGAATTGTTTAGCTCTGTCTATTACTTGGTGCTTATGCTGTTTGGCACACAAGCACTCCTGAGTTGTAGCTTCAGCAGATTGACTCATCATTTTTAGTTATGCCCTGTGTTGCTCCTGAAATGCCCTCCTGCACTCTGTAGTGAACCAGGTTTGATCCCCTGGCTTGGTGGTAATGGTAGAGTGGGAGATATAACAGGTCATGAGGTTACAGACTGTGGTTGAGTAGAATTCTGTTGCTGCTGAAGGCCTTCAGCGCCTCATGGATGTCCAATCTTGAGTTGCTAAACCTGTTCAAAGTCTATCCCATTTAGCATGGTGATAGTGCCACACACCATAATGGAGAGTATCCTCAACGTTAAGCCAGGACTTTGCACAGGGATTGTTGAGGTGGTCACTCCTATCAATATTTTCATGGACAGAAGCATCTGCGGCAGGCTTATATCTGGTGAGGCTTATACCAGAGCCTTATACAACCTCAGCAGTACATTCCTGCTCTTGTATTCTAGTCCACTTGAAATGAATGCTAACACTGAATTTGCCTTCCTGCCAACTGAAAGTGCATGTTAACCTTAAGAGAGTCCTGAGGTCAGTATGTTTTTCCTCAAAAAATTGCTCCTACCTTTGGGAAAAGATATTGACTATCTAGCTGATCTATGTCCCTCATTATGTTATAGACCTCTATTAAGGTCTCCCCTCAACCTTCTGCACTCCAGAGAAAAAATTCCCAGTCTATACAGCCCTTCCTTATAACTCAAAACGTCAAGTCCCAGTAACATCCTAGTAAATTTCTTCTGCACTCTTTCTAGTTTAATAATATCCTTTCTATAATAGGGTGACCAGAACTGTACACAGTATTCCAAGTGTGGCCTTACCAATGTCTTGTACACCTTCAACAAGACATCTCAACTCCTGTGTTCAATGTTCTGACCAATGAAACCAAACACGTTGAATGCCTTCATCATTCTGTCCACCTGTGACTCCACTTTCAAGGAGCTATGAACATGTACCCCTAGATCTCTTTGTTCTGTAACTCTCCCCACCGCCCTACCATTAAGTAAGTCCTGCCCTGGTTCATCTACCAAAATGCATCACCTCGCTTTTATCTAAAACTCCATCTGTCATTCGTTAGCCCACTGGCCAAATTGATCAAGATCCCGTTGCAATCTGAGATAACCTTCTTCACTGTCCACTATGCCACCAATCTTGTCATCATCTGCAAACTTATTAACCATGTCTCCCACATTTTCATCCAAATCACTAACATAAATGACAAATAACAGTGGATCCAGCACCGATCCCTAAGGCACATGGCTGGTCACAGGTCTCCAGTTTGAAAAACAACTCTCTACAACCACCCTCTGGCTTCTGTCATCAAGCCAATTTTATATCCATTTAGCTACCTCACCCTGGATCCCGTGAGATTTAAACTTGTGCAACAAGCTACCATGTGGTACTTTGTCAAAGGCCTTGCTAAAGTCCATGTAGACAACATCAACTGCACTGCCCTCATCTACCTTCTTGGTTACCCCTTCAAAAAACTTGATCAAATTTGTGGAACATGATTTTCCACTCAAAGCCATGCTGACCGTCCCTAATCAGTCCTTGTATCTCTAAAAGCCTGGAGATCCTGTCTCTCAAAATACCTTCCAACAACTTACCTACCACAGATGTATGAGGCCCAAAACTGCTTACACTATTTCAAAAGGGGTCTGACCAGAGCCTTATACCACCTCAGCAGTAAATTCCTGCTCTTGTATTCTAGTCCTTTTGAAATGATTGCTAACATTGGATTTGCCTTCCTGCCAAACTGAACCTGCATGTTAACCTTAAAAGAGTCCTGAACCAGGATTCCCAAGTCCCTTTGTGCTTCAGGTTTCCGAAGCCTTTCCCCATTTAGAAAATAGTCTACCCCTCTATTCTTCCTATCAAAATGGATAACCTCACACTTTCCCATGTTGTATTCCATCTACCACCTCTTTGCTCACTCTCCTAACCTGTCCAAGTCATTCTGTAGCACTTCCTGTAAATAGCTCTGTATCATTTGCAAATTTAGCAACATGCCCTCAGTTCCAGATCATTAATGTATATAGTGAAAAGTTGTGTTCCCAAAACTGACCACTGTGGAACACCACTAGTCACCGGGTTGCCATCCTGAAAAGGACCCCCTTATCCCCTCTCTCTACCTTCTGTTTGTCAGCAATTTTCTAACCATATCATTATGTCGCCACTTCTACCGGGTCTGTCTTGCTGGTGATACAGACGTGCTGGTTAGGTGCATTGGCCGTGCTAAATTTTCCCTCAGTGTACCCAAACAGGTGTCCAAGTGTGGCGACTAGGGGATTTGCACATGTAACTTCATTGCAATGTTAATGTAAGCCTATTTGTGACAATAATAAATAAAAGCTTCCTCCCACAATCCAAAGATTTGCAGGTTAGGTTGATTGGCCTTGTTAAATTGGTTAGGATGATTTTAATGGGGTAAATATGTAGGGTTATGGGAGTAGGGTCTGGGTAAGATACCCTGTCAGAGAGTTGTTGTAGTCTTAATGGACCGAATGGCCTCTTCTGCACTGCAGGGATTCTATGATTCAACACGGAGCAACTTGGGCAGGGTAAAACTGGCAGTTGGAAGTTTTAACTTCATTAGAAGTACCGAGGATGTGTTTATCAGGGCTTTTGAGCGGTCTCGTGTACATCTTCCAGGGTACCTCCAGTCTGCGACTATCTGGAAACTGAAGATCTGGGCTCTAGTGATTCAAGCATGAACATGCTGAGCCACAGAGCCTCTTCAGGATCAAAGGAAATTGTTTGGAGGGCTAAGGGGGATGTGAATGGGGAGAGATATAAGGAAATGGGCAGTGACTGCTTTATCTGATATAAATGGCAAGGCCAATGGAGTGGTCATGAATATTGGTATACCAGTTTATATAGCAGGGAAATCTGCATAAAAATATCAAAGTAAGCTTAAAAAGTCCTGCTAATGAATCCTGTTGGAGAAATGTTTGTTAAGGATGGACAACTACCAGTTAGTTCATAGAACAGTACTTGACAACATAAGGCCCTTCATCCCTTTGGGTGTGCGTCAGTTCATTCGAAGAGAAGTCTGGTTAGTCCCACTTCTTCACTCTTTCCAGTCATCTCTGTAATGGTTTTCTTTTTTAAACATTTATCCAATCCCCTTTAGAAACAGCAACCTAACACACATTATGAAGCTACCTGACTCCTATTACAGGTGGAATGCCATAAGCTGTAGATCTTGCATTTATACAGTACCTTTAATGATCTCCGGACGACTCAAAGTGCTTTACGCTCAATGAAGTACTTTTAACGTGTAGTCACTGCTGTAAGTCAGAAAACACAGCAGCTGATTTTGACACAGCAAGCTCCCACAAACAGCAATCTGATAATGATCAGATAATCAGTTTTTTGTGATCCAAGCTCAGAAGATATTGTCAATGTGATATTTTCAATTTCTCGATCCTCTGACCTCTCTGAGTAAGATTCTAAATGCAAAGCAGTCTTTTGCATCCACCAAGCCAGGCAGATAGTGTCTTGATTTAACATCTGATTTTAAAGGTGATACCTCCAACCGATAAAAATAGCAGTTAGAAAAGTAAAGCAAAATGCTCTTTATCTGGATGCATGAAGCACTGGTAACAAGATAGTCAAACAAGCTTTTTTGTTCATACAGAAGATAAATGTGTTTGATATAAGTGACATTTCAGAGACATTGTTGCAAAGGGAGCAAGGTTGGGAAATACATTCCACGCTACACAACCAAAAGAAAGGTAGAACGGAGAAGGAAAAGCCCTGATGGTGAAGGATGATGCAGGGACAGTATGAAGAGTCTTGGTTCAGTAGATCAGGAAGTAGATTCAATGTGGGTGGAGATTAGTAATAGCACATGTTGGGAAACTCTGGAGTAGTTTATAGGCCTCCATAACACTAGGTAGATTTTTGGACAGAGCTGTCATTATCTGCAAAGCACCACTAGCGACACGTAGTTATACCTTGAGGAGCACCACTTCACATCAAGCAGAGCTGACCAGGAATCTCTCCCACTGTTACTACCTGCTTTGGGCATGTTGGAAAGATCATGTTTAATACTAACCTGTCTGGGCAAAACATGAGCACTTATCCATTGCCAGTAAGTCCAAGAGTAGGACATTAACCCAGTGCTTCTGTCTCAGAGACAAGGGCACTGCCCATTTATCCACAGGACTGCCCAAACAAAGCATTAAGCAAGAAAGAGTTGAAGCTTGTAACAAAGGCAATGTTACTTTAATCGTTACGTGGACCTGACAAATCGACTTGGCAAAGATAGTCTGGAAAATAAGTTTACAGAATGCTTTGGTAACAGTTTCTGAGAACATTCCTAGAATCCCTGCAGTGCAGAAGGAGGCTATTTGGCCCATCAAGTCTGCACTGATTTTCCGACAGAGCATCTTACCCAGGCCCTATTCCCGTAACCCCACATATTTACCCGACTAAAATCAATTTAGCATGACCAATCAACCTAAACCACACATTTTTGGATTGTGGGAAGAAATTTATTGTCACAAGTAGGCTTACATTAATATTGCAATGAAGTTACTGTGACAATCCCCTAGTCGCCACACTTTGCTGTATGTTCAGGTATACTGAGGGAAAATTTAGCATGGCCAATGTACCTTTCCAGCACAATTTGCGGACTGTGGGAAAAAAAACTGAACACCCAGAGAAACTCACAGACACAGGGAGAGCACGCAGACTCCACACAGACAGTGGCCCAAGTCCAGAATTGAACCCTGGTTCCTGGCGCTATGAGGCAGCAGTGCTAACCACTGTGCCACCATGCCGCCCTTGTGTTGTGGAACCAAGATGCTGGATGATCCCAGCATATATGAAAATGTAAACAGTGTTAATGTTTTGAGTCTGTAAGATGCTCAGATCTGTATCTGCCTCACAATTCTTCAGCCTCCTGGCCAGTGAGAAATGCATCCTCTCAACCTGCAGCCTGCCAATGAAGAGTGAGAAGTCCTTTGGATGCCCTTGAACCTGGCAGCCATTTTGGGTTCTCCTTCTTGATTGGAGTGTCATTGGGCGGAATGTGGCACAGTGGTTGGTACTGCTGCCTCACAGCAAGACGGACCCAGGTTCAATTCCAGCCTCGGGTCACCGTCTGTGTGGAGTTTGCACATTTTCCTCATGTCTGCGTGGGTTTCCTCCCACACTCCAAAGATGTATGGGTTAGGTTGATTGGTCATGCTAAATTGATCCTGGTGTCAGGGGATTAGCATGGAAAATACGTGGGTTTATGGGAATAGGGCCTGGGTGGGATTCTGGTCGGTGCAGACAAATGGCCTCCTTCTGCACTGTAGGGATTCTATGATTCTATTCTATGATACTTTGAAATTTGTGGCCAAGCCAGGATGCACACGAAAATCCCTTCATCAATAACTGACAATGCCATTTTGAAATGCTCTTCAGTCTTAAAGTTACCCATGCACTTTAAGAATTTTAAATATGAATGACAATTCTCCTCTCCAATCTCCAATAGGCTATGGCTTTGACCTTTCCCAGACTGGAGTTATTGGAGATACTGGAGATTTTTGAGGTGTAGCACTGCTGCAAAATTAAATAAAAAATCTGAAACAGAACAAGTCAGCACACTTTTTTTTATTCCATTGAGCCAAATGCAGATGACATCATTGCAAGGCAAGCCAAGCCATTATCTGCTAAATTTAATCTTTCGAACTCTTCTTCAACCTGAGATCCAATAAAATCCTTGAACACGCCAAACTTAACAGGAGAGTCCAGGAGCCTGGGGAACCCATCCATTCCTTCATCAATTCTCTCCGCCATATGGCAGAAGAGTGCGAATATGGCAACATAAGATCCAAAACCATCCAAGACAAAATCATGGTGGGTGTAGCAAATGATCCATCCTTACACTCGACAAGGCTGTTTTGCTAGTTAAATTCTCTGAGCTGTGTGACAAGCGTAGGAGCCTTCTCAGAGAACAGAACACTTCATAGGAGAAAAATCACCTCAGTCCAAGCCACAGATATATTGTAGGGACCAGTCAAGTCAGCACAGGTTACCCCTGAACCACCCTGCCAAATGACCTTGCCAGTGCTGCAGTGCATGGTGCCCACAGGAAAGACTGAGTACTGTCCAGTGCCTCCAATGCCACAGAAAGGAACATTTTGGTGAGCTGTACAAATCAAGGCCCCTGCACCACACAACTAACCCAAAAGCCATCCATGAGATTGAGACCAGTGATCCAGAAGTTTCTTCTTGGAATGATATCAGATGATGTGGTTCTTCATTTTGAAATGCAGACATCATGGTGAACGTTCATCTAAGCAAATTTAAATTAGATTCAAGTGAAGGAGCAACAGTCCAATCTGATGAGGAACCATGACTCCCAGGTTGCTGGGTCTGAATGACAGACATCTCACTTTATGGCACAGGGAGTATCCAACTCCCAGTCATTGGGATGGTACAAGAATCCTTTGTGTACAGCAATGAACAAATCATGAAGCTGATATGTACTATGCAAAATCAGCCCTTCTCTCTCTGCCTGCAGAGGGCTGCCTCTCCCACTGGCAGAGAAAGCAGCTCTTCTCTGCCTGCAGAGCTCTCAGTCTCCTCTGGCCAAGTGAAGAGGTGAAGACAATCATGGACCCACCTAACCAGTGTAGCATGCTCCTGAAGGTTCGGCCAAAAATCAGTATTTAATGCTCTTTTCATTTGTAATTTCTCTTATCTTTTTGCATTGCAGCTTTGTTCTCTATTCCAACTCCCCGAACCTGGGATGACAAGAGCCTGAGTAAATTGAACCTATACTCTCTCAAGTTCAACAATTTTGGATCATAACCTTTACCTCCATTTTGTCTTTGTGATTTTGTCAATATTCACTTTGTTACGATCCAGCCAGTTGGACTCATCTTTTATTTCTTTACTTTTCACATTACTACAAAGCGATATGTCATTTAATCTCTTCTGCCCTTACCCCACGACAGACCTTCCCTTTTATTCTCCATCACCACTTGTAATCTTTTACTTGCACAAAACCTATCATACTGCTATTTTTCCTTTGTTCCAACAGAGTCATCACCCACCTGGAACATTCAACTGTTATTAAACAAGATGTGGCAAGGCAAGACCTCCAGACTGCCTGAATTCCTAATGTCATAGACATGAAGCAGGGAGATGAAGTACTGCTATGCAGTCATAGAGGTCTACGGCACTGAAAAAGGCCCTTCGGCCTATCGGGTCTGTGCTGGTCAAAGACAAACCCCCTATCTATTCTAATCCCATTTTCCAGCACTTGGCCCATAACCTTGTATGCTTTGGCATCGCAAGCGTACATCTAACTACTTCTTAAATGTTATGATGGTTTCTGCCTCCATCACAGTTTCAAACAGTGAGTTACAGACTCCTACCACTTTTGTATTTTTCTTCACATCCCCTCTAAACCTTCTGCCCCTTACGTTAATTCTATGCCTCCTGGTCATTGATCCCTCCAGCAAGGAGAAACGTTTCTTTCTGTCTACTTTATCTATGCTCCTCATAATTTCATACATCCAATCGTGTTCCCCCCTCAGTCTCCTCTGCTCCAAGGAAATCAGCCGTGTTCTATATAAATGAAGTGTTATTCTTTTCAGCTAAAAATGAATTTAGCTGAACAAAAAGATGGCTGCGAAGTTACCTGATGTGTAAAAGTGTAAGGTGGCCACTAAGACATCATATAGATTGCACTAGAAACATGTCCTGATATGTTGCTTGTGGAATCTCATACCTGAAACTGTCAAAGTCCATTTCACATAAGAACTATTGAAAGGGATGGATGCCATTTGCCCCTTTGTAAGCTCATCCCTCTAGCAGAGTCCGAGGGTCCAAAACAGTAGCTACCAGAATATGGTGATCAATACGGATAATTATTCTTTCATGGACTAATGATAGGGACATTATAAACCTCCAAAGAAAAGCCAGACACCAGATAAACATCTGTTAATGCAATCATTGTGGAATAAGGCCTCCATAATTAATATCTCAGCTATTACCATTGAAAAGAAGCTGAACCATATCAGATATTACAACATTGTGAATATAAAAGCGAGGCAAAAGTTGGGTATTCTGTTATCTTGACCTCTCAAAGCCCGTTAACATCTATCTGTGCTTATAAATTAGAACATAGCAGTTATTTGACCCTGTGTTCTTCTGACCTTAGTAACACTTTAGCTACATTGACATATTTAAATCAGCAAAGCTTTAAAGCATGTCACCAAGGCCACATGGACATCACAAAGTGCAGAGCATCAGCCAAGTCTGTAGGATGTTGGCTTGGAATATCAAAAGCAATAAAAGGGACGATTTCGAACAGCTAGGTGTGTTCATGGCACAAACCAGTCCAGAGGGAGCCCTAAAATAAAAACAAAGTACTGCAAATGCCGGAAATCTGAAATAAAAACCAAAAATGCTGTATAAGCTGAGCAGGTCTGGCAGCATCAGAGCGAGAAACAGAGTTAACATTTCAAGTCAGAGCTGACGAGGAATAGAAACGTGATGGAATACATACTTGACGGGGATAGAGAAGGTGGAGCAGAATAGATGGTCAAGGATAGGTCGGAGCTAAGGGCAGCTTGACAAAGACGTCATGAACATAAGACAAAGGAAGTGTTAATGGTAGCATTAAGGACTGAAGAAGATGCAGATAGTGACATAAAGGTAAGATAGCAGAATGTGTTAATAGGAGAACAAATAGCTATCCCACTGTCCCATCAATTCCTGGCTTGGGTCACTGTCTGTGAGGAGTTTGCACATTCTCCTTGGGTCTGCGTGGTTTCCTCCATCGCTCAATGACAGCAAAACTAAGTAACAAGTGGGGAGGAAGAGAGGGTTCGCTTTGAGACAAACAAAGAAAATAATAAATGGGTCAGGATGGAGGAGAAAGTTCACAGTCTAAAGTCATTGAACTCAAATGTTGCCTCAGCGGAAAGTTCCAGAATTTTGATGGAGCTCTAATGGAGAAAGGGCAATACATACCCAAATTGGTTTGACACATAGCTGAGAGGAATTTGTAGATAAAGGTGTTTCCATGCACCTTCTTCCCTCATCCTTTAGGTGGTGGTCACAGGTTTGGGAGGTGCTATCAAAGAAGCATTGGTAAATTATTGCAGTGCATCTTGTACACAATGCAGCCATGGTGCGCTTGTGCTCATGAGAGAGAACGTTTGCTGTATAACAGGGTCAAGACCTCACACTATATTTTATGAAATATAAATGTAAATAAAACTGGACAATGACCTTAAAGAAAATGAATGAAGCTATGTGTGGCAGTGACCTTAAAAAGAGCTATCAGGGCAGCATGAAAGGCTTACACCTCTAACTCTGAAGAGACACAAATGACTACAGAAGGCAAATTCAAAAGGAATTAAACAAAGGCCATTTCCATTAAGGTTGCACCTTGTCGCAATGGTTAGCACTGCTGCCCACAACACTAGGTTCGATTCCCAGCTTGGGTCATTGTCTGTGTGAAGTTTGCATGTTCTCCCCGTGTCTGTGTGAGTTTCCTCTGGGTGCTTCAGTTTCCTCCCACAGTCCGAAAGTTGTGCAGGTTAGTTGGATTAGCCATAGTAAACGTATGGGATTATGGGGATATGGTCAGATACTCTGTCAGAGAGTTGCAGCAGACTCAATGGGCTGAATGGCCTCCTTCTGCACTGTAGGGATGTATAAAATTTCACAAGCCAAGCCTGGCAACTGGTGCTGAGTCATCTGCTAGGACAAAGGATCCTTCAATCTTCTTTGCAAAGTTTGAATGCTTGGAGTACGAACAATCTCAGGAACCCAAAGGAACACATACCCTTTGTCAAGGGTCATGTGTAGTGGCGGGAGTCACATGACATGACCCCCCCCCCCCCCCCCCTTGCTGGGAGAACTATTATACTGTATTTCCTCACTGGAAATCAGCCTGCCATTTTCCATCTAGCTTGCAGTAGCACAGAAGAAAGGTCTATTCAGTTTCAAATGTCTGACCTTACCTACACCGTTTCTACAGGAACTTTTGTACTATTGCCTAATTTGTCTCTGTATTCCTATCTCATCATGGAAGTCATCGCTACTGGAAAAATGAACTACTCAGCATCAGTTTTAATGCAAGTATTATAGAAAACTCCTCCACACAAATTATGTACTTTTTGGAGAATTGAATATTCAGATCCATATCTCACCACTACATGTAACATTACTGAATATTCCTGAGAGCGGCTCTTCAGCAAAACACTGAGTTTGAGGTTCTCTGCAGAGATCATTAATGGGCACAATTTATGTAGTAGAAAAAACCCAAAACTCATCTGAAGCTGCTACAGTGCTTCTACATAAAACTTTTCACATTTACGCACATTACAGTTAAAAACAGTATAAAAGACTGTATTACTGCCTTCAGTTCAGTTCAAATCCTAGATCTAACACAACAATGACAATACCAAAAGCCATAACATGAAAACAAAATAAACTTTATTAAATGTGAAAGTCATAAATAGAGATTTTAGTAGACAAAACATTGGAAGAGAGTACAGTATCCAAAGGAATTACCACTCCACTGGTATTCCACACAGGCGCCGTTGTTGCAATAATGGAGTGACTGTATTACCATTATGACAACTGCACCAGCCAATCCTAAAAAATGTAACACTCAATCCAGATGTCTAGGAAAGGAAGGGTCTTTGTTTACCCGCATTAAGTTGATGGCATTACAAACTGCACACAGTTGGTGCAGACAAGAAACCCTTACACCACTTTTCTGGAGGTTTTATTGCTGTTAGGTGCATGACTGAAACACATATTTAAACACCGTTCTGGTCAGCACCTTTGTTTGGGGGCTTGTCAAGAAGGGACAGTCGAGCTGAATGTTCCATTCAGACTCAGTTAACTTACTTCTGCTATTTGTCATCTTCAAATACACACAAAACTTCAATGAGGAGGCGAGGATAATGGCAGCTTGTATTTTATTCCATCCTCATTTAATACATGGTGGGAGATGCAGGTTCGAGTAAAAGTCTAGCGTTTGGCACACTTCTGTCCATGCAAAAGCCAGCACAGATGCACTTGAGTCATTACCGCTTCATCTGTAATAATGTCCCTACCAATTGCCGGACATCACAGCAACCTTTTGTGGAGAATCTCCCAAACCATTTTCATTCTGAAGTATGGAATGTCATGCTGTAAGAGATCAAAATCCAATCAACTTCAATTTATCATCTGAAATTATATTTGATGGTGTCCCAAGACTTATTTAACAGTTAGTTACCAATACAGAAAATATAAATCACATTTACTCCAATGTTAATATTGTGCAATACATTAGTTATATGATACATTCAATTTATAATCCAAATTGCTGTCTCCACCAGCGACAAACCTGTAGCCCAGTGCAGTACCATAGTTTTATAGTGACAAACCTGTACCCACCAGTACAGAACCCTAGTGACATGCAGTGACAGGCCTGCACACTCAGTACCGTACTCCACTGGCATACAGTGATAGATTTGTACCTACAAGAAAATGTCCTTACTGGTATACCTACACTCTCCAATATATACATCTGGATAGAATTCAAAGGCATAATCTGTGGGTTACCCTGGTTTTGTGACTGGATTGTCTTTGTCAGTAGAGTGGTGGGAAACCAATATCTTTTCTTGTTGAGGTGGTGCCAAGAGTCTGTTGTATTTGCAATGTTTTTGTGTCAGTGATTGTAACATCTTGGTGCTTGTGTTATGTCACTGAAGCTGGATGTTGTTGCCATGTACTCCTATGGAGCGGATGGCCTGACTGACCTTCTCTTACAGAGTGCAAATCAAAACCAGGGACATTCTACTTTATCAAGCCCAGAACTGAAAGATTCAGTGTTCTGCTCAGTTCCAGGCAACACAGTATGGATATTCTTAAAATTCTGGTGTCAACACATACCCAGATAAAGTAACCAGGGACATATATGTGAACTAATCATACAACAGGAACTGCTGCAGGTCCAATATCAGAAAAGGATTATGCTTGAAAAACTAACCTGCCTTTTCTTTTTCAGATAATGCAGGATTTTTTGTTTCCTACTTTATACACCACACATCCTGATCTGTGCTTGTACCCACCTACTTCTCATTTCTCTTTCCTGTGTAATTACTTTACATCTTTTAGCTGTTTCTTTATCAATAGCCTAAAGCACTATTTATGGTCATCAATTAGCTACTCTCTTTCCTTTCATTTAGTCTTGAACAATTATTTATGCTATATTTTCCACTGGAGCTTGTCCCTCCTTTTACAGTTCCATTCCAGAAAGTCAGTTGGTGGTGATGAGATCTGGAGCCAATTTTACACGCTTTTGTAAGCATTTATGTACAGAGTTACATATAACAAGCAGGCACCCCCTGTTTCAGTGTAAATTTATTAATAGGGGTTTAAGCAAATGGCCAATCATCATCAGCCACTTAATCAATGACCTTCCTTCCAACATAAGGTCAGAAGTGGGGGTGCTCACTGATGACAGTATCATTCATGACTCCTCAGATACTGAAGCAGGCCATGTCCAAACACAGCAAAGCCTGGACGACAACCAAGTTTGGGCTGACAAGTGGCAAGTAATGTTCGTACGACCCGAATGCTAAGTGATGACCATCGCTAAGAGAGGATCTGGTAGGAAGGACTACTACTTACATGGCGAAAAACTGCAGCATGCTACGGTGCAAAGGGACCTCGGGGTCCTTGTGCATGAGTCGCAAAAACCCAGCCTGCAGGTGCAGCAGGTGGTCAGGAAGGCGAATGGGATGCTGGCCTTCATAGCGAAGGGGATTAAATATAAAAGTAGGGAGGTCTTGCTGCAACTGTACAGGGCACTGGTGAGGCCGCAGCTGGAGTACTGTGTGCAGTTTTGGTCGCCGCACTTACGCAAGGATATTTTGGCCTTGGAGGGAGTGCAGAGGAGGTTTACTAGGCTGATACCGGAGTTGAGGGGGTTGAGCTATGAGGAGAGGCTGAATAAACTAGGCTTGTACTCGTTAGAGTTTAGAAGGGTTATGGGGAGAAGGCGGGAAAGTGGAACTGCTCCACGTCAGATCAGCCATGATCTTATTGAATGGCGAGGCAGGCTCGAAGGGCTAGATGGCCTACTCCTGCTCCTATTTCTTATGTTCTTATTAACTATTGTCCCTGACATTCAACAGTACTACCATTGCTCAATCCCCCACTATCAACATCCTGGGTGTTACCATTTGCCAGAAGTTGAACTGGACTCATCATATAAATACTATGGCTACCAGAACAGATCACCGGCTAGGAATCCGGCAGTGAGTAAGTTACCTACAGACTCCTCAAAGTCTGTCCACCACCTTTAGGCACAGGTCAGGAGTGTAATAGAGTACTGTCCACTTGCCTGGATGGGTGCAGCTCCAACGCTCAAGAGGTTTGACACCATCCAGGACAAAACAGGATTGTTACACCTTCCACAAAAATTCAATCCCTCCACCACCAATGATCAGTAACAGCCATGTGCATCACCTACAAGACGCACTTCAGGAACTCAGCAAGATTCCTTAAGCAGCACTTTCCAAACCCATAACCACTATTACATTACTATCTAGAAGGTCAAGAGCAGTAGAATGGTTCCCCTCCAAGTCACTCAACATCCTGACTTGGAAACATATCACCATTCCTTCAATGTTGCTGAGTCAAAATCTTGGAATACCCTCCTAACATCAATGTGGATGTACCTACATCTCAGAGACTGCAGTGACTCAATAAGGCAGCTCATCACCACCTTCTGAAGAGCAATTAGGGATGGGGAATAAATGTTGGCCTAGCCAGCAACACTCACATCCTGTAAAATGAACGAATAGAAGTACATAATAAAATAGAATTACATAATTAAAATACAAAACATTATCTAGTTTAAAGTTCTTCTGGCTACCCCATTTATCCTTTCCACCAGGACTCTCTTCCTGGTCTGATTCAGATTGAACTCATTTCAACTGTAAATTCCCTTTGATTTTAAAACTGTTGCCAGTGAAAAGGAAACTCTATTTCTAACACCATTCCTTCCACTCAATTTGCTTATCTCCAATTTGCTTGTGGCTCAGGTAATAATCCAGGGATTATTCAGTTCTTCACTTTGTCACAGCCAAGTGTTCATAGGCCCCTCTGGACATACTGAGCCCAGGCAGTGGTTTTTCACCTTTATGATCTGTGGCCAAATCTGGCATAGACTAATGGCGTGGAAGTATTCTCTATCTGCTGGTTACCTATGGCGATGACAGTGGGTATAATTCATGACAAATGTCCATGGGTCAAGTTGGGACTAAACTGTCAATCAGGCCATAGAATGGCTTTTATCTTTGCACAAAATGGCTGATGTGGGAAAACATGTGCTCAGTGCAGTGGGGGCTGGAGTTAACATTGGCGGTGGTTGTTGTAAATGGAGGGAGCTATACTATGCACCCAGCTTTGTTACATCTGACTTGGGTCCAAAATGGGAGAAATCCAGTTTCCAAATACCTTTCACTGGATAAATGGAAAACATAGTAATTTCCTACCTGGGTAAAAGTGATCTGCTCATCCTTTGCAATGTAATCAGCATATTTGCACACAAATACCCCACAGTCGCTTCCATTCATTTGCTGTGGGATTTCCTATCAGAATACAAAGAAGTTAAAATGAATTTCATTTTAAACATGGCTTCAAAATACATTTCCTGTTTTTACTTTTTAGCACTCTCAGTTTGTTCCATTTCAGACTTTTGCACTCTCAGCTTTCCTTTAGCTCTACACAATAATTTCTACTTATTATGCAAGGGTTCCATTCCATCAGCACCAAACCAATATGCTTCTGTTTATTGTTGAGCTGAAAGGACTTAAAGGCTTTGGACATCACCAATTGTTACTTCACTTCTTGCCTGCTAACAGGATTTTGATGACGGTATTGGAAAAAGGAACTTCAAGGTACTATTCTTAAGTCAAACTGTAAACTGTTGCCTGGTGCAGAGTTGACATTCTAGCCTTTATGGAAACTGTCTCATTTTAAACTCTATAGAAACCAACGGAGACGGAAATTAGGCAGTTTCTCCAATTGCTGCAACCTGCAAATTTTTGTGAATTGAAAGTCTACCTGTACTTCTCTGCAAAGTGCAAAGGAACAAAGAAAACATCTGGCAAATGGTCAGAGTCTGAAGTAACAATCTTAAATGTTGCAGTAGACTTTTGTTCCATCAGCATTTGCAAAGTGAAATACACCCAAAGTGATGATTGAGGTTTTCTCTTCATCTGGTCTGTATTTCTGGCATTTTCCACTTCACCCTTTACTGCGCGTAAACTGTTATATTAGTTTTAACTGCAGTACACTCAGGAGTACACTGCACTCTTGTGACTGATTTAGGGGAGTCAGTGGAATAGTTGTAATGTCATTGGTTTAAGTTTAAAGTTTACTTACTGGTGTCACAAGTAGTCTTCCATTAACACAGCAATGAAGTTAGTGAAAATCCCCTAGTCGCCACACTCCAACGCTTGTTCAGGTCCACAGAGGGAGAATTTAGCATGGCCAATGCACGTAACCAGCATTGTGGGAGAAACCCAGAGCACCCGGAGTAAACCCACGCAGACACGGGAGAACATGCAGACTCCGCACAGACGGTGACCTGAGCTGGGAATTGAACCAACGTCCCTGTGAGGTGCTAACCAGTGTGCCACCATGAGGCCAGTCATCCAGATGATCAGGCTAATGCTTTGGGGGGGGAAACAAAGGTTCAAATATGGAATTAAAATTAAATTAATAAATTCCAGAGCATTTGGGGAATGGGCAATAAATGCTGGCCTAGCCATCCCATGAATGAATTGAAAAAATTTAAAAACTGATCCCAGAACAAAACAAAAAGATAATCCATGAAACAGGATCCACTACAACTCAATCACTCTAAAAATGGCTGTGGGTTATTCCTAACTTATCTGAAAACCATGATGGTTCTTCAGACATCAGGCCTGTACTACAGCCAAGTGGCCATTGTGTGTGCATCAGGACGTAGTATGAATCTCAGGAGACTTTGCACCCACAGGGGCCATCCATTTTTGTCTTAATCGGGTAGGCAGAGAAGTTACTAGAGACTAATCAGAACCTTCAACTAGTATTGATTTTCCTCTTTACTTTCAGAGAAAGTGAGGCCAAATGTGCATGCTTTCAGCTATGGTGACTGAGAATCAAACCTGGGATTTGGTACCTCAGTTTTGGTAGTATAAAACTCAAGCTATGTGAATCTTCAGGCAGCCTGTAGTGAAATATAACAATGTAAAATGCTTGTAATTACATGAGATCGCATGCTGCGGAGAACCCACTCAGAGGAATCCAAATGCCGATCTTTCTTGTTTTTGCTTTCTTCTTGCAGGTATCGTCTAAAGTCAAACATGACGAGAAAGTCAGAAGCTCCAAATCCTTAAATGTTATCTGTCATAAAAACACCATCATGGGAATCGGCTGTTTTCATCTGGTTCTCAATAGTTAAATAAGAACACATGAATTAGGAGCAGGGGTGGGCCACTCGACTCCTCCAACCTGCTCCACCATTCAATAAGATCATGGCTGATCTGATTGTAATGTTAACCCCACATTCCTGCCTACCCTAATAACCTTTCACCCCCTTGTTAATCAAGAATCTATCCAGCTCTGCTTTAAAACTAATCAAAGACTCTGCTTCTGCTGCCTTTTGAGGAAGCTCACAACCCTCAGAGAAAGAAATTCTCATCTTTGTCTTAAATGGGCAACTGCTGAGTTTTAAAAAATGATCCATTGTTTGACATTCTCCCACAAGGGAAAACATCCTCTCTACATCCCTCTAGCAAAACCCCTCAGGATCTTAAAAGTTTCAATCAAGTCACCACTTACTCTACTAAATTTCAAGGGATACAAACTTAACCTGTCCAATATTTCCTTATAAGACAAAGTGCCTGTTCCTGATATTAGTTTAGTAAACCTTTTCTGAACTGCTTCCAAGGCATTTATAGCCCTCCTTAAATAAGGAGACCTATATCATACACAATAACCCAGATGTGGTCACACCCCACGTCCTGTACAACTGAAACAAAACTTCCCTTTTTTTGTACTCAATTCCTTTCAAAATAAACAGGGAAGGGGCATGCACGAGGGGGTATGCACAAGCGGGAATGCACAAGTTAGACTTTGTGTGCGTGCATGCGTGAGAGAGAGAGGAGGTCAGTGTGAAAGAATTTGTGAATGAATGAGACAAATTCAGTGCAGGTAACTGTTGACTGAGAGAAGCTGAGGGCAAGTCAATGTGTGGAGATGAGTGCTAGAAACTGAATGGGGGTCTGTGCAAGAGACTAAGTGAGTGTGCACATGGAAAAATTCCATCACATGTCTCTGTAATGGCTATCAGATCATATTTTTTCATTTCTATTTGCTCCATCAGTTCATCTCTTTTGTTTTGAATGCTATGTGCGATTAGATACAAAGCCTTTAGTTTTGTCTTTTTATTATTTTTGTAATCTAGGTCTTAGGTACTGATTTGCTCTTAGATTTGTACTCTCCATCCTGGAACCCACACCAGTCTTTGAGCTATGTATTCAGAACACCAATCTTGTTTGTCCTATGCCTATTTGCATGTGGCTCAGGTATAATCCAGGAGGTTCTGCTTCTTAACTTAATGCCTAGTTCCTCATTTTGACTATGGGAGCCTCCTTCCTTGTCCTGTCTATGTTACTAGACCATAACCATTGGGCCCTCCCCCTCCCATTGTAAGTTCCTTTCCAGCCCTGAGCAAATGTCCCAAACCTGGCACCTGGCAGGCAGCACAGCCATCTGGACTCTTGCGACCAACTGGGAGAACAGTGTCAATTCCCCTTTACACACTGTCTCCTACAATCACTGTTTTCCATTGTGCTGCCCCCACAAATGGTTTCCTGTACCAGTGCCATGGTTAGTCAATTCACTAATCATACAGTCTCCACTCCATCCAAACAAGCTGCAGAGACTGACACTCATGCATTGTGGAACTCCTTACCTGTCACCGCTGTAATCACATCCTCATGTTCCTGACCACATTACAAATCAGAAGATCCTATCCTACGGGGTGTGATCACCTCCTAGTACAAAGCCTCCAAGTAACACATTCCTTCCCTACTGCACCAAAGTTTGTCCTCCAGCTCAATGACTGAACCAAAGCTCCTCAAGCCACAGACACTTATTTCAGATTTGTTTGTCTTGGATTACACTGGTATTCAGGAATCCCCACATGCTGCAGCCTTGACACATTACCTGTCCTGCCACTTAATTAGCTTATTCAATTGTTTATTTTCTTTTACACATTTATTAAGCTTATGATAAATTTCTATACTATTCTAAACTTTAGGAATAGAATACTAGATCACTTACCAGATACTTGCCAAACCAGCTTCTTCTGTAGTAGAGCAAGAACTAATTCCTACAGGGTGAAAAAGTTAGAAAAAAGAAAGGAGCACCTCACTCCCCTCCTCACATAACACACAGCTCAGCAAACTCGCTCCTTTTGACATCGCACACCAGTTGTGGCATAATCAGCACTAATCATGTTTAAACAGGATTGTAGAGTCAGACAGCTTGGAAACAAGTCCTTCAGCACAACTTGTCCATGCCACCCAGTTTTTACCACTAAGCTAGTCCCAATTGCCCGCATTTGGCCCATATTCTTCTATATCCATCTTACCCATGTAATTGTTTAAACGCTTCTTAAAAGACAAAATTGTGCTCACCTCTACTACGGTCTCTGACAGCTTGTTCCAGACACTCACCACCCCCTGTGAAAAAACTGCCCCTCTGGACCCTTTTGTAACTCTTCCTTCTCACCTTAAACCTATGCCCTCTAGTTTTAGACTCCCCTACCTTTGGAAAAAGATATTGACTATCTAGCTGATCTATGCCCTCCATTATTTTATAGACCTCTATAAGATCACCCCTGAGCCTCCGAGGAAAAAAGTCTCAGTCTATCCAGCTTCTCCTTATAAGTCCCAGTAGCATCCAAGTAAATAATTTCTGCACTCTTTCTAGTTTAATAATATGATTTTCTAGTTTAATTGTGGAGTGATCAAAAGTGCAGAAAAAGCAGCCTCTAAGCCTGTTCCTATTTCAGTTGTGCGGCGCACAGCTATGATGTATGTCTGGCCTCGCTGAAACCACCTCTCCCCTCTAGATCTGAGTCGTTGCAAATGGTAAAAACATTATGCAATCAACTGTAATCTACCAGGCGCCTTCAACCGAGTTCTCCTGAACCCGAGAGCTGATTGAATAATGAAAGCAAATAGTTAAGACATTCCTTTATAGCAAGATACTTACAGCAGTGTCCAGCAAACATCACTATTCCACTGACCCATGGAATCAAGATGAAGGATTATCTTTTTCCTTAAATCTGCGACCTGTTTAGTAATAAACATTTACCTTTTAAGTGATATTGTTCACCTTAAACTGAATTATGTAATGAAAGACATTCTCTCATCAAGTTCAGAAACTCTACAACGTCAATTTTCTGCCTACTTTTCTTGCGAGGTCAGGAGAGATCTTATGCTCGTATTTTCTTCCTGTCCTGGTCTGGAGTCAAATTCAGTGGTCAATAGCTGCCAATGGGAAGCATGCCATTTGGCAGTAGCAGCCAAGTACAACAAAAATGATATTAAGTCAGTGGCTTATTACAAAAGTCTCACTAGTTCCTCCTTATAGTTCAAAAGCCAATTCAAACACCCAGCAAGACCAAGAAAAGAAAGAAGATCAAACGTCCAATCCTACTGAGGCTAACCATGCTGATCCCTGGCAGGGATATAGTAGGATTGCTGCAATTGGCTTCAGTGTCTCAGGGGTAAGATTCAGTGAGCCTTCCGAGAAAGTGTGTGTGTGCAAGCAAGTGAGAGAGAGAGGAAAAGCAATTTAAGAAAGAGAGAAAGCAGTTCAGGATTGGGTTGGATGTGATGACCCATTGGTAGAACGGTTAATTGATAAAATCAGGCTGACATTGAGAATAGCTCATTGGTGAGGTACTTGAGAAGTACTATGGAACTATCCAGGGACAAAAATGGAGCAATTCAACAAAGAACGGAATACAAATCAAAAAGAAAAATCAGTTGGTACATAAGAATGCAAGCATAGGGGGAAGTGGGTAGCAGAAGAGGAAAAGTTTGAGAACCTTTCATTGAGAATAGTTCTAGCACTTGCGTATTGTCTGCTGGCCACAGTGCAAATACAATATATCAATTTGCTCAACAGAGCCACTGGCAGATCATTTGTGGTGCTGCAACCCAATTACAAATCTGTCATTCTTCAATTGTGAACATTCGGTTCATTAAAGGAACAGATTAGCGCTAGCAATGGAGTATTTTTCATTTCAAGTACCCAATGTCAGTGTCAAACACTCCCAGGCAAGTAAAGTATTAATCAGATAAAAAGCCAAGCTCCCTCTACACTGTTCTAACAAACATTCCCTGAACAGTTACAGTATGGGTTAGTCACAAGAGTAAATCTCTGACCAGTTTGCCCCAGCAATGTGATTTATCAGCATGCATCTCGATAAATCAATGAGAACAGTTTTGGATTTCCCATACCAACCATTTCATTGTCAACGTAAGCAAAATTATATACAGTTCTGTACTTGAACTCATTGGAACGTCAAACAAGATTACCCAAACCCATTTGTCACAGGTCCTTTATGGTAAGCAGAGCAACCTTCTATCTATCCACCTGAAAGTAAAATTATGGTATCTAATCACTCATAATATCGAGTCATCCTTTCTTTTAATGACTGAAAAGAGAGACTTCTGAGACCTGAAAAGAAGTGACTCCATTCACCCAAGTTATTAGAATGTGGGATGCTTCATTACGCTGAAGCAGAGATCATTATTTATACCTTTTGCAATAAAACAACACAGAGAACTACAGAGAGAATCTAGAAAGTGGTATTGGTTTTAGATTCCTCTGGCAAATACATGACGTGAAACAGGTCATTTTACTCAACATTTCCATGCAAGTGTTTCAGCTCCATACAAACAATCTCCCACTCTTCATCATCTATCCCCATCAGCATGCCATCTATTCTTTTCTCCCGCCTGTACTTGCCTAGCTTTTTCTTAAATGGATCTGTGCTATTGACTTCAATTTGTGGTGGCGAATTCCACATTCCAACCATTCTTTGGATAAAGCCAGTCTGTTTACAACCTTGGAGTCAAATCTGATCCTGAGCTGAGCTTTGGCTTCAGATGCATACCACCTACTAGACCATATATTTCCATTTCTATAACATTGCTTGGCTTCACCCCAGTCCCAACTCACCTGCTGCCTCTAGACTCAACTATCCCAATATACTCCTGGCTCATCCCCCAGATTCTACTCTCCGTAAACTTGAGATCTCCAAAACTCTGCTGCTCATGTCTTAATTCACATTAAATCCTCTTATCATTCCTGTGGTTGCTGATCTACATTGGTTCCTGGTCAAGCAACATTTTGATCTTAAAATTCTCATCTTTGTTTTCAAATCCCTCCATGGCTTATGACCCTCCCTAACTCTGTGATCTTTTCCAACCCCAAAACCCTCCAGGATATCTGTGCTGTTCTGAATTAATCAGAAGATTCCCAATCATAGTCACTGCATCATTGGTGGACACAGCATGTCTAGATCCCAAGATCTGGAATTCCCACAGCACCAGGGACCTGGGTTCGATTCTGGCTGGGTGAACTGGCACTTAGAAGTGCAACTGTGGAGTTTTCAGGTTCTCCTAGGTCTGCTTGGATCTCCTCCAGGAGCTCCTGTTTCTTCTCATAGTCCAAAGATGTGCAGGTCAGATGGATTGGTCATGTTAAAATTGCCCCTTAGTGTCAGGAGCACTAGCTAGGGTAAATGCATGAGATTATGGGGATAGAACCTGGGTGGAATCGTGGTCGGTGCAGACTCAATGGGCCAAATGGCCTCTTTCTACACTGTAGGATTTTATGATTCTAAATTGCCCCTTAGTATCCAAATATGTGTAGGTTAGGCGGATTAGCCATGGTAAGTGGGTGGGGAGGTGAGCTTAGGTAAGATGCCCTTTCGGAGGAGAGTTGGTGCAGACTTAACGGGCCAAATGGCCTACTTCTGCACTGTACAGATTCTATGTTTTAATTCATCCATCAGTAAAATTTCCCAATTTATTTTCCCTAGTTCCATTCACAGCCCCTTAAAATCAGCTTTTCTCAAAATTGGCTTTTGTCTTACTTCCTTCCTTCTCAATCTTTCTCTTCAACCTTATGATGTTGAGATGGCCGTTGGCCTAAACATTTTCATACACTTCCCTTCCTTATCTGTTCTTGTACATTTCTCATTACTTGGACTGGCAGCATTATGTAGACTGCTTACAGGCAATTTAATTCGTCTTTAATACTTTTCCTTTTACTTTTAAGAGTCCTTTTATACTTCTGTTTTATAACTATTGCATTCCCTGATCATGTTACCCTTATTCCATGCTCTTACTTCATACTTGAACATAAATTAAAGGTACAACTGGATAGTCAACTGCAAAAGGTTGATTCACACACTCACTCTTTTTAGCAGGGACTCCTGAATAATGATAAGTAGCCACTCGATCAGACTTCTTGTCTCCTCTGAATCTGGGACTGCAGAGACCAACTCTAGTACTATAAGTTGCCCTGAATGAGATTAGCAAACTCAGCAGAGATGAAGGATCATATATGGCTCTGTAGCCTAACACCACATTTCGTGCTTTACCCACTGAACCATCTCTCAGAGACTCTCATGTAAATGAGCAGACAACAAAAGGTTAACTAGTGAATCCCAAAGTAGGTGCACAGTGAACACAAGATCCAGAGGAAATGCTTACTTACCGTCAGACACCAATGCACTCCTAAATGTACCGGTACCAGTATGAGATCCTTTTCAAATAAATCGACTCCTTTGGTCCATTGCTTCACTGTCTGGTAACCTCCAGTGTGCAATTTCAGGTAGAAGAAAGTATTGAATGCGTAAACTCTGGGCAAATTGGACTCTTTACTTCTTTCCATAATTAAGCACATATAGAAGTTAATCACCTACAAAATATCACACAAAACTGTTAAAAGGCTTAGCTATCTCCAATCTGTACAACATCAATATTTAAATAAAAGGACCCATATCATTTGTCAATATATCAGCACAAAACTGTTAAAAGGCTTAGCTGTCTCCAATCTATACAACATAGATTTAAATAAAAGATTTGTTTCCCTACATTCCTGTCCTGACTCCTCTTTGACTGAAGGTAGAACAGAACAACTAGTGTACAAAATTCAACCTTCTAGCCACATACAATAGATACTCCTCTGGCACAACAGCAATGCCACAAAGAGCTTCAGTCATCTGTGTGAATTTAAGAACAGCACATGATTAACATTAGCTGTGATGTCCTCATCTTTGAGAAACATGCTTACAATTAATTCTGATACATTAAAAATGATGAAGTACCACAAAATACACATGCCCCTTACTACAGCAGTGCCAACACCAGCAAGAGGGAAGGGTGCAGGGATATACTCATCAGATTAAATTTAAGTGTAAAGTGATTCATTTTGATCATAAGAACATGGAGAAACAATATAAAAGGGTACATCCTGAACGGGGTGCTGGTGCAGAGAGACCTGGGGTATATGTGCACAAATCATTGAAGATGATATGACATATTGAGAGCATAAGAGATTCTACCTAGGTTTTATAAATAGGGGCAAGAATACAAAAGCAAGGAAGTTACAATAGATCTGCTACAGGTTTGGCCTTAACCAAAGTAGTGCATTTCATTCTGAGCAGCAGACTTTAGAAAGAGATGAGGGCATTTGAGAGGGTGCAGAAAAGATTCATGAGAATGGTTCGGGGATGAGGAACTCCAGTTTCATAGATAGATTGGAGAAACTGGGACTATTCTCTTTGGAGAAGATTTGGTAGTAGTATTCAAAACCATTTGATCCAACTAAGGCAGTGTAAGATCAGAAAATATATTAAACTAACAAGGAACCATCTGAAAGGTACTTGTACCTCATCATTTAACCAGCTGTGATTACACAGAGTGCCAATGTCCTTTCGTGTTATCCTCAATTTAAAGCCAGTGCTGAGTATTTCATCAGGCTCTCCACAGTCAAGGGCCTTCCTTACCGCCTCCACCATTCTCTATAACAGAAGATCATAAGTTACCAATGCTGAAAATAGAAAGTGGAAAACAAGCACTGCAAGTTCACACAGCAGCTGTGAAGAGAAGAATCAGGCTGGACCATGTCTGAGAATGGAAAAATAAACATTGTTTTTTCAAGGGTCAATTTTAATGGGAGGATAGAGCAAGAAGCAAATTTGCATGAAGAGGCTGTGGGAAGATTGGAGAGACTTCAGCCCCCAAGTCTGATCTTAATATGCAAGGGCAAAACTCTACCTGAATGTGGGAGGAACAATGATTGTAGTTTCACTGGATTTAGTTTTTCAAATCCTCTCATATTAGATCTCGTCCCAATATGCTTTGTTCTATCGAAAAGAGCCCTAATTTTTCTAGTCTCTTCTATCTATAAATTCTCATCCTTGGTATTACTTTAGCGTGCCTCTTTTGCATCTTATCCAGGCTTCCTGAATTGAGGCATCCAATACTGAAAATAACATTCAAACCAATTATTATATCAATCTTTATTATCACGTTTTCTTTCACTCCAGGTTCCTATTTGTAAATCCTAAATCCCCATTTGTTTTCTTCTAAAAGCAGCTTTATCAAATTAGTCTTTACACTTTAGAGGAACTCTGTCTCCGAATCCTAGTTTTACGAGTATATTTCATCAATTTATTCCTTTTTTTCAGTCTGTTCACAAAGGATTTTTGTAGCTGATTTACTTTACAATCATATTCAAAACTTCTGGAACTGTTTCTCGACTCCTGTGGCTTCAGTGACCTTGAGGACATTGAAACACACCATTTTACTGCAGAGCCGACACTCCCCCACAGTCACGTTTCTCCATCTTCCATTTAACATCTCTTGCTAATCTATTAATCTGTCTGTGATCACATACTTTACTTAACGGGCTCCAAAATTTTGTGCCCATAATGTCTATAGAGTGCCCCCTACCAAAGTCCAGATCATCCACATACATTGAGAACAACAGTCCAACAGTGATGCCTGACTGACACTATTCACATCACGCTTTTCTGAAAGACTTCTGTTTACCTTTTACACTATTGCCCACATAACCAAGTTCCTGCTCTGTGTGCCACATTCACTTTAATATCATGTGCCTTAGTTGGATCAAATGGTTTCCTCTGTAGCATCTTATCAAATGAAAAGCCTTTTTCATGGGTGTATTTTAGTTACCTCTCCTGACCTAAACCCGTGACATCTTTCTCCCCTTATTTTCCTTTCATGTTGAAGCCTCGATAATATGCATCTTAGTTATACCTCTGTTAATTGGGGAAGATGTTCTGTTTGCTCTTTACTTAAAATGTTTAGATTTTCCTTTAGGTTTTGAGAGGACGGTGTTTTGACAGATGTTGTTGCATCTCCTTCATCCAGGTACAATCGCGCTGCCACTTCATCTGATAGGTCGCGCTCTATATTCTGCTTCTGAAAAAAGAGAAAGTGAAGAGTGAATCACAGAAATAGAAACACACCAAATTAATTTCTTGTAAAAATAATAGGTAACTAAAGTATTCAAGCTGGAACGTTTCAGGTTTGGTCCCGAGTTCCTTAATGAGCTGGTCTCAGCCCAAGTAGCAGCTCAATGGCACAAGTGGTGCCAGTGTCCCAACTAGAGAAGGCCAAAATCAGCCACTGGTCCTGATCCTGATCGCAATCACTTAATGCAGGACAGAGCATTACATTAGGAGTGGCTGCTGGGTCAAAGGGCACCTGTGTAGCAGTCAGCACTTACAAAGAGGAAGATAAGGAGGAGAGAAGAGGTGTGAATTGAGCAAAACAATTGTTACTTTGAAGAACATAAATGCGTTAAAAAGCATCTGTGACAGACAGGGTTGGGGGAAAACTGAAACCACTGCACCTTTTCCCTTACTGCCTGTAATCAATATAGTTTTGGAGAGGAAGATGTATATGTTCCTTAGCCTCCCCACCCCTGAGTATGGGAAATTGCCTCAAAGAGATGCAGGTCATGAAGTTAGATACTTCCAGGTTCTGCTGCAGGGGGTCAAGCTTCTTCACAGGAGAACAAGGAATAAGAATAAAGCTGAGATGTAAAAGTCTCCAGGTTTCAGAAGGTGTTGGTAAACTGCAATTTCTGATGTCCTGCAGCTGATGTTGTGCAGATTTACTGTTTGGGGGTAATGTATTGCAGGCACTGAGAAAAGCGAATGGTATGTTGGCCTTCACAGCAAGAGGATTTGAGTATAGGATGTCTTGCTGCAGTTATACAGGTCCTTGGTAAGGCCACAGCTTGAGTATTACATGCAGTTTTGGTCTCCTAGTCTGAGGAAGGACATTCTTGCTATTGAGGGAGTCTAGAGAAGATTCACCAGACTGACTCCTGGAATGGCAGGACTGATATATGAAGACAAACTGGATTAGCCGGACTTGTACTCACCGGAATTTAGAAGAACGAGAGAGGATCTTATAGAAACATGCAAAATCCTGATGGGACTGGACAGGTTAGATGCAGGAAGAACGTTCCTGATGTTGGGGAAGTCCAGAACTAGGGGTCACAGTCTAAGAATAAGGGGTAAGCCATTCAGGGCTGAGATGAGGAAGAACTTTTTCATTCTGAGAGTTGTGAACCTGTGGAATTCTCGACCATAGGAAGCTGTTGGTGCCAGTTTGTTAGATGTGTTCAAGAAGGAGTTGGACGTGGCCCTAAAGGAATCAAGGGATATGGAGAGAAAGTGGGATACTGAAAGTGCATGATCAACCATGATCATATTGAATAGTGGTGCAGACTTGAAGGGCTGAATGGCCTATTCCTGCACTTATTTTCTATGTTCCTATGAAAGGGGCAGTCTAAACTCTGTTAGGTATCCTGGTCCTACAGCTAAATTCAAATTTAAAATCCTATTGGTTACAGACACTGGTTCGGCTGCAGAGACAGGACATCCCTGTTACTGAAAATACCCAGTGCATGTCCCCACTGATTTACTATCCAGGTTCTTTCTTTTAAAGGTTGGAGACTGATCTGGTCTTTCCTCCCTGCTTTCGTTTTCTGTCAAGGCTGTTTCTGTATCATCTGCAACTAACCTAGCTTATAGGCATTACTAATCCCAAGTTTATTTTGAATTAGAGGTTTGTGTGTCAATTTATGGTATCTGCAATGATGGCTGTTTCACTGGCTTTTGAAACTCTTTGTTCTTTCACATGGGCTTTTATGGAAAGAGGGGTTTTGAACTTATCGACCAGAATCTGAGGCTCTCATTGGTGGAACCTATCTTAAGCAGCTTTACCCATCAATCAACAGCAAGTTGCTTAATATTTTCGAACTTGATCCAAGTTTGTTCTGGCTGTTTTTGGAGAATTCAGAATTTTGGCAGCATACCTTCAGTAATAGCTCGCAGACAATGAAGATAGAAATTTTATTCATCTTGTAGCTTGGTAAGGCTTTGTCAAATAGGGAATAAATCTACTCAGCTTTTTGTGTTAATCTTTTTTTCACAGAAGGGTCCAAACCTTCACTGGCTACTCCAACTATTTTGCAAGCGTTTTTAATGCGAGGAAAGATGCTTCCATATCCCCCTATCGAGCTTTGGTATCAATTGGGAGTACTTTAAGAGCTAAGAACTCTAAGAGCTAAGATAATTTCTCTCACTTGAGCCACCTTCCCTGGGTATTGTGGCCTTTTCCTCTTCAGCTTGAGCTGTCTAAACACCTTTCTTGTTTTTTTTCTCTCTGGAATGCTTGTTCATTCTTCCTTTCCTGAAATTCTATCTTCTCCTGCTTCCATTGCCATCTCTCAGTTTTCCCTACTCTCCTGTTTTACCCTTTCTCTTTTCACCTCTTCTCTCTCATTTTCCCTTTCTTTTTTTTCTCTTGGAATTTGAGCTCTGGTCATCACTCTTCAAGACACATTTTGGCAAAGGTAACTTGTCTGTTTCAGGTTTTGTATTTTCTACGTGTTCTAATTCTGAGGCGAGGTCAAAATGCTCAGCCAGCATTTTTAGTTAAGGCTGCTAACTTTTGCCAAGTTAAATCCTCCTGTCCTACGAGTGATTCCGTATTAAAGTTAACCACTCTATTTTCTAGTGTAAAGACAAAACCTGCTGCCTAGTAGTTTAAAGACATTGTGCCACCATCCTATAAATTCATATCCATGAAACATTCCGTACCACTATATGCTCTTTCATTCTCGCAGATGGGCTCCCTCTCGTTGTCTGCAGACCTTTAGATGGATCATCATACCAGATCTGCCTACAGGGCAACATAATTATCAGAGTTAGTCCTGATACTCGCATTTCACCAACTTTCATAATTGTCAGACTATTTTTTACAATTCCAGTCACCAACAAAATTATTTCACGAGCATATGTATCTTATCCTCTTGTACTTACTTTCTAGCGGCACCATTATTCCTGTGACAGCCTGATATACTGGGGATGCACAACTAACTTAAGCTGTGCACCCCTAGGCATAGTCCCAAGTTAATGCCTAAAATCTTTTCTTTTTATCTAGAGACCCTGACACTCTCTTACCAGCAATTAATCCCTATGTCCTCTGATCAAAGACACTGTAGTCACTGCTCACAGTACCAGTGTTGATCTGAGGCAGAGGCACTTTTGATTTCAAGCAGAGGTGTAAACTCCATGTGGTCAAACCTGAACATTGATATTTGAAAAATGCTCAGATCCAATTACAAACTGGTTCTGCTCTGCATTTGTGAGCCAATCGGCAGTGAATGCAGGGATGAGGGATGACACGGAGGTCAGGCAGAGAGAGAGTGTGCAGGGACTTGGGGGAGGGGGCAGAGAAGGTGGGATGAGGGTACCCGGGAGTCCCACTCCTCAACCTTTTCTTTGTAGCCCAATAAAATCTTTTTGCATCAGATAATTATCCAGTTTCCTTCCGAAAAACCACAATTAAATCAGTCTCCACTTTACGCTAAGAATGCAGTCTGCATTCAAACCACCTGTTGTGTAAAGATGATTTTCCTCACATCGCTTCTGGTTCTTTTGTTAATCACCTTCTGCTGATGGGAACAATTTCTCTCCATTCGTGCATTCCAGGCCCCTCATGACTTTGAGCACATCTTACAAACCTCCCCTCAATCTCTCTTCTCCAAGATGAACAGCCCCAATCTATCCACAAAACTGAAGTCTCTCGTGTTCAGAACCATTCTTGCAAATCTTTTCTGCACCCTTTCCAAAACCTTCTCATCATTCAGGCTGAGCCAATATTTTATAAATCTTCATATTTTACTTGCTTTCAACCTAAAGTGCAGGATTCTGTATAATTTATTTACTGCTTTCTGCCATGTTTGATGAATTATACATCTATACACACAGGTTCCTCTGCTCCTGTATTTACCTTAGAATTATACCCTTTATTTTAAGTTATCTCTCCTCATTCTTCTGATCAAAATCTATCACTTCTCTACATCAAACTTCAACTGCCACATATTTGCCTATTCAACCAACCTGCTTATATCCTCTTGAAATCTATCATTATCCTCCTCGCAGTTCACAATACTTGCAATTCTTGTATCATCTTCAAATTTTGAAATTGTACCTAGTATATCCAGCTGAGTTATAAATATAAAGCAAGAAAAACAGGTGATTCCACTGTATACCATCCCCCCCAAAACCTCAAGGATCTGTGCTGAGTTTGCTCATTTCAACTGGAAAAGAAGGTGGAATGCTACAAATTCTCTCTGCGTTAGCAAAGAGGAAATTGCTCCGTTGATTACAACATTCAATTATTTAATTGTCCTTAGAGAAGGAATTTATTTTCTTACCTTATGTTGGTATTTGCTGATGTTGATTTGACAATACTAGGGTTCTTCCTTAAAGGTGAACCTGAAATAACAAGAACACTGATTAATGAATACTCCTGTTGAATTCAGATCATCATTTTTCATTCAGTAACCCCATGTAAATTAGTCAAATTTGCTGAACTGGGAGAAAAAGTTGATGCTCAGAAGGCAGCTCAGGAAAGACAAAATATACATTTGCCTGAAACAATCACAGGTAACATTAAATGTGGGCAAGTACAAATGGAAAGGAAAGGAACAAAAAAAAATTCAAGAGAAAGTTCTTTACCCAGAGATTGCTCAGAACGTGGAACTCGCCACCACAAGCAACAGCTGAGGTGAATAGCAGAATTGTGTTTATATGTAGGGGAGGAACTGAAAGGCATGCTGATAAGATTAGCTGAAGAGGTATGTGAGGATGCACAGATGGAGTACACATACCAGCATACAGCAAATTGACCAAATGTCCTGTCTATGCTGTAAATTCTATTGGAAGCTGAAAGACTGTTTACACAGTCCAGGACTAGGGGGCATAATTTCTGGAAAGGGACCAGCTATTTAGGACTGAGGTGAGAAATGTCTTCACTCAAAGGTTTATGATTCTTTGGAATTCAATACCGCAGAGTGCTTAGGATGCTCAGCTATTGAGTATATAAGGCTCTACGGAGAGCAGGGGGACTGGACAGGGAAGTGGAGTTGAGGTTGCTATCTTATTGGACAGCAGAATGGGTTATAGAGATTGCATGGTCTTCACCTGCTACCATTATTAAAGTCTTAGGAAAAGAAAATAATGGGTAACATAAGTACTCTCTCTAACCCATTGGGTAGAAATCAGGAATTGTGGTTGATATCTACCGTCTATAACCCAGAGGTTTCTGGACAGGGAGTGCCCAATACCATCCCAATTGGAATCAGTGAGCTCAGCTCACAGCAAAACCTGGGATCTACCTGGTTAGTGTGGCTCAACTGCTGGCTAGGTAAAACTACTGAGCCATCCGCTAGCCATCCATGGGATTTCCCTGGTTTATCACTGGTTGCAGGAAGATAATCTCAAACATTTCCTTTTTGAGGCTTCCCTGAAGATACTCACTCCCATCAGAAAATTGAGTAACTTGAGAGTCAATAACAAAGCCATTTGCAAATAGTCTGTTGTCAGGAGAATCAATTCCCAGCTCATTGTTCTGATATAGAACATCTATCTAATTCAAGGATAGATTAGATTGAAGGTAAAGGGGAAGCAGGGAGATGAATAGAAGAAGGATAAGTATGATTAGAACTGTTAGTGTATGGAAGGTACTAGTTGGGCTGAAGGGCTTGTTTCCATGTTGTAATTACTGCCTATGAGCCAATGAGTAACAAATGATGTGACAACAGGAAAGGGAAATAAATGGTAAGAATATGAACTAAATTATTCAAGGTTACAAGGGTATTGGTCACTGAAATTAGCAGGGCAGAGGACAGTAACAGTAAAGAAAGTTAACTGGAGCTTGGAATGTATACTAAGAGAGGTAGAACACAAATCCCAAGTGGTAACAATGAACCTCTATTAGACTCTGGTGTGATCACATCTGGAAAAGCTCAGTTTCAGGCATTGAAATGCAGGTAAACAAACTGATATTTAGTTTAAAGCACCTGAACTTTGCAGACAGTGTGAAGAATATAGGTTTCTTGACACTGAAGAGAAAGGTTTTAAGACTTTTTTTAAGAAAAAATTGTTCTTGGTTCATTAGTAAGGTTGTATGTAGTACACATACCCTGAGGAATTAACAGTGGGATTTTATCTTGAATCACTGCAGTGCAAATGTGTTCCATGAAGGTGACAAGATAAGGTATTGAAAAATCTTAATCCAATGATGTTGGATGGAGCGTGCCTTTGAAGGGAATTTAGAGGGTCTGTGACATAGTTGCTCTTAACATTCTCAGTGGTAAGAGATTGTGGGGTTGTGAGGTTGAAGCAAGCTTGGTGAGTTTATGGTCTTTCATGGAATAGAATCCCTACAGTGCAGAAGGAGGCCATTCAGCTCACTGAGCCTGCACCTACAACAATCCCACCCAGGCCCTCTCCCTGTAATGCCACATATTTACCCTGCTAGTCCCCCTGGAGCTAAGGAAGAACTTAGCATGGCCAATCAACCTAACCAGCTCATCTTTCAGACTGAGAGAGGAAACAAGAGCAGCTGGAGGAAATTCATGCAGACACAGAGAGAACATGCAGACTCCGCATAGACAGGGACCCAAACCGGGAATCAAACCTGGGTCCTTGGCATTGTGGGGCAGCAGTACCAACCACTGTGCCAGTGTGCTCATAGACTGAACCAAGTAAAACATTTGAAATTGCCACAGGATGTAAAACCAAATGACATAGGCTCAAGATTAGAAAAGAGAAAATGCACAGAAGGTTTTAGTTTAACTCTATGTACTGGATACTCAGCATCGTAACTTTAAAGGAATATTACATATCCTCAACTGTATTACTGATCAATGTCCCTGGAAAGAGTCAGACAAAGATGTGTAGATTGATATTTAGTTTAAAAAGCCTTTAATTATCAGGACAGCTGAAGGTCTTGAAGCTTTTTACTTTGGAAATGTACAGCTTTCAAAAAAAAAATTGACATTTTCAAATTAATGAGAAGATGAGACAAAGTCCTCATGGATAAGCTTGATAGGAACATAGAAACATAGGAAATAGGAGTAGGGTCAAGTGGCCCCTTGGGCCTAATTAGCCATTCAACCAGATCACTGCTGATCTTCTACCTCAATGCGATTTTCTTACACTGTCCTGATATCCCCTGATGCCTGTCAAACTGTCTAAAAATCTGCCAATCTCAGTGACTGAGCCTTCACTGTCCTCTGGGGCAAAGAATTCCAAAAATTCACCACCATCTGAGTGAGTCTATCCCTTATTCTGAGACTGTCTCAGTTGTTGATAGCACCCTGCACCCCCCATCGCCTCTGTCAAGCACCAGAAGTTTGAAAAGCGCCTCCATCTGCTCCTTCCCTATTGGGCAAGCTTCCAATTGCCTAACAGGGAAGCTTGTACTCTATGATTTGATTTGATATGTTATTGTCACATGAATTAGTATAAAGTGAAAAGTATTGTTCCTTGCGCGCTATACAGGCAAGAATTCTCACAATACCAGGTTAAAGTCCAACAGGTTTATTTGGTATCACAAGCTTTCGGAGCGCTACTCCTTCCTCAAGTAACTCAGTCCTGTTGGACTTTAACCTGGTGTTGTGAGACTTATTGCTGTGTCTACCCCAGTCCACATCATGGCTATGCAGACAAAACATACCATTCATAGAGAAGGAAAGGAGAGAGTGCAGAATATAGCGTTACAGTCATAGCTAAGGTGTAGAGAAAGATCAACTTAGTGCAAGATAAGAGGCCTACGGGATGATAAGCTGACCATCCCACATGGTCATCTTAACATCCTTCCCCCTCTTGAGTCTGTTTCTTCCCCTACAAAACATGGTCCTTGCCGTTGCTTGGTGATCGGCCTGGAGTTGATTAGAGGCAAGACTGGATCTGGGAACGTGAAGCAGATTGGAGACCTTTGTTTCCAAAGGAAGCATCGTAAAGCTACACTGTTTCTTCCTGAGGTCTTGCTTCAGCTGGGGTCCTTCCATCTCAGAATTCATGCCCTTACCAACTGGAGAGACAGACATACGGTTCTAGTCATGGCTCAACACTGGTGGTGATTGTCCCATGGCTGATAATGATGCTTGCAGTGGCACAGCTTCCCTACTCCTGACATGATCCAAGTGCTTCCTGACTACTTTGTTCTGCACTTGAACACGTATCCCGTTTTTCCGTTATGGTCCTGGGGACCCAACTGAGACCGTACCCAAAGTTCCTCACATGGACGTGCCTGCCGGTTTTGAACACTGTTTCTGTCCTTGCAGAATCATAGTTCTTCTGACTACAATGAGTAACTACCCAGCTCTCCCAGGACCTGAGCTGTATTCTCTTCAGACATATTGACTGCCTATACATTCCCCCAAACGATAAAAAAAAATTAAATGCACCGCTATCATCACAACCTTTTCCACAACTGTAATGAAATCAGGTTTATAGGCAACGGCAGATGACTCAGTGCATCGGCATTAGCTATCCAGTTTGTGGACAGTGCTCTAGGAGGATTTTATAAGACACCAATAACAAAGCCCAACTTGTATCTGGGTGGAGGCAATGGGGGTATCACGTCTACCGTATACATATTGATGGAACTTTTTAACACCAAAGTCAACTGCCAATCTCTCTTTCTTGATCTGGGAATACCTCAGTTCAGCATCCAACAAGGTTCTAGATGCACATGCAACAGGCTACTCTGTTCCATATTACTGGCACTGTGCCAGTACCCATTTTAACCCCAAAAAGGGCTTTATGGTGGCCACCAGTCAATCAGCATACAGTTCTTCAATCCAGGGCACAGGATATCTGTCAAGTTTGGAAATCTGATTGACAGTCAACTTATGGTCTCCACAATGTCGGACTGACTCATCAGGGACAACAAGTGCTGCCTGCTCTGTAAACTGTAGAGGTCTTATGATGCTCAGCTTTTCCAGCCATTCCATTTCTGACTTGAGTTTTTCCAACAGGAGTACGGAGCTAGTCTTACTCTAAAATACTTAGGCATAGCATCAGGATCGAAATAGATCATAGCTTTGGTTCCCTTTATTTTCCCAAGCCCTTCCTGGAAAACTTTGGAGTACTTATTGGTGACTTTATATTGTCCCCCTGTGCCCAGCCTGAAGATCTCTAGCTAGTTCAGTCTGAAATGTTGGAGCCAATCTCTCCCCATAAGACTAGGTCCTTGTCCCCATACAATGAGGAGTGAAAGTCAAGCTGACTGCTGCCTAGAAGTCACTAGGGTCACCCTAGTGCCCTTTTCTTGCAATGGTTCCCCTACATAGATGGCCAACCTGGCCTTTGTGCTTTTGAAGTTCAGGGGCTAAATACCAGTCCGGGAGGCGATAATAAATCTACTCCCCGATTAGAGAGACTGCAGCCCCTGTATCCGTTTCCATTTTTAATGAGTAGCCATTTACTAACAACCACCATAATGAGAGCAACCTTCATCGTGGTGATGAATTTAATTGCATTGTCCCAGTTCCTGGTAGTGGGCCTACCTGTAAGGTACAGTCTGTCAGTGGCCTTGACTTTTTTTTCCCCAAAAAGCATGCATTTTGACTGTCCCTATAGCTTTGCCTTGGTTGTGGTCTTCATCAGCACTTGCAATCATCCACCGTCTGGCATCTACAATCTTCTGGAATTGCTCCCTAGGAGTCTGATGGCTGTCCCTGCCCTTCCTTGATGACCTGGTGATGCAACTTGGGTTTCACCACTGTAAGGGATTCTGTGATATTTCACTAATACCATTGCTTTAATTTGAGGGCTGAATGCTGCAAAAGGGCTCTCCTCCAATCAGAAGACACTGTTACCTGATGTCCCTGTAGCTTCTGAGCTCCTTTCTCCATATTCTCCAATCATAGAGCTATCTCAATGGCCTTCTTTAGATCCAGATTGGTTCTGCCAATAATTTGGACTCCTATACTGTTAATTCGACAGACCAGAGTATCTCATAACATGTTGTTCAGGGATGGCCTGAATTAACAGTGCTCTGCCAGTTTTCGTAGCTTGGTCAGAAGTTCAGTGACAGATTCCCCAGGGGTTCTCCCTGCTATGTTAAAGTGATATTGCTGGAATATTATGGAAGGTTCCATAATATTCCAGCCTTTAACTTGAAATGTACATAAAGTGTTGATGTCCTTTAACTAAGTCCACCAGTTCATTAAAAGTTTTGGTGTCAGGGGCATCCGGGTAGTCAGGCTTTTTATGACACTGAAGATCTGGGCCCCGCATGCCATCAACAGGATCACTTTCTGCTTCCCGTCCTCCTCAATATTTTTAGCCTGAAAAAAAATCAACCCTTGCGCTCTGCATACTGGGCCCAGTCTTCTATGATTGCATTGTAGGCTTCAAGTTTACCAGAGGCATTTTTCTGACTGAAGGATTACTTGTCTCAGCATTAAAGGTTGTCCAGAAGAAAACTCATTTTACTCCTCGTCAATGTAATAATCTCGCTGAAGCCAGTCTTAAATCATCATCACCCTTTATTTACAACATGCATAAAGTGGCGACTACAGTGTACAGATAAAGCCTGGACTCCTTCAGCTACCGGCCTGAAAGGAGCCAGCTGGTTTTAAACCTCCTGATCCTTTCCTATTGGGTGAGCCGCCCTTTACAAGGCCCATGAAGGGATTTATTGACGATCCCCCATGGCCATCATAATAGCAAGTACCTAGTTGAGGGGACCAAAACTGTACACATTACCCAGGTGTGGCCTCACCAAAGCTCTACACAATTGGAACAAGACCTCTTTACTCCTGTACCCAAATACTTTTACAATAAAGGCCAACATACCATTTTCCTTCTTAATTGTTCAGTGTACCAGCATGTCAGCTTTAAGTGACTCATTAACAGAGACATTCAGGTCCCTTTGGACATCAACACTTTATGCACATTTCAAGTTGGTGAGAGAGGATTAAGTATACAAATAAATTACAAAGACATCAGGTTAATTTAAATGTTAGGAACTAATTTTTTTTCCGGAGTGTTGTTGACCTCTGGAATAAGATGTCAGGTTGCGCAGTGAGTGTAGATTCATAGCAAACAGTCTAAGTGGAGCTGGTTGGCCTGAATTCAGAGAAGGTAGGTAGAATGAAATTAAACCTACTATGAAAGTGTTGAAACTTGGTTTGAGCTTCATTCGGAGATGTTCCATCTTACCTTTTGGTCAACAATTATTGTTTTGACAACAAATGTCTTAAAACAAAATAGAATATTTTAAATGACAGTTTACTGTAAAATGAGGAGTCTTGTGTTACTTTCCTGTGCTGTGAGAGTAGCTATATTATTACTAAACCTATTTTGCATTACTAAATCTTATGGAAACAAGAATCACATTTCACCAATACCATTTGATGCTGTGGTTCTTTTACATCCTCCACTCAAATTCCTCCTACCCGCCATTACTTCACCTGAGTACTCAAACTCAAAATCCTCTTTCCAGATTGAAGTTGGGGCTGGATAATACCATAAACCTTTTGCTTTACATAGGTTTCATGCAAATACAAACTATCAGTGTAAGGACAAAATCTGGAGTGCAAACTGAGTGCATTGTTTCACAACAAGGATCAGCACTTTTATTTAAGCTCTCCTCAAAGTGATCAACATTCCTTGCCTTGTACATGAACACACGCATGAATCATTTCAAATTAATATGCATTTAACAACTTCTAACATTCCCCCAAATGATCAAACATAAAATTCTCTCAGTGAAAGTTGGTGCTTACCCAGTTTCAGTGTTGGCAGTGTTATTGGTTTGTTCTCATAATCACCGAGTTGATCCTTGGATTCAAACCTTACAGGATGACACTGGCTGGGATTGGCAGAACTACTGCAAAGACATTTTGAAACCTTTGAGGAACAAAGCAGTTTTGCACAAAAATAGAAATAATAGAGGAATTTTAGAAAATGTTTCTAATCGGTTTCTACTTCCTGGGTTTTCCTTCTACATCAAGGCAAGTAACAAATCAGATTTTGAAAAGCAAGGAAGTGTTGGAAGTGCACAGCAAGTCCCACAGTTTCTTAAATTATTTCAGTTATTGACCCTTCACTAAAAGTAGAAGAAAACGAAACTCCACAAAACAGATGGGACCTTGCTGCATACAATTTAATTAAACAATGACTCCACTTCAAATATACATCATTGCCTGCGAAGCACTGGAGGACACTAAGGTTGTGCAAGATGTTATGTCATAGAAGCAAATAGAATTGAAGGGGGCCATTTGGCCCATTATCACGGGGGGGGGCTCTTTTGCAAGAGCTATCCCAATTTGTTCCACTCCCTTCTTCTTTCCTTCTCGCACTGCATATTTCTGATTTTCAACTATTTATCTAATTCCCTTTCTGTCAATGGAGACTGTATGTCCCAATCTACTTTATCAAAGGCCCTCATAATTTAATGTACCTCTATTAGATATCCTCCTAATCTTTGCCAAGGAGAAATGACCCAGTTTCTCGAGACTCTTCAGATCAATTAATTCCCCTCATTCCCCTATAGTTCGAGGAAATCTTCTTGCATCCTCTCCAATACTTTGAAATTCTTTCTAGAGAATGATGCCCAGAATTGAACCCAACAATCTAGCTGGTCTAACTGGTGATTTTATAAAAGTCTACCATAACTTACAAACTTTTGTCCCCTATTGTCCATTTATAAAAATGAGGTTCCCATTTGTTTTTTTTTCAAACAGCTTCATAACTTTGTCCTGTCATCTTTAAAATATTTTGTACATAAATCTGAGTCTCTCAGATCCTGCATTTTCTTTAAAATTGTACCATTCTGTTTATATTGCCTCTTTCATTCTTTCTTCTAAAATGTATCAAACATATACAAATTTAAGTTCTTTCTTTAGCAACTTCCAACATTTGCTATTGCTCTCCTATTTATTTAACAAGGAACAAATGTATGGCACTTTCATTGGGGCTGAGAGAATGCTGTTGTTTGTGTTGCAAATGCAGACACCTTAATAAAGCCTAATAAAGCTTTATTAATAAGAGCTTAGAAATGGAAAGGAGGTTATGCTGAACTTATAAAAGACAGGAGGTAGACCTCAGCTGTGGTACGGTTCTGGGCATCACACTATAGGAAAGATGTGAATGCAATGAGAGCGAGTGCAGAAGAGGCTTATGCAAATTGCTCCAGAGAAGAGGAATTAATTATGAGGATAGTTTAGAGAGGTTGGGAACTATTCTCCAAGAGAAGGTGGCTGAAATGGAGATTTAACAGAGGTGTTCGAAATCATGAGGGGGCAGGACCAAGTAGATGGGGAGAAACTGTTCCTGCTCATAAAAAGCTCGAGAACGAGAGGGCACAGATTCAAAGTGATTCTCAAAAGCAGCAAGTATGATGCGAGGAAAAACTTTTTCACACATCAAGTTTGGCTCTGGAATGCACAGCCTGAAAGTGCAGTGGAAGCAGATTCAATCGTGGCATTCAATAGGGCACTGGATGATTATTGGAATAGAAACAGTGTGAAAGAGTACAAGGAAAAGGCAGGGGAATGGCACAAAGACAAAATGTTTGCTTGGACAGCCGGCATGGACACAATGGGCTCCTCCTGTGCCATAGTAAGTCTGGAATTCTGTTGTTGAAAACATAATTCTAGCATTGTGGGTAGGGGTTGTCTTTCCTCCACTTTCAGCTGATGATGGAGAGTCTGTTGTGTTCTTCCCAGTAGCCGGACGAGTTGATCATTCCTTACCAAGGTTACAATTTTCCCCAAAACCACACAGAAGTACGAAAACGTTATTAAACAGAATATGTACTTTTTCTTGCTACCTTCACTCCTTTTTTACAAAAAAGGCATGCATCTATATAGCTCCATTAGGTCCACCAGGCTGTTCATGCCAATTAAGTATTTCAGCCAATGAAGTAGTTCTGAAGTGTAGTCATTGTATTAATTTAGAAAACATGCAGCCAATTTACACACAACCACTCCTATAAACAATGTAATAATGAATGTATAATCTGTTTTTGTGTTGATGATTGATGGGTTATTAGACTAATAGTGATTTGATTGTACAAAACTTGAGAATTGCTGAAGAAAGACAATGCCATGTCATCGAAGTTTTTCATATTGCACTCATCAGCATAGTTAGCAAGGATACCAAAAGTAAAGGGGTGAATATATACTGCACAATAAGAGAGTCCTGATTGGTTGATAAGTGGACTCTTATTAGCAAAGATGTTGTCAAGAAGAATGCACCACGGGACAGTTAACTGCCATGCTTTTGTTCACATTCAAACCAGACAGGTCGACTCTGATTGTCAACATAAGAAATAGGAGGAGGAGTAGACACCATTTGCAAAATGCATTGCAGCAACCTCTATCATGACCTATAAGAACAAAGGTAGCAAGTGCATGGGAACACCAGCATTTGTATATTTTGCTCCAAGGCACATACCATCCAGAATTGGAACTATTTTATTCATTTATGGGATATAGGTGTCATTGGCTGGTCAGCATTTATTGCCCATCCCTAACTGCCCTCCATTTCAGAGACTATTCGAGAGTCCACCACATTGCTGTGGATCTGCAGTTACATGTAGGTCAGACCAAGTAAGGTTTCCTTCCCTAAAGGGCATTACTGAACCAGATGTATTTTTATGACAATCAACAATAGTTTCATGTCCATGAGACGTATAATTCCAGATTTTTATGGCATTTCAATTCTGCCATTTGCCTTGGTGAGATCTGAACCTAGATTACAGATCCTGCCCTGAGTCTCTGGACTACTAGATCAGTGACAGCACCTGCATGCTACTGCCTCACCGATCCTTCACTGTCTCTGTCTCATGCTGCAGTATCTCTTGTAGATGATGCCTACTCCTCCTCTTATTTCTTACATTCTTATGTTGACCTGTCTGGTTTGAATTCGGAACTCCCACTTTACAGCACAGAGAGTACTTACACCAGACCGTGGTAGTTCAAGAAGGTAGTTTAACATCACTTTCAAGATCAATTAATGATATGCAACAAAAGCTGGCCTTGCCTGTGATGCTTAGGGCCCATGAACAATTAAAATTAAGTTCCAGGGTGCAGCAGTTCCAGAAATAGTTCCACCATCATCTTGGTGACCTACACTGCCTCCAATTTAAGCAATACAATATATTATTTTTAAATCTCAACTTTGTTTTTAAATTCCTCATCCCTCCCTATCCTTGTAACTGTTGAACCTACAATCCTCAGGTCTTTGTGTTTCTTTAATTATGGCCTCTTGTGCACTCCCTACTTTAATTGCTCCACCAATTGTGGCCGTACCTTCAGTTACCAAAGCTTTAAGCTGAATCCTACCTTAAACCTCTCCATCATAATAATCCTTAAAAACCAAGAATAAGAATTTTAAAATTGAGGCACTGCTGGAACATAATACAAGCTTTTGGGTATCTATTTTAAAACTTTCTTAAGTTGTTCAGTATCATATTTGGTTCAATAGCAGTTCCGTGAAATGTCTAGGGACATCTTATTACATTAAATGCTATGTCCAAGCAAGTTGTTGTTGAAACAAATAAGAGACTTAAAACAATAAACATTGATTACTGACACTCACACATGTTGCGTTGGATTGGATGCAGAAACGGAGGGTTGCTGCTTAGATTTTTTGTCTAATCCTGCAGCTACCAGGCGTAACAGGAGTTGATACTGTTCCTTCTCATTCTTCTCAATGCTCTGCAAAAATAAACTTTGTTTTTTAATTTTGGAGAATCTCCCCTCCTTTCCTGAAGGCTGGGGAACAATTACTGTACCGTTTTCCATCTGTGAGCCGAGATATGATCATCAGTAGATTATTTAACATTAGGGTGCGAGCCTAAAGTTGTTTTCATCAGATATCGCTATGCATTCATACGTTAGCAAGGAGACATCATCTGGCAATCAGGAATAGGAGCTGGAAGCAAATTTTCTCTGTAACTCCAGTTAGCAACTGACTTAGATCAGTTCAAGGATTGAATCTGGGACAGATTTCAGTGCCTAAGACTGAGTGACTTCAGTACTGCATATGAAAAAGAAAAAAACAACTCAATGGGCAACATCCATAAGAAGGGGCACATTTATCAAGAGTTGTATTTAGGTGGGGGGGAAATAAGACAGGATTCTTCCCCTTGCTCTGCTTAAGTGGGTCTCTAAAGGTACATGTGGCTACTCCTCATTTCTGAAAAATAACGTATTGAATGATTTAAATGGTTTAGAATGCGGAGTGAAGTGCCACTTTGTCTTAATGCTAGCTTGGAATCATAAGACATGGAACTCAGGTTGGGAGGAGTGAAGGGGGGATTGGTTGCTGGCTCCGAACAGGGAGTGGGGGGATAGTATACATCAGCTTCGTGTCTAATCAGCTCAGTGTTTTCTGTTTTTATTTTTGACCTATTACTCACCTCATTCACAGTGCAGTGGTGGCTTCTGACATTTTTCCTGCCTGGTGATGGTGTTGGTGGAAGGCTATGGTACTTAACAGGAAGAGGCTGCTGCTCACTGGTTTCTTCTGGAAGCTCATAGAATGGTCTGTTAGGAAAATCAGTACAAAATAAAACTCCTCTATGTGAATTGTACATCAGAATATTGTTGGTCTATAGTTTCCCACTTTTTGCCTCTCTCCTTTCTTGGATAGGAGTGTTGCATGAGCATGCTTCCAGTCCACTGGTACCTTTCTGGAATTTTGGAATATCATATCTAATGCATCCACTATCTCTGCCGTCACCTCTTTTAACACCCTAAGGTGTAGACCATTAGGTCCCGGGGACTTATCTACTTTTAAACTTTTCAGTTTACTGATTACCTTCTCCCTGGTTATAATAATTTCACCAAGTTCCACTGTATTAACTAGTTTTTGGAACAGAATTATTATCTTCTATCAAGAAGACAGAAACAAAGTATTGATTAGTGCCTCTGCCATCTCTGAATTTCACATCATTACCCCACCGTTTCCATCCTCTAAAAGGGCCAATATCTACTTTGACTATTCCCTGCCTCTTTAAATACTTACAGAAACTTTTGGTTGTTAGTGTTTATGTTTTTAGCTAACTTCCTTCAATAGTCCATTTTAGCATTTTTGATATTGTATTTGTTGGTGTTTGAAGTTCTTCCAATCCTGCATGCTGCTACTAACTTTTGCAGTATTATATGCTCTCGTTTTTGCCGTTGTGTTATCTTTAATTTCCTTATTTAGCCATGGATGATTTTTTTTTACCCTTCTTCAATTCCTCTTCCTCTCAGGACATTAGTTGAGATGTCTTTAATATCTCCTTAAACAGCTGCCACTGTTCTTCTACCATCTTCCCCTTTAATGCTCTAGCCCCGTGCACTTAGGCTAACTTTTTCCTTAGGCCTGCATAATTACCCTTGCCCAATGCTAAAACTCGAGTATGTGATTCTGTCCTCTCACCTCCAATCTGAATTTGAAATTCTACCATACTGTCATCACTCCTTCCAAGTGGATCCTTAAATACAAGGTCATTAAATGAATCCTTCCTCATTAAATACTAGATCTAAAGTAGCCAGTTCTCAGGTTGGCTCCATAACATGCTGCTCTAAGAAACAGTTCTCATATACTCCGTGAACCCTTCCTCAAGGAAAAGTTGGTTAATGTGAATGTTAAAGTTGCCCATAATTACCACTGTGCCCTTTTCACAAGCCCTCCTTATTTCCTGATCTATACAATGCCCTACTTCTGAAGTACTGTTTGGGGGCCTGTAAATTATTCCTAGTAATGTGTTTCTTTCCTTGCTTCTTATTTCTACCCAGACTGACTCAACATGTGCCAATATAATTTTATGTCATCCTTAACCAATAGAGCAACTCCACCTCCTAATCCTTGTCATCTGTCCTTCTGGAAATTGAATATCCTTGGACATTCAACTCCCAGTCCTGATTCTCTTGTAACCACTTTTCAGTGATTTACAGAAACTAGAAACAGGAGTAGGCTATTTGACCCTTCGAGCTGATCACTGAACTCGATGATGGCTGATCATTGAATTCAATATCCTTATCTCCCCCCGCTCCTCATGTCCCTTGATTCCTTTAGTCCCAAGAGCTATATCTAATTTCTTCTTGGAATCGGACAACATTTAAGCTTCAACTACATTCTGTGGTAGTGAATTTCACACATTCATCACTTTCTGGGTGAAGAAATTTCTCATCACCTCAGTTCACCTCATCCCTTATCCTCAAACTATGACCCCTTGTTCTGGACCCTCCCACCATTAGGAACTTTTTTTCTGAATCTACCCTGTCTAATCTAATCCTGTTAGAATTTTATAAGATCCCCTCTCACTCTTCTAAACTTCAGCGAATACAATCCTAACCAGCTTAGTCTCTCCTTACATGATGGACCTGCAATCCCAGGAATGAACCTGGTAAACCTTCACTGTACTCCCTCTATAGCAAGGACATCCTTCCTCAGATAAGGACACCAAAACTGCACACAATACTCCAGATGTGGCCTTACCAACTCCCTATACAATTGCAACAAAACATCATTATCCCTATACTCAAATCCTCTCGCTATGAAGGCCAACATACCATTTGCCTCCTTTAATACCTGCAGTACCTGCACGCTTACTTTCAGAGGCTGATGTGCAAGGACTTCAAGGTCTCGGTGAGTATCCACCTCTCTCAACTTATATCCATTCAAATAATAATCTGTCTGTCTATTATTGCTACCAAAGTGGATAATCTCACATTTATTCATGTTATACTGCATCTGCCATGCAGATACCTACATGTTGAGCCTGTTCAAATCACACTGCATCCTCCTCACAGCTCCCACCCAACTTTGGAGATAATACATTCAGTTCCCTCTTCCAAATCATTAATATATAATGCGAACAGTTGGGGTCCCAGCACAGATCCCTGCGGAACTCCAGTAGTCACTGACTGCCGATCAGAAAAAGACCCATTTATGCCAACTCTTTGCTTCCTATCTGTTAACCAGCCTTCTATCCATTTCAAGACATTACCTGCAACCCCAGGTGCTTTAACTTTACGTAGTAGTCTATTACGTGAAACCTTGTCAAAAGCCTTCTGAAAGTCTAAATAAACCATGTCCACTGGTTCTCCTCAGTCAACTCTACCAGTTACATCCTCGAATAATTTCAATAGATTCATCAAGCATGATTTCCCTTTTGTAAATCCATGCTGACCAGGTCATACCTGATTGCCACTATTTGTGTTGTCAGCTCATCAACTTTGAACAACACTGCACACAAAATATGGAGTACGAAATTCCTGAAAGTAGTTATTTCGCCCCAGTTTTCTTTTCAATGTATAATGGAAATCACACTAAACAGAAACTACTCTTCCAGGCATTTCAACCCCTTGTAAATGTATAGTGCAGTTAAGTATTTCATTACAAGCGTACTAGGTTTCACAAGGAAATGACAGTTGCAAACAAGAAAATTAATAGATGTTAATCAAGCTCTTGCATATTGAAGTCAGACCGTCAGTGATAATTTGACCAGATTTTGCAGTCATAATTCAATCTCCATTTTAAACTCATATATTCAGCACTTCCATTCTGAATTCCTATATCCACATTTACAATGGAAACAGTCCATGTAAACTGGTCAACTGCAATTAAATATTCCCTCCAATGTCTCTATTGGAAAGGGTGTAATAATTATTGCATGATTAAATTATACAGGCAGTTTCCTTCATAAATGTGGACAGGAAATAGCAATAGAAAAAGTTGACAGGGAATGCATGCAGGCCTAAGATTATTATATTATAGATTTTAAAGAAGATAAGAATAAATTGGTGCTGTGACATTCATAACACTACATATTACCTCTGTTTTATCTTGTCAAATTCATGCCAATTCCTTTCATTTCCGTAATTCCTTCTCCTTGATTCTCGGTCAACATCTAAGTCAAACAGCAAGGGCCAAAAAGCAATGTGATTGATACTCCTTTAGGCCAGTTTAGCCTTACAAAAAAATAATTTCAATGGAATTTCACAAATTAAGATGCTTGGTCGATAGCCAAAGGTCCATCTTCGGCATGCTGGATTTCTACCCAAAGGGCAATAGAGTTCACAGATTATACTTTCTCTGCAGATTCTGCCTGAACAATTTTTGTACTTTCCCTGGCAGATTCTCATGTGTGAAAAACATAAAAATATGGACAGAAAACATTGCTGGAGAGCACAATACACAATGGTGAGAATATACTAAATAACAGGTGGACCTCAAAATGTGAAAATATAGAAATTGTTATATGAGATGCACCTTTCTTTAGAAGTTGTGACAAAATGGCATCTCATCATTTGGTTCCCTATGCAGATGTGGCATACAGTGAAAAGTATCTGTACTTCTGCTGTAGATGCAGACTAAATATGTCAAAAAAGTTCGGACTACTTTATTTTTGTCCAATTTCTGTTTATTTCTGACAGCATGGCAAGCCTTTAAGAGAATTAAAACGTGTTAATAGTTACATCCTCTTTTTTTCAAACCTGTATTTTTGACTTCCAAAACATTTATGTTGTCCATAATGTTTCAGTAAAGCAATGGTGGGCAACCTGTGGCCCGGGAGCCAAATGTGGCCCACGTGGGTGCTGAATGCAGCCAAAAAACATTTTGTCGACTGCTGGCCATGCATGGGGTTGCCACATTTTATTCATTTCCATCTGCACAGTTCTTTACCTACTGGTATGACTGAAATTACATGCACGTAAAGCAAGGGAAAATGAAGTGAGGGCTGTGAGAGCTGTATGCTTGCTCTGCATCCAAAGTGTAAATATTTATTTTGTTTCTACCATTTGAAGTTGATGACAGTTCTAGTAATATGTAAATGATCAAGCATTTTCTATAACTCGTTATTAAATATTCAGGGTGTATGAAATGACTTATTCGTGGGGTCACAGTGAGTGAACAAGCCTGATTTCAATCTTTCAATAAAGGAAGGCCATTCATGCATCCTATTCACTAGCTTAGGTTACCCATCACTGCAATAAAGTTAATGAATTCACTATATCACTCTGAGTATCCCACTCAGCACTTTTTTTAAAAGCTGCGATAATGAGTATCCCACTCTGCACTTTTCTTAAAAAATTTATGATAATCTGTGCTACTCTCTCTTCACATTGAAAAATAGTCTTCGCTCTGTTTGGAACTCTGGGGGTCAGAGCATCTTGATTTGTTGCATCTTGTACATGTCCCAAATCCAAGGCATGGTCTATCAACCCTGAGCTTGAGACTCAGGTCCTGCTCCTTCATTCCAGCAAGAGCAAGGAAGCCAGGAGCAGGCAAACAAAAAAAAAAGCAGAAAATGAAGGTATTAGCATTGAAAAGAAACTTAGAGGAGCGTTTGGCTGTTTTGAAGGAGAAAAAGCAAAGGTGGAAGGAAGTGATGATCAGTCTTGGCAGCAGACAAATGTATATATGAAGGAGAACAAGGGAATTCCAAAACCTATCTGTAGCAGTGGCAAAGTACAGAACTGGTGGCTGTGGTAAGCAATGTTGCTTCTATTTCTATAAAAATAGAAAACGAAGCTTCAGTACCAGCAAAACTAACAGGTTCTAAGTCTGCAGCAAATAAGGCTTAGTCTGAGACTTGTAGCAGAGGTCTATGATTGGTTAAAGGGGCAGGATGACTTGCTAGTGATATGTAGTATTGGATTGCTTCAGAATCTAAGCTCCTAATATATACATGAGAGGAAGGTAAATAGTTAAAGAAACAGAGAGAGAGATGGATGGCAGAATGAAGATCTGTACCAATTTACACCTATCAAAACATGTTCTTACCGAATTTGAAGTCTGCTCTCGGTAAAGATTCACCAGAACTGCAGTAACGGAGGTCAGTCAGGGAGGAGGAACGAATCTTTAAAGAAGAAAGTGCATCATTAATATTCAGTACAAAAAAAATCAGCACAATCTATTGGTGTACTATGCAAATAAACATTCTGGGAGAGTTACACACACAAAACATGTTCATTTTTTCACTTTTGTCCTCACTAATCATTCTCTTGACACACTGGGTCAGGATTGGCTGGGAAAATAACAATGCACGTGGTTACTGACACAAAAAGTGGCTAGTAACTTGTGACAAGGAAGGAATACGCCATGAGTTACAAATCATCACAAGCTGTTGGATGATTTGTACCACTGTGTCATTAGTCTCATGTTATTAAACTCAATTTTCATGAAGTCCACATTAATTGCCTATAAACCCATCACAGAAAATCCAGTTGAAAGTAGTAGATTAAGTACCCTCTCAATCTCATGATAATGTTGACAGCTGTCTAATTTTGAATCCAGAAAATTAATAACTAAAAGTGTGCCCTGTCATTCCTTCAGGTTGTAAATTGTTTTTGGAATGGTTTTGGTTTCATCACCATTCTAGGGTTTGAGCACATAATTTTAACTGCCATTTTAGTGTATTACTGAGGAAATGTTACATTTCAAACTCAATGGTGGTCCAGGGGTTCAGATTTGGTGCTTTCACTGCCATGGGCCAGGTTCAATTTCCAGTCAAGGAATGTAACTTTTGTTTTCCCCGACTCAGTGGTAGTTCCCTTGCAAGATCTGAGCGCATAATCTAGACGGAATCAAGGGATATAGGGAACAAACTGCATGGTGAACTTGAGCAGAAGAGCAGTCATGATCAAGGGCCGTATGACCTATTCCTGCTCCTATTTTCTATGCTATATTCTTAAAAATGCCAAATTTAAAAAACTTAATGTTTCTCTTTACCTCCATTTATTTTTCTTTCTTAAACCAATCTTTCTTTCCCTCTCTTTATTTGACCTAGTTAACATAGAACATAGAACATAGAACATTACAGCGCAGAACAGGCCCTTCGGCCCACGATGTTGCGCCGACCAGTTAAAAAAAAACAATGACCCACTAATCTAAACCAATCCCTTTTCATCCATAAACCTATCCACGGATCTCTTAAACGCCCCCAAACTAGGCGCATTTACAACTGCAGCAGGCAGGGCATTCCAATCCCTCACCACCCTCTGGGTAAAGAACCTACCCCTGACATCCGTCCTATAACTACCCCCCCTTAATTTAAAGCCATGCCCCCTCGTGCTAGCTTTCTCCATCCGAGGAAAAGGGCTATCACTATCCACCCTATCTAAACTTCTAATCATCTTATATGTTTCAATAAGATCCCCTCTTAGCCGCCTTCTTTCTAGCGAAAACAACCCCAAATCCCTCAGTCTCTCCTCATAGGACCTCCCCTCCATACCAGGCAACATCCTGGTAAACCTCCTCTGCACCCTCTCCAAAGCCTCCACATCCTTCCTGTAATGTGGGGACCAGAACTGCACACAATACTCCAAGTGCGGCCGCACCAGAGTTGTGTACAGTTGCAACATGACGCTGCGACTCCTAAATTCAATCCCCCTACCAATAAACGCCAAGACACCGTATGCCTTCTTAACAACCCTATCTACTTGATTCCCAACTTTCAGGGATCTATGTACACATACACCTAGATCCCTCTGTTCATCCACACTATTCAAAGTCCTCCCGTTAGCCCTATACTCAACACATCTGTTATTCCTACCAAAGTGAATCACCTCACACTTCTCCGCATTAAACTCCATCCGCCACCTCTCGGCCCAGCTCTGCAACCTGTCTAAGTCTCCCTGCAAACTATGACACCCTTCCTCACAATCTACCACACCTCCAACTTTGGTGTCATCAGCAAATTTACTAATCCACCCAGCTATACCCTCATCCAGATCATTAATAAAAATTACAAACAGCAGTGGCCCCAAAACAGATCCCTGAGGCACACCACTCGTAACCGAACTCCATGATGAATATTTACCATCAACCACCACCCTCTGTCTCCTATCTGCTAGCCAATTCCTGATCCAATTTCCTAGACTACCCTCAATCCCATACATCTGCATTTTCTGCAGAAGCCTACCATGGTGAACCTTATCAGACGGCTTACTAAAATCCATATATACCACGTCAACTGCCTTACCCCCATCCACATCTTTGGTCACTTTCTCAAAAAACTCAATAAGGTTAGTAAGGCACGACCTACCCGCTACAAAACCATGCTGACTATCTCCAATCAATTCATTACTCTCCAAATAACTATAAATCCTATCCCTAATAATTTTTTCTAAAACCTTGCCCACAACAGAAGTAAGACTCACCGGTCTATAATTCCCGGGGAAGTCTCTGTTCCCCTTCTTAAACAATGGGACAACATTCGCTATCCTCCAATCTTCCGGTACTATACCAGAGACCAACGATGACCTGAAGATCAGAGCCAGAGGCTCTGCAACCACCTCTCTTGCCTCCCAGAGAATCCTAGGGTAAATCCCATCCGAACCAGGGGACTTATCTATTTTCAAACCCTCTAGAATATCCAGCACATCCCCCTTATCAACTGCAATACTGTCTATTTTACACCCCTGCAACCCAGTGTCCTCCTCAGCTATATTCATGTCCCCCTGCGTGAACACCGAAGAAAAATATTGGTTCAATGCCTCACCAATCTCTTCCGGTTCCACACACAATTTCCCTCCACTGTCTGTAACTGGCCCTAATCTTGCCCTAACCAACCTTCTGTTCTTGACATACCTATAGAACGCCTTAGGATTCTCCTTAATCCTATCAGCCAAAGTCTTCTCATGTCCTCTTTTAGCCCTTCTTAACTCACTCTTCAACTCCCTCCTAGCCAATCTAAAGCTTTCTAATGCACTACCTGAGCCCTCAAGCCTCATCCGAACATAAGCCTCCTTTTTCTTCTTAACCAACGAATCAACTTTTTTAGTGCACCACGGTTCCCTAGCCCTACCAAATCCTCCTTGCCTGACAGGGACATACCTATCACGGACTTGCAGTAGCTGCTCCTTGAAAAAACTCAGTTTAGACACCGAATTCACCCAATTTTTGTTTATTTGTTTATGGGACATGGACAGCACCAGATTTGATTTATTATTGTTATATGTATTAGCATAAAAGAAAAGTATTATTTCTTGGGCGCTATACAGACAAAACATACTGTTCATAGAAATGGGAGAGTGCAGAATGCAGTGTTACAGTCATAGTAGAGTTTAAAAGAGTTAGAATGAAGTTTGAGAAACATAGAAGGAGAGTAAAAGATAGAATTTGAAGGTATGCTGGGCACAGCTTGCAAGAAGTCGCCTTGCTCCGGCAGCATTTTGAATCAGTTTTGAATCAGGTTGGTCAGCATTCACTGTCCATCCCTAAATGCCCTCGAGAAAGTAGTGGTGAGCCACCTTCTTGAACCGCTACGGTCATGTGTCGTAAGAACACCAACAGTGCTGCTAGGAAGAGTGTTCCAGGAATTCAATTCATCCTCCTATTTATTTGTTTATTTCTCAAAACTTTGAGATCATTAAATAAATAATACATTATTAGTCCAATTGCTCAGTAAGAACCCAGATGCACTGTTACCCTCATTGCACCATTATCAGCTCTAACTTCCAGCAATTTACTGAACAAAAATCTTGAGCTGAAGGGCGAGGGGCAAAGTCTAACTAACTGGGCACGTCATGAGTTGCCCTGGCCCAGCAAAATCTGGCCAAATTACTTTTTGCTGCAGAAAGTTTCACAGGTCCAGCCATGGGTGCTCTTACACAAACCCTCCAGATAGCCTGACTCTTCAATCACAGGTAGTATTTAGCTTGGGATGATCTGAGCAGGGCAAGAAATAAGGACAATAACAGAATTAAAACAAATTTCCATCGCCTATTTTACCCAGTCTGTGCTATTAGCAACAATTGGACACTGTTGTTAGTTCTTATGGCCCTGATTTGGAAAGGAGAAAATCAGCAAGAGTTCTTTGTATGATCTGCTCTCCAATGGCCATTGCTTCCATGCTACATCGTCTGCTGTTGGTCACTGTTTCGTCAGCTGATGTACGAAGAATAGACATTGTGAGGTTCTTGAGCTACAAGTACCAAAGGAATTAATTTGCATAATGTGTTCCAGATCCTTAGATGTCGTATAACTAACCAGTTAATTACTTTTATTCCCCACAAGTTTAGCCAGCTTCTTCTGTAAACAAATGCAGCAGCCATTTTATGCACAGCAAGTCCCACAAACAGCAATCAAATAATCTGTTTTGTGGCGTTTGTTGAGGGATAAATGTTGATCAGAACATCAGAAAACTCCCATGTCCTTCCAATAGTACCATGGGAATTGATTTTTATGTCCAATCAAACTGAAAGGTGGGTTCTTGGTTTAATGTTTCATTAGAAAGGTGGCACCTCTGACAACGGAGGACTCTATCTGTACAGCAACCTAGAGGTGAGTGTTATTAACCTAAACTCCCTCTCATATTCCCAAAACAACCATATTGAAATTGAACTTCAAACAACTAAATTTTAGGACAAACAATACGTGAGACACATTTAAAATATTCATAAACTGAATGTGGAAATATGAAGTGTTTGTATTCCAGTTTTAAAAGTTTTTGCTAAGCAAAGACGTTGTCAAGGACTTAAAAATTGCAGCTGCATTGACCATTAAATCCGTAATTTCAAGCGTCATTTCTCAATGCTGGAGTGTACTTCCTTGGGCACTAGCAGCTTTGCACTAACTAGAGTCAAAAAGTCACACAGCAAAATGAAACGAGTGGAGACAGTTGCATCTATTCCAGTAATTTACATCACTGATTAATAGGCAAATCATGAAATCATCGTGATTTCTGGTTGGTAACAGCTTTATGTGGTCTTTCCAGGTACTGTGTTCCAGATCATAACTCAGGTGAACAATCCCAGTTTCTCTTGTCTCTCCATATAATTCCCTACCAGTAATTTATAAAGGGATTGTATAACTTCAATGTTTTTGTGCTCCATTTTGCTATTTATAGAGCTCAGGACCCCGTTATCTGTTTTTGTAAAAAAGCTTCATTAACCTGTCCTGCCAACTTCAAAGATTGTCTAATGAGTCTGAAACTGTACCTGTGAACTTCCACATCTCCATATTACAGCACCCCTATATTGCACCATTTAATTTGCCTCTCTTCATTTTTCCTCCCACTTCTTGTTATTACATTGCATTGGCTATTAGTCTGACCAATTCTTCATGTGTGAGCCTAAAAGGGGAAGTTATCAGTCAATGTCAATCCTGTTCATGTCCAATGTGTAGCATTTGCACTTACCAGGAGGGGGGGGATGTGACTGGATAGTAATTATGAATTTAATTTAATTTAATAATTAAATCATAAAATCATCTTGATTTCTGGTTGGGAACAGCTTTATGCGGTCTTTCCAGGCACTGTGTTCCAGATCATAACTCAGGTGAACAATCCCAGCTTCTCTTGCCTCTCCATATAATTCCCTACCAGTAATTTATAAAGATAATTTATAATTTATAAAATTACTGGAATAGATGCAACTGTCTCCACTCATTTCATTTTGCCGTGTGACTTTTTGACTCTAGTTAGTGCAGAGCTGCTAGTTCCCAAGGAAGTACACTCCAGCGTTGAGAAAATGACGCTCGAAATTACGGTTTTAATGGTAATTAAATTAATTGATAGTAATTACTGAAATTTAATTTAATCTACATAGATAGAGGATGTGGTTAAGAAGGCATATGGTGTACCGGTCTTCATCAATCGAGGGATTGAGTTTAGGAGTCGGGAGATAATGTTGCAGCTTTATAAGACCCTAGTCAGACCTCTCTTGGAGTACTGTGCTCAGTTCTGGTCGCCTCATTACAGGAGGGATGCGGAAGCTATTGAAAGGGTGCAGAGGAGATTTACAAGGATGTTGCCTGGATTGGGTGGCATGCCTTATGAGAATAGGTTGAGGGAGCTTGGTCTTTTCTCCTTAGAGAGACGAAGGATGAGAGGTGATCTGATAGAAGTGTATAAGATGTTGAGAGGTATAGATCGGGCAGATTCTCAGAGGCTTTTTCCCAGGGCTGGAATGGTTGCTACGAGAAGAAACAGATTTAAGGTGCTGGGGAGAAGGTACAGAGGAGATGTCAGGGGTAAGTTTTTCACTCAGAGAGTAGTGGGTGAGTGGAATTGGCTGCCGTTGGTGGTGGTGGAAGCAAATGCGATAGGGTCTTTCAAGAGACTTCTGGATGAGTACATGGGACTTAATAGAATTGAGGGTTATAGGAAAGCCTAGTAGGTAGGGATAAAATCAGTGCAACTTGTGGGCCGAAGGGCCTGTTTGTGCTGTAGTTTTTCTATGTTCTAATTAGAATAGAAATATTTAGCAGACTGTTTCTGCTTTGGCAAATTAAAGCATTCAGCTGCTATCCTAGCTGAAATTAGCCAATTCACTGTACAGCAAGAATTTAATCTTGAACTTTCCTGATTATACACAGAAATATACTTCAGGTTTAAGTTATGTGCTGCCTTTCATGTGGGCCAACAGAGGGGGCAATTTACTTCTAAGCTGTGACTCAATTCAGACTCAATAAAACCATATATCACACACACACTCACATCTGGTGTTCATCATAAATGTAATACTGCATTTTTTTCAACTAACAATCTAAACTGTAACCATTTGAATGTAATCCACATTTGTACTAAAAATACGATACAGCTATTCTCAATCTCTTTCCAGGCAAAGCTGAAAACCATTCACCAACAAAGATGAATATAAACTTCTCTTCCTCACCCTGCCACCACATTCAAGATCATCTCTCCTAAATCTGTAATTCAAAGCCCACTGAAAAGATGCAATAAAATAAATCATGCGTGGGGGCAGGCCAATAGCCATGACTGCTTGTTCTCTTTCTCTCTCCAGTGATGCAGAGGAAAAGACAGTAGCAAGCCAATGTGAAAAGAAAAGGCTTGCTCAATCACCAGAAACACCGACAGGTTACGAGCATAGCTGCTGAAACACCATCGAACTTAAATGGCTGAGACTCACACTTGCTAGTCAGATCCTTGCAGAAAAATTAGATGCACTCGTCACTCATTTTAGCTTCCCTCACAGAACCCTATTTTCATTTGACAGCAGATATGATGAAGTAATAGAGTAGAAAACTCCCCTTGAAGAGTGTGGGGCATGCAGGAGTGAGACAGTAGCCCTTTGAGGTGTGCAGGTCTCAGAGTAATACAGCTCCCAGGGACAATCTCATATGTTTCACACCATTGGGACAACATTCACATATTCAGAATTATAATAAACAAATAATGCAATGGAAAATATCAAATATTACAATTATCACCTTTGTGTAGTGGGGTTAAAAGGAAGCTTAGACTGCAACAAGATTGGAAGGGACAGAAAGGGTTAAATAGGCAGCCAGACTGAAATATTAAAACCTTCTGCAGGAAGGCACATGGAGACAAACTTCAGATAATTATCTCCCAGACAATACTAGACAGTCACACCCAAGTGTTACTCTTCAGAGTTTGCCGCAGCAATGAAGAATCAATGCTGTTTGTCATGATCCCTCAATGTCTGCCTTCGAAAAACAAATCAAGCATCAGGGTAACTGTGGTAATCAATATCCTTAGTTGAAATTTATGCATTAAAAGCTACTTGTAACGATTTGGTATTACAACAAGGTAGATGTGATTAACACAAGATACGAACAAAAGAATGATTAAAAGTAAAACCACATAGGTCAATTGAGATAGCACAATGTGACAAAAGCAGATCTTAGAATAACAAGATGATGACTTGATTGGAATTTCACATATAAACATTGTAATGTGAAAATGCACAAGAATGCTATAACAACCCACAGGGAGCCAAGTAGCTCTAAGCAATCCTGACTAAAGCTCTAAGTGCTTTCCCTCATGCATGTTGAACAAGCTTGGATAAACCACTTTTGTTGAAACTCTATGGTCTGGGAGACTTGGTTCATTCGATCCCTTTAGCAGTCTGATTATTTTCACAAGCTTATTTTTGACTAATGATAGCACTGACCTGTTTCAGTTGTTGGGTCTGCTTCCTCTGCACGGTGGATTTGGAGTCTACTTGCATGGCCTTGTAACCAAATGGTGACAATAACCTCACATAGCCCACAAATCCAGATATCGACTTCTTAACTGTGTTCACAAAGTTACCTAGAAAACAGAGAATCATTTGTTTTCTTCTAAGCCATTTCATTTTGCTCCATTTTCTCTTTGATTATTTCTTTGATGTGTTTTGGCTGGAGAAACAAACTGAAGGTCAACTGCAAGGTCACTGCTAATCCCTCTCTGCAGCTAATTGCAAGGAGGTGTCTGACAGCAGTCTCGAGCTAACCTCCTCATGATGAGTGTCAGATCAACTCATCATTTTCCTCAAACTGGGCACATATCTAACAATGTTGAAAACTGCACTTTACCATTTATAGCTCATTATACCACAGCCTTATCTACTGTCTTACTGAGTTATTTTTTATGTATTTTTGAACATCCTTTGGATGCCTCAATGAAACAGCCTGTTTAGCATCAACCAGTTCCATGCTAATTTAATTAGCAGTCTCCAACTAATTAAAAGACTAGAAAACAAATTTGGGGTTTGCAATTTTAGAAAGTATAACATTCGAGTGTAGGACTGGGAGACACTGAACTGTCACTGGGTTACCACAGTGATGGGTAGAGGTCTATAACCCAATATTTTATTGACAGACCTCTACCCATCACTGTGGTGCCCCAAAGATAGATCATTTTTTAAAATGCTCCATTCAAACAATGTTTTTTCTTTCATGGGATGTGAGCATCATTGGCTAGGCCACTATTTAATGCTCTTGAAAGGCGTGGTGGTAAGCCGCTGCTGTCCATGAAAAAAAAACCATTTCCCAAGTTTTGATAACAAAATCAAGCACTGCTATCCTTGGTCTACCAAGCTCCACATTCTCTACCAAACTGATTTCAAAATCCTCATCCTCATCTTCTTATACCCAGTATATACCTCAATGATTTCCTTCAACCTGGTGCCTCCACAGCTACACTCTCCTCCTTTGACATCACTGACAGCTGCACTGTGTCTCAGCTCTCTGGCATTTCTCCCTAAAACATCTGTTCTTTTCATATACTTTCAAATGTCCTCATCTATTAAATTTTACTTTTATGTTCTCCCCAAGTTTTCTGATCAGTGTTCATTTATACTTGCCATTTTGTAAGATGTGTTTTTTTTAATGGAAAGCATTACAGAAATACAAGTTATTGTTTGATGCCATTTCAGATATCTTCCTCCTATTATATGATGAATTGCCAATGCACTTTCACATGCAAAAGGGAGGATCTCTCAGGAGGGTTGCTCTGTCAATGATTAAAAGGCACTGGGCACATTTCTGTTTTGTATTGATCCATTATTTTCCCAGATTTTTTTCCCCAAACTCTCCTGCCCACTGCTCTGCATCGGTGGAAGTTTGGGAACCCAAACCAAGTTTTGATGGCAAAACATTAATACTCTCAATTTACCACAAAGAAAAGAAAGTGGCAAAATAACTTGAACACAAGATATGAAGTAGTCATGCACTATCTTCTGTTCAACTAAAAGATGTTATCCTGGAAGAGAAACTTACCCAGTCTTTGCCTTTTTACTGATATCCATTCAATTTCATCATTAGAAGCCTGGACACTGAAGAAAGACCAAAATGACATTAAATTTAAAGACAATATTGAGAGACTTACCTTAAATAAGGAAAAACAGCCAAAAGTTTCTTGTGAATGTATGGGCTTTTCTTCAGTAGGAAATGTGATTTTTAAAGAATCTGACTCTCCATTAAAACATATTTGGCATTTAATTTTTCCTCACAGAATGATGTTCAAACTCATCGGATATCCCATTAAAGGAGGAGCCAGTTGCAAAATACCATTTGCCAATCTGACTGATTTTGCGCCACTATGTTAAGTGTTTGAATTCAAAGAGTTTTTTTTTAACTAAAAGCATTCTGGAAGTATTTTAGGATTCCCTTCCAGAAACCCTATAGTGAAGTCCATTATGGATATTAGGCTCCTGGAATCATATCAGCTATTTACAATTCGGCTTAGAGAACCAATGCTACCGTTGGTGTTTATGTCCATAGCACTGTCAACAATAACTGTGAATCTATTTACTGCATTGAATGACACACATACAAAAAGAACATATATACAACTTCTAATGTCACAGGGTGTTTCATAATAGTGTTATTAATCAAGTTTCGATATATTCTGCAGAGAAAAGGGAGTAAGCCAGAAGTTCTGGTACCAATTGCATATAGAGGTCCTATATACGAGGTCCTACAGTCAGATTTTTCAGAACTAGGGAAGAAGTTAAAAAACATAGGATCTCTAAGGTTGTAATACCTCCCAGTTCCACACAACAGCAAAGGTAGAAATAGGAAGGTAGGGAAGAACATTGTGTGGCTTGAGGCATAATGCTAGAGGGAGAGCTTCAGATTCTTGGGGCATTGGAACCAATTCTGGAGCAACAGATTCAAAAGGGACAGTTATATCTCATTAAGACTGGGGCCAATGTCCTTACAAGGAGATTCACTAATGTGGTTGGGAGGGTATAAACAAAATTGGCAGGGATGGTGGGCATCAGCATAAAATCGACAAAGGAATAAGAATTTGAGGGTCCTTAACAAGGTCCAGAGGAAACTTAATTACAAGGTTAGATTGGAATGGCTGGATTGTTCTCCTTAAGCAAAGGAAGTTGAGCAGAACTTTGATAGAAGTGTCCAAGATTACAACATTTTTAGATAAGTTGGACAAAAAAAGGGTGTTGCGAATAGCTGGCGATACAAGGACCAGAAGATAGAGATATAACATTCTAGGCAAGAGGAAGAACTTCCTTTTTAAGCACTGAGTAGTAATAACCACCTTCTCAAGCGCAATTAGGGATAGACAATAAATGATGGCCTAACCAATGATGTCCACACCCCATGAAAAACAGAAAAACTCACTGCGTAAAAGATGGCAATCAATTCTTTCAAAAATAAATTGGATAGGTTCTTGAGAGGAAATAAGCTTGCAAAAATCACAATATTAAAGTAGGGAAATGAGACTGACTGGACAGCTCTAACAGAGAGTAGGCATGTTAAAGTGACAATGAACAAACCACCTAAGCAGATAGTAGGACAGGTGACCTAAACATTGGGTAGCAAGGTAGATTTTAAGGAATGCTTTAAAGGAGGGGAGACGAAGGATTAGGGAGACACTTTTTGCACTTCAGACCCAGCTGCCCTTGGTAGAACAAGTCAAATCAGGGATGTGCAAGAAGAGCATAGATGTCTCAGAGTTCTGTAGGAAATAACAATGGGAGATTGAAGGACTTGAAAACAATTATATGAAGGTTACAGTATGGAATATGGTTAGTAGGCCCATCAAGTCTGTGCTGACCCTCTGAAGGCACAATTCACTTAATGTCACTTCCCCTTTCCTTGTAGCACTGCAATTTACTTTTCTTTTCATTTAATGATCTAACAAATATGAGAATATTAAAACTGAAGCATGGTGGCACAGTGGTTTGCACTGCTGTCTCACAGCACCAGAGACCCAGGTTCGATTCCCAGCTCAGGTCACCAACACCAGAGTGCGGCGGCTAGGGGATTTTCACAGTACCTTCATTGCAGTGTTAATGTAAGTCTACTTGTGACTACAATAAATAAAAACTTTTGAAATCTTGGAGGATAAACAGTATGTCAGCATACACTGGGATAAGGGAGGGCAGGAGGGAGTTGGTGCAAGTTGAGACAAGGGCAGCAGTTCACTGCTGTGGACAGGTCTGCACGAGTAATGGGGTTGTTCAGGAGACCTTGGATTTGCATGTTACAGTTGATGAGAGGGGTTCCAGCGCGGGGATCAGCCACTTGCTGTGGAGCCTAAGGCCGCTTTGTTTATGTCTGACCCGCGGCCCCTCCTCCCACTGCGGCCTAGCTCACTTCCGACACCCACCTCTGGTAGTTCCTCTTGACAGGGACAGCGCCGCTCCGGTTAGGGATACCGACTTGCGGCGCTACGGGCCCGGCAGTGAGAAACGAGGTGATATTGCCGCGGATCCATTCGTACATATCCCACCGAGGGCGAGGGCCTGAAGCCTCGGCTCGGCCTGGCCCGTTGCCAAGGAGACGGTGGCCTGCGCGCGTGCGCACTCGGGCCTGTTGGCCGTTAATGGATGTTTTCAGTGTGATGTTGTCATTGTGTTTTGTCAGCCTAAATTCTGTCCCTTTGCCTAATCTTGTACAGTTCACTTTGTCCCTCTGCCTCACCCTCAGTGGATGCGCCTTCAACTGCCCTGAGCCTTTTTTAAAATTTAATTTATTATTGTCACATTTTCATTGAAGACTGAGAAGCGACCTGATTGAGGTGGACAAGATTATGAGGGACATGTCCTCTCGAGAGAAGATGAGGAGCAGCTGTTCCCTTTAGTTGAAGTTACAAGGGGACATAAGTTCAAGGTGAGAGGCAGGAAGTTTAGGGAGGAAAAATCTTTTTACCCAGAGGGCGGTGACGGTCTGGAATGCGCTGCCTGGGAGGGTGTTGGACGTGGGATGCCTCACATCCCTTAAAAAGTACCTGGATGAGCACTTGACAGGTCATAACATTCAAGGCTATGGGCCAAGTGCTGGTAGATGGAAGCCGGTAGGTTTCTTGCATGTCGGTGCAGACTTGATGGGCTGAGGGTTCTCTTCTGTGCTGTAAGATTCTATGCCTTGGGGCTGAGCCCCGTTCTTACATATTTACTGCATGGTTACTCAGTAATTCTCCATGAGAGAGGACTCCACCCTCTGGTCTGATTTGTCCCTCAAGCTAGAGGATCTGCTTTGTGCTATGCGGTGTATAAGAGACAGACCCAACAATCAATACACTGATTTTGGTGTGTGACTTGGAGGGGAACTCGCAGATAGTGGTGCTACCATGCATCTGCTGTTTTGACCTTTTGGATCCTTTACAACCCTCCTTAATATCTATCTCTTTGGCCAAGTTTTAGGCTATCCAAACCACCATAGCTTTGGTGCAGCATCTTTCTTTTTACTAATGACTCTGGGATACTGTTTGGGATTTTTTTCTATGTTGCAGGCACTTTGTCAATGTGGCTGTGGAATCTGCATCACATTTGGTTGTTTTGTATCTTCTCTGTAGGGTTGGCACCATTTTTGAATGAGAGGTACATCAGTTCTGAACCATGACAGGTTTGGAGAAGCTATAATTTCACAAAATGATAACTGGACAGGGAAGAAACGTTTTTTCAAATTCTGTTGTATAAAAAAAAGGTAACCAGGTGATCTGATTTTAGTAATGCTGGTTGACAGGTTCACTGAAACTGGGTACCTGCCACCATGAGGCAGCAATGCTAATCAATGCGCCACTGTGCTGTTTGTGAAAGATGGAATGGAATTAGGGTCAAAAATCAGACAAAACTTAATTGAAAGACAAGACAATTTCAAGGGGCTAAATGGCAGAATAGGTTTGAAGGGTCAAATAGCCTACTCCTGCTCAAATTAAATGGAACAAGTGAAGCACCGATGTCTCAAAAATTGGTCATTGCTGAAGCTCAGGTTGGATAATTACTCTTCTCTCCATTCTCTTCCTTTCTCTTCTGAAAGCTTGTTCTGCTCTGAGTGGCTACTGCTCATTCCCCCAGTCATACTTAATTCCTAGAGGACGGCCAAGTGCATCCGTGTCTTGGAACAACTGGTTTGTGCTGAAGTCTTGAAGTCAGGTACTTCAAAACCTTCCACACCCCTTCCAGTTGATTTTTGAACTTGAAACAACCATAGGAAGCACCACAAAATGTTTAGAATTTTTGTAACTGCCTGAAGAAATCAACTGGCAATCAATGTATAGGTAGTTGAGGTTCACATTCAGCTGTGCAAAGTAAAGTTGTAGTATGGAGCTCCACAATTGCAGCGCTGTCAATAAGCTTTGCACACTGATGTCGTGATCCATCTGCTCTAGACAGTGACAGTATGTATGCATGTGCTAACCCCTTTACCAAGAGGCCATCCATAAAACTTTGCATCAGAGATGTGCATTCTGACTGCAGGAACCCTAGCTGCACTGGTAGTGTGCAGGAAATTGACAATTCTGAACCCAGCTCTTGGAATCTTCCCATCGAGCTTATGTCAACCATAAATAAACATTTATTATTCAGTTAGTCTAAGATAGACATGAAAGAGGAAGTTTCATTAATTGCATTTGAAGTGATTCTGAATAGTAAACTCAAGATGTTATGTAATTCAAAGTGTGGAATGATTGCTTTCTCTATAAAGGCATTGCTTGTGCCTGTCAAACGATCAGGAAAAGAGCCCATTAAGTGAAATGTAAAATTAAATCTTGAGATAAAAATATATTTCTCCAAATTAAAGTATCAAATTACTTTGTGCATTTTTATTCCTACAATGGAGCAATCCAAAGATTATTAATGATATTTACCATGCCGGATATGATATGAGCCATTCATGGAATGCGAAAGAACAAACATTCTGTCAAATTGTGACGTAGATTATAAACAAGAATTGGTAGTTTGTATAAGCAGTAGTAATGAATAATATTGCATCTTGTCAGTATTTTTACAGAACTTACAACCCACAATTTCTCTGAGGCAACCAAGAGGCAAACAATTTACGAACTATACTGATGATGCTATATCTGGACTAGTGCCTGCACTATAGTTTTAACACTGTTACGGACAGGAGAGAGTGGTGGGATAACTTTTCCCCTTGCCTCTCATTCTTGGTTATCTGCAACATGATTTATTTATTTATTATTGTCACAAGTAGGCTTATATTAACACTGTGATGAAGTTACTGTAAAAATCCCCAAGTCGCCACACTCTAGCACTTATTTAGGTACACTGAGGGAGAATTTAGCATGGCCAATACACCTAATCAGCACATCTTCTGGACTGTGGGAAGAAACTGAAGCATTTGGAGGAAATCCACGCAGACATGGGGAGAACATGCAGACTGCAGACTCTGTACAGACAGTGACATAAGCCGGGAATTGAACCTGGGCCCTGGCGTTGTGACGCAGCAGTGCTAATCACCTTGCCACCCTTTTAAGTATTGTGACTTTTCATAATAGAGACAAAGCAGGCTGTCAGGTAAGTTTAAATTAGAACAAAAGATAAGGTTTATTCACACAAAACCCCAACAAAAATAGGCATTCCCTTGCGCACGCGCGCGCGCGCACACACACACACACACACACACACACACAAATAAAGATGAATTCTAGAGACAAAATATCCATTTAGGTTAACAGAAATACAAGTAGGAATTGTGTGTTTAAATATGATCCTTTAAGATGTACACATTGCGGGCCTGAGTGTGTTCACTCGTGTCCTTTGGACAAATTGAATGTAAGCTTCTGGGCTTCTAGTTGAAGTTGTGGTCAAATTCTCGTTGAGCCACATCTTGCAAATGAAGACAAATTGGTTCCTCTTACTCTCTACTTGAGTTGACTGGTTATTCTGGCAGAGTTATATTCTTCTTTCTGAAGGATTAGTCCCACGATGGCTCAGTGGTTAGCATTATTGCTTCACAACGCCAGGTAACTGGGTTTGATTACAGCCTCAGGTGATTGTGTGGAGTTTGCACAATCTCCCTGTGTCTGCATAGGTTCCTCCTGGATGCTCCAGTTTCCTCCCGCAGTCCAAAGATGCGTAAGGTTGGTGGGTCAGCCATGGTAAATGTGTGAGGTTGTGGGTATAAGGTGGGAATTGGGCGTGGGTAAGATGTTGGTCTTTTAGGTCAAACCAAATAGACAAACTCAAATTAAATTAGGACAAAGTAAAAGGGGCAGCTCCCCAAAAGGAAGGGGAACAGCCCGAACAAAGACAAAAGTACAAAGGAAACTTAAGACACATCAAATCAAAATGTGACTGTTGGGGTCTATAATGCACCCCAACCCCTGCGGTGCCCGGTGGGCACAGAAGGCGTCAACTGCGCCCGCGGACACCACATGCTGCCTCTCCAGAGACACGTGGCTGCGAATGTAGCCGCGGTAGAGGGGCAGACAGTTGGGATGGACAACCCTGTTGGTCGCCTGCTGCCTGGACCTATTGATGGCGCGTCTCGCCAGGCCCAGGAGCAGGTTCACGAGGAAGTCGGCATCCCAACCCTCCCCTCTCCCCACCAGGTGTCTGTAGATCAGGAGTGTGGGACTGAAGTGCAAACAAAACATCAATAAAAGGTGTTTGAGAAAATCAAAGAGGGTGTGCAGTCTATAACATGAAACGTTCATGTCCACGGACTCCACGAGGCCACAGAAAGGGAAGGGTCGGGAGCCTGTGAAACGGAAAAACCTTCGGTTGTACGGCACCGCTGCGTGCAGCAGCCTCCACCCCAGGTCCCCGATGTAATTGGGGGAGATCCCTCCGTAGAGGGACCTCCGCCGCCTGGCGGCAACAAGGCCCGCCAAGGGTAAGATGTTCTTTAGGAGAGTTGGTACAGACTTGATGGGACAAATGGCCTCCTTCTGCACTGTAAGGATTCCTGTTGGTTTCTAGACTGATTTGCACCTGCCGGATCTTGGAGTAATAAGGTTTGTTATCTTAAGTTAGTTTTGATCATATGACCAAATGGATCGGAGTTAAACCATTGCTACACAATGGGGGATGAATGCTGACTGTTCACATCCACTTGGGATAAACTGGTTTCCCTGCACCTTTGTTGAGTGTTGAGCCTGTAGACACCAAGTCTGGAGTGCGATTGATTTTGAGTTTCCTTAAATTCTCAGTAACTATAAGGTGTAAATTAACAAATAGTTTTACAGGAAGTATATCTTTTCAGTAGAGGAAATTTACATTTTAAGAATTTTCCAGAGATCTACTTAATTCTTTATATGTTCAGAAATCACAAAAGGTCACCTGACTCTCTGGCTATCTTTGTAGCAAATTGACTTTCTTAACGTCAATTTCAAAAAAAATCTACACTGAATAAAGTCTCGAAAGTTAGAAATGTGGTAACTTTACGAGACATGAAACACCCTTATCGCACAGGAAAATATGGAATCTCAATTACATTTTTTAACTTTGTTTTCAGGGTACAGTAAGAGAAACATGAACACCTCAACACACACTCTGCACTGTTACCATACTGATGTTATCTGTGAGGGTGCCCCAACCTGAAACACTGGTTTGTGGGATATGGTTTTTTTTGGGAATGGTGTGAGGAGTCACATGAAACCTCAGTGAGAATAGCCAGTCCAGTTTTATATAATTATTATTAATGACTATTTATTAAATTACAGAAAAGACAAATACACACAAACATGAGTACAATACTCCAAAACAAATAAGATTTGAAACACTAAACACACGCACAGCTTATGCAAGAATTACCCCTTATTCCAAAATTGAGAAACTCAAACTTGAACAAAAAAATGGCTGTCATAGACAATGCCAGATATAGCAATTGTAAGTTTGAGATGTGGATATCTGAATGAATGCTATCATGGATTTGCCTAGTAACAACAGTAACAAGAATTTAACAAGACACGTCAGGAAGTGATCTGTCTAGCTACAGACAGAAATCTGCCTGATTGGGAATTCTCCTTGCCCCTATGTAGATATTTAAAAGTGTTTGCTATCCCTATCTGGTGCATTCTTTTCAACTTCTGTTGCTCGTATCACAGTTCCTTCACACTGGCACTATCTTGGCCTCTTTAATTCAGATTGGTTTCTTTTAGCTATTTGATCCTTACTAGCCCTGTTCACCTCCTGTAGGATCTTGATTTGATTTATTATTGTCACATGTATTAGTATACAGGGAAAAGTATTGTTTCTTGTGCACTATACAGACAAAGCATACCATTCATAAGGAAAGGAGAGGGTGCAGAATGTAGTGTTACAGTCATAGCTAAGGTGTTGAGAAAGATCAACTTAATACGAGATAGGTCCATTCAAAAGTTTGTTGGCAGCAGGAAAGAAGCTGTTTTTGAGTTGGTTGGTACATGATCTCAGACTTTTGTATCTTTTTCTGGTGGAAGAATGACCAGAGCGCGTGGGGTCCCTGATTATGCTGGCTGCTTTTCCAAGGCAGTTGGAAGTGTAGACAGAGTCAGTGGATGTGAAGCTGGTTTGTGTGATGGACTGGGCTTCATGATCCTTCATAGTTTCTTGCAGTCTTGGACAGAGCATAAGCCATACCAAGCTGTGATACAACCAGAAAGAATGTTTTCTATAGTGCATCTGTAAAAGCATCTGTGCAGAATTTTGATTGTTCTGGACTCTGGGGATAACACCTAACATTTGGTGATCCACACTCAGCAAGCTTGACATCATCCCTCACTATTACTAGCTCTGTGAGTAGCTTACTCTGCGAGCATAACTTTACTAAAAGAATGTCCACACACTCTCTGGTAAGTCCCTTAGCCACTGGCATTCACTCTGCTTTTGGGAAATTCTCGATCTGCTATAATCAAAGTTTGTAAACAGCCAGTATTTGGAGAATGCTAATGTCCTTCTGCAGCTTTTCTGAGAAGCTAGGGATCATTATCTTCTTTAAACAGAAGTCCCAGCAGATATTTGAGTCAGTTATTATTAAATCTGAGCATAGACTCACAACTTATTAGACTAACTTTAACATGACCTGAAGATATATTTACAGGAGTTAAATGTTTAAAAAAATTCACCGCAGCTACTCACCAGTCAGCATTTCTCCTCATATTGACATAACTTTTAGTTTTTTCTAACCTTACTGACTGATCTTTGGATTCCCCCTGGGCTCCAGCCTTTCTGCCCCAATCTCCTTTAGGTCTGTCCTTCTTATCTCCAGACCCCATGAACCTGTTTACTCTCCAATTTACTCACCCCTGGAGTTCAACCTGTGCACTTGTTGTAACATTAATCTTGTCATCAATCACACAGAACTCTGCGAATCATGTGGTGTTTGTGCTGCACTGATTGGAGATTCTCTCAAACTGCCCTCATTTTTAAACTGGCTGGGCTCCCCACTCACTGATGAAGGAGCAGTGCTCCAAAACCTAGTGGAGTTTGTTACCAAATAAATCAGTTGGACTTTAACCTGGTGTTGTGAGACTTCGTACTGTACTTCAAGACTGATTCATACCTGCATGCCCATCCCATTTTGTGAAGTCAACACCTCCAAAAATGTGAATTCAACAACAGCGGTTTTCAGCCTTCTGACCCTTATGAAGGAATATTTCATTGGACTTTGAGTGTGGACTCTCAAACCTACATAAAACAATCTACTTTTGTGGTGTCTGGATGGTAAATCCTTCTTTTCTCCATTCCTCTCTTTACTGTCAGAGTGTGGTGTAGATGATGTTGAGTGCGTGAAAATAAATGGAACCCATTGAATAATCCTATCTCAAGTTTGCTATGGGATTATTAATAGAAAATTGAAGCACACAAAAAACAGGGGTTGTGGAAATGCATGTTCACTTATAAAAAGAGAAACAAAACAGCTTTGTGTTTACAGATGGATGGTGAGAGGAGAAATTAGTGTTGTTTAAATTAACCCCTCTCCTGTCTGTAATAGAAGTACTTGGCTGAGTGCAAAACATGTACATATCCTTACAAGAATTGTACATAAGCTGACAAGATCTGTACATACCCCTACAAGACCTCTTCATACTTCTAAAAGATCTGTACATGTCCCTACAAGGTTATACATATCACTATGAGACCTGTATATAGTCCTATAAAACCTCTATATCCTCTCACAAAGTTCATAGTCCTACAAGACATACACATACCCCTACAATATGTGTACATACACCTACAAGACCTGTACGTATCCCTATATGGTGTGTGTATATCTCTGAAGCTTGAAAGCTCGGTTTTTGTAATTAAACAAGTCTAGTTAACTTTGGAGAAATAAAAAAAGTACAAAACTTAAAGAAATGGCTGAAACAAAGGCAAAACACAGGGATACTACAGACTGGGAGGAATATAATGGACAGAAAGTGGATGCTAAGGAAGTGGTAAGAGCTGCCAAAAGAAAATTTGAGAAGAAAATGTGAGGAATATCAACAACATCAAGTTTATCATAGAAACATATAACTGTCACAGCACGGAAGGATTCTACCCATCACCTCCAAGCCAGTTCCCTGCTTCCCCACCTTTCCCCTCTGTAACCCTGTAAATGTTTTCTCTTCATATAATTATCAAATTCTCTGTTAAAAGCCTGAATTGATTCTGGCTCTCAGGAAATGCAAAGTAGATCCTAATCACTCACTGCGTAAACACAGTTTCTCATGTTGCGTTAGCTCATTTGCCAATCACCTTAAATTAGTCTCCTCTGGTTCTCAACAATTCTGCCAATTAAAACTGTTTCCAGACTCCTCATGATTTTGAATATCTCTATCAAATGTCATAATCTACTCTTCTCCAAGGAAAGCATGCTGGCCTTCATAGCGAGGGGGATTGAATATAAAAGTAGGGAGGTCTTGCTGCAGCTGTATAGGGCATTGGTGAGGCCGCAGCTGGAGTACTGTGTGCAGTTTTGGGCGCCGTACCTGCGCAAAGATATTTTGGCCTTGGAGGGAGTGCAGAGGAGGTTTACTAGGCTGATACCGGAGTTGAGGGGGTTGAGCTATGAGGAGAGGCTGAATAAACTGGGCTTGTACTCGTTAGAGTTTAGAAGAATGAGGGGAGATCTCATTGAGACGTATAAGATGATGAATGGGATGGATAGGATAGAGGTGGAGAGACTCTTCCCGCTCAAAAAAGACAGTAGGACTAGGGGGCACAGCCTCAAGATAAAAGGGGGGCGGTTTAGAACGGAGTTGAGGAGGAACTTCTTCACTCAAAGGGTGGTGAATCTCTGGAATTCTCTGCCCGTTGAAGTGGTGGAGGCTGCCTCGCTAAATATTTTTAAGACACGGGTTGATGGGTTTTTGATAAGAGAGGGGATTAAGGGTTATGGGGAGAAAGCAGGAAAGTGGAACTGAGCAGCGACAGATCAGCCATGATCTTGTTGAATGGCGGGGCAGGCTCGAAGGGCTAGATGGCCTACTCCTGCTCCTATTTCTTATGTTCTTATGTTCTTCTCCAATTCATACAAGTAGCTGAAGTTTCTCATACCCTGAATTGTTCTCATCAATCTTTGCTGCACCCTATCTAATTCTTTTACGTCCTTTCTAAAGTGTTTTATAACCCAAGCGTCATAGAGATATACAGCACAGAAAGAGGCCCTTCAGCCCATCACATCTGTGCCAGTTAAAGACAAACCACCTAGTTAGTTAATCCCAATTTTCAGCACTTGGTCCATAGCTTGTATGCTTTGGCATCGCAAGTGCACAGCTAAATACTTTTTTAATGTTATGAGGGTCTCTGCTACCACCATCCTTTCAGGCAGCGAGCTCCAGACTCTGACCACCCTTTGGTAAAAATGTTCTCCCTCGTATCCCCTCTAAACCTCTTGTCCTTCACCTTAAATCTATGCCCCCTAGTTATTGGTCCCTCTACCAAGGGGAAAAAATTTCTTCTATGCCCCTCATAATTTTATAAATCTTAATCATATCCTCCCGTCAGTCTCTTCTGCTCCAAGGAAATCTATCCCACTCTATCCAACCTGTCTTCATAATTAAAACACTTTAGCCCAGGCAACATCCTGGTAAATCTCCTCTACCCTTTGCAGTGCAATCACGTTCCACCTATAGTATGGATTCCAGAACTGCTCACAATACTCTAGCTGGGACCTAACCAATGTTTTATATTGTTCCAGCATAATCTCTTTGCTCTTAAACACTGTGCCTCAGCAAATAGAGGCAAATAAACCATATGCCTTCTTAACCACTGTATCCATCTGTCCTGCTCCCTTAAGGGACCAGTGCACATGCACACCAAGGTCCCCTTGATCCTCGGTGCTTCACAGCGTCCTGCCATTCTTCATGTATTCCCTTGCCTGGTTTGTCCTGCCCAAGCACATCACATTACACTTATCCGGATTGAATTCCATTTGCATCAATCAGCCTATCTGACCAGTACATCTGTAGCCTCCTATAATCTAAGGCTATCCTTCTCACTATTTACCATTGAAGTAGGGAAAGGGTTAATGCATTTTGTACCTTGAAAACGGGAAAGGGTTAATGGGTTTTGTACCTAGAATATATCACAAACGTAACCCTTCCTCATGACTGATCTTCTCAAGCTTATACTGCTCCTGGCATTAATATAAGTTATTTGTTCATGTGTTACATGCTTTAACTCTCATTTTTATAAAGACCGATAGTTTAATGTGGCTGTTATTTTGTAGACTTTGCAATTCTTAGCTATTTGCGTTGGACATCGTTACACAGATGGTATATTATGATACCTACCAGCTTTTGACAGCTGCTGATGGCAAATCGTGATACCGGCTTTCAACAGGAAGACTCTCACTGGGACGGCTGCGACTGCGCAAGTAACTTCAAATACAGAGATGTCGGTCCTGCTGCAGAAAGGTTTTGAATCGTGACTGCATTAAGTCTATGTCATGACTGTCGCTGCCAGCTGGACAGTAATCTCTGGTCAACTCTGAAGCTAAATCGTGACCAGGGAAGGAAGACCTAGAGGTCTGGCTGGAATTGGAACTTTGAATTGTGATTACTGCTGGAACTCATAATGTATGAATGCCCACTTGTGTTTGTGTTCAGTGAGAAGTCTGGTAGTCCCTGTTTGGAACCAGTTCTCCCAAAGCTGTGGAATAAACACCAGAGCTTTGAAATAAAAACCACTATTTTGACTCACTAACAGTCTCAGAGGTATTATTTTACCTACAACACCACCTCACCAATTATTGTATCATCTACAAACTTACTGATCAACCCTCCTACATTCGAGTCCAAATCATTTATATAAACTACAAACAGCAATGGGCCCTGACACTGATCTTTGCAAGACCCACTGGACACACTCTTCCAGTCAGAAAAACACCCCTCAACCATCAGCCTCTGCTTCCTGCCACTCAGCCAATTCAGGATAAAATTTGCCAAATTTCCTTCGATCCCATGGACTCTTATCTTCCCTATCAGACTTCCATGTGGGAGCTCATCAAAAGCCGAACTGAAATTCAAGTACACCACATCAAATGTATTGCTCTCATCTACACACCTGGTCATCTTTTGAAAAATTCAATCCAGTTGGTTAAACATAATCTCCTCTTAACAAAACCAGGCTGACTGTTCTTGATTAATGCCTGCTTCTCAAATTGCAGATTAATTCTGTTTCTGAGAATTGTTTCCAATTGTTTCCCCACCACTGAAGTTAGATAGACTGGCCTGTAGATTCCTAGTTTATCCCTTCCTTCCTTCTTGAATAATGGAAACAATTTTTTGGTGCTAGATGAAAACACAATACTCCAGTTGAGGTCCAGCCAGTGTTTGTATAGATTTATCATAACTCTTGCTTTCACATGCTTTGCACCTACTGGTAAAGCCCAGGATCCAGAATGCTTTTTTAAACACTTTCTCAACTTGCCATCTTCAATGAACTGTTCAGATTAAATCCTAGATCTCTCTAGAATTGTGCTCCTTATTTTGTATTGCCTGTCCTCATTTTCCCAAAATTAATCACTTCGCACTATTACATTTTATCTGTCACTTGCCCAGCCATTCCATCATCCTGTCTATGTTCACTTGAAGTTTAGAATTCTTCTCATAGTTCAGAGTACTTCCAGTTTAGTGTTATCCACAAATTTTGAAATTGTGCCGGTCTAGATCATTAATATACGTCAAGAAAAGCAGCCAACCCAGTGGAATTCCAGTATATACCTTTTTCCAGTTGAGAAACAACCATTCACCACTACTGTCTGGCCAGAATTTTACCCCCCCCACCCGCCAAGGGAATCGGACTGGGTGGGGAACAGACAATGGAAAGGTCCATTGACCTCAGGTAGGATTTTATGGTTTTAGAATGAGCGAGGCCTTAAAAATTCTGTCTTCCGTTTCCTATCATTCAGCCAACTTCACATCCATGCTCCCATTATACTTTTCTTTCAGTGGGTCTGACAAGCCTGTTATGTGACACTTTATCAAGAACCTTCTAGATGTGCCTATACATCACCTCACCTGCATTACTCTCCTCAAATCACTCATCACGAAAAAAATCAAATTTGTTAAAACGTTATTTGCCCTTAACAAATCTGTGTTGACTTTCCTTCATTAATCTAGACTTGTTCAAGTGAACGTTAAGTTGATGCCCAAATTATTATTTCTAAAAGCTTTCCTACCATCGAGGTTAAAACTGATTGGCCTGTAGTTTTTTTGCCTTGTCCTTTCCTCTTTTTTAAACAAGCTTGTCCAACGCCCGGCTAAGGGCCAAATCTAGTCCTGGAAGCTCCTCTATGCAGCCCCCTGAGCCAGTTTTCAAAATCCCAGTCAAACAGATAAGTTTAATGGAAGAATCCACATGGAGCGGCTCCTTCAATCACAGGCTATGTCATTCCTATTTTTGATGCGCAGGGTCTCACTAATGACCCTATCATTGACAAAAATGGAAGAGAAATTATCTGACTGAAGGAGCTGTGAACAGCAGCAGCGAGGAGTTCAGAGCCTTGGGGCTGAGAGCTTCAGAGCTGAGGAGCAGGACCCAGCCAATTTTTTTTTTCATTTGAAGGACATGGGTATCAATGGCTTGACCAGCATTTATTGCCCATCCGTATTTGCCCTTGGGAAGGTGGTGGTGAACTGCTTTCTTGAATTGCTGCAGTCCATGTTCTGTGGATTGACCTACTAAACCATTAGGGAGGATTATTCTAGGATTTTGACCCAGCCATTGCGAAGGAAATGGCGATATATTTCTAAGTCAGGATGGTGAGTGACTTGGAGGGGAACTTGCAGGTGGTGCTATTCCATATTTGCTGCCCTTGTCCTTTTAGATGGAAGTGGTTTTGAGTTTGGAAGGTGCTGTCTAAGGATCTTTGGTGAATTGCTGCAGTGCATCGTGTAGATAGTACACACTGCTGCTACTGAGTGTCGATGGTGGCGGGAGTGGATGTTTATTGGTGTGGTACCAATCAAGCGGACTGATTTGTTCTGGACGGTGACAAGTTTCTTGAATGTTGTTGGAGTTGCACCCATCCAGGCAAGTGGGCAGTATTCCATCACACTCCTGACTTGAGCCAATGTCCCGGGAACTGAGGAGCAGGGCTTGGGGAGCCGGGGTCCGGAAAACAAGGGCCAGGAGCAAGGACCAAGGAGCGGAGGGGCTGGGACGTGGAGCAGAGGTGCCTAGGAATGAAGCCCAAGAATAGAAGTTCTTAGGTGCAGAGGTGACCGTGCTGGAATGGATAATGCGTATCCAGACTGCCCGGGCATGTAGGATTGGGGCATGAGAAAGTAGGAGCAGGGCCCACCCAGGTGGGATGGAAGAATGTGGAGGGATGATGAAAGTGTGGGGGTATCCATAAGTCTGGCTCACTCACTTACCTTCACCCACACACACATACCATCATGCACACTTATCCACTCTCACAATAGCTGAAGGTGACTGAGTGAGCAGTTTGAACCTGGGAGTGAGCTGGAAACTCGCACATTTCTTTGTCTGTTTCTAATTGCTTTATTGCATTCGGCCAATTCAATTATCTCCCCTTTCAGAGAACTTTGTCTCTCAGATGTCCCTTGTAATATGAAATGCTTAGCTACACCATAAATTATATCAGCTTTCTTATCCATTGCAGGTAATCCTAATTGTAACATATCTGCCAATTTCCTCAATTTATCTTTAGCTTAAATTAGTTTTTAAAAGCTACAATAGAACAGAATCACTACAGTGTAGAAGGAGGCCTTTTGGCCCATCGAGTCAGCACTGACTCTCCAACAGAGCATTCTACCCAGGCCCTACCCCCATAGCCCTATGTATTTACCCGACCAATCCCCTTAACTTACACATTTTGGGACGCTGAGGGACAACTTAGCATGACCAATCCACATCTTTGGATTGTGGACGGAAACTGGAGCAGCTGGAGGAAACCCATGCAGACACGGAGAGAATGTCCAGGCTCCACACAGCCATCCAAGGCTGAAATTGAACCATTGTTCCTAGTGCTGTGAGGCAGCAGCGCTAAACACTGTGTCACCATTCTGCCCTTTATACAATATTATATTCTCTACTCCGAAATAAGTCTAAGCCATTGCCAGAACGACATTGCAGGAGACCTTATTTTAAAACCACACAATATCCCACTTGGTTCAACACTCTTATTACCTTTAAAATCACAAACTCCAATACAAATAAGGAATTACGTTTTTAATATCCTATTAAAGAGCCCCTAGTATTGTTATGAACCCCACTGATGTTCAATGTGAGGGCACTCCAGATTTCAGAAAGGAAATTTGGAACACCAGATCTTAACTGATTGTTTTGGCAATTTGAAAAAAAAATGAGAGAAGAGATGAAACCTGGTGAGGAAAGGGGTCAGTTTTGTTGCATAATGATTTAAAAAGCAAAATATTTATTAAACTTTAAAACACAAAAGAAAGTCAACAGTAAGGAACATTTACAATTAATTAAAATAATGGTTACCCAGACAGTATTCTTAAATACCTCCCCATCCAACTCCAACTACTTTCTGAAACTACAAGAGTACTTCTCCCAAACAACATCCCACAGGTTTCAACACTGCAAACAAAGCCAGCAAGAAATTACCACACAGGATCTGTAGCTTTATTCTGGGAACCATTCTTCCAGTTTAGGGTAGAACTTGTGGGATCTGACACAGATAGACCTGCTCCTTTCTGTTCTGCACAACTGCTTGAGTCTGTGAGAGATCTCTGCTTTGCAACTCGGCTTGGCTATGATCTAGATCCTTAGACTTCTGGGGGAGTGATTCTTCCATCCTGACATTCTAATCTTTTAGTGCGGTGGGCTGGGAGAATAATGTGTGGGCCGATTCACGGGATTTGTGCATGCGTTCCTGATGCACACGCATCTCTGAGCACCGGATATGAGGCGCAGTCAGGACCATGCTGGAAACCAGCGGGAATAATAGGTAAGTGATTTTAATCTATTTTTAATCCTATTTTAATGTCTTTAGCAGGCCCGGGACTGAAGTCTCAGGGCCCGCTAGCACCTTCCACCCCGTCAGTGCAATTTCACTCTGGTGGGGTTCAGACTAGTCATCACTTTTGGGGAACTCGTGGGAGATCCCGTTGGGGTAAAAGGGGACAATCAGGGACTTGTACAGCAGAGTGTTGGTGCCCCCTGGGCATGAGCACCCTGGCACTGCCAGCCTGTTGCCCTGGCACTGCCCAAGGGGCAAAGTGTCCATGCCCAGGGGCACCTTGGCATTGACCACCAGGCATTGTGCAGTGCCAAGGGGGTGGGGCTTGCTGGGGGCAGGGACTAGTGACGATTGGAGGGGGTTGGAATTCCCGCTGCCACCCTGCATGTGGATCGATCGGGACTGGAGGGAAGCAGGCGATCGGGGCGGGCTGGTCTGCTGGGAGCGTCTGCCTCCTGTGTTGGGAGGAGGGGGTGGTTCTGCCTGGGGTTGGGGGTCTGCCTGTCGTGTGGGTGGAATCATGACAACTGGGGGCTGGAGATTGAGGTGCTCTGGGACAGGCGGAGCGTTGGGACTGGCTCGGGAATGGTCGCGGGAGCTGCGATCAGGCTGTGGGGGTGTTGGGAGGAGCAGCACTGCATGGGTCCTGGGCTGGCCAGCAAACTGCAGGCTGACAGCTCGGGGCCACTGTGCATGTGCAGAGTTTCGGAATTTGAAATGAAAAATATACTCTTAAAATATTCCCCTTTAAAAATGTAGCTTTTAGACAGTCATAGAATCCCTACAGTGCAGAAGGAGGCCAATTGGCCCATCAAGTCTGCACTGACCACAGTCTCACTTCCACAACTCCACATACTTACCCTGCTGATCCCCTAACAGTAGTGCCAATTTAGCATGACCAATCAACCTAACCTGCACATCTTCGGCCTACTTGAACTCTGCCTCAGTAGTTAAATATTTTAAATAGCAAAAAAGCTAATGTTTATGATTTAGACCTAATTCTTAGTTATAACTGCCCAGTTGCAATATTTTTATATTGTGAAAAGGCCTCACCACCCCCGAGCTTTCCCATGAATTCAGCACTTAGATTTTTTTTGGGAGAATCACACCCCCCGGTCTCTACTTTGCTTAACCAAGTATCTGTTTCATCATACTACCATGCTAATCTGCATCTTAGTCTTCAATGCAGCTAAATCCCTATCAGTTTCTTTTTTATCCAATTCTTTATTCTCATTTCATTCCAACTTCCTAACAGAAGACATTTCAAAAGGTAGCTAAAGGTTTCCCATTGTTGCACACTAGTGGTTTGATGCCAGCCAGTGGCTTGGTTGGTCCCTTCAGAGGTCAGCAGCCACTTTGGTGTAAGACTGGAGGCACATGCCACATCAGTTAAGGATGATAGCTTTCATTTCTTTCAGAACATTCTTGTTCCAGCAGGGCTTTTAATGACAATCTGACAGCTTGATGGTCACAATTAGCGTAATAAGAAGTCTCACAACACCAGGTTAAAGTCCAACAGGTTTATTTGGTAGCAAACGCCACTAGCTTTGCCCCTGACGAAGGGGCAAAGCCCCGAAAGCTAGTGGCATTTGCTACCAAATAAACCTGTTGGACTTCTTACTGTGTTTACCCCAGTCCAACGCCGGCATCTCCACCTCACAATTAACGTTAACAGCTTTTTAGTTTATTTTTAAAAAATGGAATACAATGCAGCCGTTGGGTTGATTGCCCATTCATCACCTCCCACACTCACTCCCTCCATCACCAGCAAACAGTGGCAACCATCCAGAAGCTACACTGCAGCAATTCACCAAGTCACCTTCAACAGCACCTTCCAAGCCTGTGATCTCTACCACCTAGGAGAACAAAGGTAGCAGATGCATAAGAAAATCACCATCTGTAAGATTCCCTTCCAAGCCCCATACTGTTCTGACTTGGAGATATATGAATGTTTCTTCACCTTCACTGGGTCAAAAGCTTGGAATTCTCATCTACCTGTACTATGTGTATCCACAGCACATGAACTACAGCTGTTCAAGAAGGCAGCTGACAGTCACATTCTCATTCACATTCCAGGGGGTGTCATTCACATTCTCAAAGGCAATTAGGGATGGGCAACAAGTGTTGACCTTGCCAGCAAAGGCATAACCCATGAACAAATAAAAAAAGCCAAAAACTCTTACATAGTATTTTACCAACCACTTTCTGCAAATCATGATTAAATTACAGCCATTGCATTTCTTCAACTTTCACTCTTTATTGCTTCAAAAAATTAAAATGTTGGTGAAGCCATTTAGAAAATTGTGCCGAATAGAACAAAGTTTTTATTCCTGTGCGACCAAAGTTGGATCAGCTCTTTGAACTCTGTGCAGAAGAGGGTGAAAATATCAACTTCTTGGAAAGGGTGTACCTTGGCTCTGGCATTTGCTTCATAATTAAATGCTTTTCACTCACTCTCCGATTAACTTCAGTCAGAATTGTAAGCAGGTCAAGTTCTCTGGGGAGACAAAAACAAAAGCAGAAGTATTAGTAAGCAAGCAAGCAAATGGAACTGCAGATCAACATTAGTACACCTGCAATAGACCCTGGACTGAAGGATGAAGATAAGTACAAAATGATGAATTATGAAATATGGAGCAAACAAAAATGCAGAAAATGGGTAATTTCAGTCAACCCCAAGACATGCTAGGAATTCTCAAATGAAATTGAGTCTATTGACTCAGAAGTCGTGAATGTGCTGCTGGCTTGTATCTTGAACCAATACACTACAGATCAAAAGGAAGTTGCATTTAGTTCAGCTAGATATGTACTTAATGATACTGAAGGCAATAATGGCAACAACTGTTGGTTTTGCCAGCGGCACTGACATCCTATGAACAAATTGAAAAAAACAAATAACAAAAAAAGATCAGGGTGGCACGGTGGTTAGCACTGCTGCCTGACAGCGCTAGGATCCGGGTTCGATTCTCGGCTTGGGTCACTGTCTGTGTGGAGTTTGCACATTCTCCCCACGTCTGTGTGGATTTCCTCCATGTGCTCCAGTTTCCTCCCACAGTCCAAAAGATGTGCAGGTTAGGTGCATTGGCTGTGCTAAATTCTCCCTCAGTGTACCCCAACAGGTGCTGGAATGTACAAACTAGGGGATTTTCACAGTAACTTCATTGCATACGTGAATATAAGCTTACTTGTGACCAATAAATAAACTTTAAACTTTTAACAAGTCAACGACATCAGCAAAGGAAAGAATGTAAAATCAGACTGCTTACTTGTATTCTTCCAGGCAGGCACACAGTGTTTGAATGAACCAGGATCCTTTACCTGTCCTATAGGAAACACAGTCAGAAACAGTAGACATTGCAATCAGGAAATCCCTGTCCTCAGGGATGGAATATGATATTGCATCCTGTTCAAGGTCAGGGTTGCTGAGACAGTCAGTCACTAGGCAAGCTGTTTGTGACTTCTGACCTTGACAGGCCTGAATAAAGAAGACCTTGGGCTTTTCCAACAGTGAGTGGCACTGGGTCCCTGAAAACATGTGTCTTATTTCCTTAATATAAAGAAGTCCTCCATCAGTTCCCACAACCGCACCTTTCTCACCGTGGGAGAGGATGCAACACACAAAACAATCATTGGTCGTATGATCAAACTGCTGAAATTCCTGCAGTATTTTCTTCATGTCAGGCACAGTTAAGTTATTTTTCTTGTGTGTATTAAATCCCAATCTCGTAAACACTTCTTCCAACTTATCTGCAAAGAAATAAAAGAATATATTAGTGAGCTTTTTTGAATATTGCAAGAATACCATATTTCTTCTACGAATTATAATGACATAGATGTTGGGATATAAACCACAATATCTATTTGCCGATGACACAGAAATAAGTGACATTGTAAGCAGAATCAATGGAATTATACAATTATAAAGAGATTAAGCCAACGGCCAAAACTGTAGCAAATATATGCTAGAATTTTACCACCTCGCCTGCTCCAGAATTGTGATGAGCAAGGCTTGCAGAAAGGCATTCTCCATTGGCCTCAGGTTGGATCTTATGAGCCTCGGGCGATCGAGGTCATAAAATACTGGCCATAAGGTCAACCACCTTGGACCTAAAAAGTTTAGAACAGAATACTTTCTATATGTTGAAAAGTTAGAACAGTGAAGGTGCAAAAAGGCTTTAGGATCGATATATGTGAATCATCAAGATATCATAAACAAGTACAAAAAGTAATCAAAAATTCTGATCTTTACTTCAGGAGGACTGGAATGTAAGGGGGTAAAAGTTATGCAGCATCTTAAAAATCCCTAGTTAGACCACACCTGGAATATTGTGTGCAGTTCTGGCCTTAGAGGGAGTGTATTTATAAGAATGATATTTGGACTCCAATTCCGTCATATTGTCCAGGCTCACTTACCTTACCAACCTCGCCGGTGGAGGTCCACACCAATGAGGTTTAGAGCTGGTTCCCAGCAATGGGGACCAGATATGATGGTCTTGCATGTGAGACTGGAGGCTATTGAGGCCCCCAGAAGTGCCATCCTGGCACACTGGCAGTGTCAAGGGCTGGGGCCTGAGGAAGCAGGGCCTCAGATATGGATAAATGTGAGTTATCCATTTCGGGAGCAAAAATAAGGCGGCAGATTATTTTTTGAATGGGTGTAAATTGAGAGGTGGATTCTAAGTGAGACTTTGTGCATCAGTCGCTGAAAATAAGTACGCAGATACAGCAGGCAGTAAAGAAGGCAAATGGTATGTTGGCCTTCATAACGAGAGAATTTGAGTATAGGATTAGGGATGTTTTGCTGCAGTTGTATAGGGCATTGGTGAGGTCACACCTGGAGTATTGTGTGAAGTTTTAGTGTCCTTATCTGAGAAAGGATGTCCTTGCTGTATGTAGGGAGAGTGTAGCAAAGGTTTACCAGGCTGATTCCTGGGAAGGCTGGTCTGACATATGAGGAAATACTAAGTCAGTTAGTATTGTATTCATTGGAGTTTAGAAGAATAAAAGAGGATCTCATAGAAACTTCTAAAATTCTAATCGGGTTAGACAGGGTCGATTCAGAAAGAATGTGGCCAATGGTGGGGGAGTCCAAAACTCGGGATCATAATTTGAGGATGAGGGACTGAAACAAGAAGAAATTTCTTCACCAAGAGTGTGGTGAATGTGTGAAATTCACAACCACAGAAAGTAGTTGAGGTCAAAACATTGTGTGATTTCAAGAAGGAATTAAATATATCTCTCGGGGCTAAAGGGATCAAGATATTGAATTTGATGATCAACCATGATCAAAATGAATGGCGGACAGGCCCGGAGGGCTGAATGGCCTACTCCTGCTTGTATTTTCTATGTTTCTATATTATTCTTTTTTCTTGTATTACTAATCCTATACTAACCACATGCAAGTTTTCTTTTTAAGTGTCATTTTAATGGACTCACTTGAGAAACTTGAGCTTTTGTTCTATTATCTTTATTATTTCAGGGGGTGTGTCCAGTTGTTAAACATTTCCAGTTTATCTTGGTTAGTTCTATTTTTAGAAATTAACTTCATTCCAGTATGTATCTTTATCTTTGGGTATTTTAGCTTATATTGAACCTAACGACGTTATGTTTGCTGTCTCCTTGTAGTTGCATAGCCCCATGATAACAATTGTTCCACTTCATTTCCTGGAACTACACCACTATTGCCTCTTGTTGGGCTAATAGCACATTGATCAAAATGATATGGGGTTTTGAAAGAGTAGAGAGAGTAAAAAACCATTTCCATCAATCAGAGGATCAGTAACTGGAGATCACTGATTCAAGGTATTTGACAAAAAGAAAACCATTGAATATAAGACGTAGGAGCAGAAGCCCATCGAGCCTGTTCTGCCATTCAATGAGATCAGAAAGGTGATGAAAAATGTTGTAAACAAAGCAAATTGTTGTGATCTGGAATGTACTGGCTGAAAAGGTAGTGGAGTCCAATTCAGTCGTAACCTTCAAAATGAAGCTGGGTGTATACTTGGAAACAAAAAGTTTACAAGGTTTTGGGGAAAGAACAGGGACAGCACAGAGTAACAATTGAATCGTTTTGAGGGTTTAGACTTGAATAGAATAAAATAATAACACTGGCAAAGGTATAGGATTATAAAATCCTCAAACTAATTTTATTGAATCTGATAACTGTGTCCTCATTTTATAAATACCCTCAATGAAGCTAAATCTTCCCAATCCAATTTGTGTTTTAAATTTTGAACTACAGGATACCAGGCCTCTTTCATCCAGCTCCCTGTTTTATTATGAGATCAAAGGTTTACACATTTTGTTGTCTGGACGATACCCAACAGAGCTGTATCTTTCAAGCAGTCCCCAGCCTTGTCCCTCAATCTCTTTACTTTAATCCACAGAACGCTAGTCTCTTACTTTTAGGGAAGGAAATCTACTGTCCTTACCTGGTCTGGCCTACAAATGACCACAGCCCCATAACAATGTGATTTATTCTTAACTATTGTCAAGGACAACAACTGCCAGCCTTCTCAGTGATGCCCACATTCCATGAAAGAATTTTGAAAAAAGCTTTCTTCTGGACATTTATTGCAACCCAGACAGATTTAGCTTTGAACCATCTGTTCTGGTGCTATTACGGAACATTTGAATAATATTATTCTCTCTCTTTACTATTACTCTACCCTTCATGAATATATTGTAATTAGGAATGTCAAGTTCCCAGTGTTGTTCCAGCCTAAGTGTTAAAGTTTATTTATTAGTCACAAATAGGCTTACATTCACACTGAAATTAAGTTACTGTGAAAATCCCCTCGTCGCGACACTCCAGCGCCTGTTTGAGTACACTGAGGGAGAATTTAGCATGGCTAATTCATCCAACCAGCATGTCTTTTGCACTGTGGGAGGAAGCCAGAGCACCGAGAGGAAACCCACGCAAGGAGAATGTGCAGTATCTACACAGACAGTGACCCAAGCCGGGAATTGAACCCGGGTCGCTGGCGCTGATATCCTGGAAAATTTTGCTCAAGGTGAAACTACTAAAATGACAGATGAAAATTAATTCAGAGAAGAAAGAATAAGGAGAGAATATATAAACGAATTGTACAATTGTAATGAAGGTGCAGGAACGGTGGGATCTCATGGTGTATGCATATAAATGTTTGTGGCTTTGGGCAAGCAAAAGAGTAGCAAACAGATTGAAGATAAGAACCTCAAGAGCAGAGCAAATGTCCAGGTGGCGTTGCTATGGTTACAGTATTTCCATATTGTGCAACTGTGTTCACATCGCAACATCAAAGAAAGTTAACAGCGTTTTTATAAAAGGAACATGCTCACCCAAATTCTTGTTAAAAATTTGTAACTAAACAATTACCAGTGATCTTTCTAAACCACGTTGCTTCAATAGGGACAGTGTCAGGGACCTACGTTCGATTCTGGCCTCGGGTCACTGTCGGTGTGGAGCTTGCACATTCTCCCCGTGCCTGTGTGGGTTTCCTCCAGGTGCTCCAGTTTCCTCCCACAGTCCAAAGATGTGCAGGTTGGATTGGGAGTGGCCATGCTAAATTAAACCTTAATGTCAAATGGATCTTGAGGGCAAATACATGGGGTTATGGGGATAGGACAATACTTGGGTGGGATTATTGACGGTGCAGGCTTGATGGGCCAAATGGCCACCCTCTGCAATGTAAATTCTATGATTCTATAATAGCTTCTACAAGCTGATCATTTAATACTTTAGTGACTTTACCTGCATCATATTCTGTCCCATTTCTTTCCTGGTAGGGCGTTCCAGGAAACAATTTATTGTTTAATATTAAGCAGATTCCAAGAGGTTTACTGTTCATTTTGTATACTCCAATACACTGTGGAAACAGTTAATGCAACATGAAATATATATCCAGACAAGGTGACAAATGTTATGAACAACATACTACAGAAATGAGTGGGTCAGCTTGTTGAAACGTGACCACCTTCTTCTTGAATCTCGGCTCACATCCAGATCCAACTGTTGTAATGTTTATTCTCCCTGCTACCCTAAAAAATCCAACTTCAAATGAATTTGAACTGCACAAAATTGACTCAACCAGCACTAGCTGCCAGCCTTGTTGGGAGATACTGTAACGGAGGGTTGTATGGCCAGTGATTATACTGCAATCTTGCCATCATGCTTTGTAGTAGGGTTCAAGCATATTAATGAAATTACCAATTTGTACAAAATGTAGGGAACCAAGGCAGTAAATTTGCACACAGCAATGAGATAATGACGAGCTGAACCATTAAGTACACCCAAGGCACAGGTACAGCATAGAATAAATACAGAGTAAAGCTCCTGCAATCATGTTTGTTTATCCAAACAAAAATAACGCCATTATAATCCAGAGACCCAGGCTAATGCTCTGGGAATGCCAGTTCAAATCCCACCATAGTAACTGGTGGAATTTAAACTCAGTTAATCAAACCTGGAATCGAAAGCAAGTCTTAATGATGATGATCATGAAATTACCAATGGTCATAAAAACTCATCAGGTTCACTAATGCTGCTTAGGAAAGAAATCTGCCATCTTTACCAGGTCTGGTTCACAATGGGACTCCAGATCCACAGTAGTCTTAACTGCCCTCTGAAATGCTCTTTCAAGCCACTCGGTTCAAAGGCAATTATAAATAGCAACAAATGCTGGCCTTGGATGCCCACATCCTGTGAAAGATTTTTTTAAAAAGATGGCCCTATTCATTTTCCACTAAAATTTCTATCTCCCCTTCAAACATTAGGAGGAAGATAATTGGTAATTGTTTGGTCACAGGCTTTAAACAAGAATCCCGATGAGCAAGTTCCTTGTATAAAAGCACTGCTAAATCTCATTAGTAGCAGCTCTTGGAGAAACAGTCCCAGATGACACTCCCACAGAGAACACTGACTCATACTGAAAAAGAATTTCCCAATTTAATCTCTGGACTCTGCTAAATAGCCTTTCTGTTATTTAACACATTTCACATGTGCCCTCACATGCAAGAGAAGGCAGGAAGACAAGTTGAGAAGACTGTTAAAAAAATACAGGATCTTGAGCATCATAAATAGAGAAACTGAGCATGACACAAGAAAGTCATGCTAAACCCTTATAAATCGCTAATTAGTCATTGGTTGGGGAGATTTGTGTTCAATTCTAATTGCCATACTTAAGGATTTAAAACCTTGGAAAGGGTGTAGAGGAGATTTCCTAGAACTGTAGAAGGGATGTGGGACTTTCAATTGAAGAAAATTGTGAAAGGAACTGCAATTATCTTACTGAGGCCAGTTTTCTGTCACCAATCAGCTTTTTATTTACAGTGAGTGATACCGGAACACCTCTCAACAGCTACAGAATGCTGATCGGTCCCGAGTCTATCGACTGTCAGCCTGAGTGGAGGCAGCTGGTTTTAAATCCCCTGCTGCTCCTTCCCTATTGGGCGAGCCTCCACTCACTGAATAAAGGAGCTCTCATATTCAACAAGGACCACGGAGCAATCTATTGACGATCCTCTGTGGTCATTGTGGCATCCCTTCCCCATCATGTCTGTTTATTCCCTGTACTTCTGCCACCGGGGGTTGGGTTGTTCTTTTTTGTCACTTGATGATCGGCCTGTGTGGATGAGAGCCAGAAGTGGATCAGAGGGTGTGAAGCAGATGGGAGATCTTTGCCTCCAAAGACAGCACTGTAAAGCCACCTACTCTGGCTCTTCTTGAGGTCTCCCTTTGGTAAGGGTGCTAGTCTCTTCCACTTCCTTTTCAGAATATGTGTCCACATCATCCAGGAGGGGCAGGGGTGGGATCGACTTCTATTCAAGACTTGATGTTGGCAGTGTTTGTCCCCACGGTTGGTAATTAGGCCTGCACTGGCACGGGCTCCCTGCTCCTGGTTCAGATGTTTTTTGACAATTTTGCCCTGCACTTGGACCTTACTAGACATGGGCCCTGTTTCCTCCATTATAATCCCAGGGATCCAACTGAGGCTGTCCACAAAGCTCCTCATGTGGACTTTGTGCAAAATCCCCATGTTTAGCCTAAAGATCTCCAGCCAGTTCAGTCGAATGCATTGGCAACAATCTCGCCCCATAAGGTTAGGTCATTGGTCCATCTAATAATGAGGGGAAGTCGAGTCAATCACTGCCTGTAAGTCACTAGGGTCACTGCGGAGCCCCTTATTGGCAATGGTTCCCCTTTGCAGGTGGTCACCTGACCTTTATACTTTCTAACTTCAGGAGCGCAATAGCATTTTTAATGGGTTTTACTAACAACTCCACCATTATTGGAGGCAACCTTTGTCATGGAGATGTGATTTTATTGCATTGTCCCTGTCCCTGGTTGTGGACCTTTCTGCAAGGTACAGTCTGGTACTGGTCTTGGCCCTTTCTTGAAAGCCTTTTGACTGTCTCTAACTCTTCGCCTTGATTATGGTTTTCTGTAGAACTAGCAATAATCTGCCGCCTGACATCTACACTTCCTAGGAGGAAGGAGGGAGAAGTAGTGGTATTGTGACTAGACGAGTAATCCAAAGACCCAGGTTTGTACTTTGGGATCTGAGTTCGAATCCGACCACAGCAGATGGTAAAATTTGAATTCAATAAAAATCTAGAATTAAAAGTCCAATGATAACCATTGTCGATGTCATAAAAATCCATCCGGTTCACTAGTGTCCTTTAGGAAAGGAAGTTGGTCATCCTTACCCAGTCTGGCCTACATGTGACTCCAGTGTCGCAGAGACGTGGTCAACTGTTAAATACCCTCAGAATGGGCAATTAGTGCTGGCCCAGCCAGCAATACACACATCCCATGAATGAATAAAAAAAAGTCTGAAGGATGTCTGGTGATGTGACTCCGGTTCCACAACTGCTAGGGATGCTGGGATACTTTATTGGTACCATTGTTCTCAACTGAGGGATGGATGTTGCATGAGACCCCTCCCCGCCTCAATCAGACGATATTGTCATCTGATGTTTCCAGTATTTCCTCAGCTCCAATCTCTGCATTCTCCAATGAAAGAGCTATCTCAATGGCCCTCTTTACATTCAAACTGGATTCTGTCAATAATTTCTTTTGGACTGTCACATTGTTAATTCCACAGACCAGTCTATCTCGCAGCATGTTACTCAGGAGAGGCCCAGATTCACTGTGCTCTGCCAATTTATGCAGCCTGGTCAGAAATTCGGTGGCAGATTTCCCCAGTGGTTCGTCCTGCCATGTTAAAGCTGTATCATTGGAGAATTAGGGAAGGTTTTGGGTCATAATAGCTTTTAACCAAGTCCACCAATTCATTAAATGTTTTGGAATCGGGGCATCCAGGTAGGTCTGGCTTTGTATTACACTAAAGGTCAGGACTCCGCATGCTGGCAACAGGATCACTTTCTGCTTCTTGTCCCCCTGAATACTGTGGACTGAAAAAAGTAACACATGTGCTCTGTGTGTTGAGCCCAATCTTCTATGCTTGCACTGTAGCAGCATCTTATCAGCTTAGATTATGTGCTCAGCTTCCTGGGATCTGAACTCACAAACTTATGACTTGCCATAGCTTAAGGCATAACAATTGGCAACAGCACCCTTGTGCTGGGAATAGTGAAAGTAACCAGTGGTTCCACCTTGGTCTCCGTGACTAACAAATGCAGCTGGAAAGTGTGTGCAGATGATGGGTGAGGGGATGTTTGGGGTCCGAATGCTCTCCATGGCCGAATTGGTTGCCTCATTGCTAGGGTTCATGCACGAGAGTCAAGGCACTGGAGGGAGGCACACACTTGTAGAAGGAAATGATCAAACAGGATACGCAAAACTTTCAATGCGCATTAGTTGGAGGTGAGGACCTGAAAAATCTGTCCTAACCTTTTTCCACATTAACCCACACAAGTGTTGTTTCTGTATGCAACATATGCAACTCACATTCGCACTTGGCCTAAATGATGTAGGAGCAGGTCAGCAATAGCCAAGCTACAGGATTCCCTGGTGAGCACTGGCGTGCTGTTGGAAATTCTACAGCCTAAATGTGCATAACATGGAACGTGGATAAAGTTTCTGCAGTTGGTCCATGGTTTCTGTTAGCCTGTTGTGACCTGGAATCGAATAGGAAAGATCTCAACATCCATTGGTAGCTCTATCCCTTTCACTGCACAGGGGTAAAAAGCTGGTCATCAATTCTGCCCTGACCTACTGCAGAGCTGTTTGATCCAAGTACTGGAATACCAAGTCCATTATGCAACATTGTCTTGGTTCCAATCTTTCATTGTAGGGTTTTCATTTTGACACTGATTCAGTCCCAAAAAGACCTTACTCATAGGAGCTGTACAACGATGAATAATGGCACCATTCTGCCACCCTTATTTCTGTTTTGATTTTCTCTCCTGAAAGCACGGACTATTGCCTGGATACTGTTCCAGGCCTGCTAACCTTTCGACATTACTTCACCCAATTGGTCATTTCCCATTCACCATTCCCTGCCTGAGGTTACCTGTATCAGCCTGATGACTGAAACTGACCAAGTCAGCAGAGAGCATTGATCAAACTCATGATCTGCCTGACAAGGTCATGGGGAATGGTGGGAGGTGTGCGATATCTGAGAGGACCTTACTTTCTTAGAATACACCGGAGTCCTTTGACAGAGCTCAGAAAGTTGACTTCCACACTGTTCACTGTGTCTCACCAACCTGGTTGTTGCGCTGATTTGCCTCCGAGTTTGAATTTGACTGTCCTGCAGGGGATGGAGGAAGGCCAGGTGCTGCATCCAAGGAAGCGGTTGTTGAGGTCTCTGGTAAGTGAATTCGAGAGAGGGCAAAATAGTATTCAATGTCTCACACACTCAACCTCAAAGCATTTTTTTAAAATAGTGTGGGGAGTAGGGAGAGGTATTTTGGAAACATTTGCTCAATGTTTGTGCAGTTCTTCATCTGAACACATTGCAAGAAAGTTTAAATTAGCTTGCAAGTCTGTTAATAATGCAGCAAATCAAAGTATGGTTTTTGGTCATGAACAGAGGAAAAGCATTTAAATAGTAAATAAAGTAATTTTATATGTTACGTTATTTCCTCACCCCAAAAGCATCTCAGTGACTGTCCATCTTGGAGAGCACACCATCGGTGCCTCCCTCCCAAGGAATTATTTGTGTAGTTGACATTATGCCCTAACACCACGTGAACTAAATAGGTGACAAAAGAATCACAGAATCTTTACAATGCAGAAGGAAGCCATTTGGCCCACCAAATCTGCACTAGCTCTCTAAAAGAGCACTTTACCATGTGCCACTTCCCCGTTTTTTCCTGTAACTCTGCACATTCTTTCTTTTCAGATAGCAATTCAATTCCCTTTTAAATACCTCAATTAAACCTGCGTCAGGAAATTTGTTCCAGATTCCAACCACCGTCTGGGTGAAAGATGTTTTCCTCACATCACTTTTATTCCTTTTGTCAATTATTTGGAATCTGTGCCCTCTAGTTCTTGATGCTCCCTTGAGTGCGAGGAGTCCATACCCCTCAAGGTCTGGAATATCTCTATCAAGTCCTCTCATGACCTTCTTTCTCCAAGGAAAATAATCCCCATCTCTCCAATCTATCCTCATAGTTACAGTTGTTTATCCCTGGAATTATTCTTGTGAATCTCCTCTGTATTTACAATGTTTACAATCTTTGTATCCGCTACAAATTTTGAAATCATGCCCTGAACATCATAGTCCAAATCATTAATCTATACAGTCACATCAGGAAGAGCAAGGCTCCAACATTCTATTGACGGGGAGGTGATGGCCTAATGGTATTATCACTAGACTATTAATCCAGAAACTTAGGGGACCCAGGTTTGAATCCCGCCATGGCAGATGGTGGAATTTAAATTCAACAAAAAGTATCTGAAATTAAGAATCTACTGATGACCATGAAACCATGATAATGATGTGCCTTAGAGAAGGAAATCTGCTGTCCTTACCCAGTCTGCATGTGACTCTCAACTGCCCTCCCAGGGGCAACTATGGTTGGGCAATAAATGCTGGCCAGCCAGCGATGCCCATATCCTATGGATGAATAAATAAAAGGTCTGAACCTAAATTTTGGAAAGTGAATACTGGGAAGTAGAATATTACCTTTTGTAGATCCCACACTTAATGCTTCCACACCTCTGTAGAGATTGGCCATGGGATTTACAGCTGAAAAACAGATCAACAATAAAAAGATAAATCAGTATTTTTTTCATTCACAAGGTGTGTACGTCACCAGCATTTATTGCCTATTCCTGTTTACCCATCAGAAGGTGGTGGCGTCCTCATGCACTGGCAGCCCATTTCCTCTTAGGAGGGAGAGATCACAGATGTGATAGGTGTTGCCAAAGAAACCGTGGAGGACTGCTGCAGTGTACCCAGTAGATGGTACACACTCTTGGTGTGCCAGTGGTCAAGATCATGGATACTAAAGGTGATCAGCCAGATCATGAGTTTAATAGTCTGAGTTTCCAGAGGTTGGTATTGGAACCCTTGCTTCTCCTGATATATATATTAATGATCTAGATCTTGGTGTACATGGGATAATTTTAAAGACCAGCTCCTGATCCTGGACCACCACAAATGTGAGTAAAACCCTGATCACAGTAACAAAGTGCCTGTTGGTGCTCACTATCCAGATATGCATACGAATGGTCTTCTGAGAAAAGTAGCATGGCGGAACTGTTCCTGATGGACCTGCAACCATGAAACAGTGTCCACACTAGAAAAGGGAAAAGAAACCCATTTCCACTTACACTGCTCTGTAGTTGAGTCACCTGCTTGCTGGAGATGTGGCTTTTCTACTATTGGGTCATCCACCTGTGGGATACAATAAAGAACAATTTTAATTGAATGTACTTGTTTATCGGTTTTTGGTCATTCCCTTTTCCTGTCTTGACAGCCTGGTAATCACTCTTCAGGCTTGATTTTAACTCCATGAAATGAATGGGTTTTCACTGTAAATTTGGGCCAGACAGTGAATTCTATCAGCTATTCGACTGAAAATAGCACCCTTAATGTGGAATTACTGTATAGTGACTGCCTGCTGTCACTCCTTCACAGCTAAATCCTCCAGTACAGTTGAGGCCTTCTGTGACCAGTATTCATCAGAGAGGAACTAGGGTGCATCACCCATACCAGGAGCAACATTTTTGTGCTTTTAATGACTTGAATCAGGCAATTGAGGTGGGCCTATTAGAATATGAACTCCCTGCTTAAGGGCCCATCAAAAGATGTCCCTGATTAAGGGCCAGATTGATGGGCAAACCAGGGAGCCTTTTGCTTTGTACTTAACCAGGAGTGTCAGTCCCTCTGACACTCCTAATGTAGTCTGCTAACTGAAAGGACTCTGTAAACAGCTGTCAGACTTGTAAATAAAGGGTATTTGGTGAAGGGATTTCTGCCTCCAGTGACATATTACAGGGCTTTAATTTGATATGTTTTGTTTTCACTTGGAGATGGAGTTAGTTAACTCATGATACACCCCATCTTAGATTCAGACAAGTGGTCAACTGTTGTAATTTTGCTTTATTGTTCATCTACTTCCCCAACATTCATTTCTTGCAGCAACAGGCAATTGCTTTTTCTTGTTTGGAAGCCAGAACATGACTAAAACTTAAAAGAGGAAAAAGTAATGCGGTCAGAGAACTAAACAATAATGAAGTATAAGAAGCAGTTAGAGGATGAAGTAGCATTTGTGTGAGTCTTGGTTTCAAAACAGTGGCAATGCTGGAAAGTTAGCGCGTACAATGATTTGGAACTCGAGAGTAGAATTAGCCCCAGCCCATGGGACACACAGAAACACACAAGCTGCTTGTAACATTTACCCTCGGCCACCCATTTCCACATGATGGAAGTGAGATTCATGCAGGAAGACTTGGGAGTCAAGATGGTGTGGGGTGATATAGGGCACAAGGGTAGATCCTTGGAGAACCCTGGAGATAAACCCTGGAGCATGAAGAGAAGAAGACTTTTCAGGTGATTCTCTGGCTACGATTCGACAGGTAAGAATAAAAACAAGCGAGGGCAGCCCCACCAATCTTGTCCTTGCATAATTCTTCAAATAACCAGACTTCTGAAACCACCCAACTGAGGTCAATTTGCCCTCAAATTCAAGCTACTCACTATCTGCTGGACCTTGCACCCAAACTATAAACATGACTGGGGTGGGTTGATACTGTCAAATGGCTTGACTACAAATAGATGAACTGAGAATTGATTGAGTTCAGGTAAAGCAGTCTATTTGTATGTGCGTGAATGGTTACAGTTTTGTACTTTAGTATTGGTTTTCATTTGTAATCCAGTACTTGAAAAGGAAAGTTTCCCTATCCAATTTTGAATTCTCAGAACTATTGCCTGGTCATCTCCAAACTAAACCGTCGAACTCAAATACATAGGTGCTCACCTATTGACAGTATCTCTATCGCCACAACAGATTAGTGAAACTGTATAGATCCCTGCAGGTCATAATGAGGCTCTGTGAAATATTACTGATCTTTCAGCCCATCACCTATAGCAGTCAGGAATCTTCAGCCCAGTGCATCAGAGAAAGCAAGATTGCAGACTTAGAGTAAGTAAAAAGGCAATGCCATAGAAAGACTTCCTATGTGCACTGCTACAGATAACAATAATTTGTTATAATCCTACAGTGGATGGCACTTGCTGAGATTCCTGGTGACTCTCGGTTCCTGCTGAAACAGGTTTGGCATCGGCCAGGGCAGGGCAGCTGACTGCAGGGGTCATCCATTGGTTAGGTTCTTTTGATTGCCTGCTGCTTTCTTGTTGTGGAAGTGTAACTTGAAGCAAAAAAAAAGTTTCATTAGTATCTTTTTTAAAAAAGTGAAGAAAGAAGATAGTGCACATCACAGTAAATTAAGGTAAATCAAATGGTGGGGTGCAGTTTTACATTACTGAGCCAACTCTCATGAAATGACTGGGAGTTTCCTGCTTCAGTCTCCTTTGCCCCAGTCCCCACCACTTCACAGTGCCACCTGCAGACAGTCACTTCCCCACTGGGGAGACTTTCGAGATTTGGCAAAACTCAGAAATTGCAGCTTCCATTGACTGTGTATGGAGCACCTCACCAATCAGTGATTGTCAGCAAGTGGGACCCTGAAAACATTGTGGGGGGCAGGGAGTAATCTTGGAAATGTCAGAGATTCCTTGTGTTTGCCTCTTTCCTGCTCTCACGTTTCCCTTCTTTCTTGCCCTCCCCCCATCTATTCATGGGTGGCCTTTTGGTTCTGCTGCTGGTGCAAAACCACAGGCAAAATTACTCAGCTCACAATTCCAAACTTTAGGCGAAAGATGCAAAAACCTCTGTATAAATCACATGAACAAATATTGCTCCAGGAAATGCCACATAATGAAATATTGTGGTCAGACCTTTATTAGTTATGCGCCCTGTGGTCAGGTGCCACATAATCAAACAAGAATGCCACCAACCAAAGTTGGTAATCTTATGGAGCAACCACAATGATGGACCAAGACCCATAAAACAGAACGCCACCAAACTGAAGGAAAAAGTATAAGAAAAGAGGAAGCAAATCAGTAAATGGCGACAAGTTGATGCCAAGTTTGAAATTTTTAACATGTATCAATCGTAAGAGAAAAGAAAGGATTGAGAAGATAAGCCAGTCTGAGGCTTGGGAAAAGAAAGGATTAGAGTAGAAAAGTGTGGTGAACCTTGATTTGGTGAAGATGTGAAATCACAGCATAATTTTATTTTCTAAATAAGACAAAGGTTGAGTGATCTTGCCCATCGAAAACAAGGATTGCAAGATCTGCGGCAGACTTGCACCAGACACGAAAGCTTTATTTAATTCTCTGATGGACACATGCTTCATAGGCAGCAAAAGTTGTTAACAGGAAAATGGCAGAAACAAAGGAAAATCACATTTTAGGAAGCATCCTAAAATGTTTTTGAGGTCATGGGAAATTTAAACAAAAAATTAAAAGGGTGGAGAAGGAATAAGGCTGGAATCATTAAAGGTAATGGCTAGAAGCCATTGCTTAGACTTTAGAGACTTGAAGAGACTATATATTTGTAGAATGAAGAAAGCAATAAAACTGTGTTTGCCCTATCAAAGGGCATGGTGGAGATAAATATGTAACGATTTAGTTATTGTTTTTCGTGAAAGGATAAAGGTATGAACTCTTGGTGACATCTGAAAGTGACAGAATCCAACATACATGACTGATATAAAATCTGGTGTTATCCTTTGAACAAATTGGATCAATGGTAGTGATCTTGGCAGGTAGGTTTCATCAAGATGAGAGCTGGTGAACAGGGTCAGATATTTTCTTAGGAAGACTAGTAAATGGACTATCAAATCAGAAAAGGATTCCCTAAAAGTACAAAACACTAAATTTTGACAAAGAGTAGACCGACAATTGAAGGGGATGTATGATTAAGTCTTTTTGATGGAGTTTAGAACTGTTAGATTGGTTTTTCTGTAGTTATTGGGTAGAACGTTGGCTTTGGATTGAATCGTTGATTGATTTTTCCCAGCATGCCTCATATCAATAAGCTCCCACTCTCAACCACATTTGTTAAAAACCCGCCATTGTCATCACAACAAATGTTCACTCATTAAAAGTAGCTCCCAGTTTTACAAACTGCAGAATGAGACTTTGTGTACCATTAGTCATGTCCTGGTAGCTTTTCAGCCTGCTCTTTAGATCAGCTCTTTTTATTGTCTCCATGGCTTTCAGCAGAATTTGTACATTATCTGGTTCTAGTTGTTCCTTTTTTTCCAGGTCAATGCAGAGCTCCATAAAATTCTTAAAGAAGACAAATCACAAACACATTACCCATTAGATCAGTGAGATTTCTTTAAATCATTACTTCCATACTGTCTTGACCTTTCATGGGTCATGGACCCACAGGACAGACCCTTTTGAGGACTTCAAAAAGCTTGTTCCTCAGACTGTGAATATCACCAGGCAGTTTTACCAGGTGAAGACGAAGCAAAGTTCACACAATTGCTTTCCAATCAGGAGTGGTAGCACTCACTAAATTTTTGCCAGCACAGGAATGATGATGCCAATTGCAAGACGTTTTGTGGGACGTATTTGTGGGAACTGGTCTTCAAACCTGGGTCCTATTGCTGGGTATGAACCAGTTAAACATTCCACTACCAGGGAGTTCTTTCTGAGCTCAATATTTCAGCAGAAAAAAACTTCCATAGTAATGTTTGTAGGATTAGTAAATTTTATGTTTCAAACTTAATACACACATGAATGGAGCAGACTGATACACACTCCAGCTTACCTTAATTTCCTGATATCTCTTCTTGCCTCCTTGTAATAAAAATTTTATGCTATTGAACTCTTCTTCATTGATCTCTTTGGAAAGGTTATAGAGCAGCACTCTGTACACAGAAATGAGTGACATTTTAGAAACATAGAAAATAAGAACTGAGGTAGGCCTGGTGATAGGTCAAAATCAATTTTATTGCATCTTTCACACTACAATTGTATAGCCTCTTTACATCTCTAAACATAGAAACTAGAAGCAGGGGTAGGCCATTCTGTCCTTCAAGCCTGCTCTGCCATTCATTTTGATTTGAATTGATTTATTATTGTCAATCCATACAGTATAGAAGGAGGTCATTCGGCCCATCAAGTCTGTACAGATCACAATCCCACTCAAGCCCTATCCCCATAACCTTGCACAATTACCCTGCTAAAGCCCCTGACACTATGGTCAATTTAGTGTGGCCAATCCACCTAACCCGCACACCTTTGGAGTGTGGGAGGAAACAGGAGTACCTGGAGCAAACCCATGCAGACACGGGGAGAAAGTGCAGACTCCACACGGACAGTGACTCGAGGTTGGAATTGAACCCAGGTCCCTGGCGCTGTGAGGCAGGAGTGCTAACCACTGTGCCACCGTGACGCCCATAATACATGTATTAGTATACAGTGAAAAGTATCGTTTCTTGTGCGTTATACAAACAAAGCATGCCGTTCACAGAGAAGGAAACGAGAGAATGTAGTGTTACAGTCATAGGTAGGGTGTAGAGAAAGATCAACTTAATGCGAAGTAGATCAATTCAAAAATCTGATGGCAGCAGGGAAGAAACTGTGCTTGAGTCGGTTGGTAAGTGACCTCAGACTTTTCTACCTTTCTCCTGGTGGAAGAAGGTGGAAGAGAGAATGTCCGGGGAATGTGGTGTCCTTAATTATACTGGCTGCTTTTCCGAGGCAATGGGAAGTGTAGACAGAGTCAATGGATATAAGGCCGGTTTGTGTGATGGATTGAGCTACATTCATGGCCTTTTCTAGTTTCTTGTAGTCTTGGGCAGAGCAGGAGCCATACCAAGCTGTGATACAACCAGAAAGAATGCTTTCTATGGTGCATCTGTAAACATTGGTGAGAGTTGTAGCTAACATGCCAAATTTCCTTAGTTTTCTGAGAAAGTAAAGGCGTTGGTGGGCTTTCTTAAATACTGTGGCGGCATGAAGACATTTGATCATCGCTGATCATCGAATTCAATATCCTGATTCCCCCTTTTCCCCATATCCTTTGATCCCTTTAGCCCCACAAGCTATATCTAATTTCTTCTTGAAATCAGATACATTTTGGCCTCTACTACTTTCTGTCAATGGCATTGATCCTTTACCTTTAATGATTCCACTCTTAATCCTTCTCTGCCCTTTTAAATTTTGTTTCTTTGAAACTTAAAAATAAGAAAACAGGAGCAGGGGTAGGCCATTTGACCCTTTGAGCCTGCTTCATAATGCAATATGATCATGGCTGATTCTCAGCGCCATATTCCTGTGCTCCCCCCTACCCCTTGATGGTTTTTGAGTTTAGAAATCCTATCTATTTCCTTCTTAAGTATATTCAGTGACATGGCCTCCACAGCCTTCTGCAGTTCACCATCTTCTAAGTGAAGAAGTTTCTCCTCATCTCAGTTCTAAATGTCCTACTCGGTATCATAAGACTCCTGGTCCCCTCAGCAACTGGAGATAACATTCCTGCATCCAGTTTGTCCAGTCCTGCCAGAATTCTATACCTTTTAATTAGATCCCTTCTCATTCTTCTAAGTGCTAGTAAATACAGGCCCAGTCAACCCAATCTCTCCTCACACGACAATCTTGCCACCACAGGAATCAATGTGCAGGTTAAGTTGATTGGCCATGCTAAACAGCCCATTAGTATCAGGGGTACTAGCAGGGTAAATACATGGGGTTACAGGGATGGGGCCTGGGTAGGAATGTTGTCGGTGCAGACTTGATGGACCAAATGGCCTCCTTTTGGACTGTAGGGATTCTATGATTCTGTGAACTGGAAATCATTATCTTGTGGCTTGTATACAGATCAACTCTATTTTTCAAAAGCACAATTCCTGATGTAAGAAGCAATTCGCATGTTAACTTTTCCAAACTCTCTCCTCACACAATATATATAGGTGCTGACTTTTAGCAGTTCACCCCAGCTGCCAAGAAAATTTGGGACTTTGTGGTCCATAAATCTAGTTCTTAGTGCTGCACCAGGCAATACTTTTACTAACTAGGTTCTGTTAGGTTTTGAGAGATGCTGCGTATTAGTCATCTCAAAAAAGATGCATTTGACAAATAGTAATTAGTTCTGAAAATGTTGTTTTGAAGGAATTGGATGAAACACCTTTTTGCTGCTTTGAATTGGGGCTCGATTCCGAATCTGTGATGCTCAGCTCTCAGTATGGTGCTCACTGAAATGGATTTGAGTCATTTTGATCCCCTTCCTTCGTGGGAAATGACCCACAGGACTAACTGCCCCAAATTCATTACAAATTGACAGCCTCCATCAGAAAAGCAACTGGGAGGTTTATGTTGAAAAGAAGCATGGGAGATGTGACACTTCTGAAATTGTGATTTACTGCAAGTGGGCAGTAATTAGAGCCTTACTCTGCATCTAACAGAGGAGGAATTTTCATTTATATACCTTCCCATATTTCTCACTATCTCTCGCAGCTTCTGCTGTGGAATCCATTGGCTTTATGTAGAAAAATACAGTGGTTTTTGATACATAGAAAGATCCCATTAACAGCAATGGGATTAGAGTAAGTGTGTTCAGTGCTTTATACAATAACAACTTGCATTTCTACAGTGCCTTTAATATAGATAATGGTCTGAAGGTGATTCACAACAGACTAAAATTGACACTCACCATAGATTGTTAGGAGGGATGAAAGAAAGCTTGATCAAAAGGATAGATTTAGAGGAGGGTTTTACAAAAGGAAAGAGAAGTTTGGAAGAGGATTGCCAGACTACAGAATGAGGCACAGATGCCACTTATGGGATGGAGAGAGTGGGAATTATATAAGAGGCCAGAAGTAAAGTGACACAGGGATCTCAGAGGATAGTAGAGCTAAGAAATTTACAGATTTCCAGAGTAGTGAGGACTTGGAGGAATTTGAACACAGGATGAGAATGTTAAATCTGAGGTGTTAGTTGATCTACAAACAGTGGGAATCAGTGAGTACAGGGGCTTGGAGCAGGTGAGGACATGGGCAGCAGGATGTCGGAAGAATTTCTGTTCCCTGGAGGGTGGACTATGAGATGCCTGCTGGGAGAACATTGGAATAATTGAGCCTGGAGTTAACAAAAATGTGGATGAAGGTTTCAGCAGCAGATGGCTGATGTTATGGTGATGGAAATGTGCTGAAGAGGATCTAGTGTCCAAAGTTCAGTTCAGTCAAGTAGGATCCTGAGACGATGCACAGTGTAGTTTCAACCTCAGATAGTGGATGAGGAGAGGTTGGAATGAAGTTTCTGAAAATGGGGGACAGAACAACGGAATAGCTTTAGTCTTCCCAACTTTAGAGGAAATTGTGCTCTATTCATAACTGGATGTTAGAGAAGCAGTGTGACAAATCTGAGATATTAGAGAGGTTGCATGGTGGTGAGGGTGAGGTAGGACTGAGTGCTCATCATGTAGAACATGATGCCATGTCTTTTGTCACCAAGTAGCAGCATGTAGGTTTGTGGTGTTGGTGGGGGGTCACAAGGACAGGTTCTTGGATAACTCTGGAGAAAAGATGCAGGAGCATGAAGAGAAGACTTTTCAGATGATTCTCTGGCCACGATTTGACAGGTAAGGATAGAACCAAGCAAAGGCAGTCCCATCAAGCTGAAGGACAAAAGAATACTATTGCAGGAAAATGGGATTGCCAACCGTGTCAAATGCTAAAAATAAGTCAAGAAGGACAAGGAAGAGTAGTTTACTTGTGTCACAGTTACAAAGAAAGCTATTAGTGACTTTAACAAGGATGTTTCAAGGATTCAAGCACACAGTTGCAGGAAAGTTGGACATGGATTTGAGAGATGTTACCAAGTTCAAGAACTTGGGGAAGGGAGGGAGGGTACAGATGGGTTAGTAGTTTGCAAGGATGGAGGGGTAAAGCACATCTTTTCTTGAAGGAGTGGTGTGATGATAGAAGATTAGAAAGGGAACAGGAGACAGTACCTGAGAGGGAACCGTTTGTTAATTAATATAATGGCTGGAATTCACACCTCACCCTGCTGCCAGCGAGGACAGAGAATTAGGCGCTCAGCCTAATTTCCACTCACTGCAGCAAGACCAGAGAATCTGGTTGGTGTAAACGGCCAGAGAATCCCACCCAATATTAATGCTAATGCTTGGTGTTTGTTTGCTGGTCACAGACAGCTTTCACATTGATAACCATAGGAACTCATTGAAAGAAATCCTTCATGGATTCTAGTCAGTGACATATTAGCCATATTAAATGAGTTTTTAAAATATTTTCTTCTGAGCCAAAGGCATGATCCAAGAAGCAGATTTTGAGGAGGATTTTGAATGTAGGAAGAATTTTAACACAATGTAGAGGTTTAAGAACAGGTTGCCTGCTGATTTTAATGTTCCTGATGCAGGCCCAACCAAATGAAGTACGTGTGAGGCACCTAACTGCTTTGAGTTGAATTTTCCTGGAATTTAACACTATTGCAAACTGCCAACCATTCAGATGCCAGCAGCTCTCCATTGCTGGCAGCACTGCTAAAATTGGTGGTTTCTGCCGGCAATACAGTGATGCCTTCACCCGAGATCATCGTGGGATCCGGGGAGAGAGGTGAATGGTGTGAGGGAATCAGAAGGGGAGTCAGATGCAAGGGCAAAGGGTTAGCTCTCAACCCTTCCCAATTCCGTGTTCCTCAATCAGGCAGTAAGTACCTTTGAACGAGAGACGTACCCCTGGGAGGCTGCTGGCAAACCTAACAGGATTTACTGGGTAGCCCTTGGGCAGAATGGGAAACACATGAGACTCTCTGAGCCAACGCTGCTGGGCTCACCTTTAAAGGGCTCAATGTGTTCCCTGCAACAGCCCAAATCCACCCCCGCTGACTCTAGTTATGGCCTAACCAGAGCTTTATGAAAATTAAAGCATAACTTTTGTACTCAATTTATGTCGCCTTGTTACCATTCTATTCCAAGATCTGATGTGTTTTGCTAACTGGTCTCTCAATATCTCCTGCCACTTTCAAATATTAATGTACATGAACTGTCAGGTCCCTCCACACTTTTTCCTCCTCCAATCACTGCTGCCACTTCACACTTCTCTGTACTAAATTCCACCTGGTCTACCCATTCCTCTAACATAACTGGCATCATCCTCACTGTTTGCCATATCTCCAAGTTTGGTAACATTGGAAAATTTTAAAATTTTGCCTTGTTTCCCAATATCCAAGTCATTTATACACTAAAAAGGCAGTAGCCCAAGCATTCAGCTTTGGGGAACTCCACTCATACCTCCAGTATGAAAAACAATCATCTGCCATGACTCATAGTGTTTTCGTGCTGGGGTCAATGTTTTATCCAATGTTTTGTCCAAGCAGACATTGACTCTCCAATTCCATGAGTCTCAATTTTGTTAACCAGCCTTTTATGTAGTACTTTGTCAAAGACAACTGGACAAGCATGGAGTACACACTCTTCCATTCCCCATCTACACTTCCTGCTGCCTCAGCAAAGCAGCCAGCATAATTATGGACCCCACGCACCCCGGACATTCTCTCTTCCACCTTCTTCCGTCGGGAAAAAGATACAAAAGTCTGAGGTCATGTACCAACTGACTCAAGAATAGTTTCTTCCCTGCTGCTGTCAGACTTTTGAATGGATCTATCTTGCATTAAGTTGATCTTTCTCTACACCCTAGATATGACTAACACTACATTCTGCACTCTCTCCTTTCCTTCTCTATGAATGGTATGTTCTCTCTGTTTAGTGTGCAAGAAGCAATACTTTTCACTGTATACTAAAACATGTGACAATAATAAATCAAAACATCATATCAACAATGATCACAGTGCAAAACACATGGGCTGGAATTTTACTGTCCCATGATGTGAACCATGGAAAGGTCCATTGACCTTGGGTGGGATTTTACTGTTTTGGGACAAGTGAGACTGTAAAATCCAACCTATGGTGTCACCAAGTTTTTGGATTGTGTCATATTTTATCAGGAACTATGGGCTCTATGGGCTTGGTCTCTGACAGGTGATTCTTGGTATCCATTCTCTCTGTGGATGCTTCAGTTGCATTGAAGAGGGGTTGTTTGCCCAGGAAGACATTACAATACCATATAAATGGGTCTGACAGCTAATTACAGCTCCTCATGAAGAATCATAGGGATAGCATGATGTTTATTGAAAAGTGCTGACCTGGTTCACAAATCTTCTCCATCCTATGAACAAACAGGGTGGCACGGTGGCACAGCGGTGAGCACTGCTGCCTCACACTGCCAAGGACCTGGGTTTGATTCCTGGCTTGGGTCACTGCCTGGCTGGAGTTTGCACATTCTCCCCATGTCTGTGTGGGTTTCCTCTGGTTGCTCTGGTTTCCTCCCACATTCTGAAAGACGTGCTGGTTAGGTGCATTGATCTGAGCGGGTGTTGGGCGTGGCAACTAGGGGAATTTCACAGTAACTTCATTGCAGGGTTAATGTAAGCCTTACTTGTGACTAATAAATAAACTTTTAAAAAAATTGTTATAAATGACTCATCATTTGGGATTTTACCTGGCTAACTGCTTAGCGTAACACCTTGTACAGCTGGTAAGTGGGAAATCATTTGACTTCCAGAGAACAGTGAATATCCCGAGTTAAACAAAAGGAGGCCAGGAATTTTCTTGTCATAATTTTTTGATACTTATGGGAAGTGTGTGACTCAACCTGGGCTTGGCCGTAATGCTCAAGTGTTGAGACTTTCAAAAAAATGTTTGATAAAGTATCACATATTAGGTTTGATGGCAAAATTGAAGTCTACAGGATAAATGAAGTTGCAGTATAGATACAAAATTGGCTCTGGGATGGAAAACAAAGTTGTGGTGAACAGCATTTTTGTGGACTGGAAGGGAGTTTAGTGTGCTCTTTCCCAAGGATTAGCACTTGAACTATTGCTGACTTTGATCTACGTTTAATGATTTGTGAAGTCGTGTAGCAGAGTGGATGACATCACCGCCTCTGAGCCAGAAGCTCCAGGGTCAACTCCCAAAAAGAGTGGAAATAGCTGGAATGCACTTAGAGACACTGTAAACGGATGGGCTGAATGGCCTCCTTCCATGCTTTAAGTAGCAAGCAGTTGAGTGGAGGTGCGAGGCTATAATCTGTTTGCTTTGTGTTGTAGCTTTGAAATTAATTTACATGGTTTTACTTTAGTTCAAAGCCTGACTGCCATGAGCAATGCACATGACCCAAAGGCAAACCACAACAGTTAACGGGTAAATGAGCTGTTAGACCAGAAAGTCCCAGGCTTGATCGAGGGTAATGCAAGAGATAAGCTTTACAATTTCTTTCAGGATCTTTGAGCTATAAATAATCGGCCAAGTTATCTGCTCTTTATGACTATCACAAGTTCTACAGTGATTACCCTTCAGAAGTCTTTTATTGGCTGTAAAGCACTTCGTCGTGTACTGAAGTTGTAACGGGCGCTATATAAATGGAGATCTTTCTCATGCACCCTGCTAGAAAATATGTGTAAAGAAATGATGAGGATGTTTCTATTTTTAAGTAGCTGAATAATACTCCAGAGTGAATGCTCGGCATGGAACCATATCCAAGCAAGGGACTGATAGCACCTTCGTAGTCAGATCCTGGGGGGAGGAAAAAAATCAATCATTCAATGAATAATATATTTTTAAAAACCTGTAACTTGAGATCTTCAAATTTTCTTTTTGTTGCAAAAACTCTTCCATGTCTGCCCTCTGTTTTCCTAAAACGGTGAGCAATTTAAAACGCTGAATTCGATACAGGAGTTCTGGAACAATATCCAATTCTTGCTGCTGCAGCTCTGTGAATAACTCCAGTACACTGCCTATCGTTTTGCCTGCTGGAATGTAATCAGTGCACAGGAACCTCAAGTCCCGCATCTCCTCTTCATCCAATTCGCCACTTATTTTGTATAATTTTGCATTCTTCAAGGGAGTAGCCATTTTCCCCTTCAGTCTCCTAAAAGGAAAGCAGAATTTGGATTCAGAGATAAGTTTCAGTTTAAGGTGTTACCATTTTCTGTTAATGTGGCTGTCTCTGGCAAGAGAGATTTTACTGTGCAGCCGCTGTTGCTCTGAGAAGGTGTCTTGTTTGCGAAAGCATCACTGTCATGGTTTCAGAAAGCCTCAGTGCTTTACGAGACCGTTTCAAATAGTTATGGAGTTAGTCTACATTTATCTACACGCTGAACCAAGTATGAATGCTGCATTTCCTTTCTTAAAAGGCATTTGTGAACCCAGTTCGGCTTTTACAACAGTCTAACAGCTGAGACCTGTACGTTCTTTCCACAGATTTGCTTGTAAATTGAATTCAAAATTTCAAATGGTTGAAATAGAATTTAAACCGCATTCTCCAGAACATTAGTCTAATTACGTAACCAGTAAACCACCACATCTGCGAGATCTGACTGGAATTTGTAGCATCACCCAAGAATTTTGAGTTACTGAACTTTTTGGACTGTAGTTTGACTTTAGGTTGTGTGAATGCATTTCAAGTTTAGTGAATTTCAGTCGTAATTCTTGTCTCCAAATTGTTTCCTCACCTCTTCTGTGGAAGGTAGTATTTCTTGCCAGTTACATCACCCGACAATAGATCGCCCAAGTGACCATCATTCAGATGTAGATCTTAGAATCTTAGAATCCCTATAGTACAGAAGGATGCCATTCAGTCCATCGAGTCTGACCACAATCCCACCCAGGCTTTATCCCTGTAACCCCACACATTTATCCTGCAAATCCCCCAACACTAGGATCAATTTAGCACGGTCAATCAACCTAACCCACACATCTTTGGACTGTGGGAGGAAACCAGAGCAGCCAGAGGAAACCCACGCAGACATGGGGCAAAAATGCAAATTCCACCCAGACAGTGACCTGAGGTGGGAATTGAACCTGGGACCCTGGCACTGTGAGGCAACAGCACTAACAACTGTGCCATCATGCTGTCCTGACAGATATAGATAGATTAAAACAAGAAGGACCTGCCTGTATGAGAGGAGGGGAGGAGTACAGTAAGAGCAGTGGGACAGAAAATTGGGCAAACAGGACAAAAGATTGAGGTAAACATGCAAAAGGGTCAATCAAGGTGGAGGGGGAATTAAACCCATTTCAGGGGCTCTCATTAAACCAGCAGGGACTGTAGAATCACCTTTTTTGAGTAAACAGAGGGAATACGGTTCTGACCCTCTTCACCTGACCACTGGGAGTTATAATCCTTCCACTAAAGTAAGTGCTGAGTTTCAGATTAAACATTTACCCACGGTCTAAACATCCTCATTAGATGGTGTAACGGATTCCATGGAACTAATGGAAGAAGAGCATGGGGTTTCTTCCAGTCTCTGTGAAGCTGAGATCTGATAAGGTATATATCAATATCATTTATGCAGCATTCTGCAAGAACCTTGTGTTAGGGATTTTACACCATATTCCGTCTCAGACAGCAGACATGGAATGCTTCTAGTTGATTTATGTGATGCCACTCCCAGTGTCAGACCATTAAGAAATGATGTAACATTTACCCACTGGTGGACTTTGATCTTTGTTCTGAAACCAACTCCATGCTGTTCCAATGTCTGTGAATGAGCCTGATAAATGCTAAGTTGGCTTTCTGCAATGGTTGGTTTCATCATCCAGCATAGTATTATTGCACAGGATACTCCCAAGATAGTAAAGCTTTTGTGCCGAACTGAGGGGTGTATGGTTGATAGTGACCGTGGGATCTTGGAATGCGTGGCCATGGCTAAGGCAGTAACATTTGTGCAAGAGTTGAGCCTTTGCAAGTTGAAGAAGTTGCTGCGTGTTGTGAATTGGATGTGTACTCCAGTGTCCAGATCTTTATGAGTGGTTACTGGAGCATGGCCAAGAAATATCATGATGTGGGTATGCCGGCGTTGGACTGGCGTAAACACAGTAAAAAGTCTGACAACACCAGGTTTTAGTCCAACCTATTTATTTGATAATAGACTCACAAGCTTTCGGGGTTAGCCCCTTCGTCAGGTGAATGGAGAGTTCTGGCCTCAGACAGAGCATATAAAGCACAGACAGTTTAGAGATTACTGATTAGAATGCGAATCCTTACACCTAACCTGCTGTTCAAGACTTGAAGTGGCTGACAATGTGACTGGAAGGAGCACTGATCACAGTTTAAAGAGATGTGTATTGTCTCCAGACAGTACAGTAAGTGAGGTTTTGCAAACCCAGGCAAGTCACGGGGGTTACAGATAGTGCGACATGAACCCAAGATCCCTGTTGAAACCGTCCTCATGTGTGCGGAACTTGGCTATCAGTCTCTGCTCAGCGACTCTGCGCTGTCGTGTGTCGTGAAGGCCGCCTTGGAGAATGCTTACCCGAAGGTCAGAGGCTGAATGCCCGTGACCACTGAAGTGTTCGCCAACAGGAAGGGAACAGTCTTGCCTGGTGACTGTCGAGCGATGTTCATTCATCCGTTGTTGTAGCATCTGCATGGTCTCCCCAATGTACCATGCTTCGGGACATCCTTTCTTGCAATGTATCAGGTAGACAATGTTGGCCGAGTTGCAAGAGTATTTACCGTGTACCTGGTGGATGGTATTCTCACGTGTGATGATGGTATCCATGTCGATGATCCGGCATGTCTTGCAGAGGTTGCTGTGGCAGGGTTGTGTGGTATTGTGGTCACTGTTCTCCAGAAGGCTGGGTCACGGGCATTCAGCCTCTGGCCTTCGGGTAAGCATTCTCCAAGGCGGCCTTCACGACACACGACAGCGCAGAGTCGCTGAGCAGAGACTGATAGCCAAGTTCCACACACATGAGGACGGTCTCAACAGGGATCTTGAGTTCATGTCGCACTATCTGTAACCCCCGTGACTTGCCTGGGTTTGCAAAACCTCACTTACTGTACTGTCTGGAGACAATACACATCTCTTTAAACTGTGATCAGTGCTCCTTCCAGTCACATTGTCAGCCACTTCAGGTCTTGAACAGCAGGTTAGGTGTAAGGATTCGCATTCTAATCAGTAATCTCTAAACTGTCTGTGCTTTATATGCTCTGTCTGAGGCCAGAACTCTCCATTCACCTGACGAAGGGGCTAACCCCGAAAGCTTGTGAGTCTATTATCAAATAAATATGTTGGACTAAAACCTGGTGTTGTCAGACTTTTTAACCAAGAAATATCTGGCAGACAGAGCTGATGCCAATATTATTTATTTATATCACAAGTAGGCTTACATTAACACCACAATGAAGTCACTGTGAAAATCCCCTAGTCGCCACACTCTGGCACCTGTTCGGGTATACTGAGGGAGAATTTATCATGGCCAATGCATCTAACCAGCACATCTTTCGCACTGTAGAATGAAACCAGAAAACCCAGAGGAAACCCATGCAGACACAGAGAGAATATGCAGAGTCCACACAGACAGTGACCCAAGCCGGGAATCGAACCTGGGTCCCTGGCACTGAGGCAGTGGTGCTAACCACTGTGCCACCATGCTGCCCCAATGGTATCATTGTACACTGTGGATTCTTGGTTTAAGAGATTATTGAAATGTTCTACCCAACTAGAGAGAATCTTGTGCCTATTTGTTAGGAGCCGGTTATGATTTGCTGAGAGGATGAGTGTTACAGTGTTGGTTCTGGAGCCAGACTGATTGTCAGTCTCCATGTAGAGTCTTCAGCATGTTTTCAATGGCCGCTGTTTGATGCTCAACAGCCATGTTTCCCCAGGATAGGTTCTTCATCTTTGGACTGTTTTGTGTGATGGTATCTGGCATTCCTTACATATCTTAGGTGAAATTACCAATAAGATCTGTGAGCATTGTGCATTTTGTCTTGGTCTTTGTTGTTGAACCAGTTTTGGTGCTTCCATTTAATGAATTCTCGGAGCTCAGATGTCCTACTATAATTAGCATCCTTTAACTTTTTCGAAGAATGTTCAATGGCAGTATTGTCCTCCAGGACATCAGCAATTCTTGTGCCTAGTTTGTATTCCCTGTTGACCATAACATTAAGAAAAGAATTCATCAAGCTTTCTTTGTGACATGACTGAGCTGAAGCAACTTAGATTTTATCTCCTAAGACACAATACTCCCAACAACCCAATGGTTACACTACTATTCTGCATCTCTAAGGGAGCAGGTAATATACACATCCTTGAGATCTCTTTCCTACAACAGCATTGTCTATCATGTGCCAGCATTTGGATCTGGGCTGCACTCATGTTGTTTTCAGGTTGTCTGCTTAAGGAAGACCGTGATGGTTGAATCAAACTCACTGCACTTGGAGAGAAGGAGCTAACCATTTTTGGATTTTGCTCTGTCAGTACCACAGTGTCCTCATACTCCTCTCCATCCATTACAGTCCAAGACCATTCGGGAAATGGAACCACCAAGAACACTGGGTTTGTCCTGGTAGGGTATGTTATATATTAGAGTTATTGTGTACGTTGCATGGTCCTTTTAAGCATTTGGCCATGTGGCAAGTCTGTGATATCATTGGCTACTTTGCGTGCTTTATTCTGTCTAGATCCAGCTACTGTGGAGTAAACAGCTACTTAATAAATCTGAAACAAAAACAGAAAATGCTGACAAATTCTCAGCAGGTCTGACAGCATCTGTGGAGAGAGAATAGAGCCAAGATATCGAGATGCTGTCAGAACTGCGGAGATTTTCCAGCATTTTCTGTTTTTGCTTCAGGTTCCAGCATCCGCAGTATTTTGCTTTTAACCAAAGAAACCTGTTCTGTTGCTATAGTAAGAACCTACTTGCTATCACTTTCTATTCATTTACCCTGCAACAAGTGCTACAATATAACAGGATCAAAAGAAAACTGGCAACGAGGAGTGGATTTTAATTTTTCAATGACAAAACACACAAGCACTGACCACCAGAAGGCAACAGGACGTCCCGACATCGGACAAAATTAATGCCAGGTTAGGCAACAGCTGACATTGGATCTGTAAAGTTATGGGCAGAAAGGAAGGTCCCTTGTTAATTAAAGCTGCACCCCGAGGAGTTCAGGCTGCGGAGCTCACTACACGTACTATTAGAATAGGCACGGAGATTGAGTGGGAGGGAAAACATCTGTGCACTGAAGAAAGCTTTTGGAGAAAAACAGCTGCTATAGTTGGCTTTCACTGCCATAAAATCCAGGCCTTTTCTATCAAAGGTACTGTTGCACAATGCTAGTGAAAAATGGCGGGTAATTCTGGCACCATTTTAGAAAGAATCCAAGAATTGGAAGCCTTATACAGAAAGATTTCACTGTTATATCTAAGCCAATGGTGTATCCACAGATATCGTGGTCCCTGTTTTCCTAAGCACTATTGGCAGTAAAACTTTTAAGCTGCTAAGAAGCTTGGTTCCACCCAAGAAGCCTGGTCATAAAATTCATCAAAAACTAACCAAACTTTTAGAAGATCATTTTGTCCCAAGACCATTGATCATAGTTGAGCATTTTCAGTTTCATAAAAGGAATCAGTTAGATGAAGGAAACATTGTGCGGTACATCGTGACGCTGAAGTGCCTCATGGAGCATTGTGAATGTGGTGACTGTGGATGATGCTATCCAACACAGACTCATTTGTGGCCTTAGAAATGAAGCTGTACAGTGAAGATTATGAATGGAATGGAATTTAACGTTAAAATTGGCTTTGGAGATAGTCGTTTCAATGGCACTTGCTGCAAAAGAGGCTTCTCAGCTAGGAGCAGGCCTGAGGATCCATAACGTAGGCACTACCCAGAGGAACATAAGAACATAAGAAATAGGAGCAGGAGTAGGCCATCTAGCCCTTCGAGCCTGCCTCACCATTCAATAAGATCATGGCTGATCTGAAGTGGCTCAGTTCCACTTTCCCGCTTTCTCCCCTTAATTCCCCTGTCTGTCAAAAACCTATCTACCCGTGACTTAAATATATTTAGCGAGGTAGCCTCCACCACTTCAACGGGCAGAGAATTCCAGAGATTCACCACCCTTTGAGTGAAGAAGTTCCTCCTCAACTCCGATCTAAACTGCACCCCCCCCCCCTTATCTTGAGGCTGTGCCCTCTAGTCCTGCTATCCTTTCTAAGCGGGAAGAATCTCTCTACCTCTACCCTATCCATCCCTTTCATTATCTTATACGTCTCTATAAGGTCCCCCCTCATCCTTCTAAACTCCAATGAGTACAGACCCAGTCTATTTAGTCTCCCTTCATAGTCCAAGCCCCTCATCTCCAGTATCAGCCTAGTGAACCTCCTCTGCTCTCCCTCCAAGGCCAAGATACCCTTGCGCAAGTGCGGTGACCAAAACTGCACACAGTACTCCAGCTGCGGCCTCACCAGTACCCTGTAAAGTTGCAGCAAGACCTCCCTGCTTTTATATTCTATCCCCCTCGCTATAAAGGCCAGCATTCCATTCGCCTTCTTGATCACCTGCTGCACCTGCAGACTGGGTTTTTGCAACTCATGCACAAGGACCCCTCTGCACCGTAGCATGCTGCAGTTTTTCGCCCTTTAAATAGTAATCCCTCCTACTATTATTTCTGCCAAAGTGGATAACCTCACACTTGCTAACATTATACTCCAGTCTACCCAGCAACAGACATGTCATTGCTGTGCATAAATAGGCCATTCATATGCTCAGTGCTGGGGCTAGAACAGCCAATGCAAACACTGGGGCAAGATTGGTCACATAGCCAGGGCTTGCTGGAAGAAAACAGTTTCTGCAGAAACCAGTGTTTGTACCAAAGAAGAGAAAAAAAATGATTTCACCAGAAGAATTTAAAATAGAGAAGAAACGAACAACAGTATAAACGAAGACCAAACACACAAATCTGATGAAGAATTAAAGCTGAATGTATTATCGATTGAAGGCAAATCACACAGGTTTTGGGTAATTCCAAAATTGAATAGATGATCAATTAGAATGGAGGTCTGATTCCTGAGAACATCTACTAACAATGTCGAAAATGTCTACCCTGAAAGCCAGCAGATCTTGAGGACCTACATGAAAGAAATAGTGCCTCTCAGAGGATACATCACCATCAAAGTAGAGTTAAATGGACAAACCGTGGAGCTGCCATTCCATGTTGTCTAGGGAAACTTTTCGGCTTTTTTTGGTCATTCTTGGCAAGAGAAGATAAAGTTGAATTGAAATGTTGTGAACAGATTAATGGATGTGAAGACAAATTTACAAAGCATGGTGGCACACTGCTTAGCACTGCTTCAGGGACCTGGGTTTGATTCCCAGCTTGGGTCACTATCCATGTAGAGCTTGCATGTTCTCCCCGTGTCTGCGTGGGTTTCCTCCCGACGCTCTGGTTTCCTTCCACAGTCAAAAGATGTGCAGATTAGGTAATTTGGCCACGCTAAATTGCCTCTTAGGTTAGTGGGATTAGCAGGGTAAATATGTGGGATTACAGGGATAGGGCCTGGGTGGGATAGTTGACGGTGCAGACTCGATGGGCCAAATGACCTCCTTTTGCACTGTAGGGTTTCCATGAAAACACCTTGGAGAAATACAGTACTGTATTCAAAGATACACTGGGATCAATGAAAGGAGTTCAAGTGTCACTCAGCATTTAATCAAACAGACAACCCATGAGTCTCAAGGTCAGAGCAATTCCTTATGCTATTTGTCCAAAATTGAAGAGATGTATAGATACAGGAGTCTTAGAACCCATCACTATCAGTGACTGGGCAACTCCTATAATGACTAAAGTGAAACTGGATGGCACTGTACATATTTGTGGAGGTTTCAAGTCAACAATCAATCCAGTTCTCTGTATGAATCAATATCCGTTATCATTGATTGAGAATTTACTTGCTGGTCTAGTAAGAGGACAGAAGTTCAGTAAGATCGACGTATCTCAGGCATATCTACAAATGAACATTGTAGCTGAATCTCAGCACCCCCTTACCATCAACACTCATTGAGGTCTTTTCTGCTACAAATGATTGCCTTTTGGAATTACATCAGCACCCGCTTTATTTCAGTGATCAAAGGATCAGATCCCAAGTGGTCTACCGGGCATACAATGTTATCTTGACAACATCTTAGTTATGGGCTCAAATAAACAAGAACATTTAATCTTGAAACAACTTACAACATCTTCACTGCAAGGTCTTCATGTCAGGAAAGATAAATGCAGTTTTTTCAGATATCTATCCAATGTCTGGGCCATGTCATTGGCAGCAAAAATTTATGCAAAGCTTCTAAGAGTGGAAGCTCCCTGGCCAACAAACATAACACAACTGAGGTCATTCCTAGGATCGATAAGCCATCATGGGAAGTTCGTCTCAAACATGGCAACCCTATTTAAACCACTACAAAACCTGTTATGCACTAAACAAGTATGGCAATAGATAAAAGATTGCAAAAACATTTACAATACAGCCAAAGAAGCATCAAAAAGGTCAGAAGTGTTGGTATATTTCAACCCGAAGTCTTGCCTGTGATGCATCACTATTCAGAGTTGGAGGGTTGGTGTCACAAATACTAACAAGAAAGACCAACAGCTTCTGCATCGCATCTTCTAACCAATGTTGAATCAAACTACACAGTGTTGGAAAAAAGAAACACTGAACATTGATTTGAAGCAAGAAAGTTCCATCAATATCTTTTATGACTGTCACTTCACATTGTTGAATCCTCCGGCCATACCAAGGTATTCTGTCACTCACTGCAAGCAGACTTCAATGGTGGTCGTTAATACTATCAGCACATTGTACAAAATCACATACCGTCAATCTGAAAGCCATGCCAATACAGATACAGTGTCAGGCTTACCTTTAGCTGCTAAATGCGTACTGCCAAGTAGTGTTTTCAATACATTTTACTTTTCAAAGACAGGCAACATCCCAGTGACTGCTGCTCAAATCCAACGACGCACAAGAAATGATCCTGTGATGGGGAAGGTACTGTGGGCGGCACGTTAGCACAGTGGTTAACACTGCTGTTTCACAGCTCCAGGGACCTAGGTTTGATTCCTGGCTTGGGTCACTGTCTGTGTGGAGTTTGCACATTCTCCTCGTGTCTGCGTGGATTTCCTCCGGGTCCTCCAATTTCCTCCCACAGTCCAAACATGTGCAGGTTAAGTTGATTGGCCATGCTAAAATTGCCCCTTAGTGTCCTGAGATGTGTAGGTTAGAGGGATTAGTGGGTAAATATGTATGGAAATGGGGGTAGGGCCTGGGTGGGATTGTGGTCGGTGCAGACTCGACAGCTTGAATGGTCTCTTTCTGCGCTGTAGGGTTTCTATGATTTCTATGTACTGGAAATAGCGTCAAAGTAATTCAAAACAACGTCTATTTCAGTAAGGAGAACAAGTTTTGGTGCACAGTTATACCACCAATGAGAAGCGAGTTCCTGCAACTGCCTTGGCTCAAACTGGTCCAGTCCTGTATACTGTACAAACAAAAGATGAATTCATTTGGAGATGATGCATAGATCAGTTATTTGCAACACGCATCAATGCGTCATCACCATCAGTGCCAGAACGACCTTAGGCTGTACCACCTTCCATTCCGCCAGAATCTGAGACCACAACTTCGGATTAATCAGCCGACTCTGAGATCGCTGATGAATTCTATTGCTAATAGTCTACCTTCTGCTGAAGAGACTGTTGCACCTTCCAGGATAGAAACACCTACTACAAATTCTGAAAATATCTCTAAGATCAAGGACAATCTGATTCCTGAAGTGTGCAGGTATCCAGTGCAGAATAGATGCCCTCCAGATCTTTCCTATTAATTATTATAACTACTGTGTAATTATAATTTGCCCACAATTGTATCATAGAATCATATAGCATAGAAGAGGCCATTCAGCCTATTGGGTTCTCACCAACACATTAGGAACACCTGATCTCCCACCTAATCCTATCTGCCAACACATGACCTCTAGCCCTGAATGTTGTGATGTGCCAAGTGCTCATCCAGATACTATTTAAAGGATGTGAGGCATCCTGCCTCTACTACCCTCCTAGGCAGCACATTCCAGACCACCAGCACCCTTTGGGTAACAAAACTTTTCCTCCCATCCCCCCTAAACCTCCTGCCCCTCACCTTGAACCTATGTTCCCTCATGAGTGACTCTTTAACAGTGCTCCTTATCCACCCTGTCAATGTCCCTCATAATCTTGTACACCTCAATCAGGTCACCCCCTCAATCTTCCCTGCTCCAGAGAAAACAACCCAAGCCCACACAACCTCGCTTCGTGACTTAGATGTTCCATCCCTGGCAGCATCCTGGTGAATCTCCTCTGCACCTCCTCCAGTGTATTGAAATCCTTCCTATCATGTGGCAGCCAGAACTGCACACAGTACTCTAGCTGTGGCCTCACCAAAGTTTTATGCAACTCCAACATGACTTCCCTGCTTTTGTAACCTATGCCTCGATTGTTAAGGGCAAGTGTCCCATATGCCTTTCTCGTCACCGCACTAACATGCCCTTCATGCCGAGGTCCCTTTGTCCCTCAGAACTTTGTGGTGTCCTAATATTCATCAAGTTCTTCCATGTCAAATTACTCCTTCCAAAGTGTATCACCTCACACTTTTCAGGGTTAAGTTCCAACGGCCACTTATCTGCCCATTTGACCATTCCGTCTATGTTTTCTTGTAGCTCAAGACACTCTGCCTCATTGCTAACTGGCCAATCTTTGTGTCATGCATAAGTTTACTAATCTTACCCCCCCAACATAGTCATCAATGTCATTTTCATAAATAATGAATATTAGGGGGCCCATCATAGATCCCTGTGATACGCCACTGGACACTGGCTTCCATTCACTAAAGCAGCATTCTGTCATCACCCTCTGTCTTCTACAACTGAGCCAATTTTGAATCCACCAAATTAGCCTGGTAAATTCCCATGTGCGTTTACTTTCTTTACAGTTCTCCCATGTGGGACCTTGTCAGAGGCTTTGCTGAAATTCATATAAACTGCATCAACTACACTACCCTCACTTGTCCACTGATTGTGGACAAGTCCCCAGGACCGGATGGAATGCATCCAAGGGTTCTGAAGGAAATGATAGAGGTGATAGTGGATGCCTTGGTGATTATTTTCCAAACGTCGCTGGATTCCGGGGAAGTGCCGGAAGATTGGAAAACGGCTAATGTTACGCTGTTGTTTAAGAAGGGTGGCAGGCAAAAGGCGGGGAATTATAGGCCGGTTAGTTTAATGTCTGTTGTAGGAAAAATGTTAGAATCCGTGATCAAGGAGAAAATAGCGAGGCATCTTGAGGAGAATTGTTTGGTAGAGCAGACGCAGCACGGTTTCGTTAAGGGGAAGTCGTGTCTGACGAATTTATTGGAGTTCTATGAGGATGTGTCTAGGGCGGTGGATAGAGGAGAGCCAGTGGATGTGGTGTTTCTTGATTTTCAGAAGGCGTTTGACAAGGTACCTCACAAGAGGTTATTGCAGAAGGTCAGGGGGCATGGAGTTGGGGGTAGGGTGTTAGCGTGGATAGAGGATTGGCTGTCAAATAGGAGGCAGAGAGTGGGGGTCAATGGGTGCTATTCAGATTGGCGGATGGTGACTAGTGGAGTGCCCCAGGGGTCGGTGCTGGGGCCTCAGCTATTCACCATTTGTATAGATGATCTGGAGGAGGGAACCGAGTGTATGGTGTCAAAATTTGCTGATGACACCAAGATTGGTGGAACGGCAAATTGTGCGGAGGGTGTGGAGAGTCTGCAGAAGGATCTAGATAGGCTGGGCGAATGGGCTAGGAACTGGCAAATGGAATTTAATGTTGGCAAATGTGAGGTTGTCCACTTTGGTAGGAATAATGGTAGGAAGGACTATTACTTACGTGGCGAAAAACTGCAGCAGGCGACGGTGCAGAGGGACCTCGGGGTCCTTGTGCATGAGTCGCAAAAACCCAGCCTGCAGGTGCAGCAGGTGGTCAGGAAGGCGAATGGGATGCTGGCCTTCATAGCGAGGGGGATTGAATATAAAAGTAGGGAGGTCTTGCTGCAGCTGTATAGGGCACTGGTGAGGCCGCAGCTGGAGTACTGTGTGCAGTTTTGGTCGCCGCACTTACGCAAGGATATTTTGGCCTTGGAGGGAGTGCAGAGGAGGTTTACGAGGCTGATTCCGGAGTTGAGGGGGTTGAGCTATGAGGAGAGGCTGAATAAACTAGGCTTGTACTCGTTAGAGTTTAGAAGAATGAGGGGAGATCTCATTGAGACGTATAAGATGTTGAATGGGATGGATAGGATAGAGGTGGAGAGGCTCTTCCCGCTCACAAAGGACAGTAGTACTAGAGGGCACAGCCTCAAGATAAAGGGGGGGCGGTTTAGAACGGAGTTGAGGAGGAACTTCTGCACTCAAAGGGTGGTGAATCTCTGGAATTCTCTGCCCGTTGAAGTGGTGGAGGCTGCCTCGCTCAATATTTTTAAGACGCGGTTTGATAGGTTTTTGATAGGCAAGGGGATTAAGGGTTATGGGGAGAGGGCGGGAATGTGGAACTGAGCCATGACAGATCAGCCATGATCTTATTGAATGGTGGGGCAGGCTTGAGGGGCTAGATGGCCTACTCCTGCTCCTATTTCTTATGTTCTTATGTTCTCATCTACACACCTGGTCACCTCCTCAAAAAATTCAATCAAGATAAACATGTTTTTCTGATGACTATGTAAGGATATCATAGCTATTTATTGTTATGGGGCCTTAGAAGTAAAGAGAAATGTATGTTTAGTCTTAGAGTTCTTATGTTCTTATGTTATTACATGTTGCATGGTTCTTTTAAGGGTTTGGTCATGTTTCGCTATTTTGTGAGCTTTATTCAGTCTCAATCCAGACACTGTGGAGTAAACAGCTACTGAATAAATCCATTCCACTGTTAACACCCAAAGTCCATGTGCAAACACTTCCTATTCTTTTATCCTACAACAAATGCCACAAATATAAGCAGTCACTCCTTTAATTTTCTTCCTAATGTCATCGTAGAATGCTACTTTGACCTCATCTGTATGTGTCATTGTAACATGCTCGTGCTCATACTGACAAGTCTTAAGTGGAAGTTCAACTAGTCACTTGTCACTCACTGCAGGAAGTGAGTCCAGCTTATTTGTTAGTTCAGGTCAAAGCTCATACCTGGCTGTGGTCCAACCCAGCCAAATGTGTAGCCTACACCAAACTCCTCACGCTGAGGCTTCTCAGTGAAACTTTTTCACTAGGGCAGCTATCTTGCACCTATTAAAGCTGTTTTGCACTCTGGTCTCCTATTGTTGTTTAGAAGTGATCTGATATTCCATCAAATGAGCGTTATAAAATGGCTTGTATTTTGGTCCTTTACATTTCCACCTGCTTAATGAATGTGCAGCCAGGAGTGGTACCCTGGCAGCTGCAGGGAGAGCAGGTTGTGTTTAGGATTCCTTTGCTTCCCCTTCCCTGGATTGAGGAGAGCAGTATTGTAACTGAAAGCATCTGCTCTGTCACGCCAGGGGGACACAACCTATAGGCAAGATTCTGACTTCGTGACACTCAGTCATAATCCCATAGCTGGTAGCCCTGATCTTTGGAAAGCCGCCATCACTCTGAGAGCACCAGTGAGCAGGGTTATCAGCCTGCCAGAAGACTGCCAATAATATCCTCTGCCTATCCCAGAAATTAGTTCCCTATTGCCACTAATTACCACTGCCATTGCTGCTAATGATTTATTATTGTCACATCTATTGGGATACAGTGAAAATTATCGTTTCTTGCGCTATACAGTCAAAACATACCATTCATTGAGTGCATAGGGGAGAAAGAAAGGAGAGGGTGCAGGATATAGTGTTGCAGTTACAGATAGGATGAAGAAAAAGATCAGCTTAATATATGATAGGACCATTCAAAGGTCTGGTGGCAGCGGAGAAGAAGCTGTTCTTGAGTCGGTTGGTACGTGTTTTTAGAATTCTGTACCTTTTTTCCCGACGGACTTGTTGAACAACTTACACCTTGAAAGCTTCCCTTAGATGATAGATTTCGCACTAGGGAATCTCAACATTTCACTATAATTCACCAATTGGTGGCGTTTGTGCAGAGCTTCTCCCACTCTCTGGTTCAAAACAGCTAAAACTCCATTAGCGGGAAGGATAGCGATTGGATTCTGGAGTTGTCTTTGAGAGTCTTACCTACTCTTGGACACGGCCATCCAGTTGTGACACTTTGTAATCTTCAGCAATGCCAGCCGAGTGTACCTCACTGCTTAGCCCATATCTGGGTGGTGGGGGGGGGTTTGAACTGAGAGATGCGACGGTGAAAAGATGTGAAAACTGTCTTCAGGAATCTATCCACTTTCAGCGCCGTCTTCTGGCAAACAACACCAATAAAAAGCAGGCGGCCAGGATAGGAAACTACTCCTGTACAGACGCTGTACAACTCGTGCTATCCCCTTGAAGGAAGAGTTCAGCGGCGGTACTTTCTCACTAGCATTTCTCTTTAAGAGGTACTTTCTTGTTGCTATATCGGGCTTTTCCTTTTAATTCTTTCAAATTTTCCGACTTAACAAATGTACAGTTTCATTTTCTCTGAAATAGCCGATTTCACCCCAGGAAACCTTAACATTCAATAATAGCACACGAATAAGTGTAAAAGAGTAAAAAACTTACTTTTATATAGCTTTCCCCCCCCAGCGAAAAAAAAATCGATCTCCTGGAGCCAGGCTGGGTACTCTACACGGGGCACACAATCCGACTGGAAGCTGAACCCTTACTGTACAGAGTGTAGTACAGTTCTGACAATGTGGGTTGGACTTCCTGAGCAGTTAATGATTGTCTTATTGGCGTTTGGACTGGGAGGGTGAGATTTGTATCCAGCTGCAGAAGGCAGTGATCTCCCCTCCCTCCCGGGATATCAGGAAGAGGGTGAGCTAAGCCAATACAGCAAAGGTGCCCTGTGAAAGCAAACACACGCTGGGCCAGCGCACAACATTGTTCCCTCCCTTGCCCAAAGAGATCTCATTTTGTTCTTAGGTAACATAATGAAGTCATTTAAGTCCCATGGTTTGGAAATTAGAAAAATCTGCAAAGTTATAAAATTGGAACATCTATTTGCTAGTTATTTAATCTATTTGAGGGGCACTGGAGGCAGTTCACGTGTAGTGGGGGTGGGGGGGGGGGGGCGTGGAATGCAGCTTCACTCCAAGTGCACAGACGTGGGACCTCAGCCAAGACTAGTCAAGGATTGCCCAACAGGAACCAAATAGAAAACTCAGCACATTGTTGCAAAGGATAATATTGGCAAACGCATACTGGCAGATCTGCTGCTTATTACGCTGAGAGTACATAGACAGAAAGACCATTTGAGCTATTGTACCTGCGCTGGCATTTTAAAAGAGTTATGTAGTTACTTTCACTCTCTTACTGGACCCCACAAATAATCCCTTTTCAAGTATTTCTGCAGTTTCCTCCTGAAGTGAGGGTGGACAAAGTGGATGGCAGAAAGTGGGGATGCAGGTGCAGCACTTAAAACAAAAGCAAATGGAATCTTGGCATGTATTGCAAAAGGACTGGATTTTAAAAGCAGTGTTACAATTGTATAAGGTGTTGATGAGGAAGGATGTGGTGGCACTGGAGGCAGTTCAGAGGAGGTTCAGCAGATTGATCCCAGGGATGAAGGGCTACTGGATGAGGAGCAGTTGAATAGCTTGGGCTTGTACTTGCTGGAGTTCAGAAGAACGAGGGGGGATCTGATTGAGATATATAAAATGCTAAAGGGGATTGATATGGTGGATGTTGAACAGATGTTCCCACTTCTGGGACAGTCTAGAAAAAGAGGTTGTAGATATAAAGTGAGAGGAGATAGGTTCAAAACTGAGATGAGGAGAAACTATTTCTCTTAGAGAATTGTGAATCTGTGGAACTCATCTATGGTAGCGTGGAGGCAGAACTAATCAACAGATTCAAGAAAGAAATGCATACATTTCTCATGAAAAACAGGATAAGGGACTATGGGAGCAGGCAGGAACATGGAGTTGAGACTGGAATAAGATCAGCCATGATCAGGTTAAATGTCAGAATGGGCTCAAAGGGTTAAATTGCCTTTTCCCACTGCTAATTCCTATGTCCCAATCTTTTCTTCAAGGTGACTCACAACTGAAGTCCAGCTTGGCTGAGTTGTAGCTGAAGTTGGCTTCCGGTCTGAGTATCCTGGAATTTCTACTTAGTAACATCAGTAAAAGGACAGCAGTGGTTCAAGGAGAAGGGATTATGGGAAATGAGCAGCAAATTTTCCATCTACCAAGATTTTTTTTAAAAGTGATATATCTGAGACTTGATACAGTGAATCAAATTTCAGATACTGACAATCTCCTTTTTAGAATCTCACAACATCATTAACTATCTTGATAACAAATGACTTATCAAAGTGAGATCTTTTTTAAGTTAGAGTCATTGTAATTTGTGATAAAACTCGTAATCCACAGATATAAATAGTAAGATTTCAGGTGTGCTCTTGAGAAACCCATCAAGTCAGTAACTACCGTAATAACAAATGACTCATCAAAATGAAATTTTTTTGAACTGTATACTGAGTCATCTATTGTGTATTATAAAACACGTGATTTTCCAGCAACTGTTGCATAACAGTGGTTTAAGGTGAAGAAAAATTGGAGAAGTCCCCCTTACAACCTTCCAGCCCCAATTCCTCAGTGTAGACATGAACACTTTCCTCATCTCAACTGCTGGAATGTTTCTCGATGCCTCCCAGAGCAAGCTACTTAGTTCTTAAACAAAAACCTGACAAACAAACACCAGACTTACAGCACTTTTGACCGGTAAAGGTGTGCTGGTGCAGTTGTAATACTGATTAACAAGATGGTATCAACAGATTCAAGAAAGAAATGCATACATTTCTCATGAAAAACAGGATAAGGGACTATGAGAGCAGGCAGGAACATGGAGCATATGTCTCAGGAAGGTTTCCATCAAGTATCTAGAATAGGGTGAGCTGATAAAAGTATTTAAAATTATGAAAGGGTTTCTGAGGGTATGTTACAATCCCAGTTGATGCTAGAACTGTATGGGAAGATCCCAGGATGAAACCCTGGCTCCAAATTCCGTAACTTTAATTTTTGGTCAAATGTGGAAGAATAGAGTCACAGGACCATCAATTAGTTTTAACAACAAGAAAAGCTTTATTAAACATGAAAAATGGATTATAATACAAAACTCCATTATTCTTCATTTAATTTAACAATTATACACAGGTTTTAAGATTAACATAGATGACAAAAACAATTTGAATCTACAATGATCTCACTATCACACAAAGTTAGTGTTTGTGGGTTTCTCCTCAGAATCCCCCCAGATAACTGTCACATGGGAGCATCTAAACCCTCTTCCCAAAATTTTGATTTGATTTGATTTATTATTGTCACATGTATTCGTATACAGTGAAAAGTATTGTTTCTTGGGTGCTATACAGACAAAGCATACCATTCATAGAGAAGGAAACGAGAAAGTGCAGAATGTAGTGTTACAGTTAAAGCTTGGTGCAGAGAAAGATCAACATAGTGTGAGATGCATTCAAAAATCTGATTGCAACAGGAAAAAAGCTGCTCTTGAGTTGGTTGGTACATTACCTCAGACTTTTATAGCTTTTTCCTGACCAATGAAGTTGAAAGAGAATATGTCCGGGGCATGTGGGGTCCTCAAATATGCTGGCTATTTATCTGAGGCAGCGGGAAGTGTAGACAGAGTCAACGGATGGGAGGCTGGTTTGTATGATGGACTTAGCTACATTCACAGCTGTTTGTAGTTTCTTGCAGTCTTGGGCAGAGCAGGAGCCATACCAGGCTGTGATACAACCTGAAAAAATGCTTTCTATGGTGCATCTGTAAAAGTTGGTGAGAGTTATAGCTGACATGCCAAATTTCCTTAGTCTTCTGAGGAAGTAGAGGCATTGGTGGGCTTATCTCATTCTTGTATTTTATCTCATCATTGTATGACATCTGTCCCACTACGGTGGTGTCATCAGCAAGCTTGAAAATTGAATTGGAGGGGAATTTGGCCACACAGTCTATGCTTTAAACCTGCTTTAAAATCTTCTCTTGTCGGAACGCATGCACTTTTAAATTTGCATTCCGGAATCCAGTTACCTTTTCCAAAGGACCCCTCTGACCAGAGCTTCTGCTCTACTTTTAGGAGTAAGTCCATGCCAGGATTTTAGATTAACCCTTTCAGGTTTTCACTGTTACGCCAATCCTGATATCCAGTCAATACTTAAGAATTTATTTATAGATAATAGTAAGACATTTCAAACTTTGGAATTACTTTTAGAACAGTGTTTTCCAGTATCCTCACCAATTGATATTTTTCCAAGCTTTGTCTGATGTCTCTGAACAAAATCCTACTCTAATTCCCAGTTTATTTGTCCCCTTTAACTCCAGACCTTCTGGAAACTTTTTTTCATTTCTCTCGTGTAAAAATCTTGCTGAGGCCAGTCTTCCATCACCATCGCCCTTTATTTATAATGTGCATAAAGTGCCGTTTGGCAACAGTGCACAGTTCAAGCCCAGTGTCCTTCAAATGCTGGCATGAGTGGAGCCAACCGGTATATGAGGCCTACAGCGAGATGTACTGACGATTCCCTTTGGCCATCATAATATCCCTTCCCATCAACTCCATTTCTTCCCCAGCACCTCGGCCATCACTTGGTGATCAGCTGGGATCGATTGGAGGCATGACAAGATCAGGGGGTGCGAAATGGATTGGAGACATTGATGCTGGCTTTTCCTGAGGTATTGCTTCAGCTGGGGCACCAATCTCTTCCACTTCCATCTCAGAATCTGTGTCCTCATCACCCAGAGGGATAGGCATATGGTTGACCTTTAGTAGTGGCTCAATGCTGGCAGTCATCGTCCCCATGGCTGGTAATGAGATCTGTACTGGCACAGGTCCCCTGCTCCTGAGATGGCCCAGGTGCTACCTGACAGTTTTCACTTGGATTGTATTAGACACAGGCCCAGTTTCTTCCATTATGAGCCCAGGAACCCAACTGAGGCCATCCCCAAATTTCCTCATATGTACTAGGTCACTGGTTTTGAAAGTTATTTCTATCCTTACAGAATCATAGTTGTTCTTCTGATTTCTCTTATTGTGACTCCAGCCTCCCTCCAGGTTTGGGAAGAGTAGGCTTAATCTTGTCCGAAGCCTCCATCCCATTAACAATTCCACTGGGGAAATTCGTGTCAGTGTGTGAGGGGTAGTCTTATAGTCAAATAAAAATGATTGTCAGTTTGGTCACTATGAACGCTGGAAGTTGTTTCTTCATGCCAAGCTTAAAAATCTGCACCATTCAGTTAACCAACGCATTTGATAGTGGGTGCTATCCTGAAATAATACTTCTCCCTTGTATTCCATGAGCTATAACTTTGCTCAAAAGTCTGTTGTGTGGCACTGTAACAAATTACTTTTGAAAATCCATATACATCACATCAACAGCATTGCCCACACCAGCCCTCCCTGTTAACCTCTTCCATAAACTCCAGCAAGTTGGTTAAACATGATTTTCCCTGAAGAAATCCAAGCTGGCTTTCTTTAATTTGTCCATGTGACAATTTATTATGTCCAAAATTATAATTTCTCCACTGCAGAAGCTAAACCCTACCTATGACTGTAACACTATGGTGGAATTTTATGAGTTTGATTCTAAGTGTCCACTGGTCTGTATTTGCTGGGCTTAACTTTACCTATTTTTTGAACAAATGTTGACAAGTATTCATTCATAAGGGTATGTTCACAAAACATTGCAACTGGCAGGACAAGTTGATAAGGCATTCAAAATAGGATGCAAGATCCTAGGCTTTATAAATCGAGGCATAGACTACAAAAGCAAGGAAGGTACGGTAAACCAAACAAATTACTGGGTAGGCCTTAGAATTATATATCAGAGAAGGAAACTATTTTGCCCATTGTGCCAGTGCCAGCAATTTCAAAGAGCTACCGATTAGTCACACTTGCGTGCTCCTTCGGTGTAGCCTTCCAAATGTTCCTACTTCATAGAGTCAGAGAGTGGTGCCCCACAAGGCTGTGTTCTCAGCCCCTTATTATACTCCTTATACACTTATGGCTGTGTGGCCAACTTCCCCTCCAACTCCATTTTCAAGTTTGCTGACAACACCACCATAGTGGGTTGGATTTCGAACAATGACAAGATGGACTACAGGAATGAGATAGAGAATCTGGTGAAATGGTGCAATGACAGTACTCCCTCCCTCAATATCAGTAAAATGAAGGAGATAGTCATCGACTTCAGGGAGTGCAGTGGAGGACATGACCATATTTATGTCAACAGGGATGAGGTGGAAATGGTTGAGAACTTTAAGTTTCTACGTTGTCCAGATCACCAACAGCCTGTCCTGCTCGCTCCATGCTAATGCTACAGTTAAGAAAGCCCACCAATACCTCTACATTCTCAGGAGGATAAGGAAATTTAGTATTTCAACTACAACTCTCACCAGCTTTACAGATGCACCGAAGAAAGCATTCTTTCCGAATGTATCACAGCTTGGTATGGCTCCTGCTCTACCCAAGACCGTAAGAAATTGCAAGGGCTATGAACATAGCCAAGTCCATCACTCAAATCAGCTTCCCACCCATTGACACTGTCTACACTTCCTGCTGCCTTGGAAAAGCAGCCAGCATAATCACGCACCCTGGACATTCTCTTCCACCTTCATCCATCAAGAAGATACATAAGTCTGAAGTCATGCATCAACAGACTTAAAAATAGTTTCTTCCTTACTGCCATCAGACTTTTGAATGGACCTACCTTATATTAACTTAGTCTTTCTCTGCATCTTGGCTATGACTGTAACACTATCGTAGAATTTTATGAGATTGATTCTAAGTGTGCAGCTAGCGTAAAAATGGTAGGGTTCCTGATCCATTTTTTAGGTGAGTTCTCATGCCCAATCTTACGCACTTAGTCACTGAAAATATGGTCTAACCCTTTTCTAGCTGCTGCAGGCAGTGGGCTGGGCTTAATTCACCAGCCAGTCTGTAGAGAGAGCTACAATGCATGTGCACATGCTCAAGAGCAATTGCAGGAGTCTGACAGAGACAGCTGCCAGGCCCCTGCTACTGCAGGCAGCCTCAACCAGCTCCCCCCACCACCCCGTAATCATGGAGGCCCATGGTCAATTGCGAGCCCCACAACTCATGAGTATATAGGCCCTGCCACGGTTCTAATTGGACACTCCCTCCCCTGATCTGACTGAAACTGCAGAGCGGCAGCAGTGCCCTTCCCCGCCCCCCCCCCTCAATCTGATCCCATTGCACAGTGTGTAGTGGCCACCCCTCCTTCATGCTAGCCCCCATAACCCTGCCCCCATAGGCTTTGCCCCCAGCACTGCCTGGTGGGCAATGCCACTGTGCCTGCTGGGCCCAGCCTGGCACTGCCCAAGGAACATCCCCTTACCCTTGGCTTCCCCAGGGAGGCCTCAATGGCCTCCTGTTCCACTGACGAGGCCAGCAGGACTGTTCCCTGTTCGTGGGGAGGAGATGTTTTCCTCATCAAAGAGAACCTCTCCTGGCGAAGGTTAGCGAGCCCGGACAATTCAGCGCCAGGATCGCTAAAGATATGGAAATTCAAATTCAAATACGTTAAAATAAATTATTCAGCCTCTCCCCCATTTCCGCTGAGAAGCTGACCTCACTAGAAATCCGGCTCTCATAAAATCGCAAGAGCCCAGAAATCGTGGTCTTGAATTCTCGGCCCTTGTGCGATTTTACTGGCTCACTCTGCCCATCAATAGGCCGGGCGGGGCGAAGCGGTAGAATTCTGCTCTATATTCTGCACCCTCTCATTTCCTTCTCCCCTCTGTACTCTATGAATGGTATGCTTTGTTAGTATAGAGCACAATAAACAAAACCTTTCACTGCATTCCAGTACATATGACAATAATAAATCAAATCAAAAATGTATAGCACAGTAGACCATTCAGCCCATTGAGTGAATGCTGGATGTCCATGGAGTTCATCAGTCCTGCTCCCTGATTCAATCCCTGTTGCCCTGCAAACTTAATTCCTTCAAGTGCCCACCCAATTTCCTTTTTAAATCATTGGTTGTTTTTGTGCAACTGCCTTGTAGGCTTTGAGTTTGAGATCCTCACCACTTGCTGCTTTAAAAAGCCTGTCTTTCTCATCAAAATCTTAAATCTGTGTGCCCCTTGACCTGAAGTTATTGGTTAATGGGAACAATGTCTACTTTTCCTAAACCTGTCATAATCTCATACACTTATATCAAATTTCCTTCAATCTCCTTTGCTCAAGGAGAGCGACCCCAGTTTCTCCAACCTGAACATCCCCATCCTGGAATCATTCTGATAAATCCCTTCTGCACCAAGGGCCTCTCACATCCTTTCTAAAGTGTGGTGGTGACCAGAGGTAGACATCTTGGCTGGTTAAGGCTTAACCAGAGCTTTGTACCCATTGTCCCTATTTATGAAGCTGAGATTTCACATGCCTTCTTAACCAAGTTCAATATCATTGCACAGGAACCCCAAGCCTCCCTGTACTTGTATACCCTTTCGAACTGTGCCATTTAGAAGGCCTTCAGAAGGCCACCTTCGGCATTGTAGGGATTTTTTGATTTAGTCTGTATTGCCCCTCCCTAACCGTCCTACCAAGATGCATCATCTCACACCTCATTACTCAAATCCAGTCATCACTTGCCAATTCTGTTAGCCTATCTATAGCCAGTTGCAGATGATCTGAGTCATACTTACTTTTTGTCACCTTTCCAAGTTTATCATCAATGAAAGTTGAAATTCTCTATATTTCAAGATCTAATTTGGTGATTCAATATATTTCTGAAAGTTACCATTGACATTGCTTCCACCACTCCTCCAGGCAAAACTTGAGTTGAGGAAGAGCTTCTTCACCTAAAGGGTTGTGGATCTGTGGAATTCCCTGCCCAGTGGAGCAGTTGAGGCTACCTCATTTTAAGGCGATGATAGATAAATTTTTGAACACTGAAGGAATTAAGGGTTATGGTGAGCGGGTGGGTAAGTGGAGCTGAGTCCACAAAAAGATCAGGCATGATCTTATTGAATAACGGAGCAGGCTCGAGGGGCCAGATGGCCTACTCCTGCTCCTAGTTCTAATGTTTAAGACATTACAGTTCTTAACAACTACCCATTAACATTAACTACTCATTGCCTCCCTAATATTCTTATTGTTAATTTCTTCAAATCTGTGTCTTCTGGCGACTGACTTGCCTGCCACTGGACAGTTTGCCCAGATCTATCAAGATTCTGGGACCAAATGTGGGCAGCTGGGAAACTGTCTCCCTGTAGGTAAGAAATAGAGAAAAGTAATATTTTCCCAGGTAACTGGGAGTGAAATCTGGAATGAGAAAAGCTGTTGGAATGAATATTCTGGCGTTTAAATGAGATGGCGCTGGGGAATGAACTCGAATTCATTATGGGGAAGAAGCAACTTGGACGGACCGAATAGCCTCCTTCTCTGACTCAAAGTGGGACTCTCAAGATTTGACCTTCGGTCGGGAAAATGCAAATAGAAATGGGCGGGAGGGAAGGTGAGAAAGTCCAAATGAAATAAGAACTGGTCAAAATGCAGCAAGGCAGGAGCTAGCGATGTTCCCAAGGCATCATGTTGCCAACAGGAAAATAAAGTCGAGAACTTCAATTGGAAAGTTAGAAATAGATTGAAATTTACTGTTAAAATCATTTGGAAAATCGGCCAGCACTGTGCACCGCTTTAATGGTTGGGAGAATTGGGAACAGCTTGAGAGGGAAGTGGAGTGTGTGCTATTTGAATTTGAGATGTATGTCCTTTCTTAGCACCAGGGTCTATACTCTGCTTCCAACATGTCTCAGCCCCTGAGCTGTAGTGAGGCGGGGCCAGAGCAGGCTGAGTGTTTACCTGCAGCAACCAACTGTTTACAGGAGCGCTAGGTTAGCAACCGAGGCGAGGAGGGAAGAGAGCGACGCTGTGGTCAACAATAAACAAGAGAAGGAAAGGCAAGACTTGGTCTCAAACAGTGACCGCGCCGGCAGACCATTCCCACCGGTCACCCGGACCACATCCTGGCTGGACACCTTCTCATCAAAGTCCCACCCGCCCCCACAAGGAAGATCTCTGCCCCTGAATGAGGATGGAAACTGCTGATCCTTCCTTAGTGGATCAGATGACCAGATTAAAACTCAAACTGTTAGAAAAGGTAGGCATTTGTCCGTGAAGATGTTTACAATTCAATATTGGGAACACAGGAGTTGCCTAAACTCATTGGGAAGATTGTTGTCACTGAATCATTTCGGGTATCAATATACTGCAGGAAAAAAACCCACCGTACTAACCTCTAACTGCTATGCTGTTTTATGTTAATACATAACTTGAGCTCCAGAACTACTTTTACCTCAAGTAAACTGTTCCAGTACAGCTACCCCTCCATGTCAAATCCAACCCTTGTATGTCCTGTCCATAAAACACATGGAAAACTAAATTGGACCAGTTACTGCTTCATCCCTTTACTCTCAATCTTCAGAAGTGATGGAAAGTGTTGTCCCTTATGCTAAGAAATGACACTGACTCAGAAAGAAGTTGCTCACCAATGCTCAGTTGGGTTCCACCAAGACTACTTGGCACCTGATCTGCCACAAACATATAAATTAGGGGCAGGCTAAGGCCACTCAGTCCCTGGAGTCTACTGATCTGATTGTAACCACAACTTCACATTCCTGCCTAGCCCCAAAAACCTTTCACCCCTCCCTTGTTAATCAATAATCTGTCTAGCTCTGCCTTAAAAAATTCAAATATTCTTCTTCTACCATCTTTTGAGGAAGAGTCCCAAAGACATGTAAACCTCAGAGGGAGAGAAATTCTCCTATTCTCTGTCTTAAATCAGTGTCTTGTTATTCTTAAACAGAGGCCCCTAGTTCTAGATTCTCCCACAAGTAGAAACATTCTCTCCACATCCATCCAGTCAAGACCCCTCTGGATCCCCTTTCCCTGCACTCCTGCCCTCTGGATCCCCTTACCCTGCACTCCTGTCCTCTGGATCCCCTTACCCTGAACTCCTGCCCTCTGGATCCCCTTACCCTGCACTCCTGCCCTCTGGATCCCCTTACCCTGCACTCCTGCCCTCTGGATCCCCTTACCCTGCACTCCTGCCCTCTGGATCCCCTTACCCTGCACCCCTGTCCTCTGGATCCCCTTACCCTGCACTCCTGCCCTCTGGATCCCCTTACCCTGCACTCCTGCCCTCTGGATCCCCTTACCCTGCACTCCTGTCCTCTGGATCCCCTTACCCTGCACTCCTGTCCTCTGGATCCCCTTACCCTGCACCCCTGTCCTCTGGATCCCCTTACCCTGCACTCCTGTCCTCTGGGTCCCCTTACCCTGCACTCCTGTCCTCTGGGTCCCCTTACCCTGCACTCCTGTCCTCTGGATCCCCTTACCCTGCACTCCTGTGCTCTGGATCCCCTTACCCTGCACTCCTGCCCTCTGGAGCCCTTTACCCTGAAATCCTGTCCTCTGGATCCCCTTACCCTGCACTCCTGCCCTCTGGATCCCCTTACCCTGCACTCCTGTCCTCTGGATCCCCTTACCCTGCACTCCTGTGCTCTGGATCCCCTTACCCTGCACTCCTGCCCTCTGGAGCCCTTTACCCTGAAATCCTGTCCTCTGGATCCCCTTACCCTGCATCCCTGTCCTCTGGATCCCCTTACCCTGCACTCCTGTCCTCTGGATCCCCTTACCCTGCACTCCTGTCCTCTGGATCCCCTTACCCTGCACCCCTGTCCTCTGGATCCCCTTACCCTGCACTCCTGTGCTCTGGATCCCCTTACCCTGCACTCCTGCCCTCTGGAGCCCTTTACCCTGAAATCCTGTCCTCTGGATCCTCTTACCCTGCTGTCCTCTGGATCCCCTTTCCCTGCACTCCTGTCCTCTGGATCCCCTTACCCTGCACTCCTGTCCTCTGGATCCCCTTACCCTGCACTCCTGTCCTCTGGATCCCCTTACCCTGCACTCCTGTCCTCTGGATCCCCTTACCCTGCACTCCTGCCCTCTGGATCCCCTTACCCTGCACTCCTGTCCTCTGGATCCCCTTATCCTGCACTCCTGTCCTCTGGATCCCCTTATCCTGCACTCCTGTGCTCTGGATCCCCTTACCCTGCACTCCTGTGCTCTGGATCCCCTTACCCTGCACTCCTGTCCTCTGGGTCCCCTTACTCTGCACTCCTGTCCTCTGGATCCCCTTACCCTGCACTCTCGCCCTCTGGATCCCCTTACCCTGCACTCCTGTCCTCTGGATCCCCTTACCCTGCACTCCTGTCCTCTGGATCCCCTTACCCTGCACTCCTGTCCTCTGGATCCCCTTACCCTGCACTCCTGTCCTCTGGATCCCCTTACCCTGCACTCCTGTCCTCTGGATCAGCCATGATCTTATTGAATGGCGGGGCAGGCTCGAAGGGCTAGATGGCCTACTCCTGCTCCTATTTCTTATGTTCTTATGTTCTTACCCTGCACTCCTGCCCTCTGGGTCCCCTTACCCTGCACTCCTGCCCTCTGGATCCCCTTACCCTGCACTCCTGTCCTCTGGGTCCCCTTACCCTGCACTCTCGCCCTCTGGATCCCCTTACCCTGCACTCCTGCCCTCTGGATCCCCTTACCCTGCACTCCTGCCCTCTGGGTCCCCTTACCCTGCACTCCTGCCCTCTGGGTCCCCTTACCCTGCACTCCTGCCCTCTGGGTCCCCTTACCCTGCACTCCTGTCCTCTGGATCCCCTTACCCTGCACTCCCGCCCTCTGGGTCCCCTTACCCTGCACTCCTGCCCTCTGGATCCCCTTACCCTGCACTCCTGCCCTCTGGGTCCCCTTACCCTGCACTCCTGTCCTCTGGATCCCCTTACCCTGCACTCCTGTCCTTTGGGTTCCCTTATCAGCTGCATTGACACCCACCTGTCCCTGACCACTTGCCAAATCAGAAGACTCTATCCAAAGAGGTTGTGACCACCTCCTGGTACAAAGCATCCCGGTAACTTTGTCTCTCTCTGAGGCATCGCAGTGTCTGCAGCTCAGACTCCAGCTCGATGACTCTGAGCTAAATCTCCTCAAGCCGCAGACACTTACTGCTGATGTACTTGCCCTGGATCACACTGATACCCAGAGCTCATGTGTGCTGCGGAGTTGACACATCAACTGTCCTGCCATCCTTATGTGCTTTAGTTAATTACTTAATTATTTTATTAAATTATTTGTTTTATTTATGTTATTAATTTTACCAAAATTCCTGTATTATTTTAAACCTTAGGAATATAATATACCTTAACCACTTACTGGATGCTCATCAAACAGCTAGCTTCATCTTCTGTGATAGAACAAGAACCAATTCCTATAGAGTGGAAAAGTTAGAAAAAGCAATAAAGTACCTCCCTCTCCCATCCCCCACCCTGCACACCTCCCTCCCCCTCCCCCTGCCCGCACACCTCCCTCCCTGCACACCTCCCTCCCTGCACACCTCCCTCCCCCCCCGCATGGCTCCCTCCCCCTCCCTGCACACCTCCCTCCCCCTCCTCGCACACCTCCCTCCCCCTCCCCGCACACCTCCCTCCCCTTCCCTGCACACCTCCCTCCCCCTCCTCGCACACCTCCCTCCCCCTCCCCCTGCCCGCACACCTCCCTCCCCCTCCCTGTATGGCTCCCTCCCCATCCCCGCACACCTCCCTCCCCCTCCCTGCACACCTCCCTCCCCCTCCCCGCACACCTCCCTCCCCATCCTTGCACACCTCCCTCCCCCTCCCCCTGCCCACACACCTCCCTCCCCCTCCCTGCACACCTCCCTCCCCCTCCCTGCACGGCTCCCTCCCCCTCCCGGCACACCTCCGTCCCCCTCCCCGCACGGCTCCCTCCCCATCCTCGCACGGTTCCCTCCCCTTCCCCATACAGTTCCTCCCTTCTCACAAAAGATGTGCAGGTTTGATGGTTTAGCCATGATAAATGCGTGTGGTTACAGAGAGGCTGAGGGAAAGGGCTGGGCAAGGTAGAGAAAGAGTTAGTGCAGAGTTGATGGGCTGAATGACCTCCTTCTGCACTGTAGGGACTCTATGAAAACAACATTTTTTTCCTATTTCCGCTGATGTGGTCTCTGTCGTTAATGCTGTTAAAATTTCTGTCCTCCTTGAGAAACCATCCGAAAGACATGCTGGTTAGGTGCATTGGCCATGCTAAGTTCTCCGTCAGTGTACCCGAGCACTGGAGTGTGGCGATTCGGGGGTTTTCACTGTAAGCCGATTTGAGACACTAATAAGAAAAACTTTTCTTGATTTTACCAAAACCAGTACTCTCGGAACCCATGGAGCCAGAGTAGAGCAAGTTATCTTCAGTCCGGGGGACGGCCTAAATGGAAGCTTCTTTCCTGCAGCACTGACCTTCATTTTCAGATATATACCTGAAGCTCCCCCATCCTTATTAGTTTAAAGGCCCCTCTACTTCCTGTAGAGGCCTACTAAAAACCATCCTTTCGCCCTTGTTGCACCCCCTCCCGCACCCTCCCACCACCCCCACCCCGCTGACCCCCACATCGCCACATTCATCCCTTCCCAGGAATCAAGGAATATGGGAGGAAGGGGAAATCAGGATTTTGAATTCAGTGATCAGCCATGATCAAAATGAATGATGGAACAGGCTCGAAGGGCCTGGTTCTAGTTTCTATCACTCGCCAACACAATTGTCCCAGCCTGGTTTAAGTGGAATTCACCCCAAAGGAACACCGCTGTCTTCAGTCCATGGTGCCAGTACCTCAGACTGGTTCCTAACTGTTACCAGACTGTTTCTTGGGATGGCAGGACTGATGTATGAGGAGAAATTGAGTCAGTTAGGATTATATTTACTGAAATTCTGAACAATGAGGGGGGATCTCCTAGAAACCTGTAAAGTTCCAACTGGCCTAGGCAGGATAGATGAAAAAAGGATGTTCCCAATAGTGGGGTGATCAGAACCACGGATCATAGCCTGATGGTATGGGGTTGACCGTTTAGGTCAGAGATGAGAAGAAATTTCTTCACCCAGAGAGTGGGCAGCCTGTAGGATTTGCTACCACAGAAAGCAGATGATCCAAAACATTGTATGTTTTCAAGAAGGCATTGGGGCAAAGAGGATCAAAGGATATTGAGTTGGTTGATGAGTCATGATTGTAATGAATGGCGGAGCAGGCTCGAAGGGCCAAATGGCCTCCTCCTGCTCCTATTTTCTGTTTCCCATGAATCAAGCTGTCGGAGTGATTACACATCCTCCTCTACGCTGTATCATTTGAGTTCTGATGGACAGGAAGTCTGTGACCTTGCCAGCAATTGTTACGTTCTTGAAGTTGGTTGCTCACAGTTACAGTTTAAAATTTAGTTTGTAATCTGCTGTGAGCTTAGTTTTTATGTATCATACAGTTAAATAATGTCCTGGGATGGATGCCACATTACACTTCACTTTCATGTCCCATTGCTCTTTAACACTGGTTGACTAAATTCGAGCACAGATCTGTATGTGGCTGTGTCTGAAATGCATCACCAGCTCACACTTTGGGTTATTTGCAACTTTGGCTGGAATTTTCCAGCTGTTCACATCCTGCGTCGCTGCTGCCAGCAAGTATGGAGAATTTGGTGCCCAGCCAATCTCTGGTCACTGCAGCGGGACTGGAGAATCCCAACTGTGGGTGAGGTCGGAGAATCAGGACCTTTACTTTTGTTACTGATTTTTACGCCCAGCCACAAACTTAGCAGAATTGACTACTTTTAGTTTCTGTAATTTTGAAGGCAAATGCAAGGCCAGTTTCCATTTTTAGATACCAATTGAATGACTAATTGTCTGCTTTAGTGATGGTGCTTGTGAGATGAAACTTGGCCAGAATGTGAGTGAAATTCTTTCAATACACTACATGGGAATATTAACCTAAATCATGTGTTCATGTCCTTAAGCACAGCATGAAGCCACAACATGCTGACTCAAAAAATGGGAATGTTTCTGAATAAAAATTAATACGTTGTGCCTCAAGGGGACGGGTAGTGAGAAAGTCCGAGCTGTTGTGTTGATTCATTCCATTTCTTGAAAGGCAATTTATTGTCATAAAAACAGAAAATGCTGGATAAACTCAGCAGAACCTGGCAGCATCTGTGGAGAAAGGAATACAGTTAATGTTTCAAGTCCGTGTGACCCTTCTACAGAACAGTATTTTGCTTTTAGTTATTTATTGGCATGCTACATGAGGCAACTGTAAGAAAGTAAAAGGGAACATTAAGGGGTTATGATTGGAGGGTACTAGAAATATGGGATGAATCCTTATCCTTACAGTGCAGAAGGAGGCCATTTGGCCCATCGAGCCTACACAGACAACAATCCCACTTTGCACGCATTTAAATTGACTTAATGGGCTGTATGCCCAACCTTACCGGCATTTCCCCCTTTACCACCACATTCGCCCGTCCAGATTTGGCACGAAACAGACATGATCTGCAAAAGTCCCATTCAGGTGCTCCAGTTCTGAGGAGGTAAGTTCAGAGCTTCCAGCGACTCTGACACAAATCGGTCTGGGTGGCGGACAGGTGGGGGGATAAGGGGGTCAGTTATTTTGTGGGGTGGGGCAATGTCTTTGGGGGCCATGGGCAAGCATTATCCGGCCTATGGGCGCAGTTGAAGGCTCCGATTGGAGCTGCAGTGTTTTGGGTGTGATAAAACCCGCCCACAGGCTTTTTTTTCAGGCAGAGTGTGTTTGGGGGGGCTGGGGCGGGGGGAGGTGGTGGTGTGGGGGGGCGCCGGAGAACAGGTTGAAAAGTTGGATCTGAAACACTCCCAGATTCAGCATTTAGAGTCAAAATGGTAAACTCAGACCACAGTCTCCTGAACACAGTGTAAAGACATTTATGTAGCCAAAGCACTCTATGAATGGTATGCTTTGTCTGCGTGGTGCACAAGAAACCATTCTTTATTTGGAGTGTGGTGAGAATGTGGACCATGTAACCACAGGGAGTGGTTGAAGTAACTGTGGTATAAATAGATGAGGGAATAAAGAAAAGTCCAAAAATGTAGAAGTTGGGTGGATTGCCCATGTTAAATTGCCCCATTGTGTCCAAAGATGTGCAGGTTGGGTCGATTGGCCATGCTAAATGGTCCCTTAGCATCTGAAGATGTGTGGGTTAGATGGATTGCCATGCTAAATTGCACCTTAGTGTCCAAAGATGTGCAGGTTAGCTATTAGGGGTACTAGCAAGGTAAATAGATGGGGTTAAGGGGATAGAGCCCTGGGTAAGATTGTGATTGGTACAGACTTGATGGGCCCAATGGCCTCCTTTTGCACTGTAGGGATTCAATATTACTGCTTCCAAGTGGAGTGTTGCTAGGTTAAGTAGACTAGTATCACTTCTCAAGAAAATTACAGTTGGTCCCTTTACAATTAATTCAAAGCCTTAAAAGTCTTCACACATTCTGAAAAACAAGTACAAAAACTTCAAAGAAATGAGAAATGTTTCTTCCTGTTACTGCTCAGATATTGTCACACTCTTTGAGGAGTTTAGTTCTCCTTTCTGCTTGACATTGTTGATTCATTACCCTTTCTGTAGACCTCGCTATTTATATTCATTTTTGGGAGGGATGGGAATTGGCAGAAGAGCAAAAGGTTCATCCACTCTATTTCAGAAGGGAGTGCGCCAGAGAGCAGGAGGCTACAGAGGGTTGTGGACATGACCAGTCCATCGCGCGGGCCAGCCTCCCATCCATTGGCTCTGCCTGCACTTCCCGCTGCCTTGGGAAGAGCAGCCAGCATAATCCCATGCACGCCGGACATTCTCTCTTCCGCCTTCTTGCGCCGGGGAAGGGGATGCCGGATTCTGGGGTCGCGTATCAGCTGTCTCGGGAGTGGCTTCTTCCCTGCTGCCGTCAGACTTTTGAATATATTGGGCTGATCCTTCCCTTCTCCCTAGCTGTGACTGTGGCACTGCGTTCTGCACCCTCTCCTTTCCTTCTCCCCTATGTACTCTATGAATGTTACGTTTTGTCTGCACAGCGCGCAAGAAATTGGAGAGTGGTGAGAATGTGGAATCCGCTGCCATAGGGAGTGGTTGAAGTGACTGGTATAGACATACTTAAGGGGGAAGTAGGATAAAGTAGTGAGGGAGAGGGCAAGAGTAGTCCAAAGATGTGCCGTTTAGGTGGGATCGGCCATGGTAAATTGCTCCATAGTATCCCAAGATCATAGAATCAAAGAATCCGTACGGAGCAGGGGAGGCCATTCGGCCCGTTAGGACTGAGACTTTAGAGGAAAAGGGAAAAAAATAATGAGAGTGGGAAAATAAAGTATTGCAACCAGAGGGAGCAGAGAAGATTTTAAAATGAAACTATTAAGCAACAACCTACACTCTCTCCCCCCCACCCTCTACATCACCAGCAATTGTACCAACCTGCGTTGGAGGGGTGAAGAGAAAGTTATTTGTGCTGCAGAAAGATTCCCGGTCAAAGGGTCACAATCTCAGAAATGGAGCTGGGCTATTTAGAAGTGAAATCAGCAAACACTTTTTCTCATAAATGATATTATAAATATGGAAACAGCTCCCCCAATCATTGAGGTGGCACGGTGGCAGAATGGTTAGCACTGCTGCCTCACAGGGAGCCAAGTTTGATTCCCGGCTTGGGTCACTGTGCGGAATCTGCACATTCTCTCTGTGTCTGCGTGGGTTTTCTCCGGGTGCTCTCGTTTCCTCCCAGTCTGAAAGACGTGCTGGTTAGATGCATTGGCCATGCTAAATTCTCCCTCAGTGTATCCAAACAGTGCCAGAGTGTGAAGATTAGGGGATTTTCACAGTAACTTCATTGCAGTGTTAATGTAAGCCTACTTGTGAATGCTGGGACAATTGAAAAATTCCAGATTGAGATTGGTCGATTTTTGTTACAATATTGTGGAATATGGATTGAATCCCATGTAAAGGGATCTGTCATCATCTAATTGAATGGCGGAACAGTTTAAAGGGCTGAATGGCCTTCTCCTGCTTTGTTTTTCCCTATATTTCTATATAATATGATGAGATTCCAACAGTATGATACAAGAATGGTCTGGATTAGAACTCGTGGGATAACAGGAAGTTTAATGAATGAAACTAATGGGAGTTTAAACAGAAGTGTATCACAGAAAAGATCAATTTTGGTAGTTGACAAAAATATACATTCTAAAAGATATTCAATACTCAGAGGCATTAATTTGGGAGAATATCAGGGATGTGTGCCCATGGTAAAACACCAAGCTTGGTTGGCTTGTTTTATTGTCTTTTTTACTGCTGTTGTGAATGACATACTTTGTGATTCTGGTAACACATTAGAAATTGAAGAAGTTCAACTCGATTACCCTTCCTCTTTTCAATTCACTGTCGCTATCAAACAGCGAAAGGAAATAGGGAAATAGCATCTCACGCTGGCCACTAGCGATGAAGGGTGGAGGATTCTCCCGGGCCTCTGTGTTGTTTTTGTAGCGCAATGGGCCGGGAGACTCGAGTGGAGGCCATTTTGTGGTCTCCACGCTGGATGCCACGGCCTCTGCGAGTCTCCGGCAGCTGGATTTCTGACACCGTTAGAAGTTGGCGTGAAGCTGTATAATTTATGCTAATGGATATTTACACCTATATTACATTTAATTCGTGGCCCGGGGCTGAAATTTGCAGGCCCGCTACCGTCTCCCCCCAAAGAGCAAAGAACAACACAGCACGGGAAACAGGCCCTTCAGCCCAATGAGCCCGCGCCGCCATTTCAACATTGTGAGTTCCCTCTTCCACCCATGACCCTTGTCTACGCTTATGGTATGTCACTCCAGCGGGGTTTACCGTAGCACCCCACTTGTGGGGAGCTGGTAGCCGACCCTGCCAGGGGTGAAGGGGGAGTAAACAAGGTCTCCAAGAGGGTTGGCACAAAGTGCCAATGCCTAGGGGGCACCTTGGCACTGCCCACAAGGCATTGGGCAATGTCAAAGGGGTGGAGCTTCATGAGGGCAGGGTCTATTGAGGACAGGCCCTCTGGGGAAGCGGCTATGGGGGGTCCCACTGCTACTCCGCTCTTGGGCAGAGTGACAGAGGGAGGGAGGCCAGTGATCAGGGCTGGGCATTGGGGTGGAGAAGGGCCAGTCTGCTGGGGTTGGATTGGGGCCGCAGTGGGGATGGGAGATGGGGGGGAGGTGGGGGTGAGGTCTGTACTGTGGGGGAGGAGAGTCACGTTGGGCTGCTGGAGAGGGTGAACCAGGAGATCAGTGTTGGGAGGGGGGAGGTGGCGCAAGGCTGACCCAGGGGTCCAGTGATCAGGCCTTGGGAGAAGCTGTCAAATGGCTGGTGGTGCAGGGATCATGGGGCCGGTCAGTGATTGAGTTGACCAGCAATCAGGAGGCTGGCAGTGCGGGGGCTACAGCCTACGCACCGGACTCAGCACTGACAGACCAGCACATACGCAGTGGCCCGATCAGTGCCTGTTACTGGCTGCTCCAATAGGACTAGGCCCTGCCCCTGATGTTCAGTGTGATTCTCGTTTGCACACTCTGCAGTGCACAGAGTGTGGGAGATTCATTCTGAAACTCCTGCTGGAAAAACAATGTGATTTACTCCAGTTTTCACGCAAATTCGACAGTTTGTTTTGGGAGAATCTCCCCCTCCGGTTTTTCCAAACGCTTTGGTCATTATCGTCTGTCCCAAAGCCAAGATTCCCACCTATTAGCGGCTCCCTCCCCCTCACCCACTGCCAGCTCCCTCCCCCTCACCCACTGCCGGCTCCCTCCCCCTCACCCACTGCCGGCTCCCTCCCCCTCACCCACTGCCGGCTCCCTCCCCCTCACCCTCGCCTGCTGCCAGCGCCCTTCCCCTCGCCTGCTGCCGGCCCTCTCCCTCCCCTCGCCTGCTGCCGGCCCTCTCCCTCCCCTCGCCTGCTGCCGGCCCTCTCTCTCCCCTCGCCCTCTGCCGGCCCTCTCTCTCCCCTCGCCCTCTGCCGGCCCTCTCTCTCCCCTCGCCCTCTGCCGGCCCTCTCTCTCCCCTCGCCCTCTGCCGGCCCTCTCCCTCCCCTCGCCTGCTGCCGGCCCTCTCCCTCCCCTCGCCCTCTGCCGGCCCTCTCCCTCCCCTCGCACTCTGCCGGCCCTCTCTCTCCCCTCGCCCTCTGCCGGCCCTCTGCCTCCCCTCGCCCTCTGCCGGCCCTCGCCCTCTGCCGGCCCTCTCCCTCCCCTCGCCTGCTGCCAGCCCTCTCCCTCCCCTCGCCTGCTGCCAGCCCTCTCTCTCCCCTCGCCCTCTGCCGTGCCCTCTCCCTCCCCTCGCCTGCTGCCGGCCCTCTCTCTCCCCTCGCCCTCTGCCGTGCCCTCTCCCTCCCCTCGCCTGCTGCCGGCCCTCTCTCTCCCCTCGCCCTCTGCCGGCCCTCTCCCTCCCCTCGCCTGCTGCCGGCCCTCTCCCTCCCCTCGCCCTCTGCCGGCCCTCTCCCTCCCCTCGCCTGCTGCCGGCCCTCTCCCTCCCCTCGCCCTCTGCTGGCCCTCTCCCTCCCCTCACCCTCTGCCAGCCCTCTCCCTCCCCTCGCTCTCTGCCGGCCCTGTCCCTCTCCCTCGCCTGCTGCCGGCCCTCTCTCTCCCCTCGCCCTCTGCCGGCCCTCTCCCTCCCCTCGCCTGCTGCCGGCCCTCTCCCTCCCCTCGCCCTCTGCCGGCCCTCTCCCTCCCCTCGCCCTCTGCTGGCCCTCTCCCTCCCCTCACCCTCTGCCGGCCCTCTCCCTCCCCTCACCCTCTGCCGGCCCTGTCCCTCTCCCTCGCCTGCTGCCGGCCCTGTCCCTCTCCCTCCCCTCGCCCTCCCCTCGCCCTCTCCCTCCCCTCGCCCTCTGCCGGCCCTGTCCCTCTCCCTCGCCCTCTGCTGACCTCCACACACCCAGAAGAAGGAAGAATTTTGCTGTAAAGATAATTCAGTTTCATTTATCTTCAGCATTGCCCTTTCTTAAAACTGTCCGTCCCACCTCAATCTTTGAAAAGCTGCAGTTTCATTTGTCCACTGTGTGAGTATCTGAGTTATTCTCATAGGGTTCAGCTTACTTTTCCTTTAAATTTAAATTGTCTGTTTCTTGGAAAGCAGAATTATCCTTGACTGAGAATATCTTGAACGTGCACCCAAACCCAAACGGCTGACTCGGTAGCGCATTGTAGGCCATCCGGCCCCTCAAGGCTGCTCTGCCATTCAATAAGATCATGGCTAATGTTTTTGTGGATTCAGTTTCACTTACCTGTCCACTTGCCAGAACCCTTAATTCCTTTACTGTTCAAAAATGTATCTATCCTTGCCTTAAAAACATTCAGTGAGGTAGCCTCAACTGCTTCACTGGGCAGGGAATTCCACAGATTCACAACCCTTTGTGTGAAGAAGTTCCCCCTCAACTCAGTCCTAAATCTGCTTCCCCTTATTTTGAGGTCGTGCCCCTAGTTCTAGTTTCACCCGCCAGTGGAAACAACTTCCCTGCTTCTATCTTATCTACTCCCTTCATAATCTTACATGTTTCTATCAGATCTCCCCTCATTCTTCTGAATTCCAATGAGTATGGTCCCAGTCTACTCAGTCTCTCCTCATAAGCCAACCATCTCAACTATGGAATCAACCTAGTGAATCTCCTCTGCATCCCCTCCAGTGCCAGTATATTCTTTCTCAAGTAAGGAGACCAAAACTGTACACAGTACTCCAGGTGTGGCTTCACCGGCACTTTATACAGCTGCAACATAACCTCCCTGTTTTTAAACTCGAGCAATGAAGGACAAAATTCCATTTGTTTTCTTAATTACCTGCTGCACCTGCAAACCAATTCCTTGAGATTCCTACACAAGGACCCCCAGGTCCCTCTGCACAGCAGCATGCTGTAATATTTTAACATTTAAATAATAGTCCATTTTGCTGTTATTCCTATGAAAATAGATGACCTCCCATTTACCAATATTGTACTCTATCTGCCAGACCCTCGCCCACTCACTAGACTATCTATATCTCTTTGCAGACTTTCATCATCTGCTGCACACTTTGTTCTGCCACTCATCTTAGTGTCATCTGCAAATTTTGACACACTACACTTGGTCCCCAATTCCAAATCATCTATGTAAATCGTAAACAATTGCGGTCCCAACACTGATCCCTGAGGCACACCATTAGTCACTGATCATCAACCAGAAAAATACCCATTTACCCCGACTCTTTGCTTTCTGTTAGTTAACCAATCCTCTATCCCAACTAATGCATTATCTGTAACACTGTGTATCTTTGGCTTATGCAGCAGTCTTTAGTGAGACATCTTTCAAATGCCTTCTGAAAATCCAGATACACTGCATCCACAAGTTCTCCATTGTCCACTGCACATAAAAAGAATTCCACCAAATTAGTCAAACATGACCTGTCCTTCATGAACTCATGCTGTGTCTTCCCAATGGGACAATTTATATCCAGACGTCTTGTTATTTCTTCCTCCATGATAGATTCAAGCATTTTCCCTACTACGGAAGTTAAACTAACTGGCTTATAGTTAAACAGTGGCGTCACATTTGCTGTTTTCCAATCTGCGGGAGCCACCCTAGAGTCCAGCGAATTTTGGTAAATTACCCCAAGCGCATTTGCTAATTCCTCCACTATCTCTTTTAGTAACCTGGGATACATTCCATCAGGGACAGGAGACTTGTCTACCTTTAGCCCCGTATATATCCTCTCATTTCTACTCTGACTAGCAGGTAGATCACTACCTCTGAGGTCCGATTTCTTAACTTTCTCTCCATCACTCTGTATTCTGCTTTCAGGACCTCATCCATTTTTCTTACCTATGTCGTTTGTACCAATGTGTACTATGACCACTGACAGTTCACCCCCCCGCCAGTTCAGGATGTCCTGCAGCCGCTCTGCAACGTCCTTGACCCTAACACCAGAGAGGCAACATACCATTCTGGAGTCTCACTTGTAGCCACAGAAATGCCTGCCTATTCCCCTTACAGTCCCCGATAACAATTGCACTGGTACACTTTTACCCCTCTCCTCTACAGCAGAACCAACTGCAGTGCAACGAGTTTGGCTGCTGCTCCGTTCCCTAGAAAGGTCATTCCCCTCAACAGTATTCTAAGCGGTATATCTGTTCTGCCAGAGAATGGCCTCAGGAGATTCCTGCACTGTCTGCCTATCTCTGTTGCTCTGTCTGGTGGTCACCCATTCCCTTCCTGCTTGCAGAGTCTGAGCCTGTGGTGTGACCTTCTCTATACCTGCTATCCACAATACTCTCTGACTTGTGGATGCTCCACAGTGTCTCCAGCCACTGCTCCAGCTCTGAAATTCGAGCTCCTTCACTGAGCTGTAAAATAATCCTGTTTATTGCCCATTCTGATGCTATCCCTGGAAGAGACAGGTATGCCTTTTTTGAGCAGCAATTAACTAGTGGTAGAAGGGACTTTATACCACCAGCTGGCAACAGGGATCAGAACACTGATGAAAGGTTTAAAGTTTATTTATTAATGTCACAAGTAGGCTTATGTTAAGACTGCAATGAAGTTACTGAGAAAATCCCCTAGTCACACACTCTGGTGCCTGTTTGGGTACACTGAGGGGAGAATTTAGCAAGGCCAATGCACCTAACCAGCACATCTTTTGGACTGTGGGAGGAGACTAGAGCATCCGGAGAAAACCCATGCAGACATGGGGAGAACGTGCAGACTCTGCACAGACAGTGACCCAAGCCAGGAATTGAACCCGGGTCCCTGATGCTGAGGTAGCAGTGCTAACCACTGTGCCACCGTGCTGCCCGGTGATACAGTGGGAAAGTTTGAGGTGCAGGATCTCAAAGAAAATGTGTTGGCCGTATCATTTTTAAACCAATTGAGTGGAGGGAAGTAGGAGAAAGAGTAAGGACTTTTCAAAAAAGATTCCCTGTAGAAGTTGACCTTAAATTGTTTTTAATTTCAGAAACTGGAGAATGAACGAGAAAACCTGGATGATCAGTCAGATACGGCAGGATCCACAGCGCGTAAGTTCATGTTTGTGATATGAGGAGGTATGGATGTGGACGTCAGAGAGGGGTGGATAGTTCATGGTTAATAATTTGAATAGACTGTGCAGTGATTTAACTGTATGTTGTGGGATGAAAGTAGTCATGAACTGGCAACAAGATGGCAGAACATCTGGTATCTTGAAATCTACAGATATCTAGTGGACTGGATGGGAACATACACTGCGGAACAATAAAATATTTAACACACACTAAAATCAAGGATGAGAAATGAAAACCATCTGTACACTGAACTATATTCTGCTAATAGCTCATGTTATCCAGCCACATTTCTACCCCTGATTCCCCTAATACTTAACTTAATTAAGAGTCATTCATGCGAATGAATGTGTCCTCATTCATGAAGGCATAAGGAGGCTGCAAAGTGAATTAGGTTAAGTGAGTGGGCAAATGGGATACAATGTGAGCAATTGTGAAATTGTCCATTTTAGCGGGAAGAATAGAGAAGAAACATTATCTAAATGGTGAAAGATTGTGGAGCAAGATGCAGAGGGATCTGGGTGTCCTAGTGCATGAATCACAAGGCTTGTATGCAGCAAGTAATTAAGAATGTTAATAGAATGTTATTGTTGTGCAGGGAATTGGTTGCAAAAGTAAGGAGGTCACACTTCCGTTGTATAGTGCACCAGTAAGACCACATCTTGAATGTTGTGTACAGTATTAGTCTCTTTATTTAAGGAAATATGTAAATGCATTTGAAACAGTTCAGAGAAGGTTGACTAGACTAAAACCAGGAATGGCTAGGTTGTGTTATGAAGAAAAGTTGGTGAAGTTAGGTTTGTATCTACTAGAGTTTATGTCTAAGAGGTGATTTGATGGAGGAGTATTGACAGGATGGATGTGGACATGATGTTCCTCCTTGGAAGAAAATCTATAACTAGGGGTCACTATTAAAAATAAGGGTTTGCCCATATAAGATAAAGCTGAGGGGAACTATTTTTCTCTCAAAATCTTTGAAAGTGTGTCTTTGAAAATCTCTTCCTCAAAAGGCAGTAGAAGCCAAATCTGAATATTTTTAAGGCAAAGTTAGGTAAAAGGGATGAAAGGTTATCAGGAGCAGACAGGAATGTGGGGTTGTGATTACAATCAGATTCGTGTTGTGAGACTTTCTGTGCTTACCCCAGTCAAAAGCCAGCATCTCTACATCAAGTTCTTTGAGGAGGTGACAATGAAGTTAGGTAAAGGAGAATCATGGATGTGATTTATTTAGATTTTCAGAAGGCCTTTGGCAAGGTGCCACATAGGACACTGTTAAATAAGCTAAGAGCCCATGGTGTTAAGGGTAAGATTCTGGCATGGATAGAAGATTGGCTGACTGGCAGAAGGAAAAGAGTGGGGATAAAGGGGTCTTTTTCAGAATGGCAGCTGGTGACTCGTGGTTTGCCTCAGGAGTCAGTGCTGGGACCACAACTTTTCACAATATACATTAACAATTTGGAGGAAGGAACTGAAGGCACTGTTGCTAAGTTTGCAGATGATACAAAGATATGTAGAGGGACAGGTAGTATTGAGGAAGCAGGGGGGCTGCAGAAGGACTTGGACAGGCTGGGAGAGTGGGCAAAGAAGTGGCAGTGGAATACAATGTGGAAAAGTGTGAGGTTATGCACTTTGGGAGGAGGAATGGAGGCATAGACTATTTTCTAAACGGGAAAATACTTAGGAAATCAGAAGCACAAAGGGGCTTCGGAGTCCTTGTTCAAAATTCTCTTAAGGTTAATGTGCAGGTTCAGTCGGCAGTTAGAAAGGCAAATACAGTGTTAGCATTTATGTTGAGAGGGCTAGAATACAAGGGCAGGGATGTATTTCTGAGGCTGTATAAGGCTCTGGTCAGACCCCATTTGGAGTATTGTGAGTGGTTTTGGGCACCATGTCTAAGGAAGGATGTGCTGGCCTCAGAAAGGGTCCAGAAGAGGTTCAAAAGAATGATCCCTGGAATGAAGAGCTGGTCGTATGAGGAATGATTGAGAACTATGGCTCTTGACTCATTGGAGTTTAGAAGGATTGGGGGTGGGGGGGGGGGGGGGGGGGGCGGCACGGTGGAACCTTACTGAAACTTACAGGATACTGCGAGGCCTCGATAGAGTGGACGTGGAGAGAATGTTTCTACTAATAGGAAACAATAGAACCAGAGGACACAATCTCAGGCTAAAGGGATGACCCTTTAAAACAGAGATGGGGAGGAATTTTTTCAGGCAGAGAGTGGTGAATCTGTGAAACTCTTTGCGACAGAAGGTTGTGGAGACCAAGTCATTGACTGTCTTTGCATCAGAGAAGCTAGGTTCCTGATTAATAAGGGGATCAGGGGTTATGGGGAAAAGGCAGGAGAATGGGAATGAGAAAAATATCAGCCGTGACTGAATGGCAGGGCAGACTTGATGGGCTGAGTGGCCTAATTCTGCTCCTATGTCTTATCGTCTTATTTCAAAACCTTTGGCTATATTTTCAAATGCTTCAGCCACCACAGGGAATTCCTATGTTTCCGTTCACGCTTTTCATTTCTGAGACACACTGCCTACTCCATGAATCTCTTCCTCCGCTCTCCAGCACGGGTGATTGCCCTTTCAGTGACTGTGCTTCTGCTGTCTGGATGTTTTCCATTAATTCCTTACATTCTCTCATCCTACTTTCAAAAGTCTTCCGAAAATGATTCTCTGTATCAGTTTTATCGGATCCATCCCTAATCCCATTTATCTATTCCATCCTTTACTTGGTGTTCACTTGCTTCTTCTCCAGACTCTAATGCATTCTCAGATTTTGTTCTCACATAATATAAATGCGAGGTTTTTTTGTACTTTAAGTAAGAACTGTAACAATTGTCAAAGAGTCCGTGTTTGTTTTCTATGCAGGTAGTTATGATGGACAGGGAGATGCGCTGCACAATGCACTAAAACGAAGAAAAAGCTTGCTGCAAAAACTGAGGGTAAGGATCATGAGGAAAAACCCCAGAGCTTGTTTTGGGTATTGTTTACTGCATTGTTTGTCTTTAGGGAGGGCATTGCCTGTATTATAATCATGATCGAGACCAGTATTTTTTTTTAAATATAAATTTCAAATCCCAGTTATTTAGTGAAAGAACTAAGCCACAAGATGGCTAAAAACAAAAAAAATTCTTACTATACAAGAGTTAAGCAAAGCAAACATTAAATACTGTTTTTGGTAGCTTAGGTGGGATTTTCTGGCCCTACCTGCCAGTGGGACCTTCCTGTTCTGCTCGAGGTCCAGAGGGATTTCTGAGATTACCAGAGGGAAAGGAAAATCCAACTGCAGGTGATGGAGCTGGAACTGGCTCAGACTGAACTGCAACTGACAGAGGCCAAGTGCAAAAATACAAGCAGTGGATGCAGAAGATGAACAGATGCAGAGGACGAAAGAAAGGGAGTGGAAAATGAAGCCCCTGGAGTTTTGCCGGAGGGAGTTAGACAAAGCAGCAATTCGGGCAGAGAAGGAAACGAAGATTATACACCAGAACAAGATTGCTGAAATGGTCACACTAATAGAAAAACACAAGAACCAGTATGATAAAATGGTTGATGGAAAGATGTGATTAAAAATGCTAGAAAGAGAAAGTACTTTCACACAACCTAAGCATAAGAAATAGAGTACCATGACCATTCCTTTTACAAATAACAGACTGAGGTTGAGAAGGAGCTGACCAAGACACAAAACTGTGTTGCATTGTGATGATGGTACCTGTGTGCATTGTAGAATAGGGTGCTTAACAGAGTCAATGATCAATGGAGGATTGGAGAGTGACACCATCCACACAATTAAGTATGTAGCTTTTGGTCAGTACAAATTCCGGGACCAAACTCGGAAAGTAGCAACCCTGTATGGAAGAATCCCAGACAAGATTACCTTTGGAATTGTGCATAGTTATAGCCTAATAGTGGAAGTGTTATGTTAAATGCGAACCTCAGGAGCTCATCATTGAACAATCACTACATTGATTTACAAATGTCTAATTTGTGTGTATAATGTGTATTTAGAATGTGAGTTTGAGTAAATAATTTTTGTATAAAAAAATGAAAGGGGAGGGATGTGATTGTTGGGTCTGTCCCTTTAAGACAGCACAGCAGAAGAGGGTCACCTGACTTGAGGGACAAATCAGACCAGAGGGTGGAGTCCTCTCTCAGGGAGAATCACTGAGCAGGTGTGTAGTAAACATGGGGTCTTGAGCTTAATAAATAGAGGTATTGAGTACAAAAGCAGGGAAGTCATGCTGACCTTCATATAATTCCAGACAGGCTACACTTATTGTGCTCAATTCTGACCAGCACACCTTAGGAAGGACGTGAGGGTCCCTGAGAGAGTGCCGAGAATACTTACCAAAATGTTTCCAGGAATGAGGGAGTTTAGCTACAAGGTTAGGTTGGAGAAGCTGGGGTTGTCTTCCTTGGAACCAAGGAGGTTGAGGAGAGATCTGAAAGAGATGTACAAGATTATGAAAGACAAGACAGAGAGAGAAAAGCTGTTCCCATTAGCTCAATGTAGAAGGACTTGTATGGGGGACTCAGATTTAAAGTTTTGGGCAAGAGATACGGGGTTGAAAGGAAGAATGTTTTTAAGCTGTGAGTGGTAATGACATGGAACTCGCTGCCAACACATGAGGTGATTTTAGAAGGAAATTGGATAGGCACTTGAGGGCAAAATGTTTGCAGGGCTATGAGGGTAGATGGGTGGAAAGGGGCTGATTCTTCAGAGAGCCAGCATTGACTCAGTGGACCAAAAGGTCTCCTTCTATGCCATGAAGGCTGCATGACTCTTAGAATTGCATACATTATGCCCAGATCGAGAAATATGTTATTCAGTATTAGGTAAAGTATTGTATTCACTTAGTAGTCCAGAGGATATGTAGTCAAATCTCAAAATGGGAGGTTTAGAAAAACTAGAGAAATTAAAAAACTTCTATTAGTAAAAGTAACCAAATTGTTCCAATAACCCAATAGGTTCATGACAACAGCTTGTATTTATATAGTTCCTTCAATGCAATGAAATGCCCTAAGGTGCTCCCCACGACATTATAGAACAAAGTATAAAACAGAGACAATTATGGAGGTATTGGGTCAGGTTACCAAAGGTTTGGTTGAAGAGCTAGGTTTTTAAGAAGTGGCGTTAAAAGAGGAAAGCAATGTAGAAATGCAGAGAGGTATAGGAAGGGAATTTCAGAGCTTGGGGCTGAGACAGTAGAAGATACGGCCACCACTGGTGCATCAATTATGACTGGGAATCCACAAGAGGCCAGATTTAGAGGAGCATATATATTTTGGAGGGTCGTGGATTATAGGGACGGAGAAAGGTATATAGATATCTGTAAACAAGGATGAGTGTTATGGTGGCCATGGAGGATGGTCAATAGATCTCCCCATGGACCTCATCGGATAATGGGCTACCCTGTTAAGTGAATGGAGGCTTGTCCAATAGGGAAGGAGCAACAGAGGGTGGTTTAAAACCTGTTGGCTCCACTCAGGCCAGCAGTCCATTCTTTCAAAACCATTGTGGTTTGCAAAAGAGGAAGTGAAACTCAGTGTCACTGTCAAAATAGTCAGGATTCATGGGGTAATTGAGGTGCATCCAACTGTGAAGGGAAATGAAAATAAACACAGATGGCTGGAGGATGATTGAGCTCTCAGTTGAATCTTTTTCCAGGCATTGCACTGAATTATACACTAAAGGTTTCATTGGAATGGAGATGGTTTCAGCTTGGTAGGAAACCTCAGCAGCTTCAAATCAAAGCTGTGTGCATAAATTATAGCTCAGTGTGTATCTGTGCAGAATGGACACCATGTCCGCCCCCCAACCTCCACTCTTCCCACCCAGCAGGAATTTGACATTTCCTTTCTGTCAAAGGACTTCAAAGGGGTCTGCTCACACCTGCAGCTTCTGACAGGCAGAAAGGAAAATCCTTGCGGCTGAATGGAGTGCTGCAATGATTTAAAATCCTGCCAGGTGACCGGGGGCATGGAGATTAAAGTGACCTGTCCACTTCAGAATTTATGCAGCTGATTGGCAGGGATGCAGATGTTGATCACAGAGCTGCCTGAACTCCCCAGGCCAGGCGTGATCTTCATGTTTGCCAAGGCTAGAAGTGGGAAGGGAGGAGGGTTGAGTGGGGTGTTCTGAGGGGGAAAGGAACTGAATGGGGAGTCTAAGGGGGAAGGAAGGTTGAGGGGCTTTGGGTTGGGTCACCCTCAAACCTGCATGGTGTGGGGAGGGAGGATGCCCCTCTTTCCTGGACCTTTAGAGTCCAGCATGTCTTGTCCCCTGCTGCTAGCAGGCCAGGTGAATGTTGGGAAGCTGATGAATTGGCTGTCAAAACTGCTAATGACATTCAAATTAACCAACTTAAATAATTGTCTGGTTGCCACCTGCTTTGGTCAGGAACCCAATTGGGGCCAGAGCAAGTGAACCCCGAGAGCCCTCACACCCATCTGAATCCCGATTTTCGGTCATCAGGGCATTGGAATTCCCGTGAGCCGTCAGAAGAGGTCAGAGAATCGGGCACAGATTTCCAGTTTCAAGCCTTATTCTTATTTATTTATTAGTGTCACAAGTAGGTTTACATTAACACTGCAATGAAGTTATTGCTCTTTGCTGAGTTAGTTAATGTTCCATTGTCTGGGTGACTCCTGGGATATCCATAAAATGATACAATGCAGAGGAGCGTTCAGCCTACCTTTCCTGAATGAGATTATCAGATCAGTTCCATGCCTCTTCTCTGTCCCCCCCAGCACTGTAATTTGTTTTCAAGGATATATCCAATTGCCTTTTGAAACTTAACCAATGAATCTGCTTTCACCAAACTTTCAGGAAGTGCATTTCAATTTGAGGGAAGGAAAGAAAACAAAGGAGAAGATGTGGTGTAATTATCCCTTTCAGGATGTAATTCCTGGGCTGTTGTTACTGATTGCTCTCAGCCCGGAGGCGTGTTCTACCCTGTGAGATTTTGATGTTCTGAAAGCAACGCTTGATTGCTGGCCAAAGTGAAACAGGCTTTTGTTTTTGGATTTTGGACAATGCTTAGCAACCACAGTACACTGAGTTTGCCTGGATCCACAGTGCCCATTTTTTCTGTCCACTAACCTCTAAGTTTCTAAACATGACTGGCTGAGAGTGTTGCTGTGTAAAATGGTGAGAAATGGAGATTAAAGGAGCAGGAGGACTGAAGCATGTGGAACAGGTTCGACCAATGTGGTAATCCAAGGTTATCTTTTCAGGAACAGCACCTGTTGGATGAGTACTCCCGGCCGCACACTTGGGGAGGGACCCGGAGACACTACCGACGATTGGAGCCTATTCGCCAGGCACCACCGATTCAGATCTATCAGCAACCCCCACCAGAGCCACCTCGGATTATCCAACACACGGTAAGGCACAAAACCAGATGGAGGAAAATGGCCTATTTATTTATTAGTCACAAGTAGGCTTACACTCAACTGCAATGAAGTTACTGTGAAGATCTCTAGTCACCACACTTTGGTGCCTGTTCGGGTACACTGATGTGGAAATGCTGACGTTGGATGGGGGTAAACACAGTGAGAAGTCTGACAACACCAGGTTTAAGTCCAACCAATTTATTTGATAGTAAACTCACAAGCTTTCGGGGTTTGCCTTTCATCAGGTGAATGGAGAGTTCTGGCCAGAAAATAAAATAATATGAAATGGCCTTGGGCAACGTCAATCCATTTCCAAGGCCGAAAATTTTCATAGAGGACTTTTACTTCAACTATGAATGTCAAGATGTGCCTGACTTCATGTATCGTGTGGACATATCCTGGCATAATACTTCTATACAAGGGACTGTGATCCTGAAGTAGGTAGGATATCACCACCTTATGCATGAAATGAATGAGGTTGGTCGGGCTGCATTTCACTTAAAAAAAAAGTAATAAACCTTGTGGAGGGTGGAGAGGAGTTTTGACAGAAGTACTCAAAATCATGAGGGGTTTGGACAGAGTCGATGGGGGAAAACATGTTCCCATTGATGGAAGGATCAATGCAAGAGGGCACAGATTTAAGGTAACTGGCAATACAAGGAGAAACGTTTTCACATATCATTTTATTAGGATTTGGAATGCACTACCTGAGAAAGTGGTGAAGTTCAACTGCTTCAGAGGGACATGGAGCATTCTCTAAAAAGGAGAAATGTGCAGGACTGTGGGGAGAAAGTGGCAGGGTTGCACAAACTAAATAGATCTTACAGAGAGCTGATGGAAACATAGTGGCTCCTTCTGTGTTGTACCAAATCAGAGATTCTATAAATAAAAATTGATTAATATCTGAAACAAATAAATTACAATTTACATTATGCTTCATTAACTTCAAAGGAAATTATTAATTCTTAAAATTAACTTTTAACATTTGCTTGAAATGAGATTCTGTTAGTAGGCTCAGAATGTCAGTTTTTATTCTAATGAAATGTAAAGGTGTCAAACAGATTTTAGCCAAAAACCATTTAGCCCCTTGCTTCTAGTGGTTAGGTGAGAGTGATTGCCCTCGATATCAAGGCAGCATTTGACAGAATGTGTTATCAATGGTCCCAGTCTAATTGAAGTCAGTGGGGATTGATGGGGAGAAGTTCTGCAATCTCTGAAATCACATCTAGCACAAAGAAAGATAGTTGTAGTTATTGGAAGCGAATCATCTCAGCCCTGGAGCATTGCTGCAGGAGTTCCCCAGGGTAGTGTGGTAAGTTCATTAATGATTTGCCCACTATAATAAGGTCAGGAATGGTTGTGTTCATTGATGATTTCAGTGTTTGCGATTCCTGAGATACTGAACATAAGAAATAGGAGCAGGAGTAGGCCATCTAGCCCTTTGAGCCTGCCCCGCCATTCAATAAGATCATGGCTGATCTGAAGTGGATCAGTTCCACTTTCCCACTTTCTCCCCATAACCCTTAATTCCCCTGTCTATCAGAAACCTATCTACCCGTGACTTAAATATATGAAGCCTTCCATTGTTTGCTGGAGCTGAGAGAGAGAGAGACAGAGCTAAGATTTTACCTGTTAAATTTTACCTGTTAAAAACCTGTTTAAAATAAGTTTAAAGCACTTTACTCTTTGTAGAACTGTTTAAAGCATTTATTTATTGTATTTACTGCTTTAAGAATTCTGAGGGTGTGGTGAAAAGGCATTTGTGGACCAGCCTGCTTTAAATCAGCGCCAGGTTTAAAAGGAGGCCTGGTGTAGACAGCGGGCAGCGTCTGAGCGGGCAGCGGAGTGAGGGGGAAGCAGAGTGAGTTAATAGGGCTTAATATCAAAAAGGGCTGGAGGGAAAAAAGGCCAGGTGAGTTTGTTTGAAAAAAAAACAAGGAAAAAAAATTTTTTCAAAACTACTACAGCAAGAAACAAGGAAAAAAAAAATTTTTTCCCATAAAAAATTACAGTGAATAATGGAGGGGCATGTGATGTGTGGTTTGTGTATGATGTGGGAACTGGCAGACCCCAGGGTCCTTCCCAGTGACCATGTCTGCAGTAAGTGCAGGTTGCTGGAGGAGCTCCAGCTCAAGGTGGATGAGCTGGCCTCTGAGCTACAGACACTGAGGCTCATCAGGGGGAGAGAGGGTGCCATTGCCAATGGGGTGCAAGTGACATCCACCCCCCCTAGACTGGCTAAATCTAAGGGTCAGGGACAAAAGGGGGCTGCTGGGAGGAGGAGGAAGGGGGGTGAGGAGCGGAGGCCTCAGCCTCTTAATCTGCATAACAGGTTTGAGGTTCTTGCTTCCAGTCTGGAAGAGGACGAGGCAGGTGAGGTTGGTGAGCAAACTGCACACGGTACAGTGATGCAGCAGGACATAGGCAAAGAGAAGGGGAAAAGGAACGTAGTAGTGATTGGAGATAGTGGGGTGAAGAGTATTGACACTGTCCTTTGTCACAATGACAAAGTGCACAGAAGGGTGTGTTGTCTGCCTGGTGCTCGGGTACAGGATGTCACAGCTGGGCTGCAGAGGAACCTGGAGTGGGAGGGTGAGAACCCGGTCGTTGTAGTACATGTGGGTGCCGGCGACGTAGGCAAAGTGCGGACTGAGGATCTGCGGAGGGAGTATGAGAAGCTGGGAATGGAATTAAAAAGTAGAACCGACAAGGTGGTCGTCTCTGGGCTACTGCCTGAACTGAGTGCAGACGGGCGTAGGGTTGACAGGATAAAGGAAGTGAATGGGTGGCTCAGGGATTGGTGTGGGAGGAATGGGTTCGAATTTATGGGGCATTGGCACCAGTATTGGGGTAGGTGGGACTTGTTCGGGAGGGATGGGGTTGGTCTGAATCGTGCTGGGACCAGAGTGTTGGCGAATCGAGTAAAGAGGACTGTAGACAGGGCTTTAAACTAATTAGGGGGGGGGAGGGTGCGAGGGTAGGTGACGCTACGAGGTCTAAAGTTAAGGATAGGGTACAGGTAAGGGAAGAGGCCGAGGATGTCCCAATTGGTGGCGTTACAGCAAATAGGGTCCAGGTGAAGGCTGGGATGAAAGCGCTTTATCTGAATGCACGAAGCATTCGGAATAAAGTGGATGAGCTGGTGGCGCAGATCGACACAAATGGATACGATCTGGTGGCCATTACAGAGACGTGGCTGCAAGGTGACAGGGACTGGGAGATGAATGTACAGGGCTATCAAGTGTTTAGGAAGGATAGGCAGGAGGAAAGAGGGGGTGGCGTAGCTCTGCTGATTAAGGATAGTATCAAGGTGGTAGCAAGGGATGATATCGGAGCCAAAGAGCAGAACGTGGAATCGTTGTGGGTGGAGATTAGGAACAGCAAAGGGAGGAAGACGCTGGTGGGTGTCGTCTATAGGCCCCCGAATAATGATCTGGAGGTGGGGCGGGCTGTTAACGCGCAAATAAGTGCGGCGTGCAGGAATGGGACGGCAGTAGTTATGGGAGATTTCAATCTGCATATTGATTGGTCGACCCATGTTGGACGAGGTGGGCTCGAGGAGGAGTTCTTGGAATGCTGCCGGGATAATTTCCTTGAACAGTGTGTGTTGGAGCCGACGAGGGAGCGAGCTATCTTGGATCTGGTGCTATGTAATGAGGCGGGTAGAATTAGGGACCTTGCGGTGAAGGATCCTCTTGGAGAGAGTGATCATTGTATGGTGGAGTTTCTGGTGCAGATGGAGGAGGAGAAAGTGGGTTCCCGGACACGCGTCCTTTGTTTGAATAGAGGGGAGTATGGTAGGATGAGAGAAGAATTGGCGAATGTGGACTGGGGGAATGTGTTGGAAGGTAGGTCTGCTGAGGAGCAGTGGAGGATCTTTAAGGAGATCTTTCTTGGTGCTCAGCAGAAATTTATTCCGATGGTTAAAAAGGACAGTAGGAAGAGAGGTAATAAGCCGTGGATAACGAAGGAGGTGAAGGAAAGTGTTAAATTAAAAGCGGAGGAATTTAGAGTAGCTAAGAGCAGTGGGCGAGAAGAGGATTGGGAAAGGTTTAAATGTCAACAAAGATTGACAAAGAAGTTGATAAAGGAGGGTAGGAGAAGCTATGAGGCTGGGCTAGCACTTAATATAAAAAAGGATAGCAAGAGTTTTTATAAGTATATAAAAAGGAAGAGGCTGGCTAGGGTGAACGTTGGTCCTTTAGAGGATGAGAAAGGGGAGCTAGTGGTAGGGGATGGGGATATGGCGAAGGTCTTGAATAACTTTTTTGTTTCTGTCTTCACGGAGGAGGACATGAATAATTTGCCGGGTGTTAGCGATGGAAAGGTGGTAGGAATGGAGGGTCTTAATGACATTACTGTTACTAGAGAGGTGGTGCTCGACAGACTGGAGGGGCTGATTGTGGACAAGTCCCCAGGACCGGATGGAATGCATCCGAGGGTTCTGAAAGAAATGGCGGAGGTGATAGTGGATGCCTTGGTGGTTATTTTCCAGACGTCGCTGGATTCCGGGGAAGTGCCGGAAGATTGGAAAACGGCTAATGTTACGCCGTTGTTTAAGAAGGGTGCCAGGCAAAAGGCGGGGAATTATAGGCCGGTTAGTTTAACGTCTGTGGTAGGTAAAATGTTAGAATCCGTCATTAAGCAGGAAATTGCGAGGCATCTTGAAGGGAATTGCTTGATAGGGCGGACGCAACACGGTTTCATTAAAGGGAAGTCGTGTCTGACAAATTTACTGGAGTTCTATGAGGATGTGTCTAGGGCAGTGGATAGAGGAGAGCCGGTGGATGTGGTCTTTCTGGATTTTCAGAAGGCGTTTGACAAGGTACCTCACAAGAGGTTATTGCAGAAGGTCAGGGGACATGGAGTTGGGGGTAGGGTGTTAGCGTGGATAGAGGATTGGTTGTCAAATAGGAGGCAGAGAGTGGGGGTCAATGGGTGCTATTCGGATTGGCGGATGGTGACTAGTGGGGTGCCCCAGGGGTCGGTGCTGGGGCCTCAGCTATTTACCATTTATATAGATGATCTGGAGGAGGGAACCGAGTGCAGGGTGTCGAAATTTGCTGATGACACCAAGATTGGGGGAACGGCAAATTGTGCGGAGGGTGTGGAGAGTCTGCAGAAGGATCTAGATAGGCTGGGCGAATGGGCCAGGAAATGGCAAATGGAATTTAATGTTGGCAAGTGTGAGGTGGTCCACTTTGGTAGGAAGAATGGTAGGAAGGACTATTACTTACGTGGCGAAAAACTGCAGCAGGCGACGGTGCAGAGGGACCTCGGGGTCCTTGTGCATGAATCGCAAAAACCCAGCTTGCAGGTGCAGCAGGTGGTCAGGAAGGCGAATGGGATGCTGGCCTTCATAGCGAGGGGGATTGAATATAAAAGTAGGGAGGTCTTGCTGCAGCTGTATAGGGCATTGGTGAGGCCGCAGCTGGAGTACTGTGTGCAGTTTTGGGCGCCGCACCTGCGCAAGGATATTTTGGCCCTGGAGGGAGTGCAGAGGAGGTTTACTAGGCTGATACCGGAGTTGAGGGGATTGAGCTATGAGGAGAGGCTGAATAAACTAGGCTTGTACTCGTTAGAGTTTAGAAGAATGAGGGGAGATCTCATTGAGACGTATAAGATGATGAATGGGATGGATAGGATAGAGGTGGAGAGACTCTTCCCGCTCAAAAAAGACAGTAGGACTAGGGGGCACAGCCTCAAGATAAAGGGGAGGCGGTTTAGAACGGAGTTGAGGAGGAACTTCTTCACTCAAAGGGTGGTGAATCTCTGGAATTCTCTGCCCGTTGAAGTGGTGGAGGCTGCCTCGCTAAATATTTTTAAGAAGCGGGTTGATGGGTTTTTGATAAGAGAAGGGATTAAGGGTTATGGGGAGAGGGCGGGAAAGTGGAACTGAGCCACGACAGATCAGCCATGATCTTATTGAATGGCGGGGCAGGCTCGAAGGGCTAGATGGCCTACTCCTGCTCCTATTTCTTATGTTCTTATGTTCTTATGTAGCCTCCACCACTTCAACAGGCAGAAAATTCCAGAGATTCACCACCCTTTGAGTGAAGAAGTTCCTCCTCAACTCTGATCTAAACTGCCTCCCCTTATCTTGAGGCTGTGTCCTCTGGTCCTGAAACAGGCTGTATCCCGATGCAATAATACCTGGACAACATTTAGGCGTGGTTGTTAAGTTGAAAGGAACAATGACCATTTCCAACATCTGTTTACAAGAGCAGATTGAGCTGGGACTTCTTTCTAATACAATTCATTATATAACTAAGAAAAGACTGGGTTTGATTGTAACTTGTTTTATACAGTCTCCTACTGATAACACAACTCACCTACAGTCTGAAGGGAATCTCTGTTCTCCTCTCTCAGGCTGTGCAATAATCGTGGGCTCATGTAAGAAAGCCATGCAACAACTATTTGAAGACACCTCATTTTCTAACTGCCCAAAACCTGTTCCCAAGGCAGGAGTGTGATGGTGTATTCTCCACGCCTGAATGAATGCAACACTCAACTTCAGCATCATCCAGCACAAAGCACCCTACTATTCAGCATCCCATCCACCACCTTAAACAGTCACTCCTTCCAGCACCAAGACACAATGGCAGCGGTGTGTACCATCTACAAAATGCACTGCAGCAACTTGTAAGGCTTCCTTCAACAGCACATTGACCATGACCCAAGGGAGTGGAGGGGGCATTATCATTGACCTGAAACTAGTCATATAAATATTGTGGTTACAAGAGCAGGTGGAATTTAACTCTGAAGGCAGTAATGGTTTAGCCAGGTTTATGGGATAGTTGTGAAGGCAACAAGGACTCTTGCCTTTATCAGTCATGGCACAGATTATAAAGAGCAAGGAGGTGGGGTGCGCAGAAACAGGGGAGCGTCACTACCTGAAAACTGCCCTCCAAGTCACACAGCACCTGAATAGGAGATACATCATCATTCTTTCACTGCCATGGACCTGAAACTCCCTTCCTAATAGCACTGTGATGAACCTACACAGGCCAAAACATCTTCTGTTCCTTTATTAAAGACCTTCCTTCTATCATAAGTCAGAAGTGATGACAGGACAATGTTCAGCACTATTCAAACACTGAAACAGTCCACGTCCAAATGCAGTAAGATTGAAATAACATCCAGGCTTCAATATTACTGGCAAATAACATTTGTGCCATACAAATACTAGGCAGTGAGCAACAAAAGAGAAAATCTAACCATTAGTTCTTGATATTCTTTGGCATTGCTGTCACTTAGTCATCCACTATTAACTTTGTGGGCGTTATCATTGACCAGAAACTGAACTGAAACTAGTCATATAAATATTGTGGTTACAAGAGCAGGTGGAATTTAACTCTGAAGGCAGTAATGCCTGGTGTTGTCAGACTTTTTACAGTAATGGTTTAGCCAGGTTTATGGGATAGTTGTGAAGGCAACAAGGACTCTTGCCTTTATCAGTCATGGCACAGATTATAAAGAGCAAGGAGGTGCTCTTTAGAGGATAGATAAACTTTGTTTAGGCCACAGCTGGAGTTCTGTCATCTCATTATAGGAAGGATGTGATTGCACTTGAGAGGGTGCAGAGGAGACTCAGCAGGATGTTGCCTGGGCTGGAGCATTTGGGCTATGAAGAGAGGCTGGATAGGCCTGGACTGCTTTCTTTAAAGCAGAGTAGGCTGTGTGGGACCTGACTGAAATATATAAGATTCTGAGGGATTTGAACAGGGTGGATAGGAAGCAGCTGTTCCTCTTGGTTGAAGGGTCTATAATGAGGGAGCATAATTTTAAGTTGGGGGTAAGGGGGCTCAGAGGGGGTTCACCTAGTGTGTGGTGGGAGTCTGAAATGCACTGCCTGGGAGGGTAGGAGAGGCAGGAAACCTCATAACTTTTAACAAGCACGTGGATGAGCATTTGACATATCACAACATTCAAGGCTAAGGACCAAATGGGATTAGTGTAAATTTAGTGTAGTTTTGTCAGTACAGACTTGATGAGCCGAAGGGCTTGTCCTGTATGACTCTACGACCATCAAAGACCAACCAGCTCGATTAATTGGCATTCCTTCTACAAAAATTCACTCCTCCACCACCGATTAACAGTGACAGCCATGTGTATTATCTATAAGATGCACTGCAGAAACGCATCAAGGCTTAGGCAGCACCTACTAAACTGTTACCATTTGGAAGGACAAGCGCAGCAGATACGAGGGAACACCATGCTGGAGGTTCCCCTCCAAATCACTCACCATCCTGACTTGGAAATATATCACCGTTCCTTCATTGTCACTGCATTAAAATCAGCACTGTGACTGTACCTACACCACATGGACTTCATTGGTTCAAGAAGGCAGCTAATCACCACCTTATCAAGGGCAATTAGGGATGGACAGTGAACGCTGGCCTAGCCAGTGATACCCATACCCTGTAAAATGAATTGAAAAAAGTTCAAAAAGGCAGGCTCAAAGCCACCTTCTTGAGGGCAATGAAGAGTGGATAACAAAAGTTTACCCTGCCAGTGATATTCATATTCATGAATGAATGAATAAAAACTTGCATATTTATTCTTGTTAGTGCTGACATCCAGCTGCTTGCAGGAGGTAATCTTTGAAACATGCAGGTTTTCTCAGAGTTGGAGTGAAAGAAAAATATTAAAAAGAACTAAAATAGATAACTTAGAAACTTGATATAGCTTTGCCAGTCCTTCACATCAAGTTTGGGAACTAAGACATGGTAATAATAGTTATTATCATATTTGTGTAATTGTTGGTAATAAAAATAATAATAGTGCTGATATCCTTCAGCATTTTCTTCTCTTTCCTATTGTCATATGTCCTCAAGTTATTTACAGAGGATGTCTCAGGCTAAAACTGAAGGAAAGCTGTCTGAGATCCAAGACAAAATTGTGGCAAATCCTCATCAAAGAGTTACTGTCCACTGATGATGGGGCACTAGCAATTTACCAAGAATCACCTGGAGAAGCAAATGGACAGGCTGTCTCATGCCTGTAAAGGGTTTGATTTGTGCATCAGTAATCATAAAATAAATGTTATGGTCCAGGCTATACTGCTGTCTATCAGCACCGACAGTGTGACACTGGAGGTTGTTGATGGTTTCACATTTCTTAAAATTTATTTATTAGTCACAAGTAGGCTTACACTAACACTGCAATCCCCTAGTTGCCATGCTCTGGCACCTGTTTGGGTACCGAGGGAGAATTTAGCACGGCCAATGCATCTAACCAGCACGACTTTCAGACTGTGGGAGGAAACTGGAACACCCGGAGGAAACCCACGCAGACATGAGGAGAATGTGCAAACTCCACACAGACAGTGACCCAAGCCAGGAAGTGAGCCTGGGTTTCTGGCATTGTGAGGCAGCAGTGCTAACCAATGTGCTGCTGTGCTGCCTGATCTAGGTTCGACAATCCTCAGCAATCTGTCACTTAATGCTGAAAGCAATGCACACGTTGTCAAAGCTGCAGCTGAGAATGAGAGTGTGGAACAACAGCAACCTGGCCAAGAACACTAATAAACCTGCATCCTTAATTCACTCTTCTACAACACAGGACAACTTATGCTAGGCAGGAGAAAACACTTTCATCTCTGCTGTTTCAGACATATCGTCAACGTTTCCTGGCAAAACTAGGTCAACAACTTTGAGGTCCTTGAACATGCTAATTCTGTCAGTATACACTTATGATGTGGAGATATGCTGGGAGTTAAGCTGGTGTTATGAGATTTCTTTCTAGCATCCACTAATGCCATAGACATCCATGATGGTTCAGACACATTAATTGGATGTATGCCAATTTAGTGCCAAAATGCCAACCTATGCCTCCACCCACTACCTGTTTTCTCTTCTCAACAGTGTCCCAGAACCATATTCAAAGGGGTACCCTGGGCTTTCCAAATAAACCCATCAAATTCAGACTTGCTATTACTTGGTCGAATCTGCACACCCCGGGTTTCACACTCCTGGTCTACCTAAATCCCACTTCAGTGGAGGCAATTGGCCAATGAAATCATCAGCTTCCTCCATATAAAACATGTGTTTGCATGCCCTGCTTGATTCTAGTCCAATTCCAATGAAAGCAGGAAATGTCCTGTTCAAGGGAGGACTTCGAATTTTTGGATTCATTTGCCATTTTCACCATGATAGATCATAGGAAAGTAGGAATTAGGAGCAAGAGTAGGCAATTCAGCCCTTCAAGCCTGCTCTGCCATTTTATATGATGATGGCTGATCTCCATGCCATCCTAACTCCACCTCCCTGCCTTCTCTCCGTAGCCCATTATCCTGAATTTGATCGCCTCTCCATCATGGTGAAACTCTGGGCCCTGCTGTATGGTGAGCAGGCCAATGGGTCACAACCTCCTGGATGCTCATACCAATGCTACAACGACACTTGCAAGTGAGATATGAAGTAGGCAGACATCACCGTAGACAACAGGGAGTCATTTGCTGACTGTTTCGAGATTGGGAGATGTTGAAGGAAATGGAAATCTCAACAGGCCAAGAAAATTACCGAGCAAATAGAGGCCTGGGAATTATGTACCTTCTATGATCACTATCTTCATCTGAAAATGAGATTGCTGTACCAGCGTGGGGCTCCTGACTCATACAAGGTGACATCTGACACAGAGCCACTATTGTAGGAGACAGAAGGCTGTAGAAGGTGGTGATAGTTGAAAAAATCCTAATGGGCTGCAAAACGCTTTGGGAAATGCTGAGGTTGTGAACTATGCTCTATAAATGCAAGTCCCATTTTAACCCAATCTTTTCGGCAGTATGCTATTCAGTAACTGAAGTTAATTTACTGTCAGTCTCTCTTTGTTGTTTTCAGCTGTTTCTGTATTCTCTTCACTGTTCTTGGTTTCTCACTCCACAGCTTCCCCAGCAGCCCTCAACAATCATCCAACAGTTACCACAGCAACAGCCACTCATCACACAGATCCCACCTCCGCACGCTCTTCCACCAATCAGATCAGGGAGCATCAAGGAGGGTAAGAAATGTGTCAATTGTGCTGCTTTTTTAAGGCGTTAAATCCTTTTAAAAGTGTTTTTTGCCCCCCTCTTTATATCTGCATGTTGCATCAAGTCCCGATCATGAATTGTACGATTTGGTTTTGGGAGTAACTTGTGCTAGTTTTGATCAACTCAGTTTTCCTATTGCTGAGCCAATAAAATGTGGTTTGGAGATGCCCTAAGTCATATGTAACCCGACTAATTATGGATATATCACTCCGGTTTCATTCTGTGATGTATTCCTGCATTGTTATGTAAAGGTGCTCTGAAGAGCAAGGGTTAACATGGGACTGGAGAACCCCCCTCCCCGCAAAGTATGATGTACAGAGTCACATGGTAATAGACTGAAATAAAACACTCTAAAAACAGCCTACATGGGAGAAGCAGCACCATGCATGACATTAACTGTTAAATAGTTAAATATTAAGAATAAATGGTTCATATTTAAACAAGCAAATCTCAAGATCTCATCACTAAGTCACCAAACAAATCCATAACACATAGCATGGTGCTTAGCGATGGCACCAGAATACAACATCGTTCTCCACTGTATTTTGCTTTGCCCTCTGTTAGGGAACCTGCTATTTCTCTGTTCAGGTTCTCAACAGGTTGCTTGCTGTAAGTCGTCTGTTAATTAGGGATGTGCCAGCAAGTGGTCTCCAAATGGAATAATTTTCAGCCTCCTGCTACAGTTAACAATTCAAAATGAAAGACCACCTGATGTAACTTTGTCACAAATGCTCAGCTTGGCATATAGGTATATTCATGATGCAAGCTGTTTGACATGCGGATGTATTACGTCTCTGCTATGTACTTTTGGTTCTGGATTTTGAAAATTGTGTGCAGAAATGCAGTAAGTTTTTAAAAATTCATTGACAGGATGTGGGCGTCGCTGGCTAGGTCAGCATTTATTGTCCATCCTCAGTTGTCCTTGAGAATGTGGTGGTGAGCTGCTTTCTTGTACTGTTGAGGTGTAGGTACACCCACAGTGCAATTAGGGAAAGAATTCCAGGATTTTGATTCAGTAACAGTCAAGGAATGGTGATATATTTCAAAGTCACCACCTCACACACCAGCTCTACAGCAGACGTCACAACCTGGAAATCAAGTCAGAGTCCATATTGTCAACTTGCGCTCAGGACGCATACCAGATGTGAATCTCCACCAAGCAGATGTGACAACACCATCTACATGCACACAAAGAACAGGAAACTTGAGAAACTTGGCATCATCACCAGCAACAACCAGGCCTCCCCCGTACTGTAGAAAACAGTACCATGGCAGGGAAGTCCATTGTCAACTTGTCGGACTACAGACTTTAACCAGACAAAATTGAAACTCTCAGCCGAGGGCTCAATTTCTGCCCCACCACCAAAATGGATCTCATCAGTCTCGCAGCGGACACACAGGAATTCATCAGACGAGTGAGGCTCCGGGAATTCTTCCACAAATCCCAGGAGGCCAACAGCAAACCCAATGAGACAGCTAATGAACTGGAACAGCCGACAGAAAGATCCACGGTGCAGCAATTGAAAAGGAAAGAATTGAATTGGACTCCTCCAGAAGGCCACCACCTTTGACTTGACATGTATGCCCCAGCCATCAGGAGGTACATCACGACAGATTCATCAAGACTGCCCAGAATATCACCCAAGCACAAAGCAATGCCATCCGCGCTCTCAAGACCAACCGCAACATTGCCATCAAACCAGCAGACAAAGGAGGGGCCATCGTCATACTGAACAGACGGATTACTGCAAAGAAGTGTACTGACAACTGAACAATGAGAAGCACTACAGACAGTTACCTGCAGATCCAATCAAAGAACACACCCGTCAAGACTAATCAAGACCTTTGATCTGGACCTTCAGAGAACCCTCCATGCTCTATCCCACATTGGAGATCCCTACTGCCTCCCAAAGATACACAAGGCCAACATACCCAGCTGTCCCATCTTGTCAGGTAAAGGGACCCTGTGTGAGAACCTCTCTGGCTATGTCGAGGGCATCCTGAAACCCATCATACAAAGAAATCCCAGCTTCTGTTGCGACACTACAGGCTTCTTACAGAAACTCAGCATCCATGGAGCAGTTGAACCAGGAACACTCCTCATCACAATGGATGTCTGGCACACTACACCAGCATCCCCCACAATGACAGCATTGCTGCAACTATCTCAGTACTAACACTGACAATTGCCAACCTCCAGATGCAATTCTACAACTCATCCACTTCATCCTGGATCACGAAGTCTTCGCCTTCAACAACCAGTTTTTCATCCAGACACATAGAACAGCCATGAAGACCAAATTCACATCTCAATATGCCAGTATCTTCATGCACAGATTCCAACAAGACCACTTCACCGCAGGTTTGTGAACCAAATCCTCCACTCACCTGTTAAAGGAGCAGCACTCCGAAAACTCATGCTGCCAAATAACCAGCTGGACTTTATCCTGGTGTTGTGTACAGGGTACTGGTGAGGCCGCAGCTGGAGTACTGTGTGCAGTTTTGGTCGCTGCACTTGTAGGAGGATACATTGGCCTTGGAGGGAGTGCAGAAGAGGTTCAGTAGACTGATACCGGAGATGAGGGGGTTGGACTATGAAGAGAGACTAAATAGACTGGGTCTGTACTCATTGGAGTTTAGAAGGATGAGGGGGGATGTTATAGAGACGTATAAGATAATGAAGGAGATGGATAGGGTAGAGATGGAGAGATTCTTCCTGCTTAGAAAGGATAGCAGGACTAGAGGTCACAGCCTCAAGATAAGGGGGGCCAGTTTTAGATCAGAGTTGAGGAGGAACTTCTTCATTCAAAGGGTGGTGAATCTCTGGAATTCTCTGCCCGTTGAAGTGGTGGAGGCTACCTCGCTAAATATATTTAAGTTACGGATAGATAGGTTTTTGATAGACAGGGGAATTAAGGGTTATGGGGAGAAAGCGGGAAAGTGGAACTGATCAGATGAGCCATGATCTTATTGAATGGCGGGGTAGGCTCGAAGGGCTAGATGGCCTACTCCTGCTCCTATTTCTTATCTTATGTCCTTATGAAGCTTCTTACTGTGCCTACCTCAGTCCAACACGGCATTTCCACATCAAAGTCAGGATGGTGAGTGATTTGGATGACAGTTTCCAGGTGGTGCTGCTCTTGTCCTTCTAGTTGGTAACAGTCATGAGTTTGAAAATCCCTTTAACTTCAACCAGGCTTCAGCTGTAAATTAAACTGCTTCCTGCAAAAGCTGTTTTTCTCTTCTAAAGACCCAGGACTGCACATAAATTACATCATCACCTGACCCTGTCAATCACAATCAAAAATCCCAGAATTTAAGTAAACAAAATTCCATTAACTCTACTTAACATAACTAGTTTTGTAATTGTCTTGCTCTCCCAGCATATGAGTTGCATTCCCACCAGCCATACTGACTGCCTGTAGCTTAAATCTGAATTTTTCAACATTCCCCTTAAACACACAAAAGAAAAATCCATATCAATTGCATACTATTATCACAGGGTACTGTTAATACGGTCATTGTGTTTTCTCAAATCTCCTCTGAATCTCTTGTCCCTTCCCCTAAAACTATGCCACCTCGTGATTGATCCCTCAGTCAAGGGGAACAGCTGCTTCCTACTCATCCTGTCCATACCTCTCATAATCCCATACGTCTCTATCACCTTCGTCTTCACTGCTCCAATCCAAGCCTATCTAGTCTCTCCTTATAGCTCAAATGCTCCAACCTAGGCAACATCCTGATGAATCTTCTCTGTACTCCCTCTATTGCTATCACATCCTTCCTATGGTGAGGTGACCAGAACTGCACACACACTACTCCAGCTGTGACCTAACCAGCGCTCTGTACAAGTCAAACGTTACCTCCTTACTTTTATACTTAACACAACTGATGAAAGCAAGTGTCCCATTTGCCTTCTTAACTCTCCTATTCACGTGTTCTGCCGACTTCAGGGATCTGTGAATAATTACCCCAAGATCCCTCTGCTCCTCTGAGCTTCCTGGTATTCTGCCATTCATTAAATACTCCCTTGTCTTGTTTCTTCTTCCAAAGTGCATCATCTTGCATTTATCAGGGTTAAATACCACCTTCCACTACTCTGCCCATCTGACCAATCCATCTATATTTTCCTGTAACTCATAACCATCTTTCTCACTGTTAACCACCCTACAATCTTGGTATCATCTGCAAACTTGCTTATCATTCCCCCCACATTTTCATCTATATTGTCGATGTATATAACAAACAGTAAGGGTCCCGGTTCTGAACCTTGTGGTACACTGCTGGACACCGGCATCCAGTCACTCAAACAGCTATCATTACCCTTTGAGTCTTATTACTAAGCCAGTTTCTGATCTATCTCACCAAGTTTCCTTGAATTCCATGTGCTTTAACCTTCTCAATCAGTTTCCCATCCAAAACCATGTCAAAGGCTTTGCTAAAAGCTTTTACTAGTTAAGCTGCTTCATTTGTTAGAGTTATATTTAAACAGCGTTATTAAGTACAATTTGTTTTACTATAAAAGATCCCTATTTTGTCAGTGGAATCATTCCTGGAAGGAAGTATCCTTTCCTCACACTTAGGTCAAAGTAGACAAATTGCTGGGATCTAGTCTGGCTTCATAATGCACTTTGGGGTTCTGGTCCAGCACCCTAATATCCCCATGTTTATTATAATTTTTATTAATTTGTTACAGATATGGTTGAGCTGATGTTAATGCAAAATGCCCAGATGCACCAGATAATTATGCATAACATGATGCTGAAGGCAATACCTCCAATGGCATTCTCCCAGCCTGGCAGCTCTGTGAGTCCCGTCGTCTCTCACGCACAGGTAGGAATATTCTGCTGACAACTAGTTTAATGTTAATGTCATTTCCTCTCCCCTATGCATTGTGCATCTTGCTCAGTCCTCACCACCCACTAACCATGGAACCACCAGAACCATGGATCTCCAGTACTGTTTGCTTGTCACCCATGCTTGCATGTGCTATGGACCAAACTAAATACATTTCCCCTCTCATCCATGGGATTGCTCGTGCTTTGGATCTTCCTTACTACTGATCACCTGTCATCCATGTTGTGGTCGTCCCTCAGAACTGACCGTGAATCATCGTGGATAGCCTAAGCAATGGATTCCTTGCAATATATCCAGATCATAGGATCTTTGCAAACTGAATGGCCTTAGATGCTTTGATTTTATAAAACAACATTTTTTTTATTATTCTGTCCTGGGATGTGGGTACCAATGGCAAGGCTAGCCTGGATAGCAGGGAAGATATTTCCATCACCATTACAAAATCCATGTTTCCATGGGTGGCACAGTGGTTAGCATTGCTGCCTCACAGCATTAGGGACCCTGGTTCAATTCCAGCCCTGGTCACTGTATGTATGGCATTTGCACTTTCTCTGCCCATGTCTGCATGGGTTTCCTTTTGGGTATTCCAGTTTCCTCCTACACTCCAAAGATGTGCAGGTTAGGTGGATTGGCCATGCTAAAATTGACCCCAGTGTTGGGGGATTAACAGTGTAAGTGTGTTAGGGTTACAAGAATAAGGCCTGGGTGAGATTGTGGTCGGTACAGACTTGATGGACCAAATGGCAGCCTCCTGTACTGTAGGGATTCTATGGTTAGAAGGAGAGACGAGGATCTGAGGGTGCAGTCTCAGAATAAAGGACCCTTTAGAGATGGGTGAGGAGGAATTTCTTCAGCCAGAGGGTGGTGAATTTTTGGAATTTATTGCCACAGAAGGCTGTGGAGGGAAGGTCATTGACTATATTTAAGATAGAGATAGATAGGTTCTTGATTGTAGCGGGGGGGGAATCAAAACTTACAGGGAAAAGGAGGGAGAATGGGGTTGAGAAACTTATAAGCCATGATTGAATAGCGGAGCAGACTCAATGGACCAAATGGCCTAATTCTGCTCCTATATCTTATGGTCTTGTTGCCCATCCCTTATTGCCTTGCAAGGACATTTCAGATGGCAGTTATGAGTCATCCACATTCTGTGGGTCTGGAGTCACGTGTAGGCCAGAGCAGATAAGGCTGCTGATTTCCTTGCTGAAAGGAAAATTTTTTTAACCAGAACCAATTTTATTTACACTACATTTTCATTGTTAACTGTTTACTTGAACCAAATGGTTTTTAGGACAATTGACAACATTTTCTTGGTCACTATTACTGAGACTAGCTTTTAATTTCAGACTTTATTAATTGAATTTATAAAACACACACACACACACACACACACACACACACACACACACACACACACACACACACACACACACATACTTAACTGTCTCCTGAAAATGATAAGAGGGAAGGACATTCCAGCCACTTCTTATCCCTTGGTTTCGAGTATAAAGTCCATATGAAAGTTAGTACAGATCTTGCAAAGTTCAAATAGAAAGGAGCTTAGTATGTGGCCAGTATAGAAACATAGAAATTTTTAAAAAAGGTGTAGGAGTAGGCACTTGGTCCCTGGAACCTGCTCTGCCATTCAATATCATTATGGCTGATCCTCTACCTCAACATCATAAGCCTGCTCTCTCACCATTTGTCTTTACTATCCAGAAACCTATCTATTTCCTTTGTGACATGGGGACTTGGCAACCATTTATAGTCAGGAATCCCAAAGGTCCATCACCCGCTGAGTGAAGAAATTTCCCTTCATTCCAGTCCTAAATGTCCTACTTGGAATCCTGAGACTGTTACCCCTTGTTCTGGATGCTCCAGTTAGAGGAAACTACATCCCTGCATCCAGTCTGTCCAGCCCCGTCAAAATTTGATATGTTTGAAGGAGCTCCTCTCATTCTTCTAAACTCCATGCCTGGTTGACCCAGTCCCTCTTCGTACCATCGTCCTGCCATCCCATGAGCCAGTCTGGTGATCCATCGTTGCACTTCCTCAATGGTAAATATATCCTTTCTTAGCATGGAGACCAAAACTACACTCAATACTTTAGGTGTGGTCTCACCGAGGCCTGCACAGCTGCAGTGAGACTCCTATACTCAAATCCTCTTCCAATGAAGGCCAACATATCATTTACCTTCCTAACTGCTTGCTGCACCTGCTTTCAGTGACTCGTGCACAGACACTCAGGTCCCTCTGAATGTCAGTGTTTCCTAATCTATCACTATTTAAATGTTCTGTTTTTTCTACTGAAGTGGATAACTTCAAATTTATTCACATTATTATTGCATCTGCCACTTAGTCAACTTGTCTAAACCACCTTGAAGTTTATTTACATCCTCCTCACCACTCACATTCCCTCATCCAAATCATTGACATATATTGTGAATAACTGGGGCCCAACACTGATCCCTGCGGACCCCACTAGTCATCACCTGATAGCCCTGTTTCCTGCCTGCTAATGAATTCTTAATCAATTCCAATACATTACCTCAATTCCATGCACCTTAGTTTTGCACATTAATCTCTTACTTTGGATTTTAACAAAAGCTTTCTTAAAATCCAAATCAGCCACATTCACTGGTTCTCCTTTATCTTTTCTACTAGTTATGCCCTCAAAAAACTCCATAGATTTGATTACCTTTTCACAAATCCATGTTGATTTTGTCTAATCCCATTATGTTTTCTAAGTGTCCTGTTATCAGATCCTGTATAATAGTTACAAGCATTTCCCCTACTGTTGATGTTTGGTTCCCCAGCCTGTAATTTCCTGTTTTCTTCCTCCCATCATTATTCATCGGCGCTGAAGACAACACCCACGTTTTTACAGTGTTCTATTTAGTCTGTGTCTTGCAGTCACTGTCTATCTCAGGTGAAAGTTGACTACTGTGTGCACGATATTGTTATGAACGGTAAGTGGAACATTGCCTGATGACATCCATGACATTATTGATGAGAATCAGGCATTTGGAGGGAAAATGACATGCTTTTTATATGGGCCCCTCTAAATGCATGATTGTCATTTTGGTCACGCATCTTATTCAAAAACTGGGCCATAAGAGGCCAGATGTCCTGCGTTGTTTAAAGATCTGGAGTACTAACAGCAGCTACTCTGCTGATTGCCAAGCTTCACTTCCTCAAACCATCAAGTTGAAACCAGTTTGCTCTGAAGCAAATGTGGTGAGCAGTTCACAGATGTTGAACATGTATCTTCTTTCTTTCTGTCGTAGAATAGATTCATAGAAACCCTGCAGGTCAGAAGGAGGCCATTCAGCTCATTGAGTCTGTACCGACCATAATCCCGCACAGACCTGTAACCCCACATATTTATCCTGCTAATACCCCTGACACTAGGGTCAATTTAACATGGCCAATCAACCTTTGGAGTGTGGGAGGAAACCTGAGCACCTGGGAGAAACCCACACAGACATGGGGAGAATGTGCAATGTCCACAGTGGCCCAAAGCCAGAATTGAACCTGAGTCCCTGGCGTAGCAAGGCAGCAGTGCTAACCATTGTGCCGTACTTTGAAAGTTTTTTGTAAAACTCTCATTAACTTCCAACAACTTTTCTCTCCGCTTTTCTCTCCTTTTGGAGGTACTGACTATCCTTAGCACCTCAAAGCACTGTCAGTGAGTGTTGTCATGCCATTGGATTGTAAAGGGCACCGCAGTCAAATTCTGACCTCGACCTCAGTTAGTGTCAGCAAGCACCAGTGCCTCCAGCAGGGTTCTGTAATAACGCACAGGAATTGTGAGATTTACCCTACCCATATCCAGCAGCACCTAGGACAACCAAAGGATCTCCTGCTACCCCAGTTCAGTTTGTAATTTTCTTCTTAACAGTTGTTCATCAAAGAAATCTGCTGATGCTTAAGGAAACATAATTCCTTTTTTAAAAGACATAAGACAATGATATTGGGAGGAAATGTGGCTGATTTTTTAACCCTTTAAGTAGGTGAAACACATGCAGGTTGCAAATAATCTCAAACTTCTACCCCTGGAAATCTGTAATTAATCAGATATTTTCTTATTTGGTGAGGGTGGGGGAGATCACTGACATTCCTCCTGCACCAAATTGTTTCAGAATGTTCTTATGTCTTTGATTTTGTGAGCTGTTGGACATGTGTAAGCAGTTTAGGTCACAGATGATATTTAACATTAAACTTCATCTGCATGCTCTCAGTCCAAAGAATGTCTGAATGAAGGCTGGAAAACAGACATATCAGTATGCAAAGTAAATGTCCTGTTGTGCAGCCAAATCCCGTGCTTTCTTGATAACAATAAGACTCTTGGATACAAACCAAATAGTAGTTGGATGTGCCAACTTGTACTTTGATTGAGGAGACCCAGTAGATTTCAGACATTATTACAAGGTCCTACTGGGTCAAAACTTCCTTTTTCTTACAAACAGAATTCCTTGGAGAAATTCAAATTCCAAATACCTTTTAATTCACACAATAATAAGTCTCTGAACTTGTCAGTTTCCATCATCTTTCCGAGTCTACCTCTCTTGAACCTCCTCTATAATGTTTAGCTGGCTAAACATAAGAAGAAAGTCTCCTCCCAGTCTGGGGCAATTTTCTTAAAGAGCCATATCCATTCCCTGGGATCAGGAGCATTATCAATCTGTGGCTGACACACTGATCCTTACCCAGGCACACATTCCCAACTCTCTGGCAAGGATGTGGCAACCTGTGCATAAAGCACACCTTTCAGGAGAGGCCATAGATGTTCCAGAAGTTTCAATTCAAAATGTTAGAGCTGGAGTGATAAAATTGCTCGGGTAACATGGGCATTTCTTTCTCTGTTACATTACATTTACTTAAGGGGCCCGTGATTGGTCACTTAGAGAGACTGATGCTCCAGTAGGCTGCACCTCAAGGTTTTGATGACCTATTTAATCAATCGACGTTTCTGTTTTGCAACGTATCATAGCTCCCTAGGTAACAATTTCCGCTCAGGCAAAATTTGAGATACTTCTCTCCTTCAACTTTTTGAGAGAATACAGCTCCCAAACCTGACACCGAAGAATCAGTTTGCAAGTCAATTTTTTGCCTAATATTTGGGACCTTGAGTGATTACTAAAAAGCACTTAAAGGTCCCTGAAAGTAGTCTCCAGTCGGCACTGTACCAGGTTTCATGTTGCTGCTTTAGTCACATAGGTAAGGGAGGGCAGCTTGGGTAAGAAAGATGAATTAGATTGAGGCCAGGCTTTATTAATTCTTTATGATTTACCTGAGGCTTCACCACTCTCTCCTTTAACCTGTACCTGTAGCATTTGGTGTCTCAGAATCAAATGTGGCATTTCTGTGACCTTACTGTGAGTCTAGATATCCTTAGGCTAATAGAGCATTGACGTCAAGTAAGTATGCCATAGAGTCATTTTCCACAGAAGGAGGTCTCTGATACATTGGTATTATGGACTAAATGGCACAGCTCTAAGAGTGTACAGGAACCAAAGAACCTGAGATTCGTAAGCATAAATCTTTGAAAAGCGCAGGACACATTGAGTGAGCGGTTAGCAAAACGTATGGGATCTGGTACTTTATAAATAGAGTTATTGAGTACAAGAGCAAAGATTATCATCAAGTTTTACAAAGTTCTGGTGAGGCAGCTAAAGCACTTTGGTCCAGTTCTTATTTCCGTACTTCATGAAGAATGTCCATGCTGGGTCTCTGTAGAACAATCCAGTTAGATCCACTTCCCTGCTCTATTGCATGATTCTGCAAAGTCTGTTAACGATCTACAAGGCAAGAATGTAATAGTATACTCCTGTGTAATGGGAAAACCTTTATCTTTATTTACCTCAGAAAAAGCTGTTGTACAACTCTGTCAAATCTCTCCACAATCCTCTTTACTCTAAGGAGATCGACCCCACCTTTCCTTCCCTCCGGAATCATTCCGGTGCGTATTCTCTGCATGTTCTCAAGGACTCTCATATTCTTCATGAAGTTTGGAAACAAGAACTGGATCACGGTGCTTTAGCTGCCTAACCAGAACTTTGTAAAGCTTTATCATAACTTTTGCTCTTGTACTCAATAACCCTATCTATGAAGCCCTAGATCCCATACGTTTTGCTAACTGCTCACTCAATGTCTCCTGCTATCTCCAAAGATTTATGTGCATGAATCTTAGATTCTTTGGTCCCTGTACACTCTTTAGAACTGTGCCATTTAGTCTATATAGCCTCTCCCTAACCTTTCTGCCAAAATCCATTATCTCACATTTGTCTGTTTCCAATTCCATCTGCCAGTTGCCCACCCATCCTTCTAGCCTATCCATGCTCTGTTGCAGTCAACTGCTATCATCCTGTGGACTGCACAGTGGTTAGTACTGCAGCCTCACAACGCCAGGGACCTGGGTTCAATTCTAGCCTTGAATCACTGTCTGTGTGGAGTTTGCACATTCTCTCATGTCTGCATGGGTTTCCTCCAGGTGCTCTCTCCCACAGACCAAAAATGTGCAGGATGGGTGGATTGACCATGCTAAATTGTAGTTTAGCTGGATTAGCCATGGCAAATGTGTGGGGTTCTGGGAATAGGGCAGGGGAGAGGGCCTGGGTGATATACTGTCCGACAGAGTCGGCACAGATTCAATGGGCCTAATGCCCTCTTCTGCACAGTTGGGATACTATGATCCTCACAGTTTAGTATCATTGGCAAATTTTGAAATTTTACTCTGAATTCCAATATCCAAGTCATGCATATGTATCAAAACAAAACTTGCACTAACAGTTGGGGAGCACCACTGTCCACCATCTGTTATGGTTCAGGTTAGAAACTCCAAAGTGTTTTATGAAGCCCACCTGAATCATGAATTTTGCATCTTGAATTTGGCTAGGATAAGCATGAGATGTTTCACTTCAGGTGTGATTCAAAAGATAGAGTAGGGAGCTTTTATCAAACAATGTTTAGTTAAGAATATAGTTAACATGTATAGTAAGAAAATTAGCAAGAACTTTTATCAATTACAAACAAGAGACAAAACCATCACTATCATGTATAACTCTTAATGAATATCCTTTATTGTGTTCCAAGTAAATCCAAAATCCAATAAACAAAACCCTTTAAAAACTTTAAACAGATTTATCACTACATAGGCTAAAGCTCACATGATACTAGAATCCAGTTCCCTGGGTTGAATGCTGATTTCAAATGATCTTGAAAACTCAGAGCAGCTTGCAGTCTTCAGTTCCGCAAAACACCAAAGCACAGATTATTTACTGCCGCATGGCAACAAGCCTTTCTTTCAACTAACCAGTAAAACGTTCAAAGTAAAAGAGAGAGAAAGAGATTTCTTTTCCAGTTTGCTACTAAGACTGCTTCTAACATTGCAGCCAAAATGAAACTAAAAACCACTCTTGTCACCAGAGCTGCAGCTTTTTTCTCCTCCCACCAATAACATCATCTAAGGCTGTGACCATGAATAAAAGAACCTCTTAAAGGCACACCATCTTCACATCCTCCAATCTGATAATCAACTATTTGCTATTATCCCTTTTTTATGTCCTTACGAAAATTTTTAATCCAGGCTGATACAGACCCTCCTGCTCCACAAGCCTCAATTTTGTAAACCAACCTTTCTTTCCATCCACTGCATTCCCAATCTTTTCTGTTACTTCATCAAAAAAATCAGTTGGTCAAGCAAAATGCACAGCAACAGCTCACCAAGTCTTATTCTACAGCACATTCCAAACTCTAGCATCTAGAAAGCAATTGCATGAGAATATCACGTTCCCTTCCAAGTCACATGGTATCCTGGCTTGGAACTATCTCACTCTATCTTCACTGTCTGGGTCAAGATCCTGAAACTTCCTTCCTGACAGCATTGTCAGTATAGCTCCATCACAAGGCCCGCAGCAGTTCAAGAGCAATTAAGGTTGGGGAACAAATAAGGGTCTTGCCAGCGAGTCCCACAAAAGAATAAAACAAAGTCCTGTTTACAAGGGCGAATGTTGGTTGATGTGAGAAATGAAAATGTTGCACTGGTGCAGAAAGGAGCACACTATTGTGACTGAAGCTCAAGGACTTTGTAGGATTAGAGCAGAGAAGGAGTTCAGCTTGTAATCTGTGTGCTGCATCCAAGCTGGGTGTGTTCGTTGTAGTTAAAATTCCCCAGTACTAATATTGGCTCAACTTGTACAGAAATGTCATATAGAATAAATAAAGGTCATTAACAAAGTATTATGGGTGAGTAGAGGCTTGTGAGTTTGTCAGTGCCAGCTGTTTATGAAACTGTTACGTAATTTCTGTAAAAAAAAACATTTTGAGTAAAAATAATGTGAATAGAATTGTATGTTAGTGTTTAAACACCTTTTGTTTCAGCATGTGATGCAGAACTAAAATAATCTTTACAGGCCAGAATTATATTCAGCTGCAATTGCAAAATAAAGTTAACCGCAAATCAGTGTAGCACTGCCTTCACTCTGAAATGGTTTGCACAAGGTTCTCAGACTGATGGATTACATTCTTCCTCAACTACAGGATGTTCAGTCAGCAGTGCCACTTGTAGTAAAAACTGAGAAGACCCGTCCATCTTCAGTGCACCATCATCATCACTACTCTGCTCAGGGGCAACCTGCAGCACATCCACCCCCTCTCCCACCAATAGGGCATCCATTGTGGCCGCCTTTGCTATCTTCTAACCCAATGGCACAGCACAGCAACCTCCAGCCTTCAGTTCAACACCTGATGGGCCCAACAGTGACGCTCCCTGCCTTACAAACGTAAGTGAAGATTGGTAGAATAACATTGAAGGTTTTTAAGTCATTTTCTGAATGTTCTTTTCTAACACTGTTGAGTTTTCTATTGCAGTTTAATATCCATCTTCATAGCATGCTCAAGACATTGACCCTGAAACTCTCTGAGATTTTCCTATAATTGCACAGATACTTTAATGGGAGACCAGCAGAGCAGCCCAGAGCAATGGCATAAATGGAAAGAAATAAGTGTTCCCAATGCACTGCAGTGGGCAATTGATGGATCTCCACCATTATTCAGGGCCACTAATATGAACATATTCTGGATGAGAGGCGGACTTGCAATGAAACACATTGGCACAGGGCCCTCACCAATGGGGGGGTTCCATGCTGGCTGGTGACTTGGGGCACCAATCAGAGTCTGAGGTCGGAGCCTATCTGGAACCAATTCAGAGTGACATTGGGCTCTGATTGTTAGAGGCCCCATAGAGCAGGAAAACATTGTGTAAGATCATTGAGAGTTTGGTGACTTTGGAGGAGAGAGCAGTGACGAGGATCTCTCAAAATATATTTTTAAACTGCAGCGGCCCAGATTCCTTAAGCAGGGCTGAGGAAGCTAGGTAGTCAGGCAGGCAGCCTAAGACAGCAGCAAGCTTATATTGGGCAGTGTGAACTTGCAAGGGCCAAGCAAAGAGGGCAGGCGCTGGCCCGCAGTCGTCGAAGGAGAGCAATGATTCCCATAATAGGGCTGAGGAGTGTGGGCGGGCAACCCGTATAAAAATGGCAAGCCAATTTCTGATCAGAGCCAGGGGTCTAAGAAAGCCAGAGCATCCTGAACCAAAAGCGAGATTGCCTAAGGTGTGAGGGCTGAGTAGGAGCTGCCAGCAGTCATCAAGGGCAGCAGCAAGACTAAGAGGGCTGGTGGACAGTGAACTGAAGGCAAGGCGGGGAGGCCAGTCAGGCAGCAGATGAGGCAGCCTGTGAGGTTGTCATTGCTGAGCAGAGGTGAGGTATAAGGGCTGGGGAGGTGCCGGGGAATAGCAGGGCGACACAATCAGGCCAGCAGGGCTGAGGAGGGCAGGTGGGCTGAGGGTGAAGGCAAGGCAAGATGAGGCAGCCAGTGAGCGAGCCAGCACATTTCCTGAGATTGTTGTCGAGCTGAGCTGAGGTGTGAGGGCCAATGAGGCGTTGGTGACCATGGAGGGGAGCTGCAGGGCTGAGGAGGGCTGGGCAATGAGCTGAGGGTGAGGTGAGGAGATAGCCTAACCAGTAGATAGCTGAGCCAGTAGAACAGTGAGGTTGTTCAGTGAGCACGAGCAACTTGAACCCAGGGCTGAAGAGGGCAAAAAAGCCTGCTTTTTCAGAAAATTAATCTGTTAAAATCAAGAAAGATCAGTCAATATGAAATGACACTGTCAATCTGGCAGTCAAAAGTGCAGAAAATTGAAGGCAAGGCAAGAGAACAATGCTACTCAGAGAGACAGTTTGGCATTTTACTTTAGAAAGTTTGAAGTATTGAACAATACACAAACTGCATATTCATCTTCATTCACCAAAAATGTGTGAGCTATCTGACGACTTTGACATGTTGATTTCTGGAGATACATTACCTGAAAAAGTTGAACAAGAAGAAGTGGACTCTGAAATTGGAATGGAACTACAAGATACTGCTCGAGCTCATTGTTCTGCAGCTGAAGCGAGGGAAGAAATCTACCCTGAAGGCATTGCCTAACGGCTAAAATCACTTCCACTGCATATGATTGAATATTTCATAATAAATGGACCAGAGAACATGGGTAATATGGAAAAGTTAAGAGAGTATTTATGTTGGAGGCCAAAAGCCAATTTGAAGCTGATTCATAACTTCCTGTTTCTGAGAATGAAGAAAATTAGCATATGGAAATTAGAAATTGGTTGGTTTGATTTCTGAAACCTCTAAGGCAGTCTACTGTTACATTTTTCTTGCACTTACGCAAGGATATTTTGGCCTTGGAGGGAGCGCAGAGGAGGTTTACTAGGCTGATTCCGGAGTTGAGGGGGTTGAACTATGAGGAGAGGCTGAATAAACTAGGCTTGTACTCGTTAGAGTTTAGAAGAATGAGGGGAGATCTCACTGAGACGTATAAGATGTTGAATGGGATGGATAGGATAGAGGTGGAGAGGCTCTTCCCGCTCAGAAAGGACAATAGGACTAGAGGGCACAGCCTCAGGATAAAGGGGGGGGGGTGTTTAGAATGGAGTTGAGGAGGAACTTCTTCACTCAAAGGGTTGTGAATCTCTGGAATTCTCTGCCCATTGAAGTGGTGGAGGCTGCCTCGCTCAATATTTTTAAGACGCGGGTTGATGGGTTTTTGATAGGCAAGGGGATTAAGGGTTATGGGGAGAGGGCGGGAATGTGGAACTGAGCCACGACAGATCAGCCATGATCTTATTGAATGGCGGGGCAGGCTCGAGGGGCTAGATGGCCTACTCCTACTCCTATTTCTTATGTTCTTAAACATTTTTGTTGACAGATTCTGTAACTGGAGAAATGTTGGAAGAGATATTTCCAATCATGAAACTTCCAAGCTTATGTTAAAGCTATAAAGTTAAAAGTTTATTTATTGGTCACAAGTAAGGCTTACAATCACACTGCAATGAAGCTACTGTGAAATTCCCCTAGTCGGCACACTCCAGCATCTGTTCAGGTCAATGTACCTAACCCACACGTCTTTCAGACTGTGGGAGGAAACTGGAGCACCCTGAGGAAACCCGCATTGACATGGTGAGAATGTGCAAACTCCACATAGACAGTGACCCAAGCCAGGAGGTGAACCCGGATCCCTGGCACTGTGAGGCAGCAGTGCTAACCACTGCACCCACCGTGCTTGCAATGAAACACATTGTTAGAGGGCTCCACTAATAGTGGGGGTGGGGGGCAGTGGTTCCATGCTGGTTGCTGACTTTGGGTACCCATCAGAGTGTGATTGGTGTGCATTCATTCAAAGATATAAATCATCTGGAAGAATTGATTCTCCATTATTGGCTCAGTTTGAAAAGGAGTGTTCTTAATGTAGGAAAATACTGAGAGTGCTGTGGCCACGGTCAAACTGCAGTCTTCCGTGGGATGTCCTTTAAGAGGACATGACGAGTCATCATTGTCAACTCAGAGAGGTAATTTTTTTCAGCCTGCCTTGAATACCTCCATGAATTAGACAAACTTCTCAAAGAGCATTTTAAAAGCTATTGATATAGTGGCCAACATTTTAACGCACAGAACCTATGATGAACTCATCACTATAATGGCAGAGCGGCTCAGAAACCAATTCACTAATATAGTTAAAGATGCTAAATACTATTCCATAAGGGTTGATTCAACACCAGATGTGAGTCATGTTGACCAATTCACATTAATTTTAAGATTATGTGGTCAGCGATGGTGAAATTGTAGACTGATTTCTCTGGCTACAATCCCAAACTCTGGAGACAACTGTTTTGGAAATCATTGCAAATTTATGTTTGGACATCAAGAATTGTTGCGGGCAAAGCTTTTATAATGCCACAAATATAGCAGGAAAATATTCAGGTCTACAAGGAAGACCGAACAATGCAAACCCCTGTGTACTGTTTATCACATTTTCCAGTCCAGAATTTATTCTGCAGCAGTGAATCATGACTTTGTTCAAAACTTGTATGTCTGTTTTGTGGTTTCTGCACATCAGTGAATTATACTGCAATCACGCATTGAGCAGGCATATGTAATACATTTGATGGTCAGATGAATTTGTGACACCAGATAGACCGCTCATGCAGAAGCTGTTTAGGCTTTGAAATGAACTTTGTTGATTAAAGGGATTCTTAGCAGGCATAGGCTTGTTAAATTCAGAGAAATGTGAAAGCTGAAGCAAACTTCCTAGCAGAGCTGTTTGAAAGGAACAATATTGCAGTTTTTACTGTTTTGTGGAACCATTTACTTCAAAGAATCAATTCCATCAGCAAACCACTACAAAATGTTGATACAACTTTATTGAATCATAGAATTCTACAGTACAGAAGGAGGCTATTCGGTCCATCGCGTTTGCACCAACCACAATCCCACCCAGGCCCTATCACTGTAACCCCATGCATTTACCCTAGCTAGAGCCCCTAACACTAAGGGGCAATTTAGCTTAGCCAATTCACACATCTTTGGATTGTGGGAAGAAACCCACACAGACACTGGGAGAATGTACAAACTCCACATAGACAGTGACCCAAACTGGGAACCGAACCCAGGGCCCTGATGCTATGAGGCAGTACTGCTAACTACTATACCACCATGCTGCTCCAAATGCTTCACAATTATTTGCCTCAGTTAGAGGTTTTGTCATGAAGTTCGAAATGACTATGTCTCAGTGGAAGCAGAGGCACTAGCATTAACAAAGCATATGGGTCCCTCTGATGATAAGCATACAAGATACAGGAAGTTATTTTTTGATGAAACTGGAGACAATGAAATCACTTTAAAAGGGAAAGAGAAGATCATCGTTGAGACTATCAGTGTTATTTGTGACACAATAGTGCAATTCAGAGTAGAAGTGAATCTCTGAATAAACAGTTGAATTATTTTTCGTGCTTTTTGACAGAAGTTTGGATGAGAATGCTAAGAGCTGCTGCAATGAGAAATTAACTGAATTCCATTGGGAGGACAAACACAAATCTTTTTGAAGATGAAGTGAAACAATGTATTCATTTCATCAATGATGAACTTTGTATGGATTTGTACAAACCTGTATATGATGGTTTGCAGGCAAATGTCCCAAATGTGGAAACTATTTTGAAAATATTTTTAATAATACCTGTCTCAAGTGCTTTTAGTGAATGTTCTATCTCCGTAATGAAAAGAGTCAAAAATCATCTATGACATGTGACTGAGTCAGAAACATTTGACAAGTTCAGCCATGCTGAGGATTAAAATACATCCTTACAAGATTTCCTTACAATAATGTTATTGATTATTTCTGTACCTTCACAAAAATAGATTGCAAACAACTTATGAAGGAAGAACATCTTAAAAATGTCCCTCTTCCATATTCTCTTGTTTAAATTCTGTTTTTCAAATGGGACTACGATTTGCTGATCTGATACCATGGCTGTTGCATGCAGACAGTTATAACTGGTGAATAATTGCCATTGTCCTGGTCACTCCTACTGGACTTCAGAAAGTCTGTTTTGGACAAAGAACAGAATCCTGCCAGATAGTTGCCTGCAAAGCCATTGATATTGGACTTGGACTTGGACTTGGACTCACTAGATTCCATTTGATTGGCGTATTTGCTCCTGCATGTTATTGATCATTGGCCAGTTCCAGGTTTGCTTGCCTCAAGACACATAGATTCCAATATCATGCTAACAACAGTTAGCCTTGGATTTCAATTGATCAATTATAGGCTTAATTTGTAAGTTAAAAAGCACTAAAGCAGTGATTTTCACTTGTTTTTTGTGGCTTGCATTATGGATTTAAATTCATCAATTACAGGCTTGTTTTCATCAGTTACAATTCACTGATCAGTGAGCAGTGATTGTTTACTTGTACTTTATTGGGTTCCTGTGGCTTGCAATATGGATTTGATTTCATCAATTACAGGCTTGTTTTTGTAAGTTAAAAAGCAGTGATTTGTGTACTTTTTTTTGTATTTTTGTGGTTTGCGATGTGAGCTGAGGGTGGGCATGGTCAGGAGGGTAATGATGTCATTTGGGACAGGCTTGTCATTATTTGGGGTGGGGCTTATCATCACTGGTCGGTGGGTCTTGACATCAATAGGGGTGGAGTGCCATGTTATCGGGGGCATCAAGGTGATATCATGGTGTCGACCCTTGTTCAAGAAGAGGAGTAGAAACAACCCTGGTAATTAAAGAATAGTGAGCCTTACTTCTGTTGTGGGCAAAGTTTTGCAAAGGATTATGAGAGATAGGATTTATAATCATCTAGAAAGGAATAGGATAGAACTAGGGACAGTCAGCACGGTTTTGTGAAGGGTAGGTCATGTCTCACAAACCTTATTGAGTTCTTTGAGAAGGTAACTAAAGGGATGGATGAGGGTAAAGCGATTGATGTGGTGTACATTGGATATCAGTGAAGCATTTGATAAGGTTCCCCACAGTAAGCTATTGCAGAAGATACGGAGGCATGGGATTGAGGATGATTTAGCGGTTTGGATCAGAAATTGGTTAGCTGCAAGAAGACAGAGGGTGGTGGTTGATGGGAAATGTTCACCCTGGAGTTCAGTTACTAGTAGTGTACCGCAAGGATGTGTTTTGGGGCCACTGTCATTTGTCATTTTTATAAATGACCTGGATGAGGTGTAGAAGGATGGGTTAGTAAATTTGCGGATGACACTAAAGTTGGTGGAGTTTTGGACAGTGCGGAAGGATGTTGCAGGTTACAGAGGGACGTACATAAGCTGCAGAGCTGGGCTGAGAGTTGGCAAATGGAGTTTAATGCAGAATAGTGTAAAGTGATTCACTGTGGAAGGAGTAACAGGAATACAGAGTAGAGGGCTAATGGTAAGTTACTTGGTAGTGTGGTTGGACAGAGAGATCTGTGTCCATGTGCATAGATCCCTGAAAGGTGGCACCCAGGTTGATAGGGTTGTTAAGAAGGCGTACAGTGTGTTAGCTTTTAATGATAGAGGGATTGAGTTTCGGGGCCATGAGGTCATTTTGCAGCTGTACAAAACTCTGGTGCGGCCGCATTTGGAGTATTACGTACAATTCTGATCCCCGCATTATAGGAAGGAAGTGGAAGCATTGGAAAGGGTGCAAAGGAGATTTACCAGGATGTTGCCTGGTATGGTGGGCAAGTCTTATGAGGAAAGGCTGAGGGACTTGAGGCTATTTTCGTTAGAGAGAAGAGGGTTAAGAGATGAGTTAATAGAGACGTATAAGATGATCAGAGGATTAGATAGGGTGGACAGTGAGAGCCTTTTTCTTCGGATGGAGATGGCTAGCATGAGGGAACATAGCTTTAAATTGAGGGGTGATAGATATAGGGCAGATGTCAGAGGTAGGTTCTTTACTCAGAGAGTAGTAAGGGCGTGGAATGCCCTGGCTGCAACAGTAGTGGACTTGCCAACATTAAAGGCATTTAAATGGTCATTGGATAAACATATGGATAATATTGGAATAGTGTAGGTTAGATGGGCTTTAGATTGGTTTCACAGGTTGGTGTAACATTGAGGGCTGAAGGGCCTGTACTGCGCTGTAATGTTCTATGTTCTATGACCCTGGCATGGAGGCAGAGGGCCCCCAAAAGTGCAACTCTACACGTGCCTGGACCAGTGGAAGTGGGTTTGGCTATGGGTGGGAGAGGTGTTAAAAAACCGCAAAGTGACTTTTAGGAATGAATTGACTTGATCTCACTGAGCTGAGTTTGCTGGCAACTGGGGATTAGTCATTAAAATATGCAGAGGCAATTAACATGTTTTAACCAGCATTCTGGATTTATCAGCCAGGAAATAGTTTCCTGAGCTGTGATGAGTATGCCTAAGACAATGAGGACTGCTATTTCAGTGAGACTGACAGGCTGAAAAGCCTTCAAACAGTGAAACTGACCTACCATAGCAATGACGAGGTGAGAGGCTGCTGTTCTTCTGAGTGTGTTCTCACTGCTTGACACGTGATCTTCAACTTTTTGGAAGTTTTTTCTTATTCTTTCATGGGATGTGAGCATCACTGGGAAGACCAGAATTTGTTGCTCATCCCTAATGGTTCTTGAAAGAGGTGAGCCATCTTCTTGAATTGCTGCCACCCTTGTTGTGTGGGTACACCCACAGTAATATTAGGAAGTTCCAGGTTTTTGACACAACAGTGAAGGAATAGCAATATAGCTCTACATCTGGATGGCATGTGGCTTGGAGGGGAACATCTATCTGGTGAATTTCACAGCAAGGTAACTGTAATTGAAGAGTCATTCCATCCTGATGTATCAGGTCTGACAGTTCGAAAGGGATTCTGTCTCAAAATTGTCTGTTTTCGAGTACAGGTCAGAAGTGGCACTCAGCATGCTGAGCCTCTGCCTTGCATCAGCAGGCTCCTCATCACCAATCCCATCCTTTCATTACCCATGCTCTGTATATCATCATGATCTTCTGATGGATTAAGCTATCATTGTTGGCAACTGACTAAAACCTTGGCAGCGATAGTTGGTACTCTTTGGTTTGAGCTGCAGAGTGACTGTTTTGTTTGTTCTGGGAAGAGAGTAGATGATAAGTCCCGACCTGATGCCAGCCATCTAGGTAATTGGGCACGAGGCGACCCTGAAACATCTATTGTGGGTGTCTAGAACAACAGAAACTGAAGACTAATCAAATTAGTCCTGTTCCAAACTCCAATCAAATTTCGTGGCTACTTCATGTTGTTGTGGTGGCACATGACTAATGATCCAGCCGTACAGCTCTTCTTTGTAATAGGCCTTATGCAGCAGGCTGCCAATATCTCTAAATAACTCCCAATCCAATGTTCCATCTGTCTGGCACACAGTGGCAGTCAGCAGCCTTTGGCTCACTGCTGGTACTCAGTGTTACATTGCTAAGAAGACTTGGCCATGTGTATAGAAGTGTACCTAACACCTAGAAATGCTGAATACCATGTTGTGGGGCATACAATTAATCTCTGTCAGCAACTAAACTACGTAGATAAAGAATCATAGAATCCCTACAGTCAGAAGAGGCCATTCAGTCCATCGAGTCAGCACTGACTCTCTAAGGGAGTGTCTTACACAGGTGCACCCCTCCTGCCCTAACCCTGTAACACCATGCATTTATCCCCCTAACCTGTACATCTTGGAACACTAATGGCTAATCCACCTACCTTGCACAGTGGGAGGAAACTGGGGCACCTGAAGGAAACCCACACAGACATGGGGAGAACATGTAAACTCCATCCTGACAGTCACCCGAGGCTGGAATTGAAGCTGGGTCCCTGGTGCCATGAGGCAGCAGTGCGAACCACCATGCCACCCTAAATGGATAGAACAATGTAATTACAATAATGGGGTTTTGTGAAATTGGATACGAATTGTAACTTGATAAACAAGTGATATGACATGTACCACAAATTCACCTTCAGATTCCATTTTATTACTGGCTCATTCAACTTGACCAAACAAAAAAACCTCTGTTGTGAAAATATACATTAATCACCAACATGAACAATCCAATTCCACGGTCAGTCATTAAATGCATGAAGTCTACTGCACAGAAACAGAGTATTCGGCCCAATTGGCCTGTGCCAGTGTTTATGCTCCTTCTATCCCTTTTTATTTAACTCTATCAGCATATCTTTTGTGACTTATTTTTATGGTTTGGAAACAAAAATCAAGATTCCTAGCACAAAGAAAGCTTCAGAAGAGGCAATTAAATCAGCAAGTAGTAGTTACATTCTAATACAGCTTAAATGGTACACTTTAGTTTCTATCAACTAGAATCTTAGAATCCCTACAGTGCAGAAGGAGGCCATTCAACCCATCAAGTCTACACTGATCACAATCCCACCCAGGCCCTATTCCTGTAACCCCTCATATTTACCCTGCTAATCCCCCTGAACTAGGGTTGATTTAGCATGGCCAATCAACCTAACCCGCACATCTTTGGATTGTGGGAGAAACCCATGCAGAAATGGGAAGAATGTGCAAACTCCACACAGACAGTGACCCAAAGCCAGAATTGAAGTCAGGTCCCTGGTGCTGTGAAGCAGCAATGCTAACCATTGTACCACCCGTGCCACCTGTGCCACTGCGCTGTCATATCTGACTCCACAATTTCAGCATAGATGCCTGCAATTGAATGGGGATTTTCCAAGGAGTGATCAGTTGAACCCTTGCAGAAACAGCTGTCTACATCATTTCTCCAGAGTTCCTGTTGAAGCTCCGATGGAAAAATCTGTGGAAATCCTTCCCCACGATTAAGATTGACATTGAGTACTGAGCGTTTGCTACATTGTCATTTAGATGAAAATTCAAACAAAAGATCTATCTTCTTTCTCTGGAAGACATCACGAATCCCAGAACAATGTTCAAAGTAGAGAAGGGAACTTATCCCAGTATGAACCTTAAAGCGCCAAAAGATCATTCATTTTGATACTATTTATGGAATTTAGCTGTGCACAAAATGGCCCCTGAATTCACCCACAAAACTGTGACTGTGCATTAGGAGTAATTCAATGAATACCAAGTGCTTTGGACATCCTGAGAGTTGTGATGAGGTGCTTTAAAAAAACACGTTCTTTCTTTTTTGAAGGGAAGCAGTCAATGGAACCTACTCCCGAATGCCTCCAGGACTGTAGGTGGAGAATACTATATACTTGAAGGTAAAGTTACAACAGTGGCTGCATAGAATGAAAGTGTCCATTCCAGCATTTTACTGCATCATTACTGTCAAGCATTAGGGGGACTGATGGCCCTGGTATTTAGCCACAGTGCTCTGTGATGAGTAATGAGCGAGAATTAGTCAATAATCTAGCAGTAAGGGAGTACCTAGCAACTTGTGGCCATAGAATTCAGTGCTAAACTTGAGAAGATTACAATATCCAAAGCCTTTTGTTAAAGTTAAAGTTTACTTATTAGTCACAAGTAAGGCTTATATTAACATTGCAATGAAGTTACTGTGAAATTTTCCCAGTCGCCGTAGTCCGGCGCCTGTTTGGATCAATGCACCTAACCAGCACATCTTTCAGAATGTGGGAGGAAACCCATGCAGACATAGGGAGAACGTACAAACTCCACACAGACAGTGACCCAAGCTGGAAATCGAACCCATGTCCCTGGTGCTGTGAGGCCCCTTGGGATCTTTTGGAAGAAGTATTCTGGATTTTTACTACCCTTTATGTGGATTACTTAATGAATTCATTTCTGGATGGCCTTGCTATAATTTTAAGGCTATGTCCCCTTGTTCTAGATTCCTCCATTAGAGGAAATAGTTTCTTCCCACCTACCCATTATCATTTTAAAAGTCTCTGTGAGATCACCGCTTAACTTTCTACACTTAAGATAATGTAACCCTGATTTATGTAAACCTTTTAGTCCCCATATTATTCTGGTGAATCTGCATTGCACCCCACCTAGTAAATCTCTGCATCCTTTCCAGGGCTATTACATCTCTCCTATAATTTGGATTCCAGAACTGCTCACAATATTTTACTGCACTATACTCAGAATACTGAAGCTGTGGCTATATAGTTCCAGCATAACCTCCCTGCTGTTAAATGCCTTGGCTAATAAAGGCAAGTATACCATATGTCTCCTTAACCACTATATAACCACAACAGGAGTTGGGATGCCTTGTTGAAGTTGTACAAAACATTGGGACGGCCATGCTTGGAATACTATGTACAGTTTTGGTCACCCTATTGTAGAAAGGATATTATTAAACTAGAAAGAGTGCAGAAGAGATTTACTATGATGATACTGGGTCTTGATGGATTCAGTTATAAGGAGAAGCTGGATAAACTGGGACATTTTTCCTCTGGAGCGTAGAAGGTTGAGAGGTGATCTGATAGAGGTCTATAAAATAATGAGGGGCATAGGTCAGCTAGATAGCCAATATCTTTTCCCAAAGGTAGGGGAGTTTAACACTAGAGGCCATAGATTTAAGGTGAGAGGGGAGAGATACAAAAGGGTCCAGAGGGGCAATTTTTTCACACAGAGAGTGGTGAGTGTCTGGAACAAGCTGCCAGAGGTAGTAGTAGAGGCGGGTACAATTTTGTCTTTTTAAAAGTGTTTAGACATTTACATGGGTAAGATGAATATAGAGGGATATGGGCCAAATGCGGGCAATTGGGATTAGCTTAGGGGTTTAAAACAAAAAGGCAGCATGGACAGGCTGGGCTGAAGGGGCTATTTCCATGCTCTAAACCTCTATGATTCTATATCCACCTGTCTTGCTATCTTAAGGGACTGGTGTACATGCACACCAAGGTCCCTCTGATCCTTGGTGCTTCCCAAGTTCTGCTGTTCATCACGTGTTTGCTTGCCTTGTTTGTCCTGCCCAAGTGCATCACATCACACTTATCCAAATTGAATTCCATTTGCCACTGATCAGCCTATCTGACCAGCCCGTCTATACCTTTCTGTAATCAAAGGATTACCCTCCTCACCAACTACCACCCCATTAATTTTTGTATCATCCATGAATTTATTGGACAACCATCCTACATTCAAGTCTAAATCACTTATAGAAACCATAAACAGCAAGGGCCCCAACACTGATTCTTTTGTGATCCCACTGGACACAGTCCTCCAGCCAGAAAAACATGATATACCATGGCAAACAAACATTTAAAGAAATTTCTCTGGGATTCAAGTATCTCCTGCCAATTGTATGCTAGTGATGGTCAACATTTATCCTTAAGAAATATCACTAATAATTACTAAAGTATAGTTGTCCACTAGCTGCTGAAGAATTCTCCAATAAACCACTGTTAAGGTTGACAAAATAAAAAGGATACACTGTAAGATATAAATACAATATGAATCAAACATTTCAGTATTTATTTTCAGCTTGAGAACACAGTGGTTGAAGGACACTTGAAGAAACTTGTACCTTGGAAGAATGGGTTCAGACAACCCATTTGAAGAACTGAATGTGGACCTTCTGAATGATTTTAATGGAACTTTACATTGTTTTCAATGGACAACCGACAATGCAATCCTACAAAACTGAGAAAGCAACATTTCACTAACTGTGCTCTTTGAAGATATTTGAACTTACTCATATGCTGCTGTACAAACATAAACAGTGAACAATTCATACTCACAGGAACAGCGTACAGTTAAACAGTGAGTAACCATTAGTTGTTAGTGAATAATGCTTACTGTACAAAATAAACTACAAATTGTTACCCAGTGCTGAGTAAACAAGTTACATCCTTTCCAACATGTCACCTTAGCTACCATCTCGCTCATTCATCTACACATCCATTCAGGTGACACTGTCCAACTTTGACTTATGGTTTAGGCTGATCGGAGAAACCCCTTTACAAAACATTGAAGCATGCACTTCAAGATTATCTCAGTAACACAGGAGATCATTTATTGTATTGCAACCAAGCCAGTGAATGCCTATTAAGTAATTTTCAGGCTTCAGGTTGATATAGGGAGGATAGTGAAATGGGCAGAGACATGGTGGATGGAGGTCAACGTAGACAAATGTAAAGTTAGGAGAACTAATGTGGAGTATACCAAAAATGGCACAATTTTGAAAAGCATAGATGGCAGAGAGCCCTTGCTGTCAAGATACACAAATCCTTAAAGATATTTGGGCAAGTTGATAACGGCTTATAAATAGGATAAGTAGAGATCATACTAGAATTTTATAAATTACTGGTTAGACCATAGCTGGAGGGTTGTGCACAATTTTGGGCACTGCACTTTGGGAAAGGTTTAAAGGCTTAGAAAGAGAATACAACAGGTTTACCAGGATAAAAGCAAACTACTGCAGCTGCTGACATCTGAAAACACAGAAAATGCTGGAAAATCTCAGCAGATTTTGCAGCATCTGTGGAGAGAGAGAACAAAGCTAATGTTTCAAGCCAGAAATTTACCAGGATATTACAGTACTGAGAGACTTCAGTTATAAAGTGAGGTTGAAAAAATTAAGAATTTTGTCCTTGGAATAGAGAAGATTTAGAGCGCATCTGGAGTAGTTAAGGGCTTAACCCTGTAAGGAACATTCTCTGAGGGAGGAGTTATACAATCCGCTAGTCTAATTAGGGGGATCAGTTGGGGATTCACTGGAACGTGTGGTGTCCTGTCCCAGCAGTTGGACCCTTGAGCTGAGTGTAAAAGTGTGTCAAGCACTCTGTAAATAGTTGTTTATAGTTGTAATAAACCATTGTGTTTTATAAGTTAACTGGTGGAGCCAATCCTTGAAGTTATTACAGTACCTAATCGAGATTTTCCAGGTGATGAAAGGTATTGATGAAGTAAATTGGAAAAACTATTCCATTTAACGAATAGGTCAACAAGTAGAGGTCATTGATTAAAAATCACTGGTACAGGATTTAAAGGGGAGATAAAGATTCTGTTCCCCCCACTTGGGTGATTGGTGGGATCTGGGAATGCAATACCTGAAACAGTGGTGGAAGCCAATTTCACAGATTCATAGAATTCTAAAACAGAGATGTGGAATAAAGCTCAGCTGCTCCTTCAAAGATTCAGCTCAGGCATGATGAGTTCAATTGCCTCCTGTGTTGTAGCTTTCTATGGTTCGATTGCTGAGAATCATGTGTGATGTATCATGTATCAATTAGGATGAGCCAAGCCTTTGAAATTACATTGATTTCAAAGCCTACATTTATTTTGGAAACACTTAACAGTATTCAGAATTTAAACAAGTTACAGAGCAAGGTATTCAAGGAATACACTGTATACTAGTACACATTGCTGAACACATCATACATTTATTCTCTGGAGTTTAATTGTGTGAGTAGGTAAAGTAGTATAACAGCATACTTCAAATTAGAATTATTTTACTGCCCTTATTGGAGTTATTGCTAAACAAATTGGGAATTAAATCTTCCTCTTTGAAAGATGCGGTATGTTTTTGATTTATTTCAAGACTGTACCTCCTTGACTCAGTTGCTTCCCTTCAAAGCAATAAAAGCGATAATTTCAGAAGTTGACCCAATGCATCTATTCCTGGAGAAATAATCCTGAAAGTGAGAGTTCAAATGATGTTGTGGCAGTTTAAGAACTTGAATTCGGTTTTTGAAAATCTGGAAATAAAAAGATGGTATTAGTGTGAGTCAAGATCTTTCAGCACAGTGGATAGGACCCCTGCCTCTGAACCAAAAGCTCTGGGTTTGACTCGCAGCTCAGGACCTAAAGGCCAAGAACGTGTGCTTGTAATGCTGCCAATCTTAATTATCAACTTGAAATGGTAAGGGTGGGGGAGGTTCCTGGTCAGCCATGTGTTGGAAAGAAAATTGGAGCCTCTACCATCACTATCCATAGTTCCAGAAAACAACATGTGTGTAAAAGTGTGCAACACAGACTCTGAGTAATCTGTAACAGACATCATTAAAATTGACCGCAAAGCTGTTGGATGATTGCAAAAACCCAACTGGTTCACTTAATGCTTTTTGGGGAAGGAAGCGTGCTTCCATACTGAGTTGGTTGGTATATGACTATGAAGCCCAACCTCAGCGGTATCAATCCTCTGGGATTGATACAATGCATTAGAATCTGACAACCAGGATGCAGCTTCGCCAGCAATTCCCATATTTATAAAAATTTATGTACTTCTCTGGGATAGAGAAGTTATATTGCATTGGTATGGCATCACCCAGCCTCCATCTGAATAGCTAAATCCATGTTACATCTATTATGCTGGGTAACTGAGTCTGCCTCAAATTCAAATTAAATTTAAATAATGTTAAAAATTCAGATACTGCTTGTTTGAAATTACCCAAACATCAATTACGATGTACTGTTCATTTAGACTAGGACCCAGCCTAAACCATTTAAGGAAAGAACTAATGGGATCAGGCATGGAATAGGCAATGTCATCTTACTGAGGAGAGGATGGCTGGGGAATGGAGAAAATGTGCCTATACTTAATTAAATTAAATTCTTTTTTTCTGAGATAGAGGAGAGGAATCTTACTCTGCATTCAATCCAGGTAATACTTAGGATACAAATTGACTCATTTTCCTTACCTTGAACACAAGATTCATGCAAAAAGAAGATATTGAAAATAATTGACTTTATTGAAACTGTACAATTAAACATAGCCCAAATTCCATTGCCTTTATTCTGCACATAGAATCTGTGCTACACCCATTCATTGCATGGAAAATAGAAGTAAATGTTAAATAAATGTTTCTCAGTGGCTTTCGGCCACATCTGCATTCAGAAGTTGTGTTGTGTTAGCGGCTGCAGGTCGGCTCCTGTGAGACTGTTAAACAATTTGAGGGTGTCGGACTCTCTCTGGAACATCTGAGGAAGAGACAAAGTTGTAGAGAATCAGAACACAGCACTGTTTTGTTCTCTGTAATACTGGACATAAGAACAGAATAGGCCATTCAGCTCTTTGAGCCCATTTATTAGGTCGTGGGTGATCTGCACATCAACTCCATTTACCTAGCTTTCTTCCCTGATACTTTCATTGGTCTCAGTCTTGAATATTTTATTTGACGAAGTATCCCTGCCTTTTCTGTAGGGTTTGAGATTTTCACTATCCTATGTGTTAAAAAGTACTTTCTGATATCACCTCTAAAACTAAAACTTTAGTCTAATTCTAAAATTTGTGGCTCCTTGTTCTGAAATCACCAACCCTAAAGCAGACATTTTGAGATTTGGTTCGTCAATTTAAAATAAACACATTTGATATTAATAATGAATGTCCCTCAGGCTCACAGCAAATTATTCATTGTAATCGATGTAGAATACATTAACTGCCACAATGAATGGAATCAATCCCCATCCAGTAGCTAATGGGAATTTACAGAGGATTGCTCCTACACATACGGTACGTTATTATCCTAGGAAAAGGACTAAAGAATACAAGTAACATTTAATTTAACCTTTTTCAGCTGTGAAGCTGATTTTGGCTGGATGATAGCAGATTGGTGTTAGCTGGTTGTGCAGTGAGGTAACGTCCCGCAAGAGGTTTTTGGTCCATGCAAATTCTAGATGATGATCCGAAATGTGATGAATTATAGTACAGGTAATTAGAATCATAGAATGGTTCCATTACAGAAGGAGGCCATTTGCCCATCGACTCTGTCAGCTCTCTGTGACAGCAACTCAAAATAGTTTCCAGCTGCTGACCCTCTCCCTGCTAACCTGAATGTTTTTATCTCTTTGTGCTTATCCAATTCCCTTTTTAAAGCATTAATTGAATTAACTGCATAAAGAAAAGTGTGATGATACCTGCTTCCATTCAGCTTCTGTGCTATGTCTGTAGCCCAATAGATGGCAGATTCCATGTAATGTGGTCACCTGCACAAAAGGGAACAGCCAATCAAAATAGAGTAGTCACTCCATTAAATCAACCTGTCACAGAGGACACTGGCCAAATAACCAGATACAAATCTATAACCCAGAAGATTTTCTTCCTAAGAGTTCAATACTGTGAAAAGACTGTGAAAGATACCAAAAGAGAAATAGAATATAAAATTCAGGCAAGTAATGATAATCGTCATAAAATGAAGATTAAGTACTGATAGTTACTGTGTAGAGTATTGGAATCTACACCATAGCAAGGCTATTAAAAGAGGGTGGGATTCTCTGCCCTCCCCTCAGCGTTTTTCTTGGCAGTGGGAGGCAGCATGCTGTTGGCATGTGGCAGGATCCTCTGGTTCTACCGCTGTCAATGGAAATTCCCATTGAAGCCACCCCACGGCACCAAGAAACTCATGGCAGAGGTGCACCGTCGGCGGGATCAGAGAAACCCGCAGGGTTTAACACAGATTCACTAGGATGCCTGGTATGAGGAAACCAATATACGTAGAATCATTGAATAGTTACAGCACAGAAGGAGGTCAGTTGGCCCATCCTGTCTGTGCCAGCTGTTTGCAAGAGCAATTCAATGTGTCACACACACAGACTGCTCCTGTACCTTTGTAAAATTTCTCTTCAGACAATTATCCAATTCCCTTTTGAAAACCATGATAGAATTTGTCTCCATTGTGAAGAAAGACTTGAAAGATTGGGTCTTTTTTCATTAAAACAATGCAGATTATTGGTAATAAAATAGAAGTGTTCAAAATTTGACAGGATGCAACATAGTAGATAGATTTAAACTAGACGATGGGAGAAATTTCTTCATTGAGTTTCTTCACCAAGGCTGTGGAATTCACTTCCAAGCTTAATTATTATGCAGAAACTGTGTCACCTTACAAGATTAAATTGGATAGGTGGATCAAGAATGAAATAGCTACAGCAACAGGATAGGTAAATGTAATTGGAATTGTTTACTCGATGGACTGTCAATACTAACATGGTCAAACAGTCTGTTTCAGTACTGCAACTTATGGGCCCAATCTGATCAAGCTAGCTACATTGGCAGAAGGGTCATCAGATGTCTTGTATAGGAATAGAATAGTGTTACTTGGGGGCGGGAAAACACTTCTGGCTTTGAGTCTGAGCCTCATTATAGGAATAGAACAAAGAGCTTTATTTTGCATTTGTCTTTGCTGAGCGCACAATGCTGTGAATAGGTCAAAAAGTATCAAAATATACACATAAAATAAATTTGCATCAACACGATAGTTAAACTTTGTTAACATTGATGTACCTTACAGTCACTTTTACAGTGGGACTCAAACTTAAAAGCTACAGATTGCTTAGGTCAGATTACATTAAAGAAGCATGAATATAGTTATAACTGAACAGGTCCTAGAATGGAGTCCTGGCTTAAAAGACCATAACTTTTACCTTTTACTTAATAGAAGGTGGAAGAACAAAGACACAGGACCATTAATAGAAAAAAATCATTAAAGATGAAAAAAATTACATTATAATACTCCTTTACTTCCCTTTAGCTTAATTACACAAAGGTTTTAGGATTAATACGGAATACAAATTACACCTTCAGCTACAATGGTCTCATTAACACACAAAGTCCCTTTTAAGCACACAAGATGTTGGCGGTCAAATACACACTCCACTTTGAACCCAAGTTAGTGTCTGTGGATTTCTCCTCAGAACTCCTCTAAATAATTCTCATATGAGAGTTTCCAAACTCCACTCCCAAAAACATGCTTTAAAATTTTCTCTCATTCATTATAAGGCTTTCCCTTAGCAGTTTGCATTCAAAAATCCAGACCAATTTTTCAAATGACACCATCAAACAAAGTGTCCACACCTTTTCAACAGGAAATCCAGTCCAGGATTTTACACCACTCTCTTTATGGTTTCTTTCTCTTGACAGCTGTACAATCTGTTCACAATTGCTTTAGCCTTTGATTCCCAGGCACTTATTAAAGTGGCAACAAATGTTTGAATTACCTCTCAAGTCTGTTGTCCTATTCCAAATCTGACTACTGCAATTGTCTTTAATTATAGAATCATAGAATCCCTACAGTGCAGAAGGAGGCATTCGGCCCATCAAGCCTGCACCGATAACAATCCCACCCAGGCCCTATCTCCATAACCCCATGTATTTACCCTGCTACTCCTTCTGACAGTAAAGGGCAATGTAGCATGGCCAATCAACCTAACCCCACCCCCACTTCTATCCCCATAGATTTACCATGGCTAATCCATCTAACCTATACATCTTAGGATACTGAGGGGCAAATTTAGCATGGCTAATCCACCTATCCTGCATATCTTTGGATTGTGGGAGGAAACCAGAGCACCCAGAGGAAATCCACATAGACATGGAACAATGTGCAAACTCCACACAGTCACTCAAAGCCAGAATTGAACCTGTGTCCCTGGCGCTGTGAGGCAGAAGTCCACTGTGCCATTTGTCTTCTCTACTCTTCTTGAATTTTTCTGAACAATAACCTGATCTCTGTTCTCTTAACTTCAGTCATCTTAAGAAATCCTTTCTGTCCCAATTCCCTGGTTATCTGGACAGGAACTGGTATGCAAGGAAGCCTGCCTCTTTGCAGCTCTCATCTTGTTTAGTCATATTCTTATAGCAGATTTGAGAGATGCCCCCTGCCACCCCCCATCTCCAACAGCAATATATTCAGCTAAAATGAAAACTTAAAAACTTGTTAATTCTTCCCTACAAGGACCTTTAGTTGCTAAGCAACCCGTTAGTTCAATTTATTTTTCATGCTGCAACCCTCTCTAAGCACAATGGAATCATAGTTGGAACTTAATTAAACCCTACACATACAAACATCCTTGTTCAGCATGAATCTAACTACAGGCGCAAAAACATTGGATTAAACCCATTTAAAACTATACCTTATTCCTAATGTCAATTTCAATATAAATTCCTTAAAACTACTTTTGTTTTCCTAACCATAGTTGGGGCGAAATTAGTCTTCAGTGAGAGTGCCTAACAAGTGATAGTGAATCAAGTGTCCACTTTCACCTCATTTGTTTTTTACCCCATGGTTATGGTTTTAACGGGCTTCTAATTTATTATTGTTCATTTTGTGCTTTTATGAAAAAAAATTTCATTCCCATCTTGTTTTACAGAAGCACTAATTTTTCTAAGATCACTAACTACAGATGAGCACAATTGCTCTCCCATACGCTATTAAATGTAATTATTTTATGGTTTCTTTTGGAGGACAGGTAAATTTCCCTGTAGAATTCCTACAGGGATATAATGGAAATTCCTCATTAATACATACTGTTAGTACACTGTAGAAGTCTTGCCTGTGCACTTGGCTTTGTCTGTAGATATACTCCACTCCGAGGAAGATGTCTCCAAGGTTATACTCATCCTGGTATCGGGGTTTGGGAATATCCCCTGCTTTCAGATCCTGAAAGAAAGATAGAATGGATTATCCAGCTGTTTACACAATTCATTACCCTCAAGTGCTTTATCAATGACTGTTGTTTCATTATAAGGTTTGAAGTGGGCTGTTTGTGGATGATTACAGCATTCAACTCCATTGATAATTCCTCATATAATGAAACAGTCCATGTCTACATATAGCAAGATCAAGACAAAGCATCAGTTTAAGTAGCAGATAAGTAGCAATGACCATATCCAATAAAAAAGAATGTAACCATATCCTCTTTACAGTTAACAGCATTACTATCACTGAATCCCACATCATTCATATCCTAGGGTGATCATCATTGGACCATCCACTTAAATAGCATAGCAGAGGCCAGGTATTCTCCAGCAAGTTACTTATTTCCTGACTCTCCAAAGCATATCCCACCATACATGAGGTACGTCAGGAATGCAATGGAATACTGGTTATGCACCAAAAACATTCAAAAGCATAACACCAACTAGGACAAAGCAAGCTACTTGATTTGCATCCCATTCACTGGCTTAAACACCCCCCTCCTCTGCCATTTGTACATCATGGCTGCAGGATATACCATTCCCAGAATACACTGCATTTAATTAGCAGGGTACCCAGATTAAAAAGACAGTTATGATAAAACGCTATAAAATATTGGTTGTCTCAACTGGAGTATTGGATCCGATTCTAGAGTGCGAGAACATTAGACAGGATGCAGAGAAGATTTATGAGAATGGTTCAAGGAATGGAGAACTTCAGTTACTTGGATAGTCTGAAGAAGCTGAGGGTGTTATTTTTGGAGGAGATGGTTGAGAAGATTTTTGATATAGGTATTCAAAATTATGAGAGATCTGTACACAGTAGATAGGGAGGTTTAAGGTGATGAACAAAAGAAGCATTGGTGGCATGAGGGAAACTGTTTTTGCAGAGAGTTGTTAGGATCTGGAAATGTACTGCTGCAGAGTGTTGTGGTGGCAGATTCAATTATGGCTCTCAAAAGAAAATTAGATCATTATCTGAAGAGAAAAAATTTGCAGGGCTCTGGGAAAAGGTAGGGAAGTGGCACCAAAGTTAACTGCTCTTGCAGAGAAATGACACAGATGTGAAGGGTCAAATGGCCTTCTTCTGTGCTGTAACCATTCTGATTCAATGAAAATTAGTCCAACGAGCTGCACACGAGAACATAAGAACTAGGAGCAGGAGTAGGCCATCTGGCTCCTTGAACCTGTTGTGCCATTCAATAAGATCATGGCTGATCTTTTTGTGGACTCAGCTCCACTTACCTGCCTGCTCACCGTAACCCTTAATTCCTTTACTGTTCAAAAATCTATCTATCCTTGCCTTAAAAACATTCAGTGAGGTAGCCTCAGCTGCTTCACTGGACAGGGAATTCCATAGATTTACAACACTTTGTGTGAAGAAGTTCTTCCCCAAATCTGCTTCCTCTTATTTTGAGGCAATTCCCCCTAGTTCTAGTTTCACACACCAGTGGGAACAACCTCCCTGCTTCTATCTTATCAATTCCCTTCATAATCTTACATGTTTCTATAAGATCTCCCCTCATTCTTCTGAATTCCAATGAGTATAGCCCCAGACTACTCAGTCTCTCCTCATAAGCCAACCCTCTACACTCCGCAAACAACTTAGTGAATCTCCTCTGCACCCTCTCCAGTGCCTGTACATCCTGTCTCAAGTAAGGAGACCAAAACTGTATACAGTACTCTAGGTATGGCCTCACCAACACCTTTTACAGCTTCAACATAACCTCCCTGTTTTTAAACTCTCTCCCTCAAGCAATGAAGGAGAAAATTCCATTTGCCTTCTTAATTACCTGCTGCAGCTGCAAACCAACCTTTTGAGATTCATGCAGAAGGACACCAGGTCCCTCTGCACATCAGATGCTGCAATTTTTTATCATTTAAATAATAGTCCATTTTGCCATTATTCTCACCAAAATGGATGCTCTCACATTTACCAACACTGTTCTCCATCTGTCAGACCCTTGCCCATTCACTTAAACTATCTATATCCCTCTGCAGACTTGTAGTTTCCTCTGCATGCTTTGCTCTACCACTCATCTTAGTGTCATTTGCGAACTTTCACACTACACTTGGTCCCCAACTCCAAATCATCTATGTAAATTGTAAACTATTGCAGACCCAACACTAATTCCTGGGGCACACCACTAGTTACTGATCATCAACCAGAAAAACATCCATTTATCCCCACTCTTTCTTTCTGTTAGTTAACCAATCCTCTAACCACGCTAATACATTACCCATATGCCATGCAGCTTGATCTTATGCAGCAGCCTTTTGTGCAGCACCTTGTTGAATGCCTTCTACAAATCTAGAATCACCACATCCACTGGTTCCCCGTTGTCCATTGCACTCGTAATGTCCTCAAAGAATTCCACCAAATTAGTTAAACTTGACCTGCCCTTCATGAACTCATGCTGTGTCTTCCCAATAGGACAATTTATAACCAGATGTCTCGCTATTTCTTCCTTGATGATAGATTCAAGCATTTTCCCTACTACAGATGTTAAGCTAACCAGCCTATAGTTACCTGCCTTCTGCCTACCTTCTATTTTTAAACAGAGGTATTACATTTACCAATTTGCCGGAACTGTCCCAGAGTCTACCAAATATTGATAAATTACCACAAGTGCATTTGCTCTTCCCCCCTGTCATTTCTTTTAGTACTCTGGGATACATTTCATCAGGGCTAGGAGACTTGTCTACCTTTAGCCCCATTAGCTTATCAAACACCGCTTCTTTAGTGATAATGATAATTTCTAGGTTCTCATCTGCCATAGCCTTCTACGCAAGTCAGAACTGTCCAAAACCTCGAATTCTAACTGAGTCAGAGACTTTTGTGGAATGTCCTAGGAGCAGAGGAATTGCCCTTAGGAATTTCAAACTTCCTGCATAATTCTCAGAGTCCAGTGCATCAAGAATTCAGTGTGATTCCCTTGAGCTTCTTGGATCATACCTCTGCTCTCCCATATATGAGAAAACAGTAGTTTTAGGCAGACTAACAGGACGGAGAGAATTCAAAAAGCTGACTGGATCTTTGTGCATTATATTAACAATGACAGCGGCACAGTGACTAGCACTGCAGCATCACAGTGCCAGTGACCCAGGTTTGATTCTGGTCTTGGGTTAAGGTCAGTGTGAAATCTGTACGTTCTCCCCGTGTCTGCATGGGTTTCCTCCGTACACCGGTTCCTTTCCACAATCCAAAGATGTGCAAATTAGATGCATTGGCCATGCTAAGTTGTCCTACTTTGCAGGTTAGATGGACTAGCCGTGGCTGATGCACTGGCTTGTGGAGACAGGGTGAGGGGGGGTCCTCTGAGGGTTGGTGACTCAATGGGCCGAATGGCTCACTTCTGCAATCTGAATACTATGAATAACAATTGAAACTTTAAAATATGAATACCTCAATAAATTTCTGTTGAAAAAAAATCAAAATTGTCCTCTGCGTTAGCTATCATACAATTGGGAGATCACAGTTAGTCCTAGGAATTTCATTTGTGGGAAATAAAAACTGGAAATATTCAGCAGAACTGGCAGCATCCGTGGAAGAAGAAACAGGGTTAATGTTTCAGATCCACGAACATTCTTTAGAATTGAATAGTGTTTCATGCGCTGGCTGGCCACTCCACTCTGACGAAGGATTATACCGACTCAAAACATTGGCTCGCTTCTCTCTCCACAAATGCTGTCAGACCTGCTGAGATTTTCTAGAAGTTTATGCTTTTGTTTCAGATTCCAGCATAGACCATAACATACAGGAGAAGAATTAGGCCATTCGATCCATCATCATGGCTAGTTACAGCCTGCCAACCAGTCTGTTTCTACTGTCTGCTTTTTGTCCTTAACAAATTCTCAATTCATATTAATATATTATCCTATGGGCACTAATTTTATCAAATAACCTCACTGAAACTTACAGAATACCGAAAGGCCTGGAAAGAATGGACGTGGCAAAGATGCTTCCATTAGTAGAAGAGACTAGGCTCCAAGGGTACTGCCTCAGAGTAAAGGGATGAACCTTTAGAACCGAGATGAGGAGGAATTTCTTCAGTCACGGGGTGATGAATCTATGGAATTCATTGCCATAGAAGGCTGTGGAGGCCAGGTTATTGCGTGTATTTAAAACAGAGATGGAGAGGTTCTTCATTGGTAAGAGAACCAAACGTAACGGGAAAAGGTGAGAGAATGGGGTTGCAAAATTTATCAGCCGTGATCCAATGGCAGAGCAAACTCGGTGGGCCGAATGGCCTAATTCTTATGGCTGATATGTTTCTTAACCCCATCATCCCACCTTTTTTCCGTACTGCAGTATTTTGCCTTTATCCGATTCGCCAGTACCGGGAGGCCCACTCTTGGTCCTCTTACTTGATGGAAAGGGAACGACAGCACATCGGTGGCTGCCTCCTGTCCCCGGTAGAGTCCGTTCAAGGCCCGCATCCGCCGGTCGTCCACGCAGATGAGCGCCAGGTCGAACCGTGCGAGGCCCAGGATGTGGCGCAGGGCCTGCGAGTCCCGCCGGAGCCGGGCCCTGCGGAGGGGCACCGCTCTCTGCAGGTTCCTGATCACCAGCGCCATGACGGCTCCCCGGTAGGGGAGAACCGACTGCCTGTTGTCAATGGCAACCTGCTGGAAGGGCAGTGAGAATAGGTGCACCGAATTTCCGTTCCGGGCTGACCGGAACGGAAGATTGACGGGGATGGACCCGGGAGGCGGACGTTGCTATTGTTCGGCTAATGGCGGCGTTTGATTGAGGCCCGTTGTGGGGACGAGGATGTTGTTTATTTAAATGTGAAATTAGGTGGTGTTTAGGTTTAAATCACCAGAGTATATGTGAAGCGATGCTGGAAGGACATAGCGGGCTTGGTTAAGCCGGGCTGTTGGCAGGTTTTGGAGCGCGGTCACACAGTTTGTGGAGGTTGGTGGCACCGGGTGGCCCCCTTGTTCATCCAGGGTCATGGATCCAGCGGGAAAGTTGCCCTCCGCGCTCTTCCAGAAAGGCGACAGCAGCTTCCCGGCTTTTCACCCCCAGCAGGATCCTCCTTTCGGTCAAGTAGGTGAAGTGGGAGAGGCTCCCGCTGTGTTTGGACACTCTGCGGCTTCAGCAGTCTATGGTTCTGGCCCCCCTCCTGCATTCAGTCAATCCTTCAGCTTTAAGCCTTTCGGCACCTTCCCGAGTTCTGTAAATTTCGGTGCTACCAGGGCTGGAAATTTCGGACACCCTGAGCCAAACTTCAAAGCGTTCGGGAATCCGGACACCCAGAGGCCGTATATTGGCAGTCAGGATACGAATGCATCGTCAAATAAACTTCCCTCATTTAACTTCTCCCAGCCCTTGAGCAGTGGAGAGGCGAGCATTTTCACCACTTCACAGAGTAAGGCTGCCACTATGAGTGGCCCATCCTTCAGTTTCTCCCAACCAACGTCTTCCAGCCTCTTCAGGTCACCTCGGCCAACGGCGCCGGTTAGCTTACCCGATACTTTTAGCTTCTCGCAGCCAGTGACTAAGAATAGTCCTCCCGGAAACTTCCGTTTTCAGCACCCGGCCCCCAGCAGCACTTCAACCCCGTACACCTTTTCTCAACCAAGTTTAGCTGTTGCTCTAGACTTCTCTGCATCAAACAAAAAAGTGGCTGGCGAAGAAAAAACGCCTCAGAAGCCAGTCTTTGGAGTGACTGATGCCAGCCCTGCGTTGACATATGATGCAAGGCACAGTGCAGTGGGAACCATTGCAACAACAGCAAAGATTGGACACGCTTTGAAGCATGAAGAGGATGAAGAGCAGTTAACACCCAATAAGGGCATGAAAAGAAAAGACAAGCGAGACAGGTCACCATTCCCGTTTGAACCCACTGCTGCTAAAGAACAAGCAACAGGTTTCAAGAGTAACCAGTTTCCTGGGAAAAGGCCAGCGAAAGTTGCTCCATCTATGGGCGTCTTTAATCGTACTCTCCAGGATGTGTTGAAGGGCAACAGAAGAGAGACTAAAAAGGACAGCACAACTTCAGAAAGTGAAACAATTGAAAAATTGAAGCTGTTATCTGAGACAAACATTTCATTGGGGTGGCCTGCTCGACGTAGAAAAGAAGAAACAAAGAAGAGATTGAGAGATGGTGAGTAGAGTTGTGTATCTTGTGTAGGAAAGCAAAGTGTGTGAGAGTGTGGGGGTGGCATTGATCTTGGGATAAAGAAATTTTCTTGTGCACAAAAGGTATTTTGTAATTACACATGCTTGTCTTCAGTCTAGTAGCAACTTTATGAGAATGCTTTGATCCAGTGGCTTGAACCTTCTTCAGGTGGAACAAAATTCAAAATGGCAATGTTTGGAACCTTGTTCTTAGAAATTGTGAACTCATTCTTTTCTTTCTCGAAAGAACATCCTAGCCCAACTCTACAAACCTAATGTTTACCTGGCTGCGATCTTTCTTTTAAGGTCCCAAAACGCAGCCGTTCCTACTGGCAGTCCATCCTCAGCATTGCAGTATGGTATTAGCCTAATTGAAGAGTTTGAAATATATTTCTTTACATTTGGGCTCATGGGCAGTGTTGCAGTGCACAATTTATTTAAACTCTGTTAAATACTTCATGTCCTACTAAAATGAATCACCTCGCACTTATCTTAATACTTAAAGACAAAGGGCCCTTCTGGGGGAAGCACACAAGTTTCTAAAAATGGAAACAAGTGATACCTTCCCAAAATATAGTTGTTGGTATATGACTTGAGGAATTCAGCCTTTTCTTGTTTGTTTTACCACTTCTAATTATTTCTGCAGATATTTGGTTTTAGCCAATAATATAGAGAGTCACGTTCTTGGGAAACTTTGTTCGGTTGTTGGTATCACAGTTTAAGAAGTCTCAACACCAGGTTAAAGTCCAACAGCCTGATGATTATCTAAAGAAGCAGCGCTCCAAAAGCTTGTGTTTCCAAATAAACCTGTTGGACTTTAGCCTGGTGTTGTGAGACTTTTTACTGTGCCCACCTAGGTCCAATGCTGGCATCTCCACATCGTGTTTCATTTCAGATAGTCTTTGGATTCAGTGTTACCTTTCATTCCTGCACGTGGAACTTATGCATCCTTAAATCTTTTGCAGCCCAGTACATAACTGGGAAAGGATTCTGATTGCCTACTGGCTGTTGGTATTTATCATAAGAACTAGGAGCAGGAGTAGGCCATCTGGCCCCTCGAGCCTGCTCCGCCATTCGGTTAAGATCATTTTCGAGGACTCAACTTCACTTACCCGCCCACTTGCCAGAACCCTTAATTCCTTTACTGTTCAAAAATTTATCTATTCTTGCTTTAAAAAGATTCAATGAGGTAGTGTCAACTGGGCAGGGAATTCCACAGATTCACAACTCTTTGTGTAAAGAGGTTCCTCCTCAACTCAGTCGAAAATCTGCTCTCCCTTATTTTGAGGACATGCCCCCTAATTCTAGTTTCACCTGCCAGTGGAAACAACTTCCCTGTTTCTAACTTCTCTATTCCCTTCATAATCTCGTATGTTTCTATAAGATCTCCCCTCATTCTTCTGAATTCCAACGAGTATAGCCCCCAGTCTACTCAGTATCTCCTCATAACCCAACCTCCCAACTCCAGAATCAACCTACAGAATCTCCTCTGCACCCCCTCTAGGGCCAGTATATCTTTTCTCAAGTAAGGAGACCAAAACTCTGCACAGTACTCCAGGTGTGGTCTCAAAGCATCTTTATACAGCTGCAACATAACCTCGCTGTTTTTAAACTCCATCCCTCTAGCAATGAAGGACAAAATTCCATTTGCCTTCTTAATTACCTGCTGCACCTGCAAACCAACTCCTTGTGATTCTTGTACGAGGGCACCCAGGTCTCTCTGCACAGCAGCATGGTGCAGTTTTGTACCATTTAAATAATAGTTCACTTTGCTGTTATTCCTACCAAAATGGATGACCTCGCATTTACCAATATTGTACTCCGTCTGCCAGACCCTCACTCACTCATTCAAACTATCTATATCCCTTTGCAGATTTTCAGCGTCCTCTGCACACTTTGCCCTGCCACTCATCTTAGGGTCATCTGCAAATTTTGACAAACTACTCTTGGTCCCCAACTTCAAATCATCTATGTAAATTACAAACAATTGCGGTCCCAACACTGATCGCTGAGGTACACCACTAGTCACTGATTGGCAACCAGAAAAACATCCATTTACTAGCACTCTTTGCCTTCTATTAGTTAACTAATCCTCTATACGTGCTACTACATTACCCATAACACTGTGCACTTTATCTTATGCAGCGGTCTTTGGCGCTGCACTTTGTCAAATGTCTTCTGGAAATCCAGATACACCACATCCACAGGTTCCCCATTGTCCACTCCACATGTAATGTTCTCAAAGAATTCCACCAAATTAGTCAAACATGACCTGCACTTCGTGAACCCATGCTGCGTCGTACCAATGGGACAATTTATATCCAGATGCCTCAGTATTTCTTCCTTGATGATAGATTCAAGCATTTTCATGTGTCATCTCATGAATTCTCCCTTTTGGTGGAAGACCAACTGAATAAGCACTGGAGTCAAGACACTGACTTTGAACAAATGTGATTTTAATTGATAGAAAAAACACAAAGTGCTGGAAAACTTGATCAGGCTATGAGTGTGGAGAGAACAGGCAAGTTAACATTTGAGATGTAGCCCCTTCTCTTCACAGATGATACTATTTCCAGCTTTTGATCTTTGCTTTTGGTTTCAATAGCACATAGTACTTGTGTATCAACCCATTCCTGATCAACCAAACATTCCAGTTCCTATACATGTTGAAGGGAAGACTCTGGAACATGTTCAGCGCTTCCTAAACTTTGGCAGCCACCGTTGACGAGGAGACCCATTAGCTGTGCTAGCTCAAACTATGGCAGCGAGTATTTGATAACACAGACTCTGCAAGTCAACAAAAGTTCTGGTGTACTGAGCAGTTGTTGTCACCACGCTCCAATACTGCAGTGAGACCTGGACTTAATGACACAGTGCTAGAGAAATTCCACCAGCAGTGTCTCCACCACATCCTCCGCATTCAAAGAGAGGTCAGTGGAACAAATTCTAGTGTCTTTTTTGAAGCCAGTTCCACACGTTTTCAGGCAGAATTCCTTGCTGTAAAACAATCTGAAGCAGGGAGCTTGGCTTTTTCTTCCTCCTCCAAATGATAGAAGTATCCTGTTGATATCAGTTGCCGCAATATGTAAACTAGGAAGTGAAGCTGGTCCCAAGACATGTTGTGTGATACATAGTCATTGTTGTGAGTTGCAAATTGCCATTTTTAATTGAAAGATCTGCAGGAATTATATCCTATGCAGAATATTGCAGCATCTTTTCTCAAGTTAATATTTTCTGCTGCTCCATATGATATTGTCAACGTGCAATGTATTCCAGGCTGTGCCGGGGCGGGGTATAAAGATTTATTTGTGCAAGAAATTCGGATCTGTTGATGGTTGAGTAAATCTCTCTTATTGTTACACTCACAAATCAACATGTTACAGTGCTTAGGCAGTAATTTACAGTTTCAAACAGATCTTTAATCAGCGGTATACTGTGTGGATTAGTGCATGCTATCTGTCTACTCTCATTTTGCTTCTATCCCTTGCCCTCAAGTGTTAGTCTCCAACCTGAATTTGAGTTCGGTTGCTCAGGATAAGGTTCTGTCGCTACATTTCTTGTTAGAAATTCCGTCTCTCTTGTGCCTCTATTTCTTGACCACCTGACCTAATTTTTTGTTTTTACAATGGTTCATTACTCTGCTGTGGCCCTTTGCATGTAAGAAAATTAATCATAATTGCACAGAAGGTATGATTGAAAAATGCACCACATTATAGATGCAGCTTTTGAGACGTTTCCAGTCCTGCTGGGTTGTGCTGCAGTGTTTTTGACTAATTTCTGATTTTCTTGTTTTCCTTTGTTCTCCCAGATTTTGTTGGCAGGTCATCCTCACGGAGGCTACGTCGGGGTGACAGCACAGATAGTCTGTCCAGTGTTCCTTTGTCAGAACTCACTGCCATCCAATGCAAAAATGTCCCAGTGGACCTTAACACAAAGGAGATAATCAAGAAGCACTTCTCGCAGTTTGGCAAGGTGCAGCGGGTGTATTGCCAAACAAATAAGAGACTGGCAGTGGTTCACTTCTACGATCACGTGAGTACCTGAGGATGGCTGTTGAATTCACAAACAATGCACCTTCTAATTTGTTCTTTAGTTGATGGACTCTCGGAGGTGGGGCCTTATAAAAGAATTTGGAGGGAATTCTTTTGTCCCCAAATTTCCATCACCGAACATTAATCGGAATTAGCATCTAATTAGTTGACAGGAGAGTTTATAAGCGAGGAGCAGCAAACTTATTAGCGCACTCCCTTTTTGAGAAGGATGCGTTATTTTTGGGTAGATAAGAAAGTCAAGGATCGTATTAAATTGGTAGAAACACTGCGAATCCACTATGATTAGCGGTGGGTCAGAGGATTGGACAAACTTATAATCAGCAAAGAATAAGTAAAAAGATAAGAAAGAGACAGAAAACTAACTAGTAATATAAAAACAGTAAGAGCGAGCAACTAAAGTTAGTGTTGGTTCTTTAGCAAGAGAGTTTGGAGAATTGGTAATGCAGAGCAAAAAATGGTGGCGGTGTTGAACAGGTTTTTTTTATTTCATGGGATGTGGGCATTACTGGCTAGGCCAGCTTTTATGTTGCACATCCCTAATTGCCCTTGGAAAGGTGGTGATGGGCAGCCATCATGCATTGCTGCAGTCCATGTGGTGAAGGTAAAGTCACAGTGCTGTGAGGGAGAAAACTCCAGGATTTTGACTGTAAAGGAGTGGTAAGATATTTAAGCACTATAGCCTAATTTGCAGATGACACAAAAATAGGTGGAAAGGTAAGTTGTGAGTGGGCTACAAACAGTTTACAAAGAGATATTGATAACTTCAGTAAGTGGGCAAAAAATTGACAAATGGAGTATAATGTGAAAAAATGTCAAGTTGTTTACTTTGAAAGGGAGAACAAAAGCTCAGAGTTTAAATAGAGAAAAACTACAGAAAACAGCAACCCAAAGGGACTGGGGAGTATTTGTGCATGAAATGCAGAAAGCCAGCATCACAGATTTCTTACGTGAGAAATAAAAGAATGACCAGGGTGAGGTTAGGGCCAGTCAAGGATAGTAGTGGGAACTTGTGCATGGAGTCAGAAGAGATAGGTGAGGCATTGAATGAATACTTTTCTTCAATGCTCACTAAGGAGCGGGGCCATGTTTTTGAGGATGTGTGTGTGATACAAGCTGATAGGATGGAGGAGGTAGATGTATTAGCAATTTTGAAAAACCTGAGGGTTGTTAAGTCACCTGGGCCAGGTGGAATACACCCTAGGATACTTTGGGCGGCAAATTATGAGATTGTGGAGCCTTTAGCTTTGATCTTTGGGTCCTCGCTGTCCATGGGATTGTGCCAGAGGACTGGAGAATGGTGAATGTTGTTCCTCTCTTCAAGAAAGGAAATAGGAATGACCCTGGTAATTATAGGCCAGTTAGTCTTACTTTGGTGGTTGGTAAGTTAATGAAAAAGGTCCTGAGGAATAGAATTTATGACCATTTGGAAAGATGCAGCTTAATCTGGGATAGTCAGCACGGTTTTGTGATGGGTAAGTCTTGCCTCTCAAATTTGACTGAATTGTTTGAGGAGGTAACTAAGCGTTAGATGAAGGTAGAGCAGTTGATGTCGTGTATTTGGATTTTAGTAAGGCGTTTGATAAAGTTCTGCATTGTAGGCTCATGAAGAAAGTAAGGAGGTGTGTGATGGAAGGAAATTTGGCCGATTTGATAAGTAACTGGCTGTATCATAGGAGACAGAGGGTGGTGGTGGAGGGAAAGTTTTCAGATTGGAGGCCAGTTACCAGCGGTGTACCATAGGGATCAGTGCTGGGTCCTCTGCTATTTGTGATTTTTATCAATGACTTGGAAGACGGGGCTGAAGGGTGGGTTAGTAAATTTGCTGATGACACCAAGATTAGTAGATGTGGTGGAGGGCTCTTGTAAGCTGCAAAAAGACATTGACAGGATGCAGAGCTGGGTCGAAAAGTGGCAATGGAGTTTAACCCTGATAAGTGTGAGGTGATTCATTTTAGTAGGACAAACTTGAATGCAGATTACAGGGTCAACGGCAGAGTTTTGAGGAATGTGGAGGAACAGAGATCTTGGGATTCATATCCACAGATCTTTGAAGGTTGCCACTCAAGTGGATAGAGCTGTGAAGAAGGCTTATATTGTGTTAGCGTTTATTAATGGGGGGTTAACTGCTGCAACTCTTCAGGACCTTGGTGAGACCACATTTGGAATATTGTGTGCAGTTCTGGTCACCTCACTGTAAGAAGGATGTGGAAGCATTGGAGAGAGTGCAGAGGAGATTTACCAGGATGCTGCCTCATTTGGAGGGTAGGTCTTATGAGGACAGTTTGAGGGAGCTGGGGCTTTTCTCTTTAGAGCAGAGGAGGATGACAGGTGACTTAATAGAAGTTTATAAGATGATGAGGGGGATAGAGTGAAAGCTTCCTTGGGTGGATGTAGCTGTTACTAGGGGACATAACTATAAGGTTCATGGTGGGAGATACAGGAGGGATGTCTGAGATAGATTCTTTACTCAGAAAGTGGTTGGGATGTGGAATGCACTGCCTGTTCTGATAGTGGAGTTTAGGAACTTTCAAGCGGTTACTGGATAGCACATGGAACACACCAGAATGATAGGGAGTGGGATAGCTTGATCTTGGGTTCGAACATAGCTTGGCACAACATCGAGGGCCGAAGGGCCTGTACTGTTCTATGTTCTAGATGCAGCTGGTAATCAGGAAGGCTAATGGAATGTTGACCCTTATTTCCAAGGGTTGGCATGTAAGAGTAGGGAAGTTTTGTTGTAACCACAAGGCACTGGTGAGACCATATCTGGAGTGTGTGAGCAATTTTGCTCCCCCTTATGTAAGAAAATATATTATGTAGTTGGAGACAGTTTAGAGAAGGTCCTTCTTTGTGACCTTCTGAACCAAGGTCCTTTATTATGACTGCCCTATTTTATTTTATTATCATGCCATTCTTCCTCCTTTTCCATTCTGTCTTTTTGGAATTATGTATCAAGTATTTATTTCCCAGCTTTGGGTTGCCTTGTTATCATATCTCTGTGATGGTGATTAGATTAAACCCATTTATCTCTCTTTGTCCTGCCAGTTTATCTACTTTATTACAAATGTCTTGTGCAGTCAGATAAAAGACCCTTTAAATTTATTTTGTTACTTTTCATTTTTGCATAGAGCTTATTTGTTGATGCATTATTATAGTTGCACTATCTGTTCCTTCCTGTTCCACTCTACTCGCCTTTATTTAAATCACTGCACTGCTCTATTGCCTCAACTTGTCTTTTTGGATTTCTAACATTTCTAACCCCACTGTCTCCTATTAGTTTAAAGCTGCTCCACATGATTTGATGCACACTGATTCCAGGTTGGTTTAAGTGTAATCCATCCCAGTAGAAAAGCTCCTTCATCCCCCAGTACTGGTGCCAGTGCCCCATGAATCAAAATCCCTTTATTCAGCACCACACGTTGCGTTCTTTAATACAAAAGTAAACTGCTGCAGATGCTGAAAACTTGAAATGAAAAGGGAAAATAGTGACTATATCAGCAGGTCTTGCACCACCTGATGAAGGGTCATCGACCTGAAACATTAACTCTCTTTCTCTCTGCAGATACTGCCAGACTTGCTGAGTATTTCAGCTTTTGTTTTAGTTTTCTAATCTGTTTGATCTTATGTCAGTTTGTGCATCTCCCAGATGGTATAAAGATTTTGCTTATTAATTTAGAACCCAGTTCCTTAGATCCCTGTCAATTTTGCTGCTCCTTCTGCCCCTGTCTTGTTGATGCTTGTTGCATTGTGACAGCACAATCTTCCTAATGAGACGTAAAATTAATTGAAATAAAGACTTGTTGATATATTTAAAGTAAAGATGGGTGTGAAAAATGAAGAGGACATTTTGCTGTAGTTCTTTCAAGTAAATAAAGAGGAACGATTTCCTGTGGCCGGGGATCCAGTGACAGATTCATCACAAATGGAAAAAGAACCAGAGAGAAGATGCTTTTTGTAAGCAGTGATTTACTACGATATGGAACATAGTGTCTGAAAAGGTGGCGGAAGCAAATTTGCCGATAACTTTCAAAATAAAATTGTATAAGTGCTTGAAAATGAGAACTTTGCAAGATAGTGGTCAAAGAGCAGGTGGGGTGGAATTAATTGAATTGCGCTTTCAAAGAGCTGTCACAGGCACGATGGGCTGAATTATTCCTGACCTTTACATAGGACTGAAGGACAAGGTGATGCTTGGTTAGTTTTTCTGTTCCCAAATTTATATCATCCTCCTCCCAGTCCCTTAAAATGCTCACCAGTTGTAAGATGTTGACTCTTTGCAGAGGCCCATATTGTTCAGACTCGTACAGTTGTTCGACATAACGGAGATCAGTGTGTGTTGCTGGTTATTTTCTTATCAGAGGATTCATAGCTGGAGCCAAGTCCTGCCATTGTTTAAAAACCTACACATCCTTTAGGGAAGGTAACACAGCTTTTGAAATCCTGATTGATACAGGATAGACTGACCTGCAACAAAAGTTCTATTAGTTTGAATATTTGCACGTGGCCAAGTGCTGGAAAATGGGATTAAATAATTGGGTGGTTTGTCTTTGACTGATGCAGACGTCATGGACCGAAGGACCTTGTTCTGTGCTGTAGATCTGACTGTGACTGTATAATAAGGCTGCCCTTTAAGCCAGAAGAGGAGCTATTTCTTCTCCGAGGATTATGAACCTCTGTAATTCTCTGGCTCAAGGAGCTACAGAACGTGAATCATTGAATTTATTAAAAAGCTCAGATAAGATAGATGCCATGGGGTGGCACTGTCGCGTTGCAGTTAGCACTGCTGCCTGTCAGTGCCAGGGACCCAGGTTCGATTCCAGACTTGGGTTGCTGTCTGTGTGGAGCCTGCACGTTCTCCCTGTGTCTGTGAGGATTTCTGCTGGATGCTCCGGTTTCTTCCCATAGTCCAAAAAGACATGCTGGTTAAGTGCATTAGCCATACTAAATTCTTCTTCAGTGTACCCAAACAGGCACCGCAGTGTGGCGACTAGGGGGATTTTCACTTTATAACTTTGTTGCAGTGTGAATGTAAGCTTACCTGTGACACTAATAAATAAACTGAAAACTTATAGTGGATGTGGAGAGCATTACAACAAACTCTCTCTTTTTAAAGGCATCTGCATCTAATGCAAAGAAGAAAGGAAAATCGCTACGCAAGCAGCAGATTGAAATATTTTGGCAACGGAAAAAAAACAGTGAGTTACGTGAGCAGCTTATGTTTATTCTTTATACTTGTGTACTTGCAGTTTTCCACCCTTTTCTGACTGAAGCCAATTTTATATAGTGATGTGTTTATGTAGCATAGAAGCTTTGTACAGTTCGCGGTAATAGCAAAGTAAATTTGTCACATCTTGAGGTTACAAAATAGGAACAGGGTCAACCATGTGGCTGTTTGACTCTGCTTCGCTGTACAATAAGATCCTGGCTGACCTGATCTCGGCAACAACTCTATTTTCTTACTTGTTCCCAAATTCTTGACTCTATTGTTCAAAAATCTTATCTATCTGAACTTTTTAATATATTCAATGATTCACCTTCTACAGCTCATTCGAGCCAGAGAATTACAAAGAGTCATGATCTTTGGAGAAGAAATAACTTCTCATCTCTGCCTTAAAGGGCAGCCTCGTTATTCTGAAACTATGTACCTTAGTTCTAGATTCCCTCAGCAATGGAAGTACTTTCTCAGTCAATGCTTTCAGGCTGCCCTCAGAATCTTGTAGGTGTGTTCTCATCAGTGTCTTGTACAGTTGTAGTTAAATATCCTTATGTTTACATAGAAGCATAGAAAATAGGAACAAGAATCAGACATTCAGCCATTCAAGCTTGTTTCGCCTTCACCACGCAGGTGATTTTTTTTCTTGGTATGTTTATTAAAAATTTTCTTTTATTTTACTTGGCAAACAGAGATACAGATTCACACAGTGCTTGCGTGTATATTCCAATGCGACTGGGCACAAGGCTCCCTGTGACGAGGGGACAAGCCCCAGGTACCCCGGCGCACTCCCACCCAGGTCCCGTCAGTAGTAATATGAAAACAAAAAGGCAGAGGAACCCTGCTGGAGAACCAACTGAGTGCCCATGCAGCCCAGGCTATAAATTAGCGAGTGGAAAAAAGAAACAGAGTGAGAGGGGAAAGAAGTTCTTGTTGGTCCCCACATCTTGGAAGGGTGGGTGGGTGGGTGGGCGTACTCAGGTAAAGGGCCAAGGCGTGCCCACCAATCAGAGGAGAGTGTTCTACGGGAACACCTGGGGCCATTGGGTATCTACTCACCCGGCTCTAACTGCAGTGTCCCAGCATGAGCTATAAATGGTTGCCTGGTCTTATAGAACCTAACAATGGACCCTTGTAGGGTACACCTCATCTCCTCCAGCTTAACAGTAAGCACCACCTCTTTGACCCACTGAGTGTGCATCGGGGATGCAACTGATTTCCACCTAAACAGGATTAGTCATCTTGCCAGGGGTGAAAGCTACAAAATCCGCTTGGAATATCAGCAGCAGCAGATTTAAAGACACAACCTCAAATAGGGCAGCCTGGGGGATGCACTTCTGTCCCAGTCTAGCATTGCCACAATCGTCTCAAATATCAATGTCCAGTAGTTATATAGTGATGGGCAAGCCCAGAACATATGTAAGAGGGTGGTGGAAGCTTGCCGACACTGTTCACAAACAGGGCTTGTGCCTGGGCACATTCTAGAGAATCTAATCCTAGGTAAATATGCTCTGTGAAGGAGTTTCCATTGTATCCTGCCTATTTGGCACATATTGAGGAGGAGTGTACTCGATGCAGCACCATGTTCCAATCCTCCTCCGAGAACTCCTCCCCCAGATCTCGTTTCCATAAAGACTTAACCACTGATTGAGTTTTGTTGGGACAGAATTTGAGAATAAAGAACAGAAATGATACCACGCATAGTAAGAGAAGGAACAAAGAAGATGTCAATGAAGGCAGAAGGTGGGAGCGTTGGAAATTGGGGGTTGGCCCTATGCACAGACTCGAATTTGCAAATATCTGAAAAAGTCCGTTGCAGGTAAAGCAAACTTATCCATCACCTGTTGGAATGACGCAAACAATTCATCCACATGCAAATCCTGGAATGTTCTGATCCCGTGCTTGACCCATACGTTGAAGGCACTATCCAGAACAGACGGAGGAAAAAAATGGTTAGCCGATACCAAGCAACCAGGCCTGAAATGCAAAGTGGCGTCTAAATTGTGTCCAAGTTCTCAGACTTAACTTGAGAAGTGCACTCCTAGTATACAGGGAGGAGGGAAAATTTACCAGGGAACATATCAAGACAGCCAGGGAACACAGAGCACAGGAGGAGGATTCTAATTGCAGCCAACAAGGAACCTCCTGATGCCTCTCTCTTTGCAACTACTACACTCTCATATTGGCTGCCCAATAATAAAGTAGAAAATTGGGCAGTTCCATACCCACTCCCATTCAGGGCTTTGCAAGACTGTCCTCTGCATTCTTGGGTTTTTTTCCTATTCCAGGCAAAGCTTGAAATAAGCTGATCAAGCTTGAAAAAACGATTTGGGGATGAACACCGGGGTGCACTGAAAGAGATATAAAAACTTAGGTAGTATGTTCATCTTCACCGCATTGATACGGCCTGCTAACGATAACAGGAGGATGGACCAATGTTTCAGGTCCTGTTCTGTCCGCCCCGTGAGCGGAGCAAAGTTAGCTCCAAAGAGTCCACTAAATTTGCTAGTCACTTGCACTCCCAAGTAAGTAAGCTGCCTAGTGACAATCTTGAAAGGCAAGGTGAAGAGCTGGAGGCTACAAGCCCTGCATTCAAAGGAAGGAGCTCTCTTTTATTCAAGTTAAGCTTGTACCCTGAAATACACCCAAACCTCTGTGTTACAGGTAAGACTTCGGGAATCAAGTTGGACGGGTCACCGACATACAAAAGTAGGTCGTCCACATACAGCGATACACTCTGCTTGATTCCTTTCTGACCAATCCACACCACTTGTTCGCTGTTGCGAAAAGCTGTAGAAGAAGTTCAATCGCAATGGCAAATAACAGGGGGAGAGGGGGCATCCTTGCCTCGTGCTGCGGGACAAAGGGAAAAAAAGTTGAATGCACGTTGTTTGCCTGGTCTGAGGCGAGAAGGGCAGAGTACGGTATTTTGACTCGGGAGATGAGTTTTGGGCCGAACCCGAACCTCCTGAGAGCATAAAATAAATAAATAAACCCATTCCACTAGATCAAACACTTTTTCAGCATCCAGCGAGATTAACATATCTGGTAGTTTGGAGGTGGCAGGCATATATATAATGTTAAACAGCTGCCGAATATTTGAGTACACATCTATTTTTAATGAACCCAGTCTGGTCAGGTGAGATGATAGAGGACAGAATGTCCTCCAAACAAATGGCCAGAATCTTACAGATCAGTTTAAGATCTACGTTCAGTAATGAGTTTGGTCTATAGGAGCTGCAGGTCCTTTTGTTTTTAAGGATAAACGAAATTGTCGCTTGCCTCAAAGCCTGCGGGAGAGAACGATTCTCATATGATTCATTGATCATATGCAGTAGCAGGGGAGCCAACCTATCCATAAATTTTTTGTAGAATTCAATGAGGTACCCATATGGTCCCAGACATTTCCCACTCGGTATAGTTCTGGTTGCCCTAACAATTTCTTCAATGTCAGTTGTTTCTCCAATGCTGCAGCCTCTCCCCTGTCCACTACAGGAAGATTCAGTGCCCCAAAGAACTCCTGAAAGTCCGCCTTGTAGGCGGTAGTCTCCAAGCTATAGAGGGTTGAGTAAAAATCCCTAAGCAGTTCATTTATTCACCGTGGATCAGTAGACACCCCATTCGGAGTTTGCATGTGTGGTATTAGATTTTTGGTGGAGAATTGGTATAGCTGGTGAGCTAGTAGCTTGCCTACCTTGTTCCCATGCTCATAGTGTGTATACTTAGATTTGAACAGCATTGCTTCTGCTTGACGTGAGGACTAGGTCTCAAACTCCGCCTGTAGTAGTAAATGTTCCTGTATACCTCTGGGGATGGGCCCCCAGCGTATGTGGCATCAATCTAGGCGATACATCCCAGCAATTCCGATAACAATCTACCTCTCTGTTTTGCTTTGTGCGCTGAATAAGATATGATCTAGCCCCTAAATAATCCTTCAATGTCTCCCGTAAGGTAGCTGCCGAGACATCATTAAACAGTGAGAAATCATTGATCTGGGTTAACAGAAATCAGAGAGCAGACAAGTATTAAGTTGTCAAGGTGTACGGGGGCCCACTCTCCTCCCCACTAACAAGTCCATTGTCAAGGGAGCATGTTCCAAGATTACAATGGTTTTTGTAGGAACGTGAGCCCACAGCCAGGAGCAACTTATTATCTCCCAAAAAGTAATCTATACATGAATACGTTCAGTGGACAGGTGGAAAAAATATATTCCCTACTAGTTGAGTTAAGAAACTTCCGTGGGTATTCCGTGAGAAATGATTTAATAGCTTCTACCAATTTGGAAGATGCAATTCCTCCTGGGGAAGGAGCAGTCCAGGGCAGGGTTCAACCAACAGTTGAAATCTCCACCCAGTATCAACTGATGTGAAGCCTGCAGGTGCAGCAGGTGGTCAGGAAGGCGAATGGGATGCTGGCCTTCATAGCGAGGGGGATTGAATATAAAAGTAGGGAGGTCTTGCTGCAGCTGTATAGGGCATTGGTGAGGCCGCAGCTGGAGTACTGTGTGCAGTTTTGGGCGCCGCACCTGCGCAAGGATATTTTGGCCTTGGAGGGAGTGCAGAGGAGGTTTACTAGGCTGATACCGGAGTTGAGGGGGTTGAGCTATGAGGAGAGGCTGAATAAACTAGGCTTGTACTCGTTAGAGTTTAGAAGAATGAGGGGAGATCTCATTGAGACGTATAAGATGATGAATGGGATGGATAGGATAGAGGTGGAAAGACTCTTCCCGCTCAAAAAAGACAGTAGGACTAGGGGGCACAGCCTCAAGATAAAGGGGGGGCGGTTCAGAACGGAGTTGAGGAGGAACTTCTTCACTCAAAGGGTGGTGAATCTCTGGAATTCTCTGCCCGTTGAAGTGGTGGAGGCTGCCTCGCTAAATATTTTTAAGAAGCGGGTTGATGGGTTTTTGATAAGAGAGGGGATTAAGGGTTATGGGGAGAGGGCGGGAAAGTGGAACTGAGCCACGACAGATCAGCCATGATCTTATTGAATGGCGGGGCAGGCTCGAAGGGCCAGATGGCCTACTCCTGCTCCTATTTCTTATGTTCTTATGTTCTTATGAATTCAAACCTGGAAGGAGTGCAAAAAAAGACCAGAAAAAGTTTTCTCAGTCCCAGTTTGGAGCATACACATTAGCTAACACCAGGGCAATGATGTATCAGCTATTTGAGTCAGAAATGACATTGGCTACTACCAAGGGTAAGAACTTTTGGATCAGGATTGCTGCCCCCTGCACCTTGGTGTGAAAAGTTGAGTGAAAGCATTGACCGCCCCATCCTCTACAGAGGCTAAAGTAGTCCACTGGCCTGGGATGGGTTTCTTGGACGAATGCAACTTGAGTTCCCAATTGTCAGAGATGTTGAAATATCTTACCGCGCTTAACCGGATGATTTAATCCCCTGACATTCCAGTTGATGAATTTGATTGCTCCGATGTCGGAGTGTAAGGACCTCCTAGTCAGCATCTCACATTCCTAACAGTAGCTTAGTATCCCTCCTCAGCTGGGGAGTCCCCCCCCAACCGCTGACATCGGCAGACACCACGCTCCAGGGCCCCACCCTCCCCACCGGCCATGAGGAACCAATCACGAGAAAGAAAGTGTGGGCTTGACAGAGGCTAAACTACACCTACTAAGACAAAAAGATATACCAAAGACAGAAAAACACCCGCACAGACCAAACTTGCAAACACAGCATCTCCCCACATGCGCCCTCCCAAACAGAATGCCTGTTCCTTGAACACCTTCTTATCGTGGTGCCTTCACAGCGCTCTGGATGGGACACGATCACCATCTCCATTCCCACAACGGTCACAGGTGAAAAACTCTGTGGAAATACCAAACATTTAACCTAATGGTTGCAAAACCTCCTACCCTTTCCTGGCTGACAATTCGATCCTGGTGCAGTATGCAGGTTCATAAAAATAACAAATATCAGTTTGCATCTGCTGTATGGTCACCCGATTCCAAAGTCTGCTCCACAAATTTCATCACCGCTGCTGGATCCGTGAACTTATGCTAGGTTCCATTGTTGAGAGTAATCCTCTAGCAGGCTGCAAAGCGAAGCCTGAACCTGACCCCAGGACAGTCACGCAGATGTTGTTTGATATCAGCGAAGGCTGCCCTTGTCCTTGCCACCGCCAGGGTAAAATCTGGAAATATCAACAGCTTATTTTCCTGGTACTTCAGAGTGGCGCCTGTGCTGCTTGCTGCAGGATTCTGCCTCGTGCTGAGCTGTAATGTACTCATGCAATAATGGGCCAAAGAGTTTCACTCTACGTGCGGGATCCAGAGCGGCTCATCCTCAAGTTCCAGCACATTCTTCAATAGCCGGGTGACAAAGTCTGTGATGTTTGGGCTCACGATTCCTTCTGGAGGGCCTATCAGACGGATGTTATTTCGTCTCTGGCGACCTAACATCTCATCACACTTCTCCCTTAGGGACTTAACCTCCTATGTGAAATGAGTAACCTGGCTCTTCAGCTTGGAGATGGTGTTTCCACTAAATGCCTCCGAGTCCTCAAGCTCCTTCAAGCTGTTCTCATGGGCGACGGTGACACCTTGGAGAGATTTAACAGGTGATCCGAGCTCATGTATCTTGGCCTGCAACTCAGTAGCCCACCAGCTCAACTTACTGCACAATCTTTGTATGGCCTGCATAATAGCTTCCCCTGTCCTTTCGCTCAGCATGCTCTGTTCAGGGACCCCTCCAGGAGAGCATGGTGAGGACTCCCCCCCCCCCCCCCCCCCCCCCCTCTGCCCCGTGGGCTTATTTTCTCTAGCCTGGAGCACTACTTCTTGGTCCACGTATCAAGCTGTCTCCTGTTCAATTTACCAGGGTTTTTACATGGATTGCTTTTCACCTTACTTCACCCTTAACTGGATGAACAGAAGCAGCAAAGGGTTCCCAGTCGAGCTGCAAGTTGCAATTCTTCTCCCTCACTTTAATTCACCCTTGGTTGGGTGAAAAATGCAACAGCACAGTGTACTCGGGTTGATCTGACAGTTGCAGTTTTTATGACGCAGGTGTTCTTCTCTGGGTTGCCCCCCCCCCCTCCCCCCCAACCCAATTCACACTCGACTGAGTAAAAAAACTACAAGATGGTTCCAGGCCGAGCTGCAGGTACCAATATGCTGCTCACTGAGCTCTAGCTGCAAAAAAAAACAATCCACAAGTAGAAAAAACAGCTTGCAATCTGTAGCAGGACTTCAATGGCTCCTGTTTCCCGTCTTAATTCACACTTTCTTGGGTGAAAAAAGAAGTTTGTAGACTGAGCTGAAATCCACAGCCCCTCCCACCTGCTGAGCACATGCAGTAAATTCCAACTGACCGGAAGGAATCTAAAAATTTCCAGCTGGACTTTTGAAGTTCTGTCTTTGCAACTGCACTCCAGGTATGTTGAAAGCTTGGTTGATGTACATTTAACTCTCCAGACCTCAACAGCCAAACTTCAAGACAAATCTTGGCACCTGTGGATTATGCTTCCTCTCTCACCAGCGTGGTGTTGGTTGAGTGCTAATTATGAAACAACTTGCCAAGCCTTCTTCGACAGCATCTTCCAAATTTATGGCCTTTATCACCAGGAAGGGCAACAGCACCTGAGGAATGGGAACATTATCACTTGCAAGCTCCCCTCCAAACCACACACATTACTTTGCTGTTCCTTCACTATTGCTGGATCAAAATCCTGGAACATATTTCTGAAAATACTGAGGGTCTACCAGCATAAAATGGACTGCAGTGGCCACCAGCTTCTCGAACAGTTATGGATGGACAACAGATATTGGCTGGTCAGTGAGGTCCACATTCCCATATATATAAAAATAGCAAGTTTGGCCTTGGATTGCTTCCTGCTTTGGTTGCCTGGCTAATACAGGGAGCTCAGAGTGTTGTTCTACTCCAATGTGGTACGTAGGACTTCTGGCTACCAATGGACCCACTGGGTGATACATTCTAGTGAATTTTTCAAAGTTGCTCTGGGATACATTCTTAACTGCAGGAATGCAATCTAGCCAGATGCTTGGTTCCCACCAGCCTGTTGAATGGATAACCTGGGTAATGATGTATGCCTCATATCAATTTATTATGAAGTAATAACTTAGTTTTTTCCCTCCCTTGCACCTCCAGGTCCTGGGAAGAAATCTTCTCGGGAAGAAGTGAATGTACTAAAAGATGAAGAGAAACGCAGCAAGGATAAAACTGACACGGAGCAATCACCTGTGCTCAATCCAACCGCAAGATTGTCTGCAGGAAATGCAGCAAACAGGTATTGCCATTTTAGACACATCATGAGAACTTCTCGTGGAGTTGCTTGTAGAGATTCTGGGGAAAGTGAATTGCAATCAGAGTCCATAACTGATGCTGGGAGTATAGTTATGGCAATCTGAAACCCATGCAGTTTCATGTAGGGATAATTGTATGGCTGCAAAGCAGAGAATATAAATTGGTGGAGCAAGATTGTTCATAGTGTGGCCAACCCTTGGAATGAGGACAGATGAAGGTCAAAACAAGACAATTCCTGATGCAAAGGGGAAATGTATTGATTCCGAGCTCTAGAGTTATTGGGATTGAACAATAACCATTTCTGGAGATGTTTGTTTACATATAGCTAAATATGAAACCACGGCAATCCCATTTAGAATGTCAAATGCGGAGGAGCGTGGTGTCCTGAACTCTGTCGAATGTTACAGTGAGGAAGAGCTAGAATAGTTTACTATGGTTGCAGTCACATATGATATTAGTTCTGACTTGAGTTACAGTCAGTTTGATGCTATGGGTCGACAGAAATCTGATGGAAGAGTTTGAAACACGGAGTTGTGAGAAAGGTTAGCCAAATTTAGGAGACAGCAGAGGGTTCAAGAGCTCAATTGTGGGTTTCAGAATTGCTTTGTCTAATTGCCATTCGAACAGTAAAAGAATCTTCTGCACTGATTCTACACAAGGAAATTACCTGTATTAATCTTTTCCTAATTTTGATAAAAGGTCACAGACCTAAAATGTTAATTCCATTGCTGTCTGCATAGATACTGCCTATGTTTTCTGCTTTTAGTTTCACATGAACTTCTGCGTTTAAAAAGCAGCGAGAATGATTTATCAGTACAAGAAACAATAGGCATGTTTTCCTCTGCTTTGTTGTCATCATTCCTTGTGCTTATTGTGCTAGTGAGCTTTTAATTTCAATTCACAAAATACATTGACTCTATTTAACATTAGTTTCAATAGGGTGGACTCTGTTATTGGGTGAGTTTGCCGATCCATTATGGGGTAATAGGCTGACATTGGCTGACACTGGGTGCAATGATGATTCTGACTAACAATCGGTTAGCTTGTCACTCCAGGATGGTTGTACATCCTGTGACACTGTGGGTGAGTTTATTCTTAAGTAATGCACTGTATGAAGATGCTCACAATCGAGGAATGAATCCACACGCTGTTATGAACAAAGTGAATGTGATGGGCTAATTGAGGGGAGAAATATGATTAAAAACTGAGGTTTTAAACAGAATCCGATGTTAATTAGACTTGATCTGCAGGTCACCAGTTAAGAAACCATCTTCTGCAAAGACTCTGCAATCTGAGAATGAATCCCAGGATTCACAAGGAATGGAAGATCTGGTGGCAATACCTGAGCGAGTAGGGACACTGCCTTCTTCCCTCAGTCATCTGATTGGCATAGTTGCCAGTACTCCAGAGGAGAAATACAGGATACTTGACCAGCGGGACAAACTAATGAGACAAGGTAATGATGCATTATTTCTTGGTGAAATTCATTATTTTTGGGATAATAATTGATTGCCAATTACATTACCTTTAGACTTATAACAATGATTTGATCAAAAGCTAGATTTTCTGCCCATTGACAGTAAATCGCTTTGTCGTCCTTGTGCTTTTCCCATTTTTTAATTTATCCTCTCTCCTGTTTGGGTGTATTGGCAGCTGGGGTGCCTTACTGGCAGCGAAGCATTCGGAAGCTGCTGCAACAAATGTCAACAGGCAAAGATGTAGTCAGGGGCTGGCCTTTTAATTGATTCACTGTCATTCAAGCCTGAATTATGGGAAATGAAGTGAATTCTTTTTCAAATAACTTTTCAGTGTCTCTACCAGATTGAAGAGAGGTTTTAGGAGATATTTTGCTAACATTTTTTCCCAAATAGAATAAAGTAACATCATGATGGAATTATTTGAGTTGCAGCAGATGCAGATGACGAACACGTCTGAGGGGCTGAATGAAGGAGTTGAAGTGTGTTAATTGAATTTGAGTTGAAAGAAAACCTGAGACAGTGCTAAACATTTGAGGACAGAGTTATTTCCTAACATCTGTGTTAAGCATGATTCATATGTGCAGAGCAAAAAAAGTTTTTTTTTCTGATTAATAGCTCGAGTCAAAAGAACTGAGCTGGAGAAAGCTAAAGCTGTGGTGGGGACCTGTCTGGATATGTGTCCAGAGAAGGAGCGTTACATGAGAGAGACAAGATACCAACTTAGCTCTTTTGAGACAATACCTGGCACTGATAAGGTTGGTTTCAAATGCTCCATATTTAAAAACATGAGGGTAATCAATCTGAAGTTAGTTTATAATGCAGCTGTATTTGTATGGGCAGCTTTGGTTTACAGTTTTACAATTCTGATCCCGACTGGCTATTTGTTTTGGGGTAAATGGTCTGAAATGAATGTCTTTCATCGCATTCTTCTCCTTTACTGGTGTTGAGAGCAACAGAAGCCTTGATTGTTTCACAGTTTCTGCTTTTCCTTTTGTAAGAAAAGGATTATCACATATTTATTAAGAAGACAATCAGATATTTAATCATAGGAACAACTGCCATGCACAGTGCAGCATACAACAGATCAAATGAGCCGCAGCCATTGTTCTTATGATCTTTGTTCTAGGCGTGCCTTTTTATTGAAGACAGGATACAAATCCAATAGCGACACGGTGGCACATTGGTTAGCACTGCTGCCTCGCAGTGCCAAGGATCGGGTTTGATTCCCGGCTTGAGCCACTGCCTGTGCAGGGTTTGTACGTTCTCCCCATGTCTGCGTGGATTTCCTCCGGGTGCTTTCGTTTCCTCCCACAGTACGAAGGGTGTGCTGGCTGGGTGTATTGGCTACGCTAAATTCTTCTTCAGTGTACCCGAACAGGTGTCAGAGTGTGGCAACTAGGGGATTTTCACAGTAACTTCATTGCAGTATTAATGTAAGCCTACTTGTGACCATAAAAAATAAACTTTAAAAATCCAGTTTCTGCTGAACTTGTACTGCTATTGGTTTCTCTTGTATTGTAACAATAGTAACTGTTAGCCTTGGCCTGTTAAGCAGGTCAGTTTAGATGCAATGACCACTACATTGATGAATTAAGACTGACCTTTAAGCAATGGCTAGTTTTTGTCACTCCTGTTCAAGTACTATTCTAGGTTCTTTATGCTTAACAAGTCAATGATAATCAATGTTTAAGCATCTTATTGATTTGAGGAGTAAAGAAGAACACAATCTGAAGTTTTTTCCCTTTTCATTCTTTCCTTCTGTACACTGTAACTTAGCTCAGTGTTGCTCAGTCCATTTTTAGCATCAGAGTGAGGCCATTTAAATGCCATTTCATGGAGAACGAATATCACAATCAGGCAAAACCAGTCTGCTGATGTCACGATGTAGCCGATCCTTCTGCTGGTGTTCCTGTTCTGACTGGTTTCTCTTAATGTCTCCTGCTTCTTTAGCCTGCTGGTTCATTGTCATTTGCAGAAATTAGATTGTCATAAAATCAGAATGGTTGCAACATTTGAGGCCACTGATCCATTGTGTCCATGCTGGCCCTCTGCACTCCTGTCTTTTCCCAGCAACGCTGCACGTTTTTCCTTTTCAAATAAAGATCCAATCCCCTTTTGGAAACCGTGATTGAATCTGCTTCCACCACACTCTGTCAGTACATTCCTAATTCAAATCACTGTGTTTCAGCTTTTCCTCATGTCGCCATTCCTTCTTTTGCTTTCTGATTGTAGATCTGGAGGGATTCTATGATCAATCCAGTAATGGGAACAGTTTATCCCTATCTACTTTGTCTAGATCACTTGTGATTCTAAATACCTGCATCAAGTCTCCTCCTGATCTCTAAGGAGAACAGTCCCATCTTTCTGACTAATTGAAATTCCTCATCCCTGGAACCATCCTTGTGAACCTTTTCTGCACCATCTCCAGTGCTTTCACATCCTTCCTGAAATATGGCGTCCAGAACTGGATAATGTTTCATTTGGGTTGAAGTTTTATTTTGAATTTGGAAGAAACCACTGGCTCAGTCACATTCCCCGGCCCTGTCATTGGCTAGGTATGATACAAAGACCTGCACAAAATTATGAGCAGTTACTTGGCCTATTTCTTGGATGCTTTTGCTTTAGTCCACTTGTTAAAATACACTGCAGAATGAGACTGCCCCAACTCTGTCTTGTAAGCCTCAAATGTCCAATCTTGCTGAAGTTCCAATGACTCTGTATTTGGAATTATATAACCAACTGGCACCAATAGATATATTTCCTAACCACAGGTTAACCACGAAGCTACAATCAAAGAATATAGCAGGTCATCTGCAGATCAGGAAGAACCGTTACCCCATGAACTTCGACCTGCTGCTGTCCTGAAAATGACCATGGATTATCTAGTTACTAAGATTATGGACCTGGATGAAGGCAATTACCGAGATTGGTATGATTTTGTATGGAACAGGACTCGAGGAGTGCGAAAGGTGAATTAATAATGTCCAATTAATATTAATGTGTTGTCATATGTTTAACATCCAAGCAGATTGATGAGCAGGGAGATGTTAGTGTAGTGGTAATGTCACTGAACTAATAATTCAGAGGCCCAGACCAATGTTCTAGGGATGTCGGTTCAAATCCCAGCAAGGCAGCTGGTGGAATTTAAATTCAATTAAGTATAAAAGTTACATTCAGTAATGGTAGCCATGAAACTAACATTGATTTTCATTAAAAAAAAATCTGGTTTACTAATGTCCTTCAAGGAAGGAATGTCATCCTTTCAATTTATGACCCCAGATCCACATTGGTTGAACCTTAACTGATCTCTGAAATGGCCTTGCAAGCCACTCAGTTCAAGGGCAGTTAGGGATGAGTAGCAAGCGTTGGCCTTGTCAGCAATACCCGCATTCTAAGAAGTACATTTTTTAAAATTATCCATTCGGAAACTTGTTCACATTAGTGTCAGGAATGTAAGCGTGGTACTGCTATCCAAGCTCATCAGTGCCAAGAGGAGTTAGCACGGATTACTGCAATTTACTGCTGCAACTTTTGGTATTTTGGAATTTGAATAATGGATCTGTTGGATTTGAAGTCCTTAAGATTCTTATGGCATCTTTGTACATTTAGACATAGAAAGTTGTGAGCTAATGGAAAAGATAAAAGTACAAATTGACATGTTTCTGATTGACAGTCCAGTCTAAACAAAAATGCACGGTGCTCGTTGGTTCACTAATATAGCAGATCAAAATAGTTCCTTTGTAATCCTGTGGCTACCTATTTGATTCTCAAGGCTAGTTGATCTGTGAATTAGCTCCAAAAATGATTGACTTGGAACTCTTTGGAGTTCAGTGTCAGTCAGAGTTGGCGCAGGACACAATTGTCTCTAAATTTAAGCTAAATTTGTCTTCTGACTCAGAGGGCCCCAGAATGACTGGTGTGAGAAATGAAAACTGCCGGGCGAGTAACTTTGGAGCGTCCTTCTTAGGAGGGGATGAAGCGCATTGTTGGACAAGTTAGAAGGAGCTTGACTCAAAATCTGACATTGTCATCATATGTCTAAAATGAGAAGTAATCCCATTCCCCAGCACTAATTTTTTATTGAACAGAAAAAAAGACAGCATATATACATAGCATGTGCAATGCTTTATACTTAACAGACAGTATCCTATGCACCTTACTAAATTAGTCAGAGTTGGGTTTTAGTCAGCGATGGTAGGGTAGATTTAAAAAATGCAAGAACTTGTGTTGCTTTATCACTTTTAAGACATACCAACTGGTAAAATGCAATCAATGTTATCTGGGCTTATTTGTGACTGCAAACAGCAAATTAATAAATTTAGTTATCTATGATGGATAGCAGTGTCATAGTGGTTGGCACTGTTGCTTCACAGTGCCAGGGACCTCGGTCCAATTCTGGCCTTGAGTGACTGTATGGAGTTGGCATGTTCTCCCCGTGCCTGCATGGGTTTCTTCCGGGTGCCCTGGTTTCCTCCCACACCAAAGCTATGTGAGTTAGGTTGATTGGCCGTGATAACTTGACCCTTTGTGTCAGAGGGGTTAGCAGGATATGTGGTGGAATAGGGCTGGGAAGGAATTGTTGGTACAGGCTTAGTGGGATGAATGGCCTCCTTCTGCATTGTAGGGATTCTACAATTAGTGGTTTTCATTGACGAATAAATATGGACCAAGGTGTCTTTCTTCCTTCTCCTTGGATAGTATCATTGGATCATGTGCATGTGCCTCCATTTAACAGTTTGCCCAAAAGATGGTGCCTCGCACATCTGCCCCTCCTTTTGTTTGTCACTAAAAAATCCACCTGGATAATGTGCTCCAGTCAGTTTACAGTGATAGACCTGCACCAACAACACTGCATTCCAGTGTTGTGTAGTGACAGATCTCTATTGAGGAGTAGTCTCATGCCTTTACTCCTTATTACAACACGGTAGACATTACATAAGATTAGAGAGCAGGGACTGTCCCTTCCTATTGACATTGTTTTCTTCTGTCAGGATATTACTCAGCAGCACCTATGTAATCAGTTGACAGTGGCACTTATCGAGAAGTGCACACGATTCCACATCCACTGCAGCCATCATCTCTGTGAGGAACCAATGTCTTCCTACGATGCCAAGATAAATGATGAAAACCTGACCAAGTGCTTGCAAAGCCTGAAAGAGATGTACCAGGACTTGGCTACCAAGGGTATCTACTGTGAAAATGAGGCAGAGTTCCGCGGCTACCATGTTTTGGTCAATCTCAATGAGGGAGATATTCTCCGGTGAGTCTTCATTACTCTTATTTATTGCACCAGGCTTTCATATCTTCTCACTCGATGAACCTTGACTTAAATTGGAGTAGAGGATAGTCTGAGTCTCAATTTGAGGATGGTGAAGATGCATGTAGGTAGACGTGGGTTGACTTGTGTCTCATTTGATCTCTATCTAAATGTAAAAGGATACCATTAGCTTCTTGAGGATCTCAACTCCACCAAACTTATTATTCAATTTGCAAAATACCAGAAATTGAGTCAGTGAGTTGCAGTGATATATGGCAAGATGGAGTGTTTGTAAGTTAGGAGGAATAATGGAGGAAAGTTATTTCATAACCTGACGCTGCCCCTCAGTGCTTTATAACAACTGAAGTACTTTGAAAGCTTAGCTTTTTGTTTGCCACTTAACAATCCGCCTGGATAATGTGCTTAATTCTATTTGTAGTATTAGTCCTAATGTTTAGCCTCAGTTTAATGTCTTCCATTAAAGGCAGCACCTTTAACAATGCAGCACTTGACGCAATTCTCAAGTTTGGAAATAAATTATAACCTTCTGATTCAAGTGAGAATGCCCTCAAGCTGATACTTAAAAGTTGCAAAATCCTAATTATATCTGTGGTAATTTGACCGCAAAATGATAGTTGAAAATGTTGTGTTATTCAATCTTCTTTACTTATAAAAAATACTGTAAAACAATACAGCATGGACTCTGAACTGAAGGCAGCTAGTTGCACAGGTCCCTCGTGGCAAGACTAAACCCATGAAAGCTCACGCCACCAATGGTGTCACTCGCGCATTCTCATTCCCACTAAAGACATTAGTACATACATTCAAATTGGAAGCTGCTTTCTATAACAGTCTAACAATATCCAGTACATTCCATTCACATTTTTACCTAGGCTTGTGCCACTGCTCGGCAAGGCAAACAGTGCTTAGAATTTGTAAGGTATTGGACTTGCATCTTTCCATTTGAAAGGTGACAGACAAGAGGCAACCTTGAAAAAGTATGATATTTGGAACTGGAAAGGTTCATCTAGAGTACGACTTGAAGTTTAGTTATGATGAGGGATGTCAGGGTAAGTTATGGACTAATGACTGGGGCACATCTTTACAGAAATCCTGGGTGTTGCTTGGTAAGATCGCTAAAGAGGCCATTGGTTGCTATGCCCAGGGGAGTGGGAGTAGGAGGTTGGAATCATACGTCTAGTGGAAGATTGAGCTAGATGGGGTAAACACCTTCTACGCTGTTTATTTCCATGATCTTTAGATATTGTGTATTTACTACTCGGAGCTGCAACAGTGGGCTGGTTCACTGGGTGAAGATGTTACGGCTTCAATTTAACCATTTCAGCAATTGATTTCATGCAGCATTTCATAAAATCATAGAAGGACATTTGGCCTATTATGCTGGTTCTTTGAAAGAGTTATTCAATTAGTCCCAGTCCCACTCCCACACATTTTCCATAGTCTTTGAAGTATTTCCTATCTAATGCCTTCCGAAAGATACTATTGAATCAGCTTGTAACCACCTTTAGAGTGTTTTAAAACATTAAAAAAACTCATCTGTTTTCTTGTTAATGACCTTCTTACCAATGGAAATAGAACAAGTAGAGAGACAGTCAGAAGCATCTATTTTGAATACCTCAATCAAATAGCCCCTTAACTTATCCTGCCCTTAGGAAGCAACCCCAACCTTATGAGTCTCTCCATATAACTGAATACTCTCATCCTTAGTAATATTATTTGGATCAGTCTCCTTTGCACTATCTCAAAGGTCTTGACATTCTTCCTAAAGCGTGATGTCCAGAATTGAATGCAATCTAGCTGAAGACTTGAGGGCTAACCATTAGTGTTTTATAAAGCTGCCTCTATTTGTAAAGTCAGGAACCCCTATGTCTTCTTGCAACAATAATAACTACAATCTAGATTTATAAAGAACCTTTAACACTGCAAAACATCCCAAAATGCTTAATTGTTATTAGTCAGAATTTGACATCAAGCAAAGTAAGGAGATTAGGAAAGATGACAAAAAGGTTGGCCGAAGACGCACGTTTTAAGGAAATCTGAAAGGAGGAGAGAGAGGTGAAAAAGTGAAAAGAGAATTCCAGATCTTAGGACAAAATCAACTGAAGGCATGGCTGCTAATCGTAGAGTAACAAAAATCTGTGTCAGAAATAGAGGAGCTTGGCAATCTCAAAGGCTACTAGGCTGGAAGAGGCTATAGATGGGAGCTTGGATCAGGGTTGGTGAGCTTGTAGAGCTGTGATTGGAAGCTCATCTTCGTGTCATGGATGAGAAATAACAGCTTTGTTAACTTGTCCTGCCATATTCAAAGATTTATGTATATAAACCCTAGATCTCTCTTCCCGTACCATTAAATATGGGGATGCTCCTTCTTTGACAATCATTTTCATTTTAAAAAGAAAAATCAGCATTGTAATGGGGCAGAGAGAGAGAGAGGTTGTTATTGATGGCAGCCTCCTTTTCCTCTGAGCGCTGTTGGCTGAGTGTTCTTGCATTTTAAAATTGCACGATTTACTGTTTTCATGCTCTGTACTGTCTTATAGGGAAGTTCAGCAGCTCCGTCCAATTGTCCGGAATTCCTCAGAGGTGAAGTTGGCAGTCCAGGCCTTCGCTGCTCTGAACAACAACAACTTTGTGAGGTTTTTCAAGCTGGTCAGGGCAGCTTCGTATCTTAATGCTTGCATACTGCATCGTTATTTCAAACAGGTATGGCCAATCACTTGATGAGCTAAGAAAAGCATTTACTTAGGAATCACAGCCTACTGGTGACCATCCTTTATGAAAGCAGGGAATTGCGGGTAATTTTGTGCGAGTTACTAGTTTGGAGGCTGGCTATGATTTTTTGTGGATTTCTTTCCGCTTATTTAATTAACTGTGAGATTTGTAGCAAGACTTGGATTTTACCCATTTCACCACTATTGTTATTCTACTTTCCAATTTTGTTTTCTCCACATTTGTTCTCCTCTTCTGAAGATGCTGACTTATTTGGATTTCACGTTTGTTAGCATGTCTCTATTGCTGCTGCCATTTGTTTATCTGAGAGCCTAAATGATTATTGTTGCCATGCTGTTTAATCACAAGGACCTCTCATTTATGGCTGCTGCTATGGTCACCCATCATTCGGACGCTCTGCAACTGGATAATGATCAGAAAGAAAAAATGAGTTATTTTAGTTTTCTTATTTTTCCTATCCATAACCAAAAGGGTCAAAAGACAATTGTGATGTGCCCTATTGTTGTCAGAGTCGAATTGTAAAATCCCTACAGTGTAGAAGGAGGCCATTTGGCCTGTTGAGTCTGCACCGACCACAGTCTCATCCAGGCCCTATCCCCATAACTCATGCATTTACCCTAGCTAGTTCCCCTGACACTAAGGGGCAATTTAGCTTGGCCAGTCCACTAACCTTCACATTTTTGGACTGTGGGAGGAAACTGGAGCACCTGGAGGAAACCCACGCAGACACAGGGAGAACATGCAAACTCTGCACAGTGACCCAAGGCCAGGAATCAAACCTGGGTCCCTGGCACTGAGACAGCCGTGCTAGGTGCTGTGAGACAGCTGTGCTAGTTTCCTCCCGAGCAGTGCCACCATGCTGTCCCAGTGCTGTGTCCTTGTTACAGATTTTTTTCTCCAATCTTTCCTGGGCGGTGATTCAGGAACTGAGTTACTTAAACAGCTGATCCATCAAAAAAGATAGATGATTACCTTTCTGATGACTTTTGGTGAAAGTTAGCCATTTATCTGGAAAATTGAATTTGTCCCATTAGTTCTGCCGCGACGTGTAATCTTTTTATGCATGTCTTTGTATAATTAAAATGATAATGTTCTTGTCTCTGCATGGTCACTGACTGCTGCGCACAGTGCTCTGATTCACTGCATTACATATTTTCTGTTCTGTTCTTGAATTTTCAACCAAAACACTGGTTAGGATCCTATTCATTCAGCATTTGATTCCTAAATTATAGTCCAGAGATAAAATTGTTCCCTCCTCTTGCCAGCTGTGAGGGCATGACATGCTTCCTAATTATTATCAATCCATTCATAAAACTGCGCTTTGGGGACTTGATTGTAAATCTTCAAGTAACGAGGGTGGCTGGAGTGACAATAGAAAAAAAAAATCATGTTTTACACTGAAGATGGCAATCTCTCTTAAAAACGTATGTTCTTCAGACACAGTAAATTGTGCCTATAGTACTTTATACTATAACTGAATGTGAAAGTTTTGCTTTGCACAGATTCTAGATTTAAGTAACATTAATTGAATGCCATGACCCACTTGATTTGAATTGCATTCTGCTTCAGTTCACTTTTAAGTTGGATCCTGAGTCACGATGCCAGTTTAATTTGCTTTTAGCCTACAGAGTTGCTTTAGAGCTGCAGTGAGTTGCTGATTTTTGTTGTCTGTTTTGTGATATCTTTGGATGTGCTTTATGCTAATACTGAGTGCAAAGCTGAAAACTATCTTGGTCGTCGACAGTGATACCGTTTGACCTTAACCTATGCAAGGCCAATCAGTGAGATTGTTAGCTCTGTTAGACAAGACTGTTGTCGATTTCAAAACAAAGGCTGAAGGTTGAGTTCAGATTCAGAGCAGCCATGACCTAATTGAATGGTGGCACAGATGAATGGGTTACTCCTGTTCCCATATTCCTGTGAACATGCCGCATGGGGATAGTATATTTTAAAACCCAATACAGCTTGTTAACTAATTTTTGTCAAGCAGTAGGACCTATCCTCTAATCTCCTCCTCTGTATCATTTGAACTTTCTGGATCAGGCAGGTGAAAGATACTGGGAGATATTGTTTCAAATGTTTGTTTCAGGTACGTCGTGAGGCTCTGAAGATTTTGAATTTTGCTCACACAGTGAGTTCTCAGCGATCCACAATGTTCCCAATGGACACTCTTGTGAGAATGTTGCTGTTTAAAGACTATGAAGAGGCTGAAGAATTTGCGAAGCACTACTGTCTGACTTTGAGTGATGGGTAAGTATCAGAAAGAGCTTGGGTGTTTAAGGTGCGCTTTTCATCATCTTCCTTGCAAGCTTCTCTTCTTGAGACCTATTTTATAACTGTAATACGTCCTTTACCTGTTATTTTGTTGCTTCCTAATTGTTTATACTGTTGGCTGCTGTCAGTGTGATCTCCTTCATGTTGGGAACTCAAACTGAGATCGGATGTTTGCTGAGCTGTCAAAACGATCCTTGATTTCCCCAAGGCTCATCACTTCATCTCCATCTAGCCCTTCCATCCTTAAAATCCTATATTGCTGTAGCTAAACATGGCACTGAAGTATGATCATAAATGGTCCCAGGACGTGTTTAATACAGACTACAGGAAACCAGGCCTCCAGGAACTGTCAACCATTTATTAACTACGTACAGCTATATACAGGAATAAATGAACACGTGACTCCTTCCAGAACCACCCCTCTCTGAGTCCCAATAATGTGGTCTGACATCACTGAAATATGTTAGCGTAATAGCTATTAATCCTTTATGTTACTGGATCAGGTTTCAGGAGCACCTTCTCCTCCTACTCTGCATTTATTACGCCTCTTGCTTGAGCACTGATATGGCAGTCTTACCTCTTGCTCCCTTGGAACCTCCCAGTGTCTGTCTCTCTCTCTCACTTTTGGCTCTTTGTCTGCTTTATGCTCATAACTCATAAATTTCTCTTTCAAGTCCTTAGATGACTAAAGATAGAACTGTATTGTCAGATTATTGGGATTTTTTGACATTTTAATTCCATTAATTAACAGACTGGATATTACCTGTCTGTTTGTGAAAGTCTGGAGTAGTTTGAATTCTTGCTCTCTAACAATTCTCCCCAGTTGTTTTCATGACACGCCCTAACCTAACTTCCTCACGACAGTTCCTTAAAAGATCTGCTTCAGATTGTTGCTGAATCACAGCCACAAGTGAAGAAATGTTAGAATCTGTCATTAAGGAGGAAATTGCGAGGCATCTTGAAGGGAATTGCTTGATAGAGCAGACGCAGCACGGTTTCATTAAAGGGAAGTCGTGTCTGACAAATTTACTGGAGTCCTATGAGGGTGTGTCTAGGGCGGTGGATAGAGGAGAGCCGGTGGATGTGGTCTTTCTAGATTTTCAGAAGGCGTTTGACAAAGTGCCTCACAAGAGGTTATTGCAGAAGGTCGAGGGACATGGAGTTGGGGGTAGGGTGTTAGCGTGGATAGAGGATTGGTTGTCAAATAGGAGGCAGAGAGTTGGGGTCAATGGGTGCTATTCGGATTGGCAAATGGTGACTAGTGGAGTGCCCCAGGGGTCGGTGCTGGGGCCTCAGCTTTTTACCATTTATATAGATGATCTGGAGGAGGGAACCGAGTGTAGAGTGTCGAAATTTGCTGATGACACCAAGATTGGGGGAACGGCAAATTGTGCGGAGGGTGTGGAGAGTCTACAGAAGGATCTAGATAGGCTGGGCGAATGGGCCAGGAAATGGCAAATGGAATTTAATGTTGGCAAGTGTGAGGTGGTCCACTTTGGTAGGAAGAATGGTAGGAAGGACTATTACTTACGTGGCGAAAAACTGCAGCAGGCGACGGTGCAGAGGGACCTCGGGGTCCTTGTGCATGAGTCGCAAAAACCCAGCTTGCAGGTGCAGCAGGTGGTCAGGAAGGTAAATGAGATGTTGGCCTTCATAGCGAAGGGGATTGAATATAAAAGTAGGGAGGTCTTGCTGCAGCTGTATAGGGCATTGGTGAGGCCGCAGCTGGAGTACTGTGTGCAGTTTTGGGCGCCGCACCTGCGCAAAGATATTTTGGCCTTGGAGGGAGTGCAGAGGAGGTTTACTAGGCTGATACCGGAGTTGAGGGGGTTGAGCTATGAGGAGAGGCTGAATAAACTAGGCTTGTACTCGTTAGAGTTTAGAAGAATGAGGGGAGATCTCATTGAGACGTATAAGATGATGAATGGGATGGATAGGATAGAGGTGGAAAGACTCTTCCCGCTCAAAAAAGACAGTAGGACTAGGGGGCACAGCCTCAAGATAAAAGGGGGGCGGTTTAGAACGGAGTTGAGGAGGAACTTCTTCACTCAAAGGGTGGTGAATCTCTGGAATTCTCTGCCCGTTGAAGTGGTGGAGGCTGCCTCGCTAAATATTTTTAAGACGCGGGTTGATGGGTTTTTGATAGGAGAGGGGATTAAGGGTTATAGGGAGAGGACGGGAAAGTGGAACTGAGCAGCGACAGATCAGCCATGATCTTATTGAATGGCGGGGCAGGCTCGAAGGGCTGGATGGCCTACTCCTGCTCCTATTTCTTATGTTCTTATGACACTTGGAACTCATACCTCTGCTATGCTAATGATATTATTACAATTACACACTTGTTCCTTCAGATTTTTCCATGCCTGGGTTAATGCCATAATTGCAAAACTGAAAAAAAAATTTCAGAGTTCCATCTCACTGAGAGGGCTTCAGGCCAATCCAAATCTCTCAATCTGCTCTGAAAACTCTGTTCACATTTTGACTGCTGTGACAAATTCCACCATAACAGCTAAGACAGTCCACAACATTTTAGATAATCAGCGAGAAGTGACCTACCCTGTATAATTATGATATTTAATACGTTGCAGGTGTGTTGAGTTGAACCGATTGACGTTAACCGATCCAGACTATCCACTGTTGCCCAAGAAGTCTCCATTTATTGATCAGAAACGAACTGTGCTGCTTGGAGAAGTAGTGAATGGAGGACCTCTACCACCGTTTACACCACACATCCCTGTTTTGAGTTTTGACAGTCAAGGACGATATGTTGGAGAGAATCGTGAACCAGATAGCACCAATCAGAAACCAGTCGTCGTGAGTGTAGAAGGTGTGTATAAACCTGTCAAGGGAAATTGTCATATTACTTCTTTTGGGTATGTAAGATTCATTTCTTCTGATCAAGGAAAGACCTTTGAAGGTAATTGAGGTGTTAAAACCCAAGGTTTTTGTTCCGCCACGTCTTTTAAAATATAACATACAGCCAATTCAAGCTCATTGTAGACCAGAAATGAGAAGAGAGCTATGGAGAGCTAACATTGGAATGTCCAAATCCTTGCTTATTGATTCTGATCTTCATGTGACAAGTATTTATCTGTAAAAAAAAACCCTTCCTACAGACATTACGGAGTAGAAAGATTCACCACTGCCAGTGTTTAAGAGAGCTTTGTGACAGATTTCAATGGTGGGGATCTCCATGCAATTTTGCTGTCAAGTGCTTCCAGTTGCACCGTTGGTTATGTCCATAATATAACTTTGTGTAACAATATGTCAGTCTCAGAGTACTGTAGCGATGCAACATTTTTCTATATTGTATACCAGCCATCTTGCAATGCCTGTCAGATGAAATGGTAAACTGAGGTCCCACCTGCCTTCTCAGTTGGATATAAGAAATCCTCTGACACTTTAAGGATTAACCAGGGAATTATTCCTAGTGTCTGGTCAATGTTTATTTATCAAACCACATTACTGAGAGCAGATGATCTGATGGTTACCACTTTGCTGTTTGTGGGAGTTTGCTGTGTACAAATTGGCTGCTGCACCTGTGACACCACTTTGGAAATAATTAACTAAGATGCTTTGGGGATACCTGCATTTGTGAAGTGTGTAATATAAATGCTTGTTTTTCCTTTTTCTTAAATTTTTAATTTTTTTCTTTTTTTTCCCTTTTCTCTTCTCCCCACCCCATCTCTCATCTTTTTCTCTATCTTTCATCTTTCTCTTTTTCTATTCCTTCTTTGCTTTCTATCATTCCTCATTCAAAATAGTTTTTGTGTTCATCTTCTTGGAACTGAATTGAAATTTTAAAAATTTTCGTGCAGCTGTCTAGCAATGAAAATATTTTAATTTCAGCAATTTGGGCTGAATACAATGTTCGAGAGTTAAGGAAAGCTATTTTAAGTTATTGTGTCGCTATTTGTTTGACACGAAATACAACATAGCCCACAACATTTTGTGCATTTTGTTTTGACTTTAGGTGGTCAAGATGAAGCAAGAAATGTTGAAATTCATCCTGTTACAACCTGTGCTGGTAAGTAATGAATTTCTGTTCAATAATTTTATATGCAGTAATACTGCATTAAGCAAATACTTAAAATAAAGGAATATCATGCTCTTGTAATATTTTGGAGTGAAAGTTTTGTATTTATCAGGCTGAGGAATGCAGTACTTTGTGCCAATCCTAGTTCATGGTGAAGCTCTTTCTATATTGTCCAAATGATGTATCCTCATTGTAGTGAGATGGATGTTACCCACTATACCTGTGTTGCCTCTTTCACCATTCCATAAAGCAGGCACTTCACCTATCTGACCTGGATCTGTAATCTGAGACTCTGAGCTGAAAGGCATGTGATGAATCCAGTGCACCATCTGGTGCCTGAAATGTTATTGTTTTGATATATAAGGCATAAGGGATTTGGTGTTGCAGTGTTCCCAGTTAACCTCCACCTGGTTGTAAGCATCTTATTATCCAGATAAAATTAACTTGTGTATGTAAGTTTAAATGTATAAGGACGAGTTTACATTACCTTTGTGTGGCTGTCCTCATTCTTAGGATGTAGGTTAAATTCCACATATAAAGCACTCTCTTTATAAGTCACGTTTGTTTGCTCTGACAAAGGGTCATCCAGACTCAAAACATTAGCTCGATTTTCACTCCCTGCAGAATGAAGGTATTCTGAACGGGGAGGGCAAACCAACAGAGATCGTAGTAAATATCGGGATCAATGATACTGATAGAAAAAGAGATGAAGCCCTGCAATTTAGGGAGCTAGAAAGTAGGTTAAAAAACAGGACCCAGAAGGTAGTAACCTCTAGATTATTTCCGCTGCTATGTTCTATTGAGTACAGAAACAGGAGGTTAGTCCAGAATTGTGTGTGTCTGGAGAGATGATGCAAGAGGGACTGTTTTTGGGGACAGTGGGACTTGTACAAGGCGGATGGGTTGCATCTGGACTGAAATAGGACCAGCGTCTTTGTGATTGGCCGGCAGCTCTGCGAGTGGAGCATCTGCCTGGGGTTCCTTGATCCCATGGATGGTCCACAGCTGTCCAGGGTGTGTCACTTATTTTGGTGAGTCTTCCCTGAAAGAGGCAATGAGAGACTTTTGCTGGCACTTCAAGCAGTAGGTAAGCCTCTGTCATCTCTATTTAAATATTGCTCCTGTTGTCGAAAAGCAGTCTTTGTGACAACGTGGGAACTCCACTTTCAGAATGTGATAATTGTGTGTTGCAATGAATCAAAAAAAGCAATAAAAGTAGAAAATGTTGGAAATACTCGGTCAGCATTTGTAGAGAGTATTAATGTTATTATGTCTGTGACCTTTTGCTGCCGAATGTTTTGAGTGTTGCCTGTATTTTCTGTGTTTATTTCAGATTTCAAACATCTGAAATGGCTTGTATAAAAATCATTCTCTGGGTGGACATTGCTAGCTATTTTAAATGTAATTTTCCATTAATTTTATCACCTTGACTCTTTCAATGTTCTGATGTAGTTTTTTTCACTTGTGTTTTACTATTGTATCCTGTTTGTTTGTAGCTGAACTGCTGGAAGACCAGCCATCAGTTCAAGAAATGCCTCCTGTCGAACGGCTGTGTCAACCATTGCCATTGCTTCAGGTTACTGCTCCTCCTGTGGCTCTGCTGCCTATTGCTCCTCCCGTGCCCTCTGCGCCTCCACCTAAGCCTCAGCCAGTCTACTCTGAAAAGGTATAACCTAGCCACATCAGAAGTGCGTTGTTAGCAATTTTTTCTTGAATTTACTTCACCTTCACTGCTCCTGATGTGACTAACTAATAACAAATTGTCTCCCCTCTGTTTAAATGTCCTTTGATTGACAGCACATTCTATAACGTCGCTCCCTCTTACTACAGCACAGAAATGTCAGCCTAGAAAATATGTTGGGGTGGGATTTGAGCCATGACATCTGATCCTAGCTCAGTGGCAGCACAAGCAGTTCAGTCTGAAACTAAGAATGTATACATAGAGATATATGTACTAGGTTTTGCCTTATGTACTTTGAGTGATGTCTCATTGTTATTAGGCATGTTGATGTGTATCCCCTGTAGTGAGTGTCTCTGATTCATCTGAGCGTTTCTTTACGATTGTGAATTAAGGCAGAGAAGAAAATTGGAAAATAAAAAATTAATAGTAATTCAATGCTACAGAATTTTACAGTGGAATGTTTTCATCTGATGATGAGGTTAAGCAGTGGATAAGATTGTGTTTGTATACTTTTCCTCAGGTGTACAAAGCGAAAAAACCAAAAAGAAAATGAGGGAGATAAAAAAAACCTTAAAAATTAGGCAGGAAATGTTAATTTTAAAATTAAGGGGGAAAATTAATTGATGGGTGCTCAATCTTGTTTCAGGATGATCGTGCTGCTAATTCCTGTTTCTGTATTTCAGATGATCGTTGAAGTGGTCAAAGACCTGGTTAATGATATGGTGAAGGATGTTCTCTGTGTGGAGTGCAAAGAGCTGGCAAAAGCAGGGGCAGCTTATGCTGCTGAAGCCATCAGGTAAAAAAATGGCTGTTTCAGGCTAAGGACTTGTCACTGGTAAGGGATTTAGAGAGTCATTTACATGGTTATTTATGGCTCAGAAGGAGGCCATTTGGCCCATGAGCCTAAGTTAATTCTCCATGGAGTAGTCCAATCAGTGCCATCACTCAACTCCCTCCCTGCAGCCCTGAAAGTCTATTTCCTCCAAGTGTCCATCCAGTTTCCTTTTGAAATCGTTGATCATCTGTTTCTACCTCCTTTGAGGACAGCAAGTTATAGGTCATTTCCATTTGTCTTGCATCTTTTGGCCAAGACTTTAAACCTGTGACCCCTTTGTCCTTGTACCATCAGCTAATGGGAGCAGTTTTTCCTTGGCTACCTTAACCAAAACTGGAATTATCAAATCTTCCCTCAATCTCCTTTTGCTCCAAAGAGAACAACCCCAGCTTCTTCAACTTAATCCTGTTGCTAAATGTCCACATCCCTGGACCAATTCAAGTAAACTTCCTCTGTTCCCTCTCAAGGACCCTTATATTCTTCCTTAAATGAGGTGACCAGAATTAGACCAGTTGTGGCCTAACCAAAGCTTCGTATAGGTTCAGCATGATGTGTATTGAATATGTTGATTTATGAAGCTCATGATCCCATGTGTCCTGTGAATTGTCCTCTTTGTGCTGCCACCTTCAAAGATCTATGCCCATGAACCCCCAGGTCCCTCTGCTCTTACAGTCTTCAGAACTGTGCCATTGAATCTGTATTATCTTTCCCAATCCCTTCTGCCAAAATGCACATGCCACTTAAACTTGTCTGTGTTAAATTCCATCTGCCACTTGTCTTCCCATTCTACTAACTTATCTATATCCTGTTGCAGTTGTTTGATATCATCCCCACTGTTTACCCGTCATCCAAATTTGATATTACTGGAAATTTTACATTGTATTGCACTGTTCAGTATTGGGTTTGAGGTGATAAAATACTCGGGTTGTCCAAAAATAATAGACCCTTTTAAGTAACTTGAGAGTTCCAGTCTGCGAATAACTTTTTTAAATTATAAAAATTCCATGAAGAAAGATGTTTTAAATGTCTGGTCTGTTTTGTGGCATAAAACATTTATGTTTAAAAATTTGCAGCAGTGTAATAGAATCAGAGATTTACAGCATTGAAACAGGCCCTACGGACCAACTTGTCCATGCTGCCCCCTTTTTTAATCCATAAGCTAACCCCAGTTGCGCGCATTGACCCATATTCCTCTATATCCATCTTACCCATGTAACTGTCTAAATGCCTTTTAAAAGACAAAATTGTACCCGCCTCTAGTACTATCTCTGGCAGCTCGTTCCAGACACTCACCATCCTCTGTGTGAAAAAATTGCCCCTCTGAACCTTTTTGTATCTCTCCCTTCTCACCTTAAACCTATGCCCTCTAGTTTCAGACTCCCCTATCTTTGGAAAAAGATATTGACTATCTAGCTGATTATGCCACTTATTATTTTACAGACCCCTATAAGATCACCCCTGAGCCTCCTGCGCTGCAGAAGAAAATGTCCCAGTCTATCCAGCCTCTCCTTGTAACTCAAACCATCAAGTCCCGGTAGCATTCTAGTAAATCTTTTCTGCACTCTTTCTAGTTTAATAATATCCTTTCTATAATAGGGTAACCAGAATTGTACACAGTACAACTTCAACAAGACATCCCAAGACTCCTGTAGTCAATATTCTGACCAATGAAACCAAGCGTGCTGAATGCTTTCTTCACCAGTCTGTCCACTTATGACCCCACTTTCAAGGAGCTATGAACCTGTATCCTTAGATTTCTTTGTTCTATAACTTTCCCCAACGCCCTACCGTTAACTGAGTAAGTCCTGCCCTGGTTCATCGACCAAAATGCATCATCTCTCATTTATCTAAATTAAACTCCATCTGCTATTTGTCAGCCCACTGGCCCAGTTGATCAAGGTCCTGTTGCAATCCTAGATAACCTTCTTCACTGTTCTTTCTAAGTTTCAGGCCGCTTTAAGATGGCAGGGTCTTGCAGAGAATTTAAAGGTAATGCTCACTTAATTGAAGGCCAATACAAAATACAACAAGGGGTGAAACATTGGTTAGCAGTGTGTTATACCTTCAAGTGGAAAGAAATGAGTTGGCAGTTCCTCCCACTTGGAATGTGCTTTGTAGATGGACACCAAAGAATGAGGAGAAATTCACATGGGAGGGAGACTGCTCCTTCAAATCCCCCAACAGCAATATGCTGTTTGCTGGCTGGCAGATAGCATTAGGAACTCTTCAAGCATTGCAGACTGAGATATCACATTGACTGGGACGAGCAAGGAGAATGCTACAGTGCTACAGCCTCAAAGCTGGCCAACTTTTAATGTCCGTGAAGCTGTAGTGACAGTGGTGTCACATTTTTCCTGGATTCAAAGGTCCTGTCTGAAATAGCTGTTGATGTGGAAGTGCTGGCATTGGGCTGCGGTAAACACAATAAGAAGTCTTACAGATAGTGTGACATGAACCCAAGATCCCAGTTGTGGCTGTCCTCACGTGCGGAACTTGGCTATCAGTCTCTGCTCAGCGATTCTGCACTGTCGTGTAGGCTGCATATCAGGTAGAATGCAGGAAAGGATGTCACGAGGCATGGTACATTGGGGAGACCACGCAGACGCTACGACAATGGATGAATGAACACCACTCAACAATCACCAGGCAAGACTGTTCTCTTCCTGTTGGGGAACACTTCAGCGGTCATGGGCATTTGGCCTCTGATCTTCAGGTAAGCGTTCTCCAAGGCAGCCTTCACGACACACGACAATGCAGAATCGCTGAGCAGAGACTGAAGACACGACTTGCCTGGGCTTGCAAAATCTCACTACCTGTCCTGGCTGGAGACAATATACATCTCTTTAACCTGTGCTTAATCCTCTCTCCACTCACATTCTCTGTACCTTTTAATACTTGATTACCTGTCGAGACACGCATTCCAACCATCATTTTGTAAATTGAGTTTGGGTCTTTATATGCCCCATTTGTGAACTGAAATCCGCCTACCTGATGAAGAAGCAGCGCTTCGAAAGCTAGTGGCTTTTGCTACCAAATAAACCTGTTGGACTTCAACCTGGTGTTGTGAGACTTACTGTGAAATAATTGGAGCAGCCTTGCATGCAACTGCTGTTGTAGAACTGTCTTTAATTAGCAGTACCATAGGATGATCTGTGTGGGAGAAATGATTTGGGTTCTTGGCTCAGTAGAGCGAGCCTCCTTTTGTGTCAAATCATTTATTAGCTAACCCTGCAATAGTTGATATTGACATGGATGTGCGAAACAAACTTTATTCTCCTGGATCAGCATTAATTACCTCGAGGAACACCAAAAAAGTTATTGAAACAAATATATGTCAAGTTTTGGTAAGAAAAATTAGATGGTCACATGTTGCTTACAAAATAGGGGATCTTAGAATACAAGGTTGATTGGCCGTGGTAAATTGACCCTAGTATCATAGTAAATATGTGGGGTTATGGGAATAGAGCCTGGGTGGGATTGTGGTTGGTGCAGACTTGATGGACTGAATGGCATCCTTCTGCATTGCAGGGATTCTATGAAAACATAATCACTAAAAGTTGCAACGTGGACCAATCAGGCCGTAAGGAACCAGACCAAGCACTTTCAGTTTATTTTTAGAGGATTCAAATTGAAAAATAGAGTAGCTGTGTTAAATTTGGAAAGGCCGTGTTTTAAAGTACTGCGTGCAGTTCTTGTCGCATGTTATAAAAAGGATGCCGAGGTATGGGAAAGGGTGCAAAAAAGAAAGAGATTGACTTGATGATACCAGGACTGAGGTTGTAATCATCAGGAAAGCATGAACAAGTAGAGCCTTTATGCTCTTAAAAAGGGGCGGGTTAGGGGTGACCTGATAGAGGTCTTAAATGATGGAAGGTTCTAACGGAGTAGACAAAAAGAGTATCCCCAGTTGTGAAGGACAAAACTAGATGCCATCAAACAAGATAATCACCAAAAAATCAAATATGGAACTTATAAGAGACTTCTTTTCCCAGAGAGTGATGAGAATGTGGATCTGCCTACTGCAATAGGAGATGAATAGTCCAGATGTAGTTAAGGGAAGGCTGGATAAGCTTATGAAAGAGAACACTTCAGAAGATTCTGCTGATAGCTAGATGAGGAAAACTGAACAATAATTCCAGGGAAGCATAAATACTGACATGGACTGTTTGTGTTGTTTAATTATGTAATTCTATGCAAGATTGGTTTTAAATGCCCACTGAATTTTGCTATGGGAGACATCTTCTTGTATTTTGCTAGCTTGTCAAACATATCTACCGAGGAGCTCATTGCAGAAGTCACCACAGAGTTACTGACGCAAACTTCATCTGAGGAATTTCAGGCAGAAAGACAGAGGATTAAAGATGAAAAGCGCAGGATTGAACAGGCCAGGTAGGTAGTGGCAATCTCCCTTTTTCTATAATCTCTTTCAGCCTTGTATCCCTCCTAGATCGCTGCAGCATTCCAATTATGTACTCTTGCACCACCTTGATTTCTCTTTGCTTTGGTAATGGGTGTACCATTAGGCCCTGAACTCTGAAGCTTCTCCCTAAATCTCTCCAACTTTCTATCTCTCTTCTTAAAACTTAGCTTGTTAACCAAGGATTTGGTTATCTGTCCTGTTCTAATACTCATTCTGTGGCTTGGTGTCAAATTGTGTTTGACAAAACTTTGTGAAATGCTTTGTAACTTAGCACTTTTTAAATGGTGAAATACAAATGCAAGTTATTGTCTGCAATTTGTGCTCCATTGTGAAAGGGCTAGACATCTGTTGACATCAATTCCTGAGATCTGGATTTTCCAAGTGTTCAGTTTTGTTGTCTGAGACAGATAATTCCCTGACACTTGTAAATCATGCAAGAGCAATCCCTCGTTATTTTTTGTACTGCAGATTGAAGCAGGAACGGGAATTGTGGAAGAGTCGCTACAGTCAGGCACTATGTGATGAACTCACAAAGGAAGTTGTGGATTCCTCCATAAGGAAATGTGCCATTCAGGAGCTAAGGTAATTAATAACACATCAGCTTTTGAAGAAGGATGAATTATACCCTCCATATATAGATCAGCTTCATAGAATCTACAGTGCAGGAGGAGGCCATTTGGCCCATCGAGCCTGCACCAATGACAGTCCCACCTAGGTCCTGTTCTATCTGCGTAACCCCACATATTTTACCTCCTAATCTTCCTGATATTAAGGGGCAATTGATCAAGGCCAGTCAGCCTAACCTGCACATATTTGGCCTGTGGTTGGAAACAGGAGCATCCAGAGGAAACCCACATAGACGTGGGGAAAACATGCAAACTCTAGACAGACAGTCACATGAAGCCAGAATTGAACCCAGGTCCCTGTCACTGTGAGGCAGCAGTGCTAACCATTGTGCCACCAAGCTGCTTTTAGAATGATGTATAAGATTATGATGTGGGTATGCCGGCGTTGGACTGGCATAAACAAAGTAAAAAGTCTGACAACACCAGGTTTTAGTCCAACCGGTCATAAATCGGTTGGACTAAAACCTGGTGGTGTCAGACTTTTTACTGTGTAAGATTGTAGCAGAGATTGGGAGTTCATAGAATTAGTTGGGTTGGCAGAATCACATTGGTTTTTTGATGTACAGGTAAGACCATGAAGTGGGGAGAAAATGTAACACTGTGTTAGAGACTGACGTACTGACATTTCAACTATGTTTCATCATTTACCAAAACCATTCAGATTCATTTGAAAGAATTGTTGACCTGCGGAAACTTTATGCCATTGTAGCCAAGACTGAATAGATCAGAGTGTCTCTTTGTTGTCTCACAAGCTGCATGTGAAATGGATTTGGGTATTTCTTTGGCGTTCTTTTAGGATGTGGTGATGGAGGAACCCTTGTTTTTGACCAACAGTTCCAAGGCATTTGATTCCGGTGTGGATGAGAATCATGGTGCGAATCACGAATCCAACACAGTAACATTTGCTCAAAGCCATTTACATCATCTGTATTCATAACACTGGCATGATCTGAGAAGATCATGTCCTCAGCACCTGCATCTAGATGATTAATAAGAAGCAGGAAATGATAATGGCCTCAACACCAGTTCCTGTGACCAATTTCAAAACAGACCCAAATCTATCCATTCTGCTTTTTGTCACAACTTGCCTGCTAGTTTCCAATCCACTCCACTCTCTTCTGCCAGGTTGTCCAAGACATGGCCTGTAGTCTGAATCCAACCTATAAACATCTACAATTGCTTTCTTCCTTGTACATTATGAGCCCAGAAGACTTGTCGTTTTCAAGTTTTAAACTCCCAGAGCCTTGAACAACTAAAAAGCTATACAGTAATTGGTAGCTTTAGATCAGTAAAGAAGGCAGCTTGATTATGCTGCAATCCTATCATTACATGTCTCAAAGCCATCAATGTTTTCAAGAACTGAGCTCTACTTTTCAAGTTTCAGCGGCCTTCTACATGCAGAATTACTATCAATTTCTGGGAAAGGACAAGATATTGGTGATTGTACAAAGCATATAACCATGTCTTCCTAAGTGCCATAAGTTAATGCCATCAAAGAAACACTTGTTCTCAGCTCATCTCTCTGTCCCTTGTAGGCTTGCAGTGGAGGTGGATAGGCAAGCACGGATTAACTGCTGCTCCACAGAATTCTGCGACTTCCTCATCAAAGAAACATTGGAAAGTGAGATCTTTCAGGCAGTGAAGGAGACGCTGCAGGAAGTTCATTGTTTCTGCAAATACTTAAAGAAGTAAGTGAGAGGAAAATGCCCCAATCTTAGAGTTATTAACCGTAAATGGGGAAAAGAAAAAAGAAAGACTTGCATTTATAAAATGTTTTTCTATGAATTAATTTTTCACTTTTTTATTCTTAAATGACTCTAACTCTCTGTTTCTATATGTCCTGTTAGGTGGAGAGCTACTGCAGAGTCTCGGAAACGCCTGAGAAAAGAAATGTGGACATTCCCAGCAGCTCCAGGCAGGGCTGGCCCTGGCTGCAAACTGAGTCCCCAAGTGGTAAACCCAGAACTGCCCACAGATGATAACCTCAGCATCTCGTATATACGGTACTGATATCAATACCAAGTCTGCAGCACTGAAACCAACCCTTTGGTCCAACTGGTCCATAACTCTGTTTATGCTTCACACAAACTTCCCCCTAACCCTCTTCATTGAACTCAATCAGCATATCCTTTGCATCCTTTTTCCATCCTGCTTACCTGGGTTCTTCTTTAAATACATCCATGCTATTTGCCTCAACTACTCTAGTGTATTCCACAATCTAACCACTGTTTCTGGTTAAATAAATTTCTTCTGAGTTACCTATTGGATTTATTACTGGCATCTTTAGTTTTGAACTCTTGTGCATTGTTAATGTATTTCATCAATTTATTTGAAATTCTTGGAAGGAAGAATCACAGCTCAAAACTTGCTCACTGGTTTCAAGGGAAAACCCTTGCTTGCCCGGCTCCTCCTCATCCACCTCTATTCCTTCTTGATCGTCCCTGCCTGCATTTCTCTGCACTGTCCTTTCAACATCATCACTGGTCAGCATTCAATCTTCTTCCTCAGCCTTGCCAGTGAGAAGCATTATGGCAGCAGCTGATATAGTACTACCAGCGATTGCTTTAAAAAAAGAATGGATGTAACTTACAACAGCAAAGACATAGAGGAAACGTAATCTTAGAACAAATGACACAACAGCTGAAGCATTGTAGCAAAAAGTACATTACTAACTTTTCAGCTTGAGAGTAACAAGTCACCACTACAACATAAAATGCATTCTCCATCAATTGATATATTGTCCCACTCTTTTTAAAATGCTCTGTTATCCAACTGAGCAATAATGTCACAAAGTTGTACTTCCTTTGTAAGAAAAGGTATACTGAGAATCATTCTGTAACCCTCGATTACCTCACTCCTTTCTGGTTATTATTTTTGCCGCCTTGCTTTGTTCCCTTGGGCTGTGCTTTTCTTTTGCTCCTGATGAAATCCCATTCAAAACAACCAAACCTTTTCATTCATATGCTGATTGATTGATTGGTTTGATTTTCTTAATTTTCTTATTTTTGAGTTCTTTCATGCCATCTCACCTTTACAGAAGCTAATGGTATTTCTTGCCATTTCCAAACCAGTCTCATGATCCACGAATGAATGTTTCTTGGACTAACTAAGGTTAGTTACTTTTATTACAGAAGTGGATTTCACCCATACTTTACCAGAGTGAGACCATTCTGCAATGTGAGGTACACATTAGTCTCGCTGTGATAGCAGTCTGTGACATATTAGTGTCATTTTTGAGGGGTTTTTTGCAGCCAGTAATTGCAGGACATTTTTTGAAATTGAGCTGTGAATTTTACTTTGACGCACTAAGCAGCATCCCAGCCACTGGATTATGGTGCTCAGAGGGCTTCAGTTAGAATTCTACACCTAACAGACACCTGCACCAGCTACTGTTGGTGTATTTAATCTTCGTGTCTGGAAGACAGCATTGAGATGCAGTAGTTGGAGACAGAAATTTTAATAATTGTTTCTTTGACCTCCTAATATCATCATCTAGGTGTGCTAAAGACTTCCATTGTGTGGTGGTTTCTGTAATCTGTCTGTTCCTAATGAGCAGACTATAATGTTGGACCTGAAACAGGGCAACATGGTATATTGAGATGAGAAAATATATAAACGACCTGTTACAGATGTTTGACTTTTTTTCATTGTGTTGCAGGTTGCTGCAGAAGAGGAAGGAGACTGCTCATAAAATGAGGGTTCAAAATTTCTACCACCAGCTCCTCTGGTACATTACATTTTGTGACAGATCTGTTCTCAAATAGATTCAGTGTAGATACCATTGATATTCTCACTTTTCGGAAAGGATAGCCATCTCTCTGCTTACTCAATCACCTTAGACTCTATCACTTGCACTACCCTCTTTATACAACACGCCTGCTTATATATTTGGCAAATGAAAATTGACTATTTTCCACTAGCATAGACAACAATTGTAGCGATGCCACTTAAACGGTCCTAAGCAAACCAAATATTTCAGACAGGTTAAACAGTTGTTCAGAATCGTCTTCCATTCTCCCCTGTCCACTGCTATTTTCCTGCAGCACTAGTTGTTATGCATTTAAACGGTCTAATTATTACTATAAATGAAGCTGATTATGTAGAAGAACAGATATAAAATTTAGCCATTCGCAGTTGTAATATATTTGAATCATTTCTTTATTAAACATTAATTTTTGAAAGATGTCTACAAATACCACAATGATAATTCAGGATCTTTAAAATTGACCAGGATAGTTTTATGTTTAGGGTTAGGAAATGTTCTTAATGATCTCATGTTACACCAGCTATGACTTAAAGCAGGCAAATTGATTATAGTCCATTGATAGCAGAGGGAACTATAAATAAACACAGGAAATTTTTATCGGAGAGAATCACTGGTTGGTGCTGCTTGTTGTCAGTGATTTAATAGGTCATAGAGGTTTATAGCATGGAAACAGGCCCTTCGGCCCAACTTGTCCATCTGCCTTTTGTTTTAAATCCCTAAGCTAGTTCCAATTGTCTGCATTTAGCCCATATCCCTCTAAACCCATCTTATCCATGTAACTGCCTAAATGCTTTTTAAAAGACAAAATTGTACCCACCTCTACTACTACCTCTAGCAGCTTGTTCCAGACACTCAATGGGTGCTAGTTTTTGTTGTATATTGCGCCCATGAAGCAAGGTACTGCAGTCATTCGTAAATTTGGATTATAATTTCACTTTTAGTGAAGCTGCCTGGACTCCTTTGGATTTGTTCGCATTGGTGGTGGATAGCTTCCCAACCAGTCAAAAGAGAATCTTCTGGAAGGTTGTTCTGCTGTTACCAAGTGATGAAGGATATGGACTCAGCGATACCAACAGGTTAAAATAAGCTCTGAACACACTAACTCTGAATGTTTGTATTAAGTATTTTTTTTAATGTCGACAGTGTTGCTGACCTAAAGGTATTGTACCATTGAAAAAGTCATCAGCTGCCTGGGCTAGTTTCCTAGCCAAACTGCGCAGACAACTCAGCGCTAGAAGAGAAAATAATTTTACTCATCATTAAATGGTTGGTTATGAAGATAATGCATGTGGTCTTGATGTAGATTGTGCTCTCACCTGGTCAGTCAGGGACCTGTACAGGCTCCAGAGGAACCAAATGTGAAAATATGTTTGTTGAGGGTGTGACTCCTTCTTGAGTTCCTCTGTCTCTGGAATCTCAGCACACTTGCAGCAAAGAGGCAGTGGGGGATGGTTTTTCATCTTCATTTGATTTTTTTCCTTGTTACTGTTGTCAGCTGGCATGTAGGAAGGCCATATGTCAGCTGGGGCTGGTGACTGTCTTGTTTCTCCACCTCACCAGAAAGCTTTGGCTTTTGCTGCATATCACACCATTAGCGCTCCCCATCTCAGAAGGTTAGGGGGCGTGGAGTTGGGGGTAAGGTGTTAGCGTGGATAGAGGATTGGTTATCTAATAGGAGGCAGAGAGTTGGTATCAATGGGTGCTATTCTGATTGGCGGTTGGTGACTAGTAGAGTGCTGCAGGGATCAGTGCTGGGGCCTCAGCTATTTACCATTTATATAGATGATTGGGAGGGGGGGGCTGAGTGTAGGGTGATGAAATTTGCTGATGACACGAAGATGAGTGGAAAAGCAAATTGTGCGGAGGGTGTGGAAAGTCTGCAGAGGGATCTGGATAGGCTGAGCGAGTGAGCGAGGACCTGGCAGATCAGCCAATGTTAGCAAGTGTGAAGTTATCCACTTTGGCAGAAATAATAGTAGGAGGGATTACTATTTAAAGGGCGAAAAGCTGCAGCATGCTACGGTGCAGAGGGACTGGGGGGTCCTTGTACATGAGTTGCAAAAACCCAGTCTGCAGGTGCAGCAGGTGATCAAGAAGGCGAATGGAATGCTGGCCTTTATAGCGAGGGGGATAGAATATAAAAGCAGGGAGGTCTTGCTGCAACTGTACAGGGCACTGGTGAGGCCGCAGCTGGAGTATTGTGTACAGTTTTGGTTGCCGCACTTGCGCAAGGATATTTTGGCCTTGGAGGGAGTGCAGAGGAAGTTCACTAGGCTGACACCGGAGATGAGGGGGTTGGACTATGAAGAGAGGCTGAATAGACTGGGTCTGTACTTGTTGGAGTTTATAAGGATGAGGGGGGATCTTATAGAGAAGTATAAGATAATGAAAGGGATGGATAGGGTAGAGGTAGAGAGATTCTTCCCGCTCAGAAAGGATAGCAGGACTAGAGGGCACAGCCTCAAGATAAGGGGGGGGGGGGCAGTTTAGAATGGAATTGAGGAGGAACTTCTTCAGTCAAAGGGTGGTGAATCTCTGGAATTCTCTGCCCGTTGAAGTGGTGGAGGCTACCTCGCTAAATATATTTAAGTCACAGGTAGATAGGTTTTTGGTAGGCAAGGGAATTAAGGGTTATGGGGAGAAAGTGGGAAAGTGGAACTGATCCACTTCAGATCAGCCATGATCTTATTGAATGGCAGGGCAGGCTCGAAGGGCTAGATGGCCTACTCCTACTCCTATTTCTTATGTTCTTATCTCCCCCTCCAACATTGCAGCTGAAGCAGGAAACTTAGTGTAATGAAAGAAATCAAATGTTTGCAGACCAGTGCCACTGCACAGATACTAATAGGCCACACTGAAAAGTAACTCTGAAAATAACCTTAAATGGGTGGAGTAGAATGTCAATAAAATTCACCATCCAGTGGGAAAACTCCATGTGGTAACCTGGTTTGAAATATATTTTAAGGGCATTTTTCTGGATCTCTATCCAGTTGCACTGGATCATGATGCAGAGAATATTAGAAATTTGGAAACAAGAACAGAAACTGACCTGCTGAGTTTCTGCAGCATTTTCTGATTTTGTTGCAGATTCCAGCATCTGCAGTATTTTACTTTTTATTATATTGTAAAATTGGACATGCTCCGACCTGCCCAAGTGCAGACTGAAGGAAAGTATCCAGCTGAACCATTATGACAATGCTACTTGAACTGAAACAGTAACCACTAAAACATTTTAACTCTTGTTAAAATGGGTAGGATTCAAGGATGGAAACCTTGTCTCTTTTTTCAGCTCCAGCATGGAGAGCGAACTCCAAGCTTTAAGTGTTCTCACTGTATCCGGCCTGAGATCAGCAAACTCAGTCAGACCTTGGATCATCTTGTCGGTGTGGTAGTAATGTGCTACTTCTACCAGCTTTGACACTGGGGATGTGTCGTTGCTGAAAAATATTGAAGTTTATGCACAAAACGTAACCTTGTGAAAGAGCAACGTAGGGTGTCATGAGCACACTTGACTATTGGATCAATTCCACATTCTGACACTGAAATTCACAATCTAATTATAAATATTGCTGGTGACTGGACCACTGGAGCAGGTTACCAGCTGGTAATGTCTTTCATGCTAATGCAGCCAGGTGGTGTCTGTGCATCAGCATCTCACACACTAATGATTAAAATGCCACTGAGCGCGGAACTCGGTTGCAGCAATACTCAGAACATATTATGTAAGTTACTATGATATTTTTAATTTTAAACTATCTTGAAAACAAGAAAATTAATTGAAAAAATATTCCTGTTAAATACTTTTTTTAAGAACCTTGATCGATTGGCTGAAAACAAAATTTCAAGGAAGTGAAAGGGTGGATGATCCATCCGATGATGCTGACAACATCATTCAGACACACTTATGCAAAGCAGTGAGCAGCAATGAAGTGGCTGATGTATTTGTGCACATTTGTGTGAAGGTAAGTGCCTTGTGCACATATCTTTGTAAAGGCAAGTATTGTATAAAGGTTACAGCTTTTTCAAAGTTGACTTGAAAAGATCCAGTACCCTATAAACGTTCTTTCAAAAATTACATTTGTCTGATTCGCACCTATTAACGATCTGTGGTTTTGTTGACCAGGTGACCAAAGGCCCTTTGAGTGACACAGCTGTGGATGCAATGGAACAACGGAAAGAACTGCTGGGAACATCTGCTCTGATCCTCTTGTTACCAGCTCGAGAAGGTGGCACAGACCAGGATGAGGAGGAAGTCTACTGGCTCTCTGCTATGCTTCAAGTTAGGCAACTTTTACAAGCTAAACCTTTAAATCCTCCAGTTCCACTGGTTGTCCTTGTTCCCAGAGAGGAAAGCTCATTGAATGAGGAAGAGGTGATAGAAGGTAAGATCTGGTGCCAACATTTAATAACCACTGTAAGTGTAACAATGAAAGCTGGAATCCTGAACTTTTAAAGTGGGATTTTTGCATTAAGATCATGTATTTCAACAATTATAAACATGAAAAATTCATGGGCAGGTAGATTTAAAACTCCATTTAATTTTTTACAAAGGGTTCAGCCAACATATCTAGTTTAGTCACTTCTGCCATTATTGTCTCTTGTGTGAAATTCAAACTAGAAATGTATTTATTTGTAAGATCTATCTGATTTCTGGATAAGATGGTGCTTTTCTAGTCCTGCCTTCTGTGTTTTGCCATTTTGAGTCTGATGTGCTGCATCTAGTGCTAACCTACTTACTAATTTCTCTACTTCACAATGTACGATTACTTCTGGCTTTGATGTGCAGCAGCCTGTAGAATCTGCTAGTAGTACTCAGGCTGGCTATCTTGTAGTATTGGTCAACTTTAAAAGAGGCTGGAGAAGTCATTTGTTGTTTTCAGACAGATGGTCTCCTAGTACTTCATAGAACAGGTGGATCTGAGATGGAGGAGAGTGGAGCGGTGAGCTGTGTTGAAGATGTGAAGAGAGACAGTGAGCTGTGACTGCAATTGCAGAATGTGGCTCAGTCCCAGCTGCTCGAAATGTGCAACAGTGGGAGAATTGAGCATAAAACTATTTAAGAACCTTGGAGAAAAAAAAGCATGTTAAGATGAAGGGGATCTTAGAAGGGTTTGAGGGTGGACTATTAATGGTGCAAGATGATGGCATTGTTTTGAAAGAGTTGGCCTGACAGCCTCAAGAAGTTTGGGACTAAAAAGTGTTCAGAGCTGGATTGAAATAATGTTGAGTGAGGAATTGAAAAAGTCTGAAATTAGGGGAAGGAAATAACATTGCTTGGAGAATTATATTCCGTTGGGAGGGAATTAGAAATAGTGATTGTTGAAAGGGAGAGCCTTTTCAGTTTGTTTAACTCTGACGTTTTCCATGGGTGGCACTGTGGTTAGCAGTCCTGCCCCACAGCACCAGGGACCCAGGTTCAATTCTGGCCTTGGGTGACTGTGGAGTTTGTATATTCTCCCCATGTCTGTGTGGGTTTCCTCTGGATGCTCCAGTTTCCTCCCATACTCCAAAGATGTGTGGGTTAGATTGATTAACCATGTTAAATTGAGTCTTAATATCAGGGGGATTAGTGGAATAAATACATAGGGTTACAGGAATTGGTGTGGGTGGGAGTGTTATCGGTGCAGGCTCAATAGGCCAAATGGCCTCCTTCTGCACTGTAGGGGTTCTAGATTGGAAAATGGCTAATGTTACGCCGTTGTTTAAGAAGGGTGCCAGGCAAAAGGCGGGGAATTATAGGCCGGTTAGTTTAACGTCTGTGGTAGGTAAAATGTTAGAATCCGTCATTAAGGAGGAAATTGCGAGGCATCTTGAAGGGAATTGCTTGATAGGGCGGACGCAACACGGTTTCATTAAAGGGAAGTCGTGTCTGACAAATTTACTGGAGTTCTATGAGGATGTGTCTAGGGCAGTGGATAGAGGAGAGCCGGTGGATGTGGTATTTCTGGATTTTCAGAAGGCGTTTGACAAGGTACCTCACAAGAGGTTATTGCAGAAGGTCAGGGGACATGGAGTTGGGGGTAGGGTGTTAGCGTGGATAGAGGATTGGTTGTCAAATAGGAGGCAGAGAGTGGGGGTCAATGGGTGCTATTCGGATTGGCGGTTGGTGACTAGTGGGGTGCCCCAGGGGTCGGTGCTGGGGCCTCAGCTATTTACCATTTATATAGATGATCTGGAGGAGGGAACCGAGTGCAGGGTGTCGAAATTTGCTGATGACACCAAGATTGGGGGAAAGGCAAATTGTGCGGAGGGTGTGGAGAGTCTGCAGAAGGATCTAGATAGGCTGGGCGAATGGGCCAGGAAATGGCAAATGGAATTTAATGTTGGCAAGTGTGAGGTGGTCCACTTTGGTAGGAAGAATGGTAGGAAGGACTATTACTTACGTGGCGAAAAACTGCAGCAGGCGACGGTGCAGAGGGACCTCGGGGTCCTTGTGCATGAGTCGCAAAAACCCAGCTTGCAGGTGCAGCAGGTGGTCAGGAAGGCGAATGGGATGCTGGCCTTCATAGCGAGGGGGATTGAATATAAAAGTAGGGAGGTCTTGCTGCAGCTGTATAGGGCATTGGTGAGGCCGCAGCTGGAGTACTGTGTGCAGTTTTGGGCGCCGCACCTGCGCAAGGATATTTTGGCCCTGGAGGGAGTGCAGAGGAGGTTTACTAGGCTGATACCGGAGTTGAGGGGATTGAGCTATGAGGAGAGGCTGAATAAACTAGGCTTGTACTCGTTAGAGTTTAGAAGAATGAGGGGAGATCTCATTGAGACGTATAAGATGATGAATGGGATGGATAGGATAGAGGTGGAGAGACTCTTCCCGCTCAAAAAAGACAGTAGGACTAGGGGGCACAGCCTCAAGATAAAGGGGAGGCGGTTTAGAACGGAGTTGAGGAGAAACTTCTTCACTCAAAGGGTGGTGAATCTCTGGAATTCTCTGCCTGTTGAAGTGGTGGAGGCTGCCTCGCTAAATATTTTTAAGAAGCGGGTTGATGGGTTCTTGATAAGAGATGGGATTAAGGGTTATGGGGAGAGGGCGGGAAAGTGGAACTGAGCCACAACAGATCAGCCATGATCTTATTGAATGGCGGGGCAGGCTCGAAGGGCTAGATGGCCTACTCCTGCTCCTATTTCTTATGTTCTTATGTTCTTATTTAACCTGAAGTTGTGAAGTTCCACTACTAATGTTGCTCAGAGGATCCTCACTCTTGTATCTTATCCATCATTCGTTCTGCCCACCAAAAATCCAGATATCAGCGCCGATCAGAATGCATTGTTTTGAATTTCATAAACTCTTCATGTGTCTTGTATTACAGGAGCTATATATAGCTCAATTAGGCTATCGCACTGATGGGAGACGTTTTAATGGAACTTTTATGCAATTTATATACAAGTTATTGATAACATTTATTTTGCATGAAGGTCTAAAGCTTGAAGCGCTAGTGGCTACTCATCTCGTGTCTGAATTTTTGATTGTTCTGATCCCAGGAAAAAGCAATTATCTTCAGGGATCAAACAAGGTAACATTTTTCATTATTAAATGGGTTACAGACCTCCTTGGTTAGCTTGACATGATTGCGAATTAGTAGAGCAGCATCTTAGCTGTTTGCTTTCCACTCAGGAGAAATTTCTTTGCTAGAGAATGGGCAGAATATGAAATTAGCTGCCATGCAAGTGGTGGAAATAGATGGCATAGGTACAAGAGAAAGCTAGATAAGTGTATGAGAGAGAAAGGGCATGAAAAGGATATACTGATGGGGTTATATGAAGAGGGATGGGAGGAGCTCACGTGAATAAAACACTGACATAGACCGGTTGGGCTGCATGGCCTCTTTCTGTGCTGTAAATAGTTTGTAATACTTTGCAACGATTATCACTAAAGGTTTAATTCAAAGACCCTGACTCAGAAAATAATGTTGCAGTTTTGTCTTAAAACGTGAACTTCCAAGTCCTGTTCTGACAAATGCCATCCAATATCTTATTCTTTGAAATTAAAATAAGTCTCATCTTTCTGGACATGGATGTCAGCATTAGGCTATGTATCCCAGGTAACAAAATTCAGGATTTAGACTGTCCTTCCATATCTAGAGTAGAATGGTGTCTAGTTATAAGATGTTAAGAATTCAGTAAATATGGCCTAAATCCTGTGGCCTCTCCCCTATAGGATTGAGGCACCAATGGGATCTTGATCAGTTGGGCCACTGAGCTGACGAATAGCAGATGGAGTTTAATTTAGATAAATGCAAGGTGATGCGTTTTGGTAAATTGCACCAGGGCAGGACTTAGTTAATGGTACAGCAGTGGGGAGAGTTACAGAACAAAGAGATCTAGGGGTACATGTTCATAGCTCCTTGAAAGTGGAGTCACAGGTGGACAGAATGGTGAAGAAGGCATTCGGCATGCTTGGTTTCATAGGTCAGAACATTGAATGCAGGAGTTCGGATGTCTTGTTGAAGTTGTACAAGATATTGGTAAGGCCACACTTGGAATACTGTGTACAGTTCTGGTCACCCTATTATAGAAAAGATATTATTAAACTAGAAAGAGTGCAGAAAAGATTTACTAGGATGCTACTGGGACTTGACGGTTTGAGTTGTAAAGAGAGGCTGGATAGACTGGGACTTTTTTCTCTGGAGCGTAGAAAGCTGAGGGGTGATCTTATAGAGGTCTATAAAATAATGAGGGGCACAGATCATCTAGATAGTCATATTTCACACACAGGGTGGTGAATGTCTGGAACAAGTTGTCAGAGATAGTAGTAGAGTACAATTTTGTCTTTAAAAAAAAACATTTAGACAGTTACATGGGTAAGATGGGTATAGAGGGATATGGGTCAAATGCGGGCAATTGGGATTAATTTAGGGGTTTAAAAGAAAGGGCAGCATGGATAAGTTGGGCTGAAGGGACTGTTTCCATGCTGTAAACCTCTATAACTCTAAGTTCTGTTCCATTACATAATGTGCTTAACTTAGCTCTCTTTGAAATGGACTAATCAGCTTCCCAAGAAAGAAAGCCACCACCAGGGAAACCAGGAATGGACAATAAATGCAACAATACCTGCAAACTAACATGTAGAACAAAATAATCCAATTTGAATAAATATGATCGATTGCAGAACATTATTTAAATATAGCTCCTCTGTGATCTGCATCACTTGGACTATTTGAATTTCTTGTTTTGTTGCATCAGGTTTGCCTCATTCAAAAGAACTGGGGTCTAATTCCAGGATTCAATCTCTGCACAGCTGGCCTGAGGCAACAGTTTGTACTTGAAATGATTCTGTGTAATGCCAGACCATTGAAGAGCCATTGTTTGAAGGGTTCTTTTATCTGAACAAGAGTTTATATTTTTTAAGTTCAGTTTTACCCCTGGCTGAAAAATAAATACTGTTTAGCAAAAGATTACTCAATAATGGTGGTGTGGAATTTGTGTCATGGCAAGTTTTTCTTCAATCATTGTCTCTCCCCATCTTTTTCACAACAAACAGACTACATGGAAAATAATGTTGTGTGCCATGTTTCCAGTCCTTTGCAGAGTGTTATTTTTGTCACTTATTTTACAGTGAGATTTAAACACATGGGTGTAATTTCTTTTAGGTCTCTGAAGCTGTAAGGTGGTTGGCCTCACGTTGCCCGTCACCACCGGAGGTCTGCTGTCAGACTCTAATGCAATTCATTGAAGACGGGCTGTGCCGAGAGTTCAGTGACCAGTTTTACCATGATAAAACCGAAAGGCAGCTGGCTGCATTGCCTTCCCAGGACCCCAGCTCCATCATTGAGTATTACAATGATGTGCTGCGTTTCCTTTCAGAAGTGGTGTCCTCTGAACAACTGTACAATCTTTCCTGGCCAGTGGCTGAATTTTCTGGACCTGCTGCTCATGAAATACTGGCGCACAAAGAGTGGAATTCTAATAACCATCTGACCTGGCTAAAAAAAGCTGTGCTATCTTTTCAGTTGCCGGTGATGGACCGACCTCCCTTGCATGGTATGAACATAATCCTGTGAGATAATTTTACTCTGTGTTGGTGATCTCATCATTTATATTACGGCAATAATTGTTTTCTGTTCCTCATAGCTCCGTGGGCTAAGGTCTATGATATGATCTTCCACTACGTATCTCAAGTGCCAGTATCACAGCAAACTTGTCCACTGCTGCTTTCGAGGATTCAACATCTCCTTAATCAAGTTTACAGCAAATGGAAAGAAAATTGTCCCTTGATGTTGGAAGTCACGATAGATGAGGGGCCTTCGGTTTCAGAAATACCTTGGGATGAAATCATTGCCATTTGCATTGACCATCGATTGAGAGAATGGAGGTCCCCAAACATGCCCTGTGTTGCAGGTTAATCACGTTTCAATTTTTCATTTTCATTCTAGAGTGGACTGATTTTTGTAGAATTACAGTAAGTTGTGGTGATGAGGAGGGTACACAAAGCCATGAGAATTTTATTTATCTCTGGTTTTATGGGTTTGGAAACTGAATTCTGATGACATTGGCTGAAATCACATCCATTTGAGGGCAGAATGTTTTGCACTTTTGGTTTGCTGTGGAAGATAGAAGATGATTGGATCACCAAACATGATTCAAAGAAATTGGGAAAAAGAAGTGCTTTGAAAAACCTATTGATGAAGGAAAGGCAGTGCATGTTGTGTAAATAGATTTTCAAGAAGCAATTGTTAAGGTATCGCATAGGCTTGTTGATGAAAGTCAAGTGGTTCTGTACTAAAGTGAGTGTGGAGACTCGGATAGAAAACAGATTGAAGAGCAGAAAACAGAACTATGGCTAATGGGATTTGCCCTGGACTGAAGGGCTATAAACAGTGGTGCTCTCCATGTTGGAAACATTGCTCCTTTTCATATGTAGATGAGCTAGACTTGAATATGGAAGCATAAAAATTGGAGCATGGTAAACTGTGAAGAGTACATTAATAATTGCAGGAGTAACTTGGGCACACATGTCTGATGAAATTGAATGTGTAGGGTATTTCCTAAATGTTTTTAATAGGTTTATACAACTAAAAACAGTAATAAAGTTGACAATTCACTTTATTACCAACAAAACATTTGTCCTGAATAGTCTAATTAACTGTACAGAATAGCACAAACTCACCCTGCATTCAAAACTTACTGTGGAGAAAATTAAGAAAAATCTTGAAGATGGATTCTCCAAACCTGTTATTGCATGTACCCCTACTCACTCCAAATTATCCTTTTCATAACATAAGAATACAAGTAGGAGTAAGCCAACTGCTTTTCAAGCCCACTTCTCCATTCATTAAGGTTATGGTTGAACTTGTACAAAAAGTCCACTTCCTTCCCCCAGCCCCATTTCCCTTGATTCTGTAAACAATCCTGTCATGTATGGCATCCCTTGCTGTGCTGAAAGGTTTTTTAAAAACTTCTCATCAGCAGCTTTGCAAAAGGCTTTCAAGAACACGGAAACTTTGTATTCAAGGAAATGATTTGAATAGTTCTGTGTATTATGATTTTGTATTGTTAAAAGTCAGGCAATGTAAAAATACGAATATTTTTACGAAAAGATACATTGTGGCAGAAAGAATAAGGAGGACATGAACTCTAAATGTAAAATATTAGAACTATTGAAGAGCAGAGAATTGGGAAGTCAGGTACATAATATTTATAAGTGGGAGGTTGGCCTTTTTTATAAGTATATGGGATCCTGATTTTTACCAGAACTGAGTATAAAAGCAAAGAGGCATAACTACAGCTGTGTAAGTGATTAGACTATAGTTAATAACTGTCACCAGTTTTGAAGTACCATACTACAGAAAAGGCGTGACGGCCATGGGGAGAATATAGAACAGATTCATCAAAATGATATCAGGAATAAGGAACTTTTGTTCTGAAGTGACTTTGGACAAACTAGGCCTCCCTATAAAAATGGACAAAATTAAAAGATTTGATAGAGGTGTTCAAAATTGGGAAATTTTGATCAGGAAAGAATCGATAACTCATAGGCTTAAATTCAAATTTAAATGTAGAGGGACGTTGGGATATTATATGCCTGACTCCACACCAGTGGATACAGAACCTGTAATTTTTTTGAAAGATTAAATATTTTTAAAAGAGCAATGTTAAAGGAATTGGGGAAAGGACAAGAGAAAGTGAGACCAAGCCAACAACTCTTTCTAAGATTCTATGTGAATGGTCTCCTTTTGTGTTGTAAGTTTACGATCAGTTTGCTTGTAGAAACTCACTCACCAGAGAGAGCTTTAACTATTTTCTTAATAGCTATCTGAATGGCAAGTGTCTGAAAGAAAATTACTTTTTTGGGGCAAATAATTAGGCACTTACAAGTTTCAGGATATTTCTCGAAGGGCCAAATGGCTTGCTTCCGATACTGATTCATATGTCCATCCCAGCCTCAGATAGTATCAAAGCATGACTCATAGTTTTATTCCTGTTATTTGCAGAGAAGTATGACGTTTTTGAGCAGAACGTACAAATATACGAATTAGGAACAAGAGTCCCACATTTGGTCCCTCCAGCTTGCGCTGTATTCAATAAGACCATGTTGATCTGATTGTAATCTCAGCACTGCATTCCTGCTTACCACCTTTCACCCTTTTATTAAACGAGAATCTATCTAACTCAATCTTAAAAATATTCAAAGACTCTGCTTCCACTGCCTTTTGTGGAAGAGTCCCAGAGCAATGACTCCTGACTTCAGAGTGTAATTGACCTGGAATAGACCAGGTTCCCTTGCCCATACAATTTAGATATGGATCCTTTTCTAAATTTTGTGATGAGAAAACGAAATAAAAACAGAGGAATTCCTTTTATTGGAGTTAAATGTACACATCTCGGTCTGCTCCTCATTAATACCTTTTATTATCAATTTTCAGAAGCTGTAAGTGAAGATGGTCAGATCCTGGTCTACTATTTCCAGGATGATCTGAAGAAATACAAATGTCCTGCATTGTGGGAACAGGCACGAGCAAATACCCAAATGGAAATCCAAGAAGCCTCTCGCAGGTAAAGGGACAAAACAGTAAAATAAAATTTACTTCCTGTTCTGAATACTACTACTGTATGAGCTGCATTGTTCAGATTGTAGTTCATGTGACAATGAATTTTTAAAAATTTAGGACTATTTGCATGTGTTCTCTTCTCATGCATTTCAATTTGTTTCTTGAAATTATAGTTTTGCAAATGTTGATTAAATTGATTTATTTTCCCTTTGTTTTTTGAAATGGCATTATGCCTTCTGTGTTATCCATGTGTGACCTTACCTCACTCCATCGTACTGTTCACAAGATTTTTTTTAGTTTAAATGAACAAATGGAAACCATTCTGGGAACTGTATTCTATTTGGTAGATGAATCAGAATTACTTTACCAATTTATGATGCTCTACCTAGTCCATACATGAAAAATTGATAATTGGAATGAGGGCGATGAAGGAGGGAAGATTGTCTTTGCATGCCAAGTAAAAATTATGGAGTCCTTTGAAGCTTTGTATCTGAATTTTAACGGTTTTATTCTTGTGCATCATCTGCATTGAGAACTGGATGAAGACAGATTAGAGACTGAACAGATTCCTTAAACTTGTTGTAATGCAGCTTGCAGATTTTGATGTTCTTCTGTGTCAAGCCAGTGCAGAGTTGGGGCCTCCACAAGTACCACAGTACAAGATGAGCTGAAACATATTTTGATCAGCGTGGGCAGTTGAAGCTGTCTTGGGCATATTCGTGATCTTGCTTGTAACAACATAAATCTGGGAGAAGTTACAGTTACATTGATTTAGTTACAGTCAAGTTCAGTGGTTTTTGATTTTCATTGAAAATTAAAATGAATTGTTTGTGTTTCTACAAATTACTAATGAAATGAATCTTGGTCAGTAGCGTAATGAAGTAGAATTTGTCATCTGCAAGGTCAGTCATTTCACAAACAACCCCAGAATCTTATTTAATAAAAATGGACAAGATGTAGAGTTTACATAAACCAGGAATCTAGTCATGACACAGTTCTGCTCAATAATGGATTGTATAGTTACAATATTTATAAGTTATTTAACCCCACTGTGCGTGATTGAAAGACATTATGCATTTAGTGAAGGCTACTAAACAGATGGAGACTGCCCATAAGAGGGATCCAGGAGCCATTTTGATATGCAGTGCTTTGAGGATTGATAGCTTGAGATAGTCAGCCCCGTGGGGGGGTGCAAATTGATGAAATGGAATTGCTTACGTAATGGCTGGCAAAAGAGTCAAATGATCTGAAATTTCAGGTAGGTGTTGTCAATGTGTCATCTTGTCTGATTATCTGTGTGACATCACACATGTTGTATTTGTTTGAAGTTAAACTAAGATAAGATGATTGCACATTTGTATTGTGAGGACCAGCAGTCCAGATTCTGGGTGGTTTGGATGAGGAGGGATAAATAGGTTTTATTGGGCCTAGTGGGCTTTTGTTGCCCCAATAATTTATTTGTTTAAGGCAATCGCACGATGAAATGTTTGCTTGTAACAATTGCTCAGCGTGACCCATTTACCAGTTAGATCCCAGCTTTTGTTCATGAACCAGAAATGAGCCAACATAGATAATGACGGGCAAACAATGGGCATTTTATAAATGGTTCAGTCATTGTATACTGTGCAAACTTTCAGTAACAGGCTTCAATATGTTGAAAGTTACTTTTGTAATCCAGCAAATCTTCCCTTCAACTGAGGGGTGATGGGTAGAGTAATATAATTTTTAAAAAATTCTTTCATGGCATGTTGGTGTCACTAGCTGGCAAATATTAATTGTGATAATGTCACTGGACTAGTAATCTGGAGGCCAAGGCAAATTCTCTGGCGACATGGTTTCAAATCCCACCATTGCAGCTGGTGAAATTCAAATTCAATCAATAAATTCTGGAATTGGAAACTAGTCTTGGTGTCCACTGAAACTGTCATTGTTTGTTCATTCATATTCTTTAGGGAAGGAAATCTGCAATCCTTACCTGATTTGGCCTGACTCCAGGTTTGGGTTTGACTCCAGACCCACAACAATGTGGTTAACTCTTAAACATATTCTGAAATGGCCAGGCAAATCACTTTGTTCAAGGGCATTCAGGATAGGCAACAAATGATAGTGTTGCTGGCAATGCCCCAGCCCATGAAGGAATAAATACCAAAATTCCCATAAATGTTGTTTATATTTCCTCATACTGTTTTCCAGGTCGTCACAGAAACAGGGATACTCTTCGATTAAGCAGAGATCAGAGTGTAAATCATATACTGTGAAGGTCAATCCTGAAGAAAGGCTTCCAGACAGGACCGTTTCTGCTCTGGATATCACCCGTACTTCTACAGCAGCAGAACTTCTACCAGAACGACTGTTTTCAGAAATTGAAATGGAAAGAGAAGAGAATAGGAGGTACAATAATGGAGAAATGTGGAAAACAAAGAGCGTGCTTTCTGTAAATGATGTAGTTTATAAGGGTGCAGAACAAATTAGTGAGTCAGACCTTAGGGTGGAAATTAAGTAATAAACTCTTCCAAATGGTAGTGATAGCTCTTCCACAATCTTCTCTCTCATTTGGCAAAGAAAGGAATCTCCAGGAGTTTAGTTGGGGGAAGTCTGAAGTTTACTGGGTACTGTGTGATTAAGGTTTAGTCTAAAACAGGCCCCCAGAGCTGGTTTGAAAATGACGGTCAAACAGTTAAGTTGTTAGCTAATAGGACTTTTAGTCCAAGAGCAATGGGTTCAAATCCCATATGATTTTTAAAAAAAACTTTTTTTAACCAAAAGGTGTCCCTAAACTAGATATTACAATCAATTCTCTTCTGAGTTCATTGGGAGTTGGGAATCTTGTTTACTGTATTTCCTGATTATATATTTTCATCTGAATCATCCGAAGTTTGTTTACAGAGGAAACAGTTGAAAATAACTGGTAGACTAGGTGCAAGAACTTGCAGTTGTTTAAGTGCTGCACAGACCTAAAAATGGGTAGATTGAACTTTATTGTTAGTATTGCTGAAAAAGACATTATTGAAGCTTTTCATCTTGCACTCAGCATGACAGATTGCAAGAATACCAAATGTGAAGGGGATAACAATTTGCACTTCATGAGAACAGAGTGCTGATTCATTGGCAAGTCGAATCACTGCCATTCTCTGGTTCATTCCCAAGGGTTGCCTATGCCTTGACCAGAGTCACCTTGTCTGGTTTGAATTTAAACAAAGTTTGATGGTTAACTGTCAGTCACCAATTAACTGTGTATTCTTCTTGGTAGCGCCTGAACCAATCAGTCCACTTGCCAACCAATCGACACTGTCAAGAATAAATTATTTCCTTTACATTTGGTATTTGTGTGGAATGTCCTGATGAACACAAGGTGTAAAGCTTTGAAGATGTGTTTTTTTTCAGCAATACTCATTCAGTACCACCAAATGATGATTTATTGTTAGTCTCTGTCAAGCAAACTTGTTTATTTTAATGCAGGAAGTGTCCTCCCTAATGTTGTAGCACAAATGAACACAACCTTTCTCATGATTCATTGTTAAAGATTACCATTCAACTGGAAATGCATTTAGAGATAATCTAATGTGTTTATACCATTTCCAGGTGTGAGGAGCAACTGTATCGCTGGCTGGATGAGGATCCTCTGGATTCGATTGCTCTTCCCCTTTACCTCCCACAGACTTTGATCTCTGCTGATGATGTTGTTATTCCCATGCACCAAATTTCTACTCCAGTCACAACACAGGTTTGAGTATTCCTACTATTGCTACTTTGTGAGTTTGATGTATAACAGTTCTTCCGGCTCAGTTGACTTATTCTTGAATCCTGCTCCTATTATTTCTCCGAGATTGGAAATCTGATGGTACCTAATCCTGGTTTTTACATTTTTCTCATCCTAGGAGGTTGATAGTAGTGGACACAGTAAGGACATCAGTATGAATAACTCTGATTGGATGAATGATTCAACGATGACCCTATCAGACAAACTGAAAGAGTTTAAAAGGTTGATCCGAGCTAATCAAGAGGAAGAAATGGTTTGTGAGCGTCACCTGTCCATATTGCTAGATGTAACTGACACATGATGGAAACAGCAGAAACGCCTGTAATTTATGGGTATACAGCACTTGGTGGTTGGGTGCAGCCTCACTGAAGCTTTTACTTGAATGTTTTTCTTCCTTCCATTGCTCCATCATTTGAAATGTGCATTCAGTTTTTGTACAGTCATTAAGATAATGTGATTTAATTTATAACAAAATACTCCAGACAGTTTTTTAATTGGCCTTTATTCCTTGCAGTTCTCCACGTTTTACTACTTTTGCTGCTGGAAGTTTTTTTTTGCAGAAAACGTACTTTACATCTGCAAGTCTTGCCACAATCTAAAAATGTTTTCCTTTTCAATGAAAGGTGTGCGTAATTGTAAGAGTTTGGCACTGTTTCTGTGACCAATTTAAGGACTGAACTGGTGCTGAATGATGAAACCTGCAGGCGAAATAGTGCACCTTAAGCAATAAACATTGGGGAGATTTAGTTAATTGTTCTTTTGGAAAGATTGTGCCTGTGACTTTCTTCATAGAATTAAAATATGGTTTTGATGTGCATCTCAGATCTTTTATCCCATTTTAGAAAGGTAGGAGAGAAAAATCTAAGTTGGATTTTCTTGAGCTGAAGAATCCAAAAGGAACTGAAAAGTTTATCTGTTTGATCCTTTGAAAAACCACAACATGAAAACCATGGTATGAAACCAAGCTCCCAAGAGGAATTTGAAAAGATATTGACTAATGACATATGTACACTTTCTAATTAGGTTTTTAAACAGCTTTTTCCAAGTGTTGGTCACTTCTACCAGCTGTTTCTGGACATTTATTCCTGTTCCTTTCCAGTGAAGGGTTATGTATGTAAAATTCAATTTGTGCATGAATGCTTTAATTGGCATGGAAATTATGTTTTATAATGAATGATGATGCTTTAAGCGTCATTTAAACTTGTTTAAAGTTATATTTACATTCATTTGAAATGATTGGCTGTTGTCTGGTAACAGCCAGAGTTACATGGGACAGGTTCATTATTTGTTTTAAATCATATCTGAGTGGCATGTGTTCTGATATTATTGTGGTAATGTGTGATGTACAGCTCCTGAGAACTGATTGGGAATAAATCTGTAGTAAATGAGGAACTGATATTTCTGCTGCCATAAAAATTAATTCATGAACATCATGCCTACGAGTTTTGTCTCATCACATAACTATTCAGTTCAGGTTTACTGAGTCCTGTGGATGAATTTGTAGAACTGTTCTCTTCAATCAAGCATCCTACGTGTAGCACTGGATACTGGTTTCTGAAATTCATTTGTTTGCAAGAGTTTACTGTTTGTACTTATATTCATTGACTTTGCTTCAGAAATGAAGAAAAATAATGTTTATTCTGCTGCTTCATATGCAAAATGGTTGCTGCAATCCTAAACTTGAACCATCACTTTTTAATTTATTTTTTAATTCCACGTCTGTCTCCTTTTCTCATGGTAAGAAGTCTTACAACACCAGGTTAAAGTCCAACAGGTTTATTTGGTAGCAAACGCCACTAGCTTTCGGGGCTTTGCCCCACCTGACGAAGGGGCAAAGCTCCGAAAGCTAGTGGCGTTTGCTACCAAAGAAACCTGTTGGGCTTTAACCTGGTGTTGAGAGACTTCTTACTGTGTTTACCCCAGTCCACCGCTGGCATCTCCACATCATGACTACCATCCTTTTCTCATGCCATACTTGGCTTTTCTCCATCCTTCATATTTCTGAATTTCATTTAAGCCTACTTCTCTCTGCATCTATGAGCACCTAACCCTGAAACAGGCAGACTGACTTTGTTCCAGCAAATACAAGGTTCAAATATACAGGCATTAGCTGTGCAGATATGATTATAGACATCATATGCCCAACTAATCTCTATCCCTTATTTTCAACCATGTACAATTATGCACATTCTTGATTTCCAATTATTGTGTGGCTAATATATTGAACAATTAGTTAACCCCTTGTGTCCACATGGGCTGTAAGACTTCTCAGCCTTCCATCAAGGCTTCTTAACTCACAGCTAAATAAAGTTCTGTCAGCCCAAACCCTTTTCCAGTGCTTTAGAAAGTTATCTCTTGGGTTCTGAAGAAGAATCTTACTGGATTTGGTAACCATTTCAGTCTCTCCATGCTGCCTAACCTGAGTTTTTACAGCATTTTGGGGTAAAATAGAAACAAAGCTTTTGTCATTTTCACTCACACAAAATAGAATCTTCGTCATCTGTGAAAATTTGATCCTGATTTTCCTCCATAATTGTCATCTTTCTTACCTGGCTTCATCTGTTGTATTTTGGACGGTCTTGTCTTATCTCCCTCGATAGCAACTGCTTCCTGTGACAGCAAATTCACGTGTATGTACAAAAATGACTTGTTTTGTTCAATAAATCTGGATAAAATGATATGTTTGAGTTGGGTTTTGGCTTTAGCTGAATTGTAGCATCATTAATTCTGAGTCTGAAGTCACTCCAGAGACTCAAAACGAGGCTGACAATTATTGGAGGTGCCAACTTTCGGATTGGATGTTAAACTGACCTTTCCTTTTATCATAACATAGACTCCCTACAGTGCAGAAAGAGGTCATTCAGCCTGAGTCTGCACCCACTCTGTCACCCTGCACATTTACAGTGGCTAATCCACACAATCAAAGCTGACAAAGGATCATCAAATGTGAAACTTTGGTTCCAGTTTCTCTCCACAGATGCTGTCAGACCTGCTGAAATGTTCCAGCATTTTCTGCTCTTGACAGATGAGCTAGAAAAAAAATGCCAAACAAAAAGCAAAATGGCTCAAATCACTGACTACACCGTGTAGTGCACTAAAGCTATAGCCTTCACGGGTAACAGACTCACCATTTAGTTGGTAGATGCATGGAAACTCTGCCACTGAAGTCCCACTTCATCCTAACTGACAAAACCACCAATCTTTCATTGTCACTGGTCAGTCTTCCCTTAACAGCACTGGGGAAAATATCACATGGATTGCAAAGGTTCAATAAGAATTAGCTCCACCTTGTCGCAGACAAGTACGAATGGATAATAAATGAGGAAAAATGCAAAGTATAGGAATCAATTTGAACCTTCGCTCTTGTGTTAACTCTCCCAAAAAGCTATATCCCACCGCTCTCCTTTATAGTACACAATATGTTCCTTTTTAAGTGGATATATATTTCCCTTTTGAAATTTACCATTGAATCTGCTTTCACCAACCTCTCTATTCTAGATGACAATTGGCTACACAAAATAAATATCCACCATCACCCTAGTTTATTTTCAACTTTTCCAAACAACTGCTGCGCTTCCTGCCATTGGAAATCAACTGCTTCGTGTCATGTCTTAGCAAATCTCTTCGTTTTGAGTACCTTGATTAAGAATAATAGACCCGAAGTTTCTATTTAGTACCGTTCTAGAAAGTCTAATACACCTTTTCCAAGTGTGGACCAGATTTCCTAAAGTGTGATATACAGAATTAGACTGTATGCCGCAGTGGAGCCTAACCAGTGATTTATAAAGGTTTATAATAATCTTGAAGTTGCAGTCTGCTGCACAATCAAAATGACCCAGAAGCGTGTTTTACAGTTTTTCCGCTTCAGTCCAAAGATGTGCGGGTTAAGTTGATCGCCTATGCAAAATTGCCCCTTAGTGACGGGGATTAGCTGGGTAAATATGAGCCAAATGGCTCTTCTGCACTGTCGGGATTGTATGATTCTGCATTCGAAGATGCCGGTGCACAACTAGGAGGTCTTTATATTACTTCTGTTCATTCTGCACAACAAAAGAAAGTATTCAAAAGAAACGTCCTCCATCGTGTTCTTTATTATAGTGGCGTTTGCAACGGCACCCAACATAATGGTCTCCAAGCTGCGGCGTTAGCAACACTGTTGGTTATGTTGTGTACAAACGACACGGCGGTGTGCGGCCCGCTCAGCTGCTTTCCCGCCACCGGGTTGGGTTTGTGGCGGTCCCCAGTGCTGAAGGCATCAATCAGGGCCACTCTGAGGTGGTGAGATTCAGTTACTGTCCCCGACAAACAGACAATCGCCTCTACTCGCCCGCCCCACATTGTCCTCTCTGTGACTTTTATTGGCTGACTCGAATGTCCCGGCCCTGTGCACGCCTTTACGTGATAGGCTGAGATCGCTGGCCAATTGGCTCTACTGTGCCGTTGGCGTTTGAAATTGGATTCGGCCAGAGCTGGGCGCCGCGCGATTGGTTGGAGCGGATAACGGTTGGGCTCGTGCATCTGCTGGCGGAGGGAGGAGGAGCGGATGCGGCGACACGGAGCCCGCCTGAGATGAATGACTGGCGGGGAGGGCGGGGTCAGGGCCGGGTGTGCGATGCCGGATTGGTGGAGGAGCCAGCGGGAGGGCGGGACCGGACACGCGGGGGCGGGATGATTGATGGGCGGGCTGGGCGGGGCCAGACTAACGGCACTGTCAGTCATGGCAGCCATGTTGAAAGTGGTGGAGCGAGCAGCGGAGGGGCTGAGGGAGGTCGTGGGGAAGTAGTGGGTTGTAGAGTGTGTGTGTGTGGGGCAGAAAGACCCTGGTAAGAGGGTAATTCGGTCAATCTGTGAGCCAGAGAGTGAAAGAGAAAGTGGTTAATACAGTTGGCAGAGGGGACCTCCACTCAAAATACCCTATATCATGGAGGATGAAGAGAGACGGAAGAAGCTGGAGATTGCAAGAGCAAAGGTAGAGTTCGGGATAACTGTTAACCCAGTAATAAATCAAATAAAAGCGACATACCGAGGGCGCTGGGGTATTTGAAACTATCTGTCCACGCATGTTGGCAGACCTGCTCAGTTTAACCAGTGCTTTCTGTTATAGTAAATCAGATACATGATGGAAAGCCAGACAGGGACATCCAGTAGCGAAAGCAGAACACTGTCTGATTTCATATTTAATTGTGATCTTTATTATTGAATAGGAACCAGAGTTCAGTAGTGGGGTGAAAATTGACTGTCAATACATTAGGCACTCCAATAACGTGGTTGTATCTGAAATACCGACCAACACCTGCAACAGTATGTAAATCAAAACAGTCTGGACACCTGTACAGATTGTTGGTAACTCACGCATTCATTTACAAAACAGAAACTAGCATCAAAGCTGCAGTAATTTTACTGCTATTTGTTTGCCCTTTAAAATGTAGGTGAACATGTTCATTTTGGCTGTTTGCTAGGATTCTGATGGGCATGTAGGTGACTGCTAACGCTGATCTGTGCTTGCAGGCTTCTGCTACAAAAAAGATAAAATACTGCCGATGACTGAGTTTTGGACATATTGCTAGCTTGGGATTTCTGCTCCTTGGATTTTCTTTCTCTTAGGTTGCACTGTGTTTTAGTTTATGATGCTGCAGTGAGGTTCTCCCATGACTCTTAAGTAGGTAAAAGCAAAATCTTCAGAGTGTCCTTGTAGACCTTATTTTTCACCACCATGAAAGCACAACTCAGACTTGAACTCTCCATGGAAGACTTGCTTTACTGTGGGAGTGTCTGGCAATTCTTGCAGTTGTCTTGTCAAAATAGACAGTTTGCTGAGGTAAGTGAACTAATCCAGTGCTGACAGGTTCTGGTCACGTACTGACAGCTTTGGCTCACTTTTGGAGCATTGTGATGAATTTCTCAGGGCAGCTGAATTTCTCCATGACCTTTCAAAAGGCCCTCATGGTTTATTGTCAAAAGCTTTGAACAGTCAAGAAATGTGGTTAGTGATCTATGTTCTGTTTCTGGCATTTCTCTTTGATCTATTTAATTGCAGTTCCAGTATCAGTGGTTCCTAGACTATTTTGAAACTGCATTGATTCTCTGGCAGCAGATCCTGGTTAAGCATTATTACCAAGCAGTTCAGAAGGATTCTGGCAGCAATATTTCTGGAAATGATGAGGGGAGAGATTCCTCTATGATTGCTGTAAGATTGGCAAGTTCCATTCCATTTCTGTATTCTTGCAGGATGGTTCCTTGTCCCTACATAGCCTGAAAGAGCTCATTGAGGTTTTGGCCAAGCATTGACCTCCAATCTTGTAAACCTGAGCTGGGATAGTGTCAGTTTCTGGAGCCTTTCCATGATACAGACATTTGACTGTGTTCCTCTATCTAATGCTTGTTGGTCATCAGAAGAACAGTTGATGGCAACCTGTGGCAATTTAGTGACTTGGTTCTTCATTGGAGGAAAGCTGATGTAGTTAAAAGTACTTGCCACCTTTCTAGAATCTGAACTTTTTCTGTGAGCTGACCTGTTGACACCAAGGATGGGCAATGAACTTGTAGACTGGTGCCCTTGGACAGATTTCAGAGCATCGTATAATCCCTTGCAGTCTTTGTTAGCCAAGTGTCTTGCATCTTTCTTAACTTGTGTTGGACAGTCCTCTGGATCTTTTGGTTGGCATTGTGTTTAGATAGTGCAGCCTTGTCACTGAGGTTAAGACTGTAGAGGTGCTGTTTTTCTTTTGATAGATTCTGAATTACCTCATTGTTTCCAGAAATATAATTTTTATGCTTTTGAGAAGTGGAACCAAGGTAGCAATAGAGTATCCTTTATCTCTGAAGGTGTCAGGCCATCCTCAATGCAGAGAGTATCCATTTTCACTGTACAGAGGCATGTCTGAGTTTCTATCAGACTCCTTCATGACTGCCTGTTTGAGCTGTGAGACATTGGAAATGTATTCCCTGGGGATATCTAGAGGAGGAATAGGTCCTGGTGTATAGCTTTGAAATGATAAGATGATGGTCAGTCTAGCGACCCCTGCCAAACATTGCTTTTGTTAGACATACATCCTGCCTAGTCGATTAAATATCATGTGTAGAATGGGGATGTAGCCAAGAAATCTTGTTACGATTGGCTGGGAGTGTATCCAAGATGTCTTGTTGCAACTAGGGAGGTGGAAATCCGTGTTGGTGATTAAGAGCTCATAATCAGCACACATCTTCAGCAAGGTGAGACTACAATTGTCAACCCTGTATTTTTCTGATGATTCCTTCCACATCTGGTGATCTGCACCAACCCTTGCATTGAAATCACCAAGAATGATTAGCTTGTCTGACTTTGGCCTCGTGGGAGTGGAGGTCATCATAGAATTTATTTTTAGATTCATCAGGGTTGGCTGTGGTAGGGGCTCACGCAGAAATAGCTTTTCTATTGCTGTTCTTGGGGCATTTAAGCACCATCAAACAATCATTAACACTCTTTGGAAGGTGAGTCATCTTAATGATGAGATGATTCACAACAGCAAAGCCTACACGAGCTTCATGCCTCTCTTCTATGCCCTAATCCAAAGGAATGTGTAACCTGAACTCATTTCCTTAAGCTGACCCGGGTAGACGAGTCTCACTGATGGTGATCTGGACATTGTACCTAACCAAAACTCAGTGTGATGGGTTGTCTTTGAGGGTGCATCTTTTCCATGAGCCAGTGATGATCGGTGAGATTGACTTCCAACCGCATTGATGGGATCTCTCCAGTTGTGCCCTGGTGGTCAGTGGGGTGAAGCAAAGGCTTTGGGCACTTATTTAGGTCCATTTCCCGCATTAAGATGGTGCACAGTGTGGTTCTGAAAAGGGCTCGGGGAGGGAGGGAGGGAGTGAGGAACTGCAGAGTTCCCCTTCTGCTTCATTCCAGTGAAAGATGACTTGATGGCCTGAGCTGTCTGTGTGCAGATTCCTAGCTAGAGCTACCAATGAATCCACATCTACCTTACAGGATTTGTACCAGGTGATGGATCACAGACTCATCCATCACCTGGATTATAGTAAAGGAGTGTTAGGTATTTTCAGCCTCAATCTCTCACCTGACCAATAATGGTAAGAGAGTCTAGACAAATGCAGTGGGTAACCAAGAGGTCTTCTGTGTCTTTGAGCCTTGCATGTATCACAACACCATGCTAACTTTCCATCCCGAAGTCACTGAGAATAGGAGACTAGACGACTATCCTCATGTAGCTTGCCTGCCTGTCAAAGTATTTTACTGGGATGTATCCGCTGTCGTGCAAACAACTGTTTATAGTCGCAGGTGAGAGCTGGGTAGAGGCAAGGATCAACACAGGATGAGCTGTTCAAAGAATGTGGCAAGCCCTACTGTGCAAGCTGCTACTTCTCCCTTACACATCAATATTTTTACCAACAAGCCAATAGATAAGTGAATTGAGCTTAAAACTTTGAGGGAATAGTAAATGCAGAAGTTGCTGAAAAACACCCTGTCGAAAGAGAAGTATTTCAACTGGATGACCATTCGTAGATATAATAGTGTTTGGTAATTTTTGAATGTCAGGATCTATCCAATACCAGTGGCCTGTTGTTTCCCCTGTTACTATCCTTTTTCAGTGAAACAGAGAATTCAGAAAGAGATTTGGTAACTTTCCAGAATGGAGTTGATTGGCATTTGAATCATGCATCTTTTATAGAATATGCTTTTCAGGTGAAGTATTAAAGTACATTTCTGTGAAAGCTTTTGAGAAAATGATGGAGATAATGTTTATTTACCGCAAAAATGTAGGCACTTTGAGGTGAGTTTGAATGTTACATAGATATCCGAATAAATGTCTCATTTCGATGAAATAACTTGTGTTCCCCTTTTACTGTATTGTTTATAATTGACAGAAGGTTGTAGCACTATATTGGAAACGATACATAATGAAGTAATGCTTTGTTAGTGTTATCATATGCAATCCAAAAGTAATTTAGTTGTTTGAGATATGCTGCTTATTTGTATCAAGCTTTATTTGGGAAGTAATTCTGATTTGAGATAGCCTTGATAATGAGTGCACCTACTAGAGCTCTGCATAAATCAAATAAATCTTATCGTCTGTTGCCAAAATGTTACTGTGTATTCATCTGACCAGCTTTACTTGCTTGTTGTTGGTAAACAGCATCTTAACTCCATGTAAGCAGAAAGTTTTAAGATGATAAACCTGGTGTGGCCATTACATTTAAAACAGTAATTTCTCTGTGAAGCTAATCCTTCATTAATGAACTGTAATAAAACTGCATGTATTATTTCTTAATTTGTGCTGATTTTGCTTTTTTTAAGAGAAGTTGGCACATGTATTGCAATTGTACAGTGTCAGGATTATAGATGCTCGAAGAGGCCTATTACTTTTAAACTCTTGGAAGTGTTTTCTGGTACTAAAATAAATGAGCATTTTCAATTTTGTCTCAATTTAATTTGTAAAATGGGTGCTAGGAGCACCATTGATTTGCCAATTTTCAGGAGCTTCAAAAATGCTGCATTGTAATCAGTCGCAGCATGGTAGTGTAATGTCTGAAGCGGGAGGGAAAAACAGTGCGCTTGCTCTCCGTTGTGCTTCAGATCCACTGTGCTTCATTTACCCTGCTGCTTAGTATCTCGGAAGCATAGAATTCCTATAGTGCAGGAGGAGGCCATTCAGCCCATCAAGTCTGCACCAACTCAGAATCTTATCCAGGCCCATACCCCAACCCCACCCATCCTACACCCGTAACCCCCTAACCTACATAACTTGGGACACTAAGGGGCCATTTAGCATGGCCAATCCACCTAACTTGCACACTTTTGGACTGTGGGAGGAAACTGGAGCACCAGGAGGAAACCCACACAGATATGGAGAGAATGTGCAAACTCCATACAGTCACCCAAGGCCAGAATTGAACGTGGGTCCCTGGTGCTGTGAGGCAGCAGTACTAACCACTGTGCCATCCTATGGGGAATCTAGCTCACCTATCATCTAGTTATTCTTGAAGTGGATTCCATAGACTGCTAATGTTAATAAAGTTGGTAGAATTTTTGCTGCTGAGGAATTCAGCATACACTAATGACTGAGAATTTTGGAACGGGAAAAGGTTAAATTCGGCTGTTATGTTACATCTCCCCTAAGGCCAGTCTTATTCTATAAGCTTCTTGTTACCACTGTGAGGAAGTCCCTGGTCCACGCAGTGGCTGATGGGTTGAGTTGATTGAGGAGAAGAATGAGTTATAGAGGTACATTGTGACAGTCTTTGTGATGAAGGGGATGTGGAATTGGAATCTGCTCAAAGCCAATGAGAACATTGAGGTTGTGAGCAGTTAACTTCAGCCTGAGACAGTGGCTGGTGGTGGGGATAGGATCTCTGAGCTGAGGTGGAAATTGAAGAAGATTGATTTGTGCCAGTGCTTGAATGGAGGAAACTGCAACCATTTAAAATTGGTTGTTGGATAAGAGGTATGAAAGCAGAAGTATTGGAAGGATTGAGAGACATTTTGGAGAAGTGGAACTGGCTCATCGGCCTATGACTGAATGATGTCATTCATAGACAACACATTGATGAGGAGAGTTTCCAGAGTTTAATGATGCAGGCAAAGACAGCCATGGGTGGACAAATCCTGACTCTGATCAGACAGTAAAAATAAACGTAACTGAGGGCAGTTCACCCCAAGCTGGAATGAAGAGAGGTCTTGGAGATGGGTGGTGTGTTTGGCTGCATCAAGGGCTGCAGAGATGTTCAAGTGAGATCATACGGTCACAAAAGATTTAATTTATCACTTCGTTTAACCATTTTGGTGCCATAGCAGGGACCAAAACCTGATTGATATGATTTGTAAATTTGAGTTGCTTAAGGAAAAATGGGCATGGATTTGAGAGATGATATGTTCAAGAACTTTGAAGAAAAAAACAATCGGAGATGTGGCAATGATCTGCAAGGATGAACTGTTGTCCAAGGAAGAGGGTTTGATTGGAACAATTTGGAATGGAAGGGAAGCTTGTCTAAGGAGAAGGAATCATTCAAAATATTAGCTGTCGGGGGCCAGGAAAGGATGTTTGATCTGCACTTTAATGTAAATCTATTCAAGGGAATAGTAGTCTTCAAGACCCAACTCCTAACTTGGGGAAGGCTTGAGCGGAGTTAGGAGAAAAAATAACAGGGTCAGAGATCAGTAATTGTTTAAGTCCTGGAAGTTTGTCTTGATGGATAGAGAGGAGAAGCAGCAGATACAGTAGAAGAGATAGTCTTATTTAGTGTTAAAATAAGTCCACGATGCTAAAACAAATGGCAATGGAGAATCAAAGCTGAAGAATATTTTTGCTTTATAATGATTCTGAAGTTGTAGCAATTTTACAAGAGGGAGGTCTCAAAGCTATTTGAATTTGAAGCAATTGATGTGTGTGTGGAGTGGATAGGGATTCCTTATCATTTGGGAGGGCTGAAATGGAAGAAAGTAAAGTTTTCATTGGGACTCTAAGGAAGTTAAGGAGTGGTTGCACCAGAAGGAATGAATGAAGTGTCAGTCAAAGTGGTTGGGATTTACAAAAGTCCGTTGTAAGTCGCAGGGCACATGCAGCAGGAAGTGGCTAGAGGAATGTGGGGGTGAGGGATACCAGGAGATGGTTGGAGATGGGCCTGTCAATGATTAAGACCATTGAAAATGGCTGTGGTTACAGGTGGAGGGAGAGATTTTACAGGTGGAGGGAAAGTAGAGAAAAAGTGGAGATTGAAATGACTGAGAATGAAGACTTCGCAGTGGAAAACAGAGTAGATATTTCTAAGAAACTCTCTGGATGAGGCATGAGGGTGGTAGACAACAAAGATTTTCTGCAGTGAAGTTCCTGTGAAAATCCCCTAGCCGCCACACTCCGGCACCTGTTCGGGAACTGAATGAGGGAAGGGTAAGGATTAGAACAAATTCTAGTGCGTAAAGGAAGAGATGTTTCATGAGGGCTAAGGAATAACTCAAGGTGCGATTTGATGATGAGGGTCGCACTGCTTGTAATGCTTTCTGTAGATTGCATGCTGGAAAGTATCAAGGACTGGGGAGCTTTTAAGGTGTTGGTTGCCATTCGTAAGTGCAGCTTCAGTCAAAGTGTTGACTATGCTGCAATCACATCGAACTCTGGTTCGATTCCTAGCTTGGGTCACTGTCTGTGTGTAGTTTTCATGTTCTCCTGGGTGCTCTGGTTTTCTTCCACAGCCTGAAAGGCGTGCAGGTTAGATGCACTGACTATGCTAAATTTTCTCTCGGTGTACCTGAGCAGACACTGGAGTGTGGCGATGTGGCGATTTTCACAGTAACTTCATTGCTGTCTTAAAACAAGGTCATGGAGATGAATGGATATTCTATCAGGGGATATAAAAAGGATGATTATTGTTAACTCTCTATCAGAATCCAGAGAGGCATTAGTGGATAGGTTAACTGATTGATTGAGAAGGAGGCTTGAGGTGCAAAGAATATAGAAAGAGGAAACTTTACCAGTTCTCTCAATATAGAGTGGATGTCTGATTTTTAACTGATTTCCACATCTTAGGGATTTGTTACTCTTCAATACCATTGTTTCTTTCATTACTGTTATTTAGCTTATGTTGATATTGGTGAGATCCCATCCCAAATCAGTATTAGCTTCTTTAGAATATCTGGCACGCTATTCTCTTCTTTCAGTTTATACACTGATTCTTTCAGTTTAAACATTGATGCAAAATAGCTATTCAGTATGTCTGTCATTTCTCTGTTTTTGCATTGTGTTGTCATTAATTTAAGGGAAACTTATGGTCCATTCAAACTGAAAAGAAGCCAAAATAAGCAAAAATAGTCAAAGCCAATTCCAACTAATCAAAATGTCATTACTAGTGTTCATAAGGCACTGAATGCAATCACAGAAGACATCTCAGACAATACTGAGACAGGAGTAGAGGAAAGAGAGAATCTGGTGAACTGATATGATGACGTTCTCTCCCTCAATGTCAACAAAATGAAGAAGATAATCATTCGACTTTTGGAAGCGCAGTGGAGGACCTGCCTCTGCTTACATCAACGGGGTTGAAATAGAAATGGTCGAGAGCTTCAAGTTTCTAGGTCTCCAGATCACCAACAACCTGTCCTAGTCCCTCCACGCCAGTGCGATTAGTTAAGAAAGCCCATCAACTTTTCTACTTTCTCAAAAGGCTAAGGAAATTTGGCATATCCCCTACGACTCTCACCAACTTTTACACCATAGAAAGCATTCTTTCTGGTTGTATCAAGACCAAGATCGCAAAACGCTATAAAGGGTCATGAACAAAGCCCAGTCCATCATGCAAGCCAGCCTCCCATCCACTGACCCAGCTTTCCCACTGCTTTGGAAAAGCAGCCAGCCTAATCAATGACCCATGCACCCTGGACATACTCTCTTCCAACCTCTTCCGTTCGGAAAAAGATACAGAAGTCTGAGCTCGCATACAACTGACTCCAGAACAGCTTCTTCTCTGCTGCCATCGGACTTTTGAATGAACCTACCTCATATTAAGTTGATCTTTCTCTATACCCTAGCTATATGACTGTAACACTACATTCTGCAATCTCTCTCCTTCTCTATGTACGGTATGCTTTGCCTGCATAGTGTGCAAGAAACAATACTTTTCACTATGTTAATATATGTGACAATGATAAATCAGACTTTGTAGCGCAACCTCCAGAGCCATGGAAGAGAGACATTTAGTCACAGCATCTCTATCTGTTCTGGACCTACAAATTCCTGTTTTAAAAGATCCAGGAGCATGTCCGTGAGACAACCCTCCTGACTTGTCACTTCCCTTCCTTGTGCTCAGTGTCCGTCTCTGTGGGTGGAATAACTGGGTTGCAGAGAATAGATATATAGGAGCTACATATCAACGTAGCATAATCCTGCTGATAAAGCCAGAAGCAGTATCTTGAGATCCCACAAATCCACTGGCTGTCCTCTTTGAACCAAAGCCAAATGCTGCAAACTGTATGAGATTAGATAACGGGTTGAATTGCCTCTTGGGTTTCACCAGCCTTGAATGTTTTCAGATGAATTATTACTTATTAAAAGCAAAAGTGCTGTAATCTGAGCCAAGCTGACAGTACGATCACTTGGGTTCACAACATAAGTTGCTTTTGATCTTAGTTTAGACACCTGCAAATTATTGTTCTGGTTCTGCTATATTAAATTGAATCCTAGTTCCCCAGGGAGCTGTGCAGGAAATACACCTGTGTATGATTCTGTGGTGGTGTGATAGCAGGGAAAATGTTCTAATCCTGCTGCAACATTGAACTGTGACTAAAGTGAGATCAAATATGTGAATGTTAGACTATTGAGAAGATTGTTTCACAAGTTTACATTTTTGACTGTCTTTACACTAAAACACCAGATTACGTTTGAAATCTTCACATTGATGCAGACTTGTTTGAAATGCTCACTGCCCATGTGGCATCTTCTGCCCATCTTTCCTGAAGCTGATCACTTCTTGCCGGGTTGCATTTTCATAGGGGCTGGTTTCTTTTTATACTGAGCCCACACAGCAATGCACATGTGAATCTTGAAGGTGAGCATTGTCAATTATGTTAGATCATGTGGCTTCACAACTGGGCTTAACCTTTACACTCAACATCCATGCGGACTTTAAGAACGTAATAAGAACATAAGAAATAGGAGCAGGAGTAGGCCATCTAGCCCTTCGAGCCTGCCCCGCCATTCAATAAGATCATGGCTGATCTGTCGCTGCTCAGTTCCACTTTCCCGCTTTCTCCCCATAACCCTTAATCCCCTCTCTTATCAAAAACCCATCAACCCGCGTCTTAAAAATATTTAGCGAGGCAGCCTCCACCACTTCAATGGGCAGAGAATTCCAGAGATTCACCACCCTTTGAGTGAAGAAGTTCCTCCTCAACTTTAAGTGGTTGTGTGTGTCTGGGGGGTGGGGGTGATCACTGGATAGTCATCAAGATCTGACAATTGCTTTTCTCCTGAACCTAAAGCCATTGTGCCTGATTAAAGTCCTGTTGCAGATCTGCTTGCTATATACAATTAAGGGATCAAGCCTGATTCCTTGCTGGCTTTTGTACTTAACACCAAATAAATTAATCATCAGGAGATCGCTTGAATTCTGTTTCTGATCCTGCATGGGATTAGCCAGCAGTATTTTAAAAGTGAACATTTTAAAGGTTGAAGCAATTAATATGACAGTAAGAATTGGAAATGACTCTTCTAAAGCTAAAAGTAGGTTTTTATTGAACACTGTGTGTGTGTGTGTGTGTGTGTGTGTGTGTGTGTGTGTGTGTGTGTGTGTGTGTGAGTGTGTGTGAGAGAGAGATACAGAAGGCATGTTGATGTTGCAGAAAAGCAGCTGTCGTGAAAGCTGCTACTTAATACTGTGGCTGAGGTCAGGAGTTATGTCATTCAGCCTCTTCGCTGTTCTGCCATTCAATTAGATCAGCTCTCTTTTGTTTTCTCTCCTTCGAAACATCCTAACTGACAAAATTCTATCAGTTTCCTCCTTAAATCTCAATCCTCCCAGCATCTCTTTGAGGGAGGATGGAGTTCCATATTTCCACCACCCCTATTTTTCTTGTGTGAAAAGTGCTTTGTAATTTTCCTCTGAAATGGCTGAGTACTAATGTTAACATTGTGTTCCATTGTTCTAGATTCTCCCTCCCACTGTAGAAATAACTTATTTGTACAAACTCTCTTGAACCACTTTATCATTTCAAGCAACAGTGCAAATTTCTTAAACATCAAAAGCTTTGCTGAAGATTTCAGTTAGACATGTTAATTATACAGCATTTGTTGGTGGGCACTCCCAGTCCATCAGCTGCTTAGACTATCCTGAAAGTAATCTCTTGTTTCAATTTGGATGAATCTGGACAGATGGTTGCAGTGCTACATTTTTCTGACTTCTCAGATAATTTCTTGGGCTATTCTTGCCTATGAGCATCTGCACTGTTGGATGAACAGAGAATTTGTATAAACTGGAGTGTAAGAAGTCCTTCCAGAATTGGATTCTGTTTTAACTTCACTATGCCAGTTTTTTTCTCTTTTGACAGTGGTCAAGATTGCTGATTTCATTAGGCACATTATTTTACACAGGAAAAGAAACATTTGATTTTTGAATTAAGCATGGGTATTGTAGAATTTGGATCATTTGACCTATTTATTATGCTTGTGCTGGCTTTTAGAAAGCCATCCAATTAGTCCTACTCCCTTCTCTCTCACCTCATTCATGAATTTCTCATTTTCAAATATATAGCAGCTAATTTTGAGAGACCCATTGAGTCACTTCACTGCCTTTTCCAGCTATTGAATTCCACATCATTATTGGCTGCATTTTAAAAAAAAAACTCTCCTCAACCTTGTTGGGTATTTTTGACAATGATCTTAATCTGAAACAGTTCCTTCATCTCAGCTCTTCAAAATGATTAGAAATTGTGGCCACCTTTACTAAATCTGTCCTTACTCTGCACTGAGCAACCCCAGCTTCTTGACTCTTGGCCCAACTAAAGTTCCTCAATCTTGATACAGGATTTGTACTGTCTTGAGGTTTGATGCTATTAATGTGTGATGCTCAAAATAGGATGCCATATTCTTAGGACCTAACAACTAATTCAATAAAGATGCATCTTGTATTTGTACTCCATGTCTCTATTTATAAAGCCAAGAAATCATTATTTTTAACAGCTTTATCAATTTGTCTTGTCATTTTTTTAAAGATTGGTATGTAAATCCCTCTTTGTTTTGTTTATGTTGCCTCTTCTCATTTTTCCTGCCAAAATTTATCACTTCATGTTTCTCTGCAGTAAATTTCATCTGTGCATTTGTCTATTTCATCAGTCTATCTTAATCCCCCAGAAGTCTATTCCCCCTCACTTGTTTGCTACATTCCAAACTTTGTGTCATCTGAAACTTTTATTCACAAATCTAGATTATCTATATAAATGCACACTCACTTTCTCTTTAATCCCATGATAAACATTTGGCTCCATGTTGCTACTGTTCATTTTAATCCCATTGGCTTCAATTTTGCTAAGTGGTCTTTTAGTCAGTTTTTCATTATTGCCACAATATCTTCGCCTAATGTTTGATTGCTATAGTCCAGGAGGATTTCTGTATTGCCTTCTTGTCCCTGCTACTTGTTATTGGAAGGAGTGGAGGAGGGGGAAGGAATTTAAACTGCCTGCTTTCCCTCCTCTGTGGATAAGTTGCACGCAAAACTTGAGGTAATATTTCAACCCCAATGAGTTTGAAATGTGAGTCCCAGTTGATTATGTTCAGGCAAGGTAGTTGGAAGACATTGTTTTTACTGAGCTTTCCTTGTCTGATGGATTCTCATTCCAAGATGGTAATTTGAGGTTGTGTTGTTGAGTAGTGCTGAGGTGCATTATCAGGAAGGAATTGTTCATTAGGCCAGCTTCAAGCTGACTGGTCTAGACCAGAAGAAGTCTGACAACACCAGGTTTAAGTCCAACCGCTTTATTTGATAGTAAACTCACAAGCTTTTTTTGTGAGTTTACTATCAAATAAATTGGTTGGACTTAAACCTGGTGTTGTCAGACTTTTTACTGTGTTTACCCCAGTCCAACGCCGGCATATCCACATCTAGACCAGAAGACCATAGGTTTGACTCTCAGTTGAGTTAACTGATGTTGCGGACAGAGTGATTGAACATTTGGACAAATGAGTTGATCAGAGAGGGCCAGCATGAATTTGTAAAGGGTAACCTATGTCTAATAAACCTTGTTGCGCTTTTTTGAGGTAACTAAAGTGCTTGACAAGGGAATGTTGTTTATATAAACTTCCAGAAGGGATTTCTCGACATGAGGTTGCATGGTGGCACAGTGGTTAGCACTGCAGCCTCACAGCAGCAGGGACCCAGTTTGATTACAGCCCTGGGTGACTATCTGTGTGGACTTCGCATGTTCTCCTCACAACTGTGTGCCCACTGTCCAACGATGTGCTGGTTAGGTGGATTGGCCATGTTAAATTGTCCTTTTTTAGGGATTAGTGGAGTAAATATGTGGGGCTACGGGGATAGAGCCTGGGTGGGTTGCTCTGGCAGGAGAATAGATGCAGACTCGATGGGCTGAATGATTCCTACGCTGTAGGGATTCTCTGATATGTAGGAGATTTATTGAAAATGCAAGCACATGGATTTTGATATCCAAGAATTATCTTGGATAGGGAAATGGTCAGGGAATTAATTACGAGACAGCTGATGGGTATGAGCTCCAATCATCAGGATGTAGACCACGGTGCTTACAGGGATCTGAACTGTGGTTGCACTTTGCACTATATTTATTTTTAAATCACTTCAATCAAGGGATGGAGAGCTGCATAGAGTATCTAAGTTTGTAGACAACACAAAGTTATGTGGCACAGTAAATAGTTTGTTTAAGTTGGAACAGGTAGTTGCAAAGGGATATTTGTAGATTAAGGGGAAAAATTATGCCAGGTGAAGTTCAATGTAGTAAAATGTGAGGTTATCCCTTTTGCATCTAAGAAACATAAATTGAGTATTTTCTAAATGGTGCAAAGCTAGGATTTGTAGCAAAGTGGAGAGATTGAGATTCGGGAATCACATATTCACCAGAATGACATTGGGCTAAAGTGGTCAAGATTGAGGTCAAATTGCATAAACTTGTATTGCCTTGAAAGTAGAAGATTGAACAGTAGGGTGTTGCAAGCTGGAAACATTTGCCAATGTGGCTAGAAAAACCTTTGTCTGGTTGTGGGAGTGGGGCAACATCAGAAGGCTGTTCTGCACACACAGTGCATTGGAAATAAATAAATCTTTTTTCCTCTAAAATGATGTTGAGATGGAGTCAGTTGAAAATTTCAAAACTGAAATCCTTAGATTTTTGTTGACCAAGGGCGTTAGGAGTCTTGTGTCTAAAGCAGGTCAATTAAGTTAAGATATCGATTAGCCAGCATGGCAGAATGTGCTCAAAGGGTTGAATGACCTACTTTAGTGCTTATGTCTGTCGGTCCTCTTGAGTGGATATGAAATGCCTTATGGCACCATTTCAGAGAATGGATTTCTTCCTGGTGGATATTTATCCTTAAATTTACACATATACAAATTATTTTGTTATTTAATAAATGGATATTTATGGGATCTTGCTGTGTGCAAATTAGGGTTGCTGAGTTCCCACATTAGAATTGCCTGCATTTTAAAATTAACAGTTTGGTATGTCTTGAGGTTGAAATGATCCTAGATATTTATAATCTACAATATTTATTTCTGATGACAAGTCTTGCTGTCAGATGAAACCTTGTAAACAGAATTGGATCAATGACAGCTGAAGCCTTTCTTTTCCCTATCCAATTAGTTATCTTCAGTAAAAGATCTGATTTTTGTGTGCATGTCCATTTCTTCCATTATTGACATCTTTTTCTGGGGCGGAGTTCATCTGTTCAATATGACCAAATGTTTCCACTGGGAACTGTAAACGGATGATGTCTTGTTTCTCTCTGGAATGGAAAACTAGACACTCCAAAACACATTTCTCATGTTACAAACTTCAGAAATGATCCCTGAAAGTTGGCGTTTCACAAGAGAGCAAAAGGAAATCTTCAGTTATGGTGGCCTAGTGCATTTTGTGGCACTTCAGAAATGTTGAGTATATGGTTTGTGTGGAGAATTTCAGTGCTGTAAGCGTTGAGATTTGTGAAAGAACATCTGGAACAGCTTTACACTGTTACTTTAAACAAATGTGATCGTCAGCGGCAGGCCCAAGCGTCTGCTAAAATTAGTCAACTCTAGATTGATAACTGGACAGGAAGCTTCTTCAGTGTTGATGCGGGATTTATTTGTATGTTGTATATTGAAAGCAATGTACCAACCACTCTTTTTAAGCCAAGGTGCTTGAATGCAGGTTTATCTGGGCCAATCTTAATTAATGACTTAAATTGTTAGTCACACTGATGATGCACAGTTCAGAGAATTGTGTTGATGAAGGAAAGATCTGCTTTTATATAATCCCTTTCACAACCTCAGCATGTCTCAAAGTGCTTTACAGCCCATTAAATGCCTTTGTAGTGTAATCATTCTTGTAATGGAGGAGACATGGTGGCTAATTTTTGCACAGCAAGCTTCCACAAACAGCAATAGCTATATAATCTATTCTTGCTGACTGAGGGATAGATACTGACTTAGGCCATCATGGGTTTTTTAATGTTTCAAAAATGGATATTTTATGCCTACTTGAAAGGGAAGTCGAACCTGTGTCACATCTGAAAGCCAGCAACTCCAGTACTGCAGCACTCCCTCAGTACTGCATTGGAGTGTCATCTTAACTATTTGTGCTCAAATCTCCAGAGTGGGATTTATTCTCAAAGGCGAGAGGGCTACAGCTGAACACGGGTATGAACAGCAGATGTAAGACCTAGAGAGATGTTCTGCTAAGGGAATATGAGCAGTTCAGGGCTAAATTAAAAAGCACAATCACAAAGGTGGTTGTGGATTATTGTCTGAACAACAAAATTGGCATGGGATAAATAAAATCAGAATTGAAAACATAGCATAAAGATTGTTGTGGGAGCCATGAATTTCAAACCATGGGACAGTAGTATTTGTAGAGACCCTAACAGTAGATATATAGGAGAAGATTTGTATTAAAAGATATGAGGACCTTTCCAAGAAAGGTACTGCAATAATTGTGGGTGATTTTTGATCATGTAGATTGGAAAATCAGATTGACAATAGAACATAACAGCACAGTACAGGTCCTTTGGCCCTCAGTGTTGTGTCGAGCTATGTCCAATCCCAAGATCAAGCTATCCCTCCCTATAATTCTGGTGTGCTCCATGTAGCTATCCAATAGTCGCTTGAAAGTTCCTAAAGTGTCCGACTCCAGTATCACAGCAGGCAGTGTATTTCACACCCCAGCAACTCTGAGTGAAGAATCTACCCGGACATCCCTCCGATATCTCCCACTATGAACCTTATAGTTATGCCACCTGGTAGCAGCTACGTCCACCCAACGAAATAGAGTGGACGTGCAGAGACTATCATAAGAACATAAGAAATAGGAGCAGGAGTAGGCCATCTAGCCCTTCGAGCCTGCCCTGCCATTCAATAAGATCATGGCTGATCTGAAGTGGATCTGTTCCACTTTCCCACTTTCTCCCCATAACCCTTAATTCCCTTGTCTGTCAAAAACCTATCTACCCGTGACTTAAATATATTTAGCGAGGTAGCCTCCACCACTTCAACGGGCAGAGAATTCCAGAGATTCACCACCCTTTGAGTGAAGAAGTTCCTCCTCAATTCCATTCTAAACTGCCCCTCCCCCGCCTTATCTTGAGGCTGTGCCCTCCAGTCCTGCTATCCTTTCTGAGCGGGAAGAATCTCTCTACCTCTACCCTATCCATCCCTTTCATTATCTTATACGTCTCTATAAGGTCCGCCCTCATCCTTCTAAACTCCAGCGAATACAGACCCAGTCTATTTAGTCTCTCTTCATAGTCTAACCCCCTCATCCCCGGTATCAGCCTAGTGAACCTTCTCTGCACTCCCTCCAAGGCCAAAATATCTTTGCGCAAGTGCAGCGACCAAAACTGCACACAGTACTCCAGCTGCGGCCTCCCCAGTGCCCTGTACAGTTGCAGCAAGACCTCCCTGCTTTTATATTCTATCCCCCTCGCTATAAAGGCCAACATTCCATTCGCCTTCTTGATCACCTGCAGACTGGGTTTTTGCGACTCATGCACAAGGACCCCCAGGTCCCTCTGCACCATAGCATGCTGCAGCTTCTCGCCCTTTAAGTAGTAATTCCTCCTACTATTATCTCTGCCAAAGTGGATAACTTCACACTTGCTAACATTGGCTGATCTGCCAGGTCCTCGCTCACTCGCTCAGCCTATCCAGATCCCTCTGCAGACTTTCCACACCCTCCGCACAATTTGCTTTTCCACTCATCTTTGTGTTATCAGCAATCCCTGTCATCATCTTATAAACCTCTATTAAGCCGCCTCTCATCCTTCTCCGCTCCAAAGAGAAAAGTCCCAGCACCCTCAACCTTTCCTCATAAGACCTACCTTCCAAACCAGGCAGCATCCTGGTAAATCTCCTCTGTACTCTCTCTAATGCTTCCATGTTCTCCTTATAGTGAAGTGACCAGAACTGAACACACTATTCCAAATGTGGTCTCAGCAACATCCGGTATAGTTGCAGCATAACCCCACGGCTCTTAAACTCAAACCCCGTTAATAAACGCAAACACACTATAAGCCTTCTTCACAGATCTGAATGGCAACCTTCAAAGATCTGTGAATATGAACCCCAGATCTCTCTGTTCCTCCATGTTGCTTAGAACCCTGTCATTGACCCTGTAATCTGCATTCAAGTTTGTCCTACCAAAATGAATCACCTCACACTTATCAGGGTTAAACTCCATCTGCCACTTTTCGGCCTAGCTCTGCATCCTATCAATGTCTCTTTGCAGCTTGCAAGAGCGCTCCACCTCATTCACTACTCTACCAATCTTGGTGTCATCAGCAAATTTACTAACCCACCCTTCAGCCCCCTCTTCCAAGTCATTGATAAAAATCACAAATAGCAGAGGACGCAGCACTGACCCCTGTGGTACACCGCTGGTAACTGACCTCCAGTCTGAAAATTTTCCTTCCACCACCACCACCTTCTATGAGATAGCCAGTTACTTATCCATTTGGCCAAATTTCCTTCTATCCCACATCTCTTTATCTTCTTCATGAGCCTACCATGGGGAACCTTATCAAATGCCTTACTAAAATCCATGTATACGACATCAACTGCTTTATCTTCGTCCACTTAGTTACCTCCTCAAAGAATTCAGTCAAATTTGTGAGGCAGGACTTACCCCTCACAAAACTGTGCTGACTATCCCGGATTAAACTGCATCTTTCCAAATGGTCATAAAATAGAAACCTAGGAGAGATTGTAAGAGTATATTCGGGACAGTTTCTTAGAACAGATCATTGTAACTTAACAAGGCCAGGCTAAATTAGAGCTGGTTACATGCATTGAGACAACAATTAATTAATATCATAGTGAAGGATCCTGTAGACAAGAAGAATAATGTCACAATTGATAGCATTTCGTGTTTGGTTTAAGGGTGAGAAATTTACGTCTGAAACTAATGACTTAAACTTTAAATAAAGGCATAGCTATGAAGACAGAGTGCAAAAGTGGAATGGGTAAATAGGTTGAAAGATAAGAGGTAAAGAAGCAGTGATAGGCATTTTAAGGAAATATTTCATAATTCTGAACAAAGATTTATTCCATTGATAGAGTATTCATCAGAAGCATGCACCACTTTTAGCAAACTAAGGAAGTTAAGGGTGGTATCAAGTTGAAAGAAACGGCATACAATATTGTAAAGGTTAGTGGTAGGGTAGAAGATTGAGTTTTTGAATTCAGTGAAGGTGACTAAGAAAATAGTAGAGGGAGAATATGAGAGAAAACTGGTAAGAAATAAAGAAGTGATAAAAGTTTCTGCAAGTAAAAGAGTAGATGTTCTCAATTATTTTACAAGGTGAGAACAATTTCTCCTTATTTATTAAGAAAAGCCAAGCAGCATGCCTTAATGGCTATTGTCTAGTGGTTCTGACAACCATCATTTATGAAGTGCTTCAAAAGGTGAGTCATGGCATGAATCAGTTCCAGCCGCCTGGACTATCTGGATCCACTACACTCCACTACCGCTGCAACAGGTCCACAGCTGATGCCATTTTTTCTGGACCTGCACTCAACCCTGGAACACTTAGATAATGTAAGAAGTCTCACAACACCAGGTTAAATCCCAGCAGGTTTATTTGGTAGCAAAAACCACTAGCTTTCGGAGCACTCTCCTTCGTCAGGTAAGTGGGAGTTGTGTTCACAAACAGGGCATGTAAAGACAAACTCAATTTACAAAACAGTGGTTGGAATGCGAGTCTTTCCAGGTAATCAAGTCTTAAAGATAACGACAATGTGAGTGGAGAGAGCGTTGAGCACAGGTTAAAGAGATCTGTATTGTCTCCAGCCAGGACAGTTAGTGAGATGTTGCAAACCTAGGCAAGTCATGGGGGTTACAGATAGTGTGACATAAACCCAAGGTCCCAGTTGAGGCCGTCCTCATGTATGCGGAACTTGGCTATCAGCCTCTGCTCAATAACTCTGCGTTGTTGTGTCTCGTGAAGGCCGCCTTGAAGAACGTTTACCCGAAGGTCAGAGGCCGAATGCCTGTGATCGCTGAAATGTTCCCCAACAGGAAGAGAACACACTTGCCTGTTGATTGTCAAGCGGTGTTCATTCATTCGTTGTCGTAGCGTCTGCACGGTCTCCCCAATGTACTATGCCTCAGGACATTCTTTCCTGCAGCACATCAGGTAGACAACGTTGGCCAAGTTGCAAGAGTATGTACTGTGTACCTGGGTGGATGGTATTCTCACGTGAGATGATGGCATCCGTGTCGATGATCCGGCATGTCTTGTAGAGGTTGCTGTGGAAGGGTTGTGTGGTGTCCTCCTCATCTGAGCAGATCTGGGGAGGATCGCCACAGACACCTCCCAGATGCTGAAAGCTACTCTCATAAGAACAGGATATGGCACTCAACTTATTGATCAACAGTTCCGACGTGCCACAGCAAAAAACTGCATTGACCTCCTCAGAAGACAAACACAGGACACAGCGGACAGAATACCCTTTGTCGTTCAGTACTTCCCCGGAGTGGAGAATTTATGACATCTTCGGAGACTTCGACATGTCAATGATGAAGACGAGCATCTCACCAAGGCCATTCCCACACCCCCACTTCTTGCCTTCAAACAACTGCACAACCTCAAACAGACCATTGTCTGCAGCAAACTATCCAGCCTTCAGGAGAACAGTGACCACGACATCATGCAACCTTTCACAGCAACCTCTACAAGACATGCTGGATCATCAACACGGTTGCATTATCTCAAGTGAAAAAACCATTCACCAGGTACACGATACATACGTTTGCAACTCGGCCAACATTGTCTACCTGATATGCATGATGTGGATATGCTGGTGTTGGACTGGGGTAAACACAGTAAAAAGTCTGACAACACCAGGTTTCAGTCCAACCGATTTATTTGACAGTAAACTCACTAGCTTTCGAGGTTACCCCCTTCGTCAGGTGAATATGCTGCATATGCTGATATGTTGCAGGAAAGGATGTCCTGAGGCTTGGTACATTGGGGAGACCATGCAGACGCTATGACAACGAATGAATGAACACCGCTCGACAACCATCAGACGAGTGTTTTCTTCCTGTTGGGGAACGTTTCAGCAGTCATGGGCACTTGCCCTCTGATCTTCGGATAAGGCGGCCTTCGTGACGTACGACAATGCCGAGTCGCTGAGCGGAGATTGATAGCCAAGTTCCGCGTACATGAGGATAGCCTCAACCGGGATCTTGGGTTCATGTCACACTATCTGTAACCCCCCACGATTCACCTAGGTTGCAAAATCTCACTAAATGTCCTGGCCGGAGACAATACACATCTCTTTAAACTGTGCTTAACCCTCTCTCCACTCACATTGTCTGTACCTTTTAAGACTTGATTACCTGGAAAGACTCGCATTCCAACCACTATTTTGTAAATGAGTTTGTGTCTTTATATGCCCTGTTTGTGAACTGAAATCCCACTTAGCTGACAAAGGAGCAGTGCTCCAAAAGCTAGTGGCTTTTGCTACCAAATAAAACTGTTGGACTTTAACTTGGTGTTGTGAGACTTCTTACTGAGTTTACCCCAATCCAAAGCTGGCATCACACCTAGATAACAAAGACACCTATATCAGACTCCTATTTATTGACGACAGCTCAGTTTTCAACACCATTTATTCCTACGAAACTCGTCTCCGTCTGTGGCCTGGGCCTCGGCTCCTCCTTCTGCAACTGGATCCTGAACTTCCTAACTCTCAGAGCACAAATAGGCAACAACAATTCCTTCGTGATCGTCCTCAGCACCAGTGCCCACAAGACTGTTCTGAGCCCCCTACTTTCCTCCTTATACACCTATGATATGTGACCAATTTCCCCTCCAACTCGATTTTCAAGTTTGTTGATGACACCACCGTAATGAGTCGGATCACAGACAGTGATGAGACAGAGTACAAGAACGAGAGAGAGAATCTAATGAACTGGTGCAGTGACAATAATCTTTCCCTCAATGTCAACAAAACAAAGGAGATTGTCATTGACTTCAGGAAGCATAAAGGAGAACATGCCCCTGTCTACATCAATGGGGATGAAGTGGAAACAGCTGGGAGCTACAAGTTTTTAGGTGTCCAAATCATCAGCAATCTATCCTGGTTTCTTTGTCCTCATCCTCGTCCGCACGTTAAGAAGGCCCACCAATGCCTCTACTTAGAAGACGCACCAACTTTTACAGATGCACCATAGAAAGTTTTCTGGCTGTATCACAGCTTGGTGTGGCTTCTGCTCTGCCCAAGACCGCAAGAAACTGCAAAAGGTTGTGAATGTAGCCTAATCCATCATATAAACCAGCCTCCCGTCCATTGACTCTGTTTACACTTCCCACTGTCTCGGCAAAGCAGCCAGCATAATTAAGGACCCCATGCACCCCAGACATTCTGTCTTCCACCTTTTTCCTTTGGGAAAAAGATACAAAAGTCTGAGGTCATGTACCAACCGACTCAAGAACAGCTTCTTCCCTGCTGCTATCAGACTTTCAAATGGACCTACCTTGCATTAAGTTGATCTTTCTCTAAACCCCAGCTATGACTGTGACACTACATTCAGCACTTTCTCCTTTCCTTCTCTTTTTTGCTTTGTCTGTATAGCCTGCAAGAAACAATACATTTCACTGTATGTTAATATGTGACAACAGATCAAATCAAATATTCTGCCCAGATCCTTCATGATTTCGAATACCTCTACCAAATGTCCTCAACCATCTTTTTTTTTGAAGTAAAACAGTCCTCTGTCTTCAATTTATCATCATGACTGAAGTTCCTCATCACTGGAGCCATTCTTGTGATTCTTTTCTGCACCCTCTCTAATGCCATCGCACCCTTCTTAGAGTGCAGCACTCGGAACTGGATGCAGTACTCTAGCTGAAGCTGAACTAGTGATTTATACAAATTCAACTTAACCTCCTTGCTTTCAGACTTTACGCCTCTATTAATGAAGCCCAGGATATCATATGCTCTATTAACTGCTACCTCAACCTGTCAATGATTTGAGCACATTTACACTCCAGTCCCTCTGCTCCTCCACCCCTTTGAGTGCTACCCCTTATTCTCCATGTTCTTCTTACCAAAATGAATCAACTCTTAATTCCTGACATTGAATTTCACCTATCATTTGTTTGTGTGTTCATCCAACTTGTCTATGTCCCTTCGAAATTTTACACTTTACTCCTTACAGTTCACAATGCTTCCAGGTTTTATATCATCTGCAAACTTTGAAATTGTGCCCTCTACTCCATGGCTTCAGTAACAACACTGATCCCTGGGGAACTCCACTACAAACTTTCCTCCGGCAGAAAAACATTCATTAATCACTATCTTCTGTTTCCTGTCTCTCAGCTAATTCTATATCCGTGTTGCCATTGACCATTTTATTCCATTAGCTCTAACTTTGCCCACAAATGTGGAACTATATCATATGCCTTTTGGAAGTCCATGTACATTACATCAATCCTCCCTGTTACCTACTCAAAAACTGGAAGTTAGTCAAAGGTGGTTTTCCCTTAAGAAATCCATGTTAGTTTTCCTTAATTATCCCACATTTGTTCGTGTGATTATTTGTTTTGACTTGAATTATTGTTTCTAGTGGCTGGATGATTTACTGAAAATTGAATTGTTTGCTTAATAATTGTGTATACATGGATTGAAAGAAAAGTCATTCTGTCTGCTTTGAGTATTTATATAAATATTTAAAATTGTCACTGTACAGTCTTTCTGGAGTTTATTTTTGGTTGGTAATCTGAAATATATGTACTATTAAATATAAACATCCAAATTGGAGCCTCCAAAAGATCTGTTTATTGTAGTACTTCAGAGGAAAGAAAGTATAAATGTACACATGTAAGTACAGATGTGCATGTTGGTCATCCAATGCTTTGTGGTACTTGTACAGAAAAAAAACACTTCTATCAATATCTACGCTTGCTTTTTATAGAATTCCCCATACACTTTTGATTTAAAATTTTATTTTATAAGATGGTCAATTTTTTTCTGCTCTGTTTCCTGTCCCCTTCCTTTATTTTGTCATTCCTCTTGCCCATCCTCCCCATTTCCCTTTTCAGATACTTTCATGTTATAACCAGTAATGGTTAATGCTGGTGGAAGCAGATATAGTAACTGCCAGAGGGAAATGGATATACTTAACGAAAAATTCTTGTAGTGTTAATGGGGTAAGTGCAGGTCAATTAGACATTTATCAAATGAGGTCATGATATGGCAAAAATAGCTGTGGCATTTTCCATCATAAGTGAGTTATTTCATTATATGCAGATTGTTTCGATACTTGCAACGCATGTTAAACTACAATTTAAATGCATTTAGTATAAATGCAAGGCTTTCTTTTGTCTCAGTTTTTCATTTCACCAGGGAAGAAGTAAGGCTTACATTAACACTGCAATGAAGTTACTGTGAAATTCCCCTAGTTGCCATAGCCTGAACATAAGAACATAAGAACATAAGAAATAGGAGCAGGAGTAGGCCATCTGGCCCTTCGAGCCTGCCCCGCCATTCAATAAGATCATGGCTGATCTGTCGTGGCTCAGTTCCACATTCCCGCCCTCTCCCCATAACCCTTAATCCCCTCTCTTATCAAAAACCCATCAACCCGCTTCTTAAAAATATTTAGCGAGGCAGCCTCCACCACTTCAACGGGCAGAGAATTCCAGAGATTCACCACCCTTTGAGTGAAGAAGTTCCTCCTCAACTCCGTTCTGAACCGCCCCCCCTTTATCTTGAGGCTGTGCCCCCTAGTCCTACTGTCTTTTTTGAGCGGGAAGAGTCTTTCCACCTCTATCCTATCCATCCCATTCATCATCTTATACGTCTCAATGAGATCTCCCCTCATTCTTCTAAACTCTAACGAGTACAAGCCTAGTTTATTCAGCCTCTCCTCATAGCTCAACCCCCTCAACTCCGGTATCAGCCTAGTAAACCTCCTCTGCACTCCCTCCAAGGCCAAAATATCCTTGCGCAGGTGCGGCGCCCAAAACTGCACACAGTACTCCAGCTGCGGCCTCACCAATGCCCTATACAGCTGCAGCAAGACCTCCCTACTTTTATATTCAATCCCCCTCGCTATGAAGGCCAGCATCCCATTCGCCTTCCTGACCACCTGCTGCACCTGCAGGCTGGGTTTTTGCGACTCATGCACAAGGACCCCGAGGTCCCTCTGCACCGTCGCCTGCTGCAGTTTTTCGCCACGTAAGTAATAGTCCTTCCTACCATTCTTCCTACCAAAGTGGACCACCTCACACTTGCCAACATTAAATTCCATTTGCCATTTCCTGGCCCATTCGCCCAGCCTATCTAGATCCTTCTGCAGACTCTCCACACCCTCCGCACAATTTGCCTTTCCCCCAATCTTGGTGTCATCAGCAAATTTCGACACCCTACACTCGGTTCCCTCCTCCAGATCATCTATATAAATAGCCTGGCATCTGTTCAGGTCAGTTCACCTAACCAGCATGTCTTTTGGACTGTGGGAGGAAACTGGAGCACTGGGAGGAAATCCACGCAGACACGGGGAGAACTCCATGCAGACTGACCCAAACCGGGAATCGAACCCCAGTCCCTGGCACTGTGAAGCAGCAGTGCTAACCACTATGCTACCATATTTCCTCTGATCTTTTGGCATGAGAAGGCCACGTTTATCATATGCATACTTTTTTGCTTTGTGTTATTTTCTATGTATTTTGTTATGCAGGGAGAATTGACTTTTGTTGTCCCACTTGTTCCCCTTGTGGAAATGTACCCCAATATGTTCCTGAGTCATTTCTCCATTATAGGTAGCCACTTGTTAATTTAGCATTTACCTGCCAATCTTTGCACTGGATCCAAGTTATCAGTCTCATCCTACTAAAATTGGCTGTTCTCTAATTCGTGTTTTACATCCAAGTGGCTCCTTTTTCCATAGCTAACCTAATTGTTATGATACTTTATCATTGTTACTGATACGCTGCCCTACTAACAGTTGACCCACTTGACTTGCCTCATTCCACAGAACCAGATCCAACAACAACTATCTTGGGCCAGAAGTACTGATCTAGAAAATTCTCTTAGGAGTTTATTGTCCCTTTCTCTGCCTTGACATTAATTATTATGATATAGACTGAGATAGTACTGCCACTACACTATAATATTTTTCACCTATCTGGCTGGTGTCTGTGCTATAATTATGTGAAAAAACAGAAACGATTGTGTTATAATAACTGTTTTCAGATCCTCAACTCATCAACTCTCTCAAAACAAAAGTACATTTCGAGTTGAATTCACTTTCTCCTGGGTAATTAATTAAAATTTAAGACAGGTATCGGAAATTTACAGCGGTCCAATCTCATATTCCCTAGAAAGCTACAATCGAGACAGAATGGGAACATGTCTTTGAATTTGTCTCTTCCCTTCTCTTGAAGTGCTGGTACACACTATGATACAATTCCATAGCTGCTGACAGCCACTGATTCAAGCAGTCAGTCTCCACAGGTGAATCTAAGCAGAAAGTATCTGCAAGTTATTTAAGTATAAGTGAGCAGAACATGTGTTTGCAAATATGAGCTTCAGAGGGAATCTTGTGCATTGTGATCAGGAGGCTTGATTGAATATTTTTCTTCTTTCCACTTCTTTCCATAGTCTACTTAAATCAAGGGAATTATAACGAAATGAGGATAGAGTTCGCTAAAGTGGACTGGGTGGATAGATTAGCTGGAAAGACAGTAAGCAAGCAATGGCGGACATTTTAAGGAGATAGTTCGTGACTCTCAACAAAAATATATCCCAGTAAGGAGGAAAGATTCTAAGAGAAGATTAAACCATGGCTAACCAAGTAAGTTAAGGAGAGTGTTAAGTTGAAAGAAAAAGCACATAAAGAGGCAAAAGTCATTGATAGCCCTGAAGACTAGGATAAATTCAGAATCCAGCAAAGGAAAACTAAAATGATAGAAAATAAACTGAGGGCAAACTAAGAAAATGAATCTGAGGGCTATAGTTATTGGAAACAAGGAAATGGCAGAGGAATTAAACTGATGTTTTGCATCAGTCTTTATGGTGGAAGATACTTCGAACTCCCATTAATACTAAAGAATATGAGGGAGGAACTAAGTATCACTATCATCACCTAGAAAAGTAGTATTATACAAACTAATGAAACTAATGGCAGATAAGTCCCCTAGACCTGATGGCTTACATTCTAGGAACCTAAAAGAAATAGCTACAGAGATAGTGGATGAATTGGTTGTAATTTTCCAAAAATCCTTGGATTCTGGAGAACCACCACAGGGTTGGAGACATCTCTATTCAAAAAGCGAGGGAGGCAAAACCTAGTACCTTGAAGGCCAATTAGTCTAACACCTATTGTTGGAAAAATGTTGGAATCGATTATTAAGGAAGAAATAGCAGCACATTTGGAAAATCATAACTTAATCAAGCGGATCTGCATGGCTCCAGAGGTCAATGCTTGGTCCACAACTGTTTATAATGTATGTTAATGACTCGGAGGAAGGAAGCAAATGTACTGTTGCTAAATTTGCAGACAACACAGTAGGTGGGCGGATAAGTTGCGAGAGGGATGCCAACAGTGATATTGATATTGATATTACAAAGTGATATTGATAGGTTAAATAAGTGGTCAAAAAGTTGTCAAATGGAGTAGAATGTGAAGTTGTTCAATTTGGGAACAAAAAGAGTACAATTTAAATGGAGAAAAACTGCAGAAAGCTGCCACACAGATGGATTTGGGGGGTACTAGTGCATGAAAAACAAAGCTGGTACAACAGGTAATCAGGAAGGCTAATGGAATGTTGACTCTTATTTCAAGGGGTTGGCGTATAAGGGTAGGGAAGTGTTGCTGCAACCATATAAAGTACTGGTGACATCACAGCTAAAGGATTGAGAGCAATTTTTGTCCCTTTGTTTATGGAATGATATTATTTCATTCGAAATAGTTCAGAGAAGAGCCACTGAGATGATCCCTGGTATGGAGGGACTGTTTTATGAGGAAAAATTAAATAGATTGGGACTCTACTCATTGGAATTTAGAACAATGAGAGGTGAAACATATGTGATTCTTAAAGGACTTGACCAGGCAAATGCCGAGAGGATGCTTCCTCTCGTGGGAGAATCTTAGAGTAAAGGTGCGCCAATTTATTAATACTGAGATGAGGAGGAATTTCTTCTCTGAAGGTTGTGAGTCTTTGGAATCCCATGCCATAGGGCTATGGAGGTAGAGTCATTGTGTTTATTTGAGGCTGAGGTAGATTAATTCTTGATCAGCAAGCGAATCAAGGGTTATGAGGAAAGGGCAGGAAAGTGGACATGAGGAATGTTAGATCAGCCATCGTCCTATTGAATGGCAGAGCAGGTTTGAGGGACTTAATGGCCTACTCCTGTTTCTTATGGTCGCTATCACCCTACTCTTGTCAAAAAGAGCTGAGGAAGGCTAATTGCTGTGCCTTCTGTGCTGTACCAGCGAAGATTGGATAATTAGCCCAGACCAAGAATTGAAGTTTCTTTGCCTGCTTGGCCCAGTAGCAAAGTGCATTTAGTTAAAGTGCTGAAGGTTTTTTGCATTGTATCTTTCCATCATTCATTGGTACCTGTTGGTTATAATTTTGTTGGAACTTGCTATTAGATGAAGTGTCAGATATAAATGCTTCATTTGTTCCCAGGCATTGAGCAAATTCTGTTAAACTGGGTATTAATCAAACTGTATTCCTGCTTTATTCACTAAGCTGCAGTCATTATCAGAGGAGACAAGATTCTATTAAATTACTGTTTCTGCTGTCTAATTTTGAGGCGTTCACACAATGGGAATATCAATTTAGTTCTCTGGAAAGGCCAGGAAAGATAGTGCTCTCCTAATTGTCACAATTTCTGAGGTGACCTTCAATGATTAGATTATCTCAGTGGATTGTTCTGGGGTTTCTTTTCTTATACACATCCACCTCCAGTTTCTTCTGTATCCATTGGTTAGATTATATATTGCAGCTTCACTGTATCTGAATGTAAGGGTTTGTGTGCCAAAGCTCTAATCTGTTGTAAGCTGCTTAACAAGCAGAGGAGGACTACAGTTACCAAGCCATCAATTGCAGGGCTACTCTTAGGCAAAAAAAATCCTCATCACTTATGGTGTAAAAGTGATAAACTAAGGCTTGTGAGCAGGAGGCATAGTAATACATATCAACCTGAGACAAGCATTTCTGTAATGTTCTTAGTCAAGTCTATTCCACAGATTTGTGTACAGGGTCAGAGAAGAGTCCTATTAAAAGAAATATGTTAATAGCAAAAAGCAAAGCTTTTTGAAACAATTCAAATTTTGATTTATTTATCCCATATATTGAAAGCCTGTGCAGCCTTGCCTTTACTGTCTTACTGATCTTCAACATCTCTATGTGTGGTCATTGTACAATATCATCTCAGCATGCTGGTGCTGTGGTCATGTTATCTATTCCTCACTTATCTCTCTTTCTACCTCTCCTTCACTTTTCTCTGCAGCTTGCTCACTACCGACAACAAAAAGCAAAAGGTGACCGTTCGGATTCGACGAAAAAGAAGAAGAGGAAGAGCCAGGTTTTCCATCAGAATGACCTTCCGCTGGAAGAGCACTCATTAGCTGAAAAGGATGGGACTATTGTGGAACAGGAGGTAAATCACACACACAAGTTACATTTAAGGATGCGAAGGAGTGAGCCAGCTTCAAAATAAAGTAGATAAATTGTTGGGGTAGGCTGCATAATCCTACAAAATATTAATACTAAATGCTTCAAAGTTGCAAATAAAAATCATAAAATTGTAATATTATTGCATAATGTATTTAATGATACCATGGTAGGTGATGTTAATAAGCTTTTGGACGCAGATCTAATATAAACTGCTTCAGTTTTCAGAACTGCAATAACTCGATGTTTAGTACAAATTGGTGAGCTGATGAGGTTTCCATAGCATTCGCAATAAAAGTTGCCAATTAAAATGTTCCATATGTCCTGCGATGTGGTAGAGCAATGATTCCACAGCTAACATTTTGCACTATTTCTTTCAGCATCACCCCTCTTTCCCTATCCCACCCCCATCCAACTTTGTAAAATGAAATTTAATTGTTGGTATGTACTTGAAAGAGTTTTGCTTTATTTGTTGTTTGCTAACTTACTGAGACCCTTAAAATTAATGTGACTTTTTAAAAACTGTGTAGCAAGAATCCCAGCCATTCTGTTCGGGATTAATAGATGATTTCTATTTTTATTATTTTTATGTACCTGACAAAGTAATTTATATTGCAATAGAGTAACAGTGCTATACAAATTAGATTTGCCTTTCCATAGATATAAAGATATATCAAGCCGAGTTCATTAGTACAGTTGTTCAGCCGTGAGGAAGTGAAATATAAATCATCTTGGTTCCTGTCATTCACCATCTGAGGTTCATGAAGTCCAAGGTTTGCCTTGCTGTGAAAGATCCATTGCTGTCCAGCACACAGAGCAGGAGGAAAACATTTGTACCTTGTCAGCTACGTAGTTACAGAATCCACATTGCTGTAAAATTTAAACTTTCAAAAAGTTAATCCCAATTGGGCAGCACAATGGTTAGCACTGCTGCCTCACAGTGCCAGGGACCTGGGCTCAATTCCCACCTTGGGTCACTGTCTGTGTCTGTGGAGTTTGCACATTCTCCCCGTGTCTATGTGGGTTTCGTCCGGGTGCTCTGGTTTCCTCCCGAAACCAGCAGTCTGAAAGATGTGCTGGTTAGGTGCATTGGCCATGCTAAATTCTCCCTCAGTGTACCTGAACAGGCGCTGAAATGTGATGACTAGAGGATATTCACAGTAACTTCCTTGTAAGCCTGCTTATTACTAATAAATAAATAACTTTGATTCCTGGAAAAGTGATCACTATAGAAATCCTCAAACACTCAAAGGTGATTGATAGAAGCCAAAGTGACTCAGATACCACTTCTCCAGGGCTAAACAGCTGAGGGAATGAACTTGGCAAGTAGGAACAGGTGTAGGATCCTTAAATTTTTTTTGCCATTCTCAAATCATTGCTGATCTGCACCTCAAAGCTTTATTCTGTTTTGAATAATTTGTGTTCCCTTTGAATTGTATTGATGATATCGTTACCGAATAAAAGTATTTTCTTTATTCACCATCATTTATTGCCCTTGTGAAGGTTGTGGTGCACTGCCTTCATGAGCAGCTGCAGTTCGTATGCTGTTGGAATGCCCACAGTGCTGTTAGGAAGGGAGTTCCAGGTTTTTGACCCAGCCACTGTGAAAAGTAATGATATAGTCCAAGTGTGGATAGTGTGTGAATTGGAGGGCAGTTTGCAGCTGGAGATGATCTCCTGCATCACCCGCCCAGCTCCTTCCAGTTGGTTTATGTCAAGGGTTTGGATGCTGCTGTTGAAGGGGCCTTGGTAAGTTGCTGCAGTGCATCTTGTAGATGGTACACACTGCTGCCAACATGCAACAGTGGTAAAGGAAGTGAATGTTGAAGGTGGTGGATGGGATGCCAATCAAGCTGTCTCCTTTGGCCTGGATGATGTCAAGCTTTTCGTGTGTTGGAATTGCACTTATCCAGGCTATTTCCACTCTGGCTTGAGCCTTATAAATGTTGTGCAGGCTTGGGGAGTCAGGAAGTTTGAAGATTTCTCAGCATCTCTAGCTTTTGTAGCCATAATATTTACATGGCTGGTCCAGTTCAGTTTCCCCAGGTTGTTGATAGTGGAGGATTCAGCATTGGTGATGCCATTGAATGTTAAGACTTGGTTGGATTCTGTCTTGTTGGCAAAGGCCATTGCCTGGCACTTTTGTGGCATGAATGTTACTTGCAGCTTATCAGCCCAAGCTTGAATAATGTCCAAGTTTGGCTGCTTTTGGACATGAACTGCTGCTGAGGAGTGAAGAATGGTGCTGAACATCTTGCAATTATCTGTGGACATCCCCATGTCTGTCCCTGTGATCGAAGGAAGGTAATTTAAGTAGTTGAAGATGATTGGGCCATGGACACTACCCTGAGGGTCTCCTGCAGTGTTGTCTCAGGGCTAAGATGAATGACCTCCAATAACCACAACCATCTCTGCTAGATATACCTCCAGCCAATGATGTGTTTTTCCTCTGATTCCCATTGAGTTGAGTTTCGCAGGGTTCCTTGATGCCACACTTGATCAAATACTGCCCAGATGTCCAGGATAGTCACTCCCCCCGACTCCAGAATTTCAGCTCTTTTGTCCACTTTTGGTCCAAGACTGTAATGAGGTTAGGAGCTGAGTGGACCTGGTGAAAACCAAACTCAGGATTAGGGAGCAGGTTATTGCTCGTTTGATTTCTGTTTGATAGCACTGTTGATGACCACTTCCATTACTTTGCCGATTGAGAGTAGTCTAATGGGGCATTAATTGGCTCGATTTATTCTGCTTTTTGTGCACAGAGCATAGCTGGGCAATTCTTCACATTGTCGAGATAGATACCAAGTGTTGTTTCCAAGTGGAACAGCTTGGCTAGGGGTGTGACTAGTTCCAGAATACAAATTTTCAGTACTATTGCTGGAATGTTATCAGGACCAAAATAGCCTTTGCAGTATCCCAGTGCCCTTCATGTTTTGCCCATTCAGATAAAATGACTTAAAACCTTTTCTTATTTCCAATATGTACCTTACTTCCTGATTCACTATTACTGTTAAACTCTCTTTCTGTTCCATTCAGCTGATCTTTATCCATGTGGAGATACTTACTTTCCCATTGCCTCAACTTTTTATGTTTGGATTTCAAAGTCTCTTGACCTCAAACCCTTTCTGTTGGTTTAAAGCCATTTTCTCTACTGTGACCGTGTTTGCTAGTAAACTCATCTGCCCGACACACAGGTTGCAAGAACCTCAAATTGTTGGACAGTTGCAAGGACTAAACCTCTGCCATTGCATGGGTCCCCATGTCTGCCTCATTCTTAATCAGACCCAAACTGTCCCTGTCCATGAACCAAATGAACCTAACCAAGCAGTGTGACTGACTCTTGGAATAAAATGTCCAGTTAACTTTCATCAACTCTGAGCTTGAGGTCCCTCGAGCTGCAGTTGCCGAGAATCAACCTGATGTTCAATAGATCCCACAGGCTATAGCTGCAACACATCATCTGCCCTACCATTTTTATTGTGTATTATTTAACTAGTTAGGTTTCAAGTTAAGAAATATCACAACTAATATCTGTTGTTATATGAAATAATGTAATTAGTAGGACTATAAATTTAGTGTAATACTTGTATCATCCCAGTACTGATTTTAAGTTACTGTCTTCATATAGACCATAGAATCTACAGTACAGAAGGAGGCCATTCGGGCCTATCAATCCTGCACCAACAACAATCCCACCCATGTCCCAACCCATAACTGCACACATTTACAGTCCTAATCACCTCCCTCATCCCCCGACACTAAAAGACAATTTAGCTTGGCCAATCAACCTTATCCACGCACCTTTGGACTGCGGGAGGAAAACGGACACCTGGAGTAAATCTGGAGAATGTGCAAACTCCACACAGACAGTCACCCAAGCCGGGAATCAAATCCTAGTCCCTGGTACTGTGAGGCAGCAGTGCTAACCACTGTGCCACCACACTGCCCTACAGGGTAAAATCTTAAAAATTCACCAAGCAATCTGCCTGCTCGTCTTATTAAAGCCTTGAACACTCAATTTTTTTTTTCAGCTTTCAGTAACTGGTATATAAAGCAGCATCTCCTTTCCCCTCTACACTGAATTTCCTTGGGCTTCCTTGTTGCCATATTGTGCTGTCATTCTGCGCAGATGGAAAACCTGTCTACTTTTATACAGGGCAAGTGACTCACACCCAAATTGCAGCCATTAAGTCAACTCCCTGCTACAATACCTGGCCACATTTCAGTGGCAAGTGCATCAAGTGGACAGCAGCTGAAGAGCAATTTGGTCAAATTGCTGATTTCACCCATCCTGAAACCTTGCAGTGAGTTCAGGCTCACGTGAGTTACTTAACATGGCTGGGGAGTTGAAAAATGAGGAGTCTTGCGTCTTCTCTTGGCATCAGCCATGTTTCTGTTGGTAGCTCCCCCACCTCAATCTCAAGTTTTGGATTCCAAGTGCTGTGTGTTAGAGGTGCCATCTTTTGGCTGAGAAGTTAAAACTGAGTCCCTATGTTTTCTTGGGGAGGAGAAAGATCAGCCAGATATTTCCATCTCCTCGTACTTCTTTAAACAGTTTTAGTTCCTCATGGGTGCCGCCCCTCCGCACTTTTTGTTTCTATTCACATTCCTGTTCATCATCTTGTCTCCATCTAGATGAAGGCCTATATGTCTGAAACCCATAATTACCCATTCCTTCATTTGGTGTGGACTGACCTGCTGAGTTTACAGTGATTGCTATTGCTCTTCTTGAATTTTGTTTTTTTTAAAAATATTTTAAACTCTGCTTTTTTTTCCTCGCGATTCCTTTTTATCAAAACAAGTTGTGATGATTAATTTGAGATGTTGAGATCTGAGTGCAACCTCTATGTTGTCTAAAAACATCAAACGGTGACTTATTACAAATTGTTAACTTTGATTTTCCTGTATGTTATCTTTATTGCCCTCACCTTTGCTTTCCTCAGGCTGATGGTGAACTGTCGAGCACAAGTACAGTGGAGGACCTCGCAGTTGAGGTGAGCTGTTGATCTAAATTCCAAATTTTTCTGTATGATTCAGGGCATCTTTGCCATTTTGGCTGCTGCATTCAGGACTTAGTTTTATAACTAGAATCTTTGAAACGCAGATCCACGTTCTTCCTGCAGTATTGCTTTGTATTTGCCTCTTCAAGTCACATACTACAAATAATTTGTTTTGTGAAATGATGTTTCAATGTAATCAGATGCAGTATTTTGCTGCAAAAGTTCCTCTTGTATTCCTTTATACCTAGATTGCATTCTGTACACTGATGTGCCCACACAAACATTTGTAAATTCACAAGTGAGATCTGATTTTGCTTGATGTTAACTATATACCAAAATCATCCAAGAACCCAATAATGGTATTTGATTTATGCACCCATGGGAATCCCTATTTCTTTGCTTTCTGTATGTTATGTTTCATGTTTCACTCCATTCCTCCTCCATTCTCCAATTTTCTATCCATTCTCTGAAGATTAGACTAATAGGCAACCTTCCCATGCTTTTATCAAGTGTCCATTCTTTATGCGAATCAAAATGTTGTCATGCTATGATGGTGGAGGGTGGTAAAAAAACAACTTAATGGAAAGCTAACTTGACATCCACTAATGTACACTTTTCAAAACGTATCATTGATAGTTGGCACCCTGGCTCAATGCTCTTCCTTCTTTGTGTCAGTCTGCCTATAATTTAAGGTTGCGTTATCTAGGTAATTTTATGATTATGCTCTCTGAATTGGTTACTTTTGATAGGATTGATTGCCGTTTTGGAAGCAATGCAATTCCTATGGTATGTTGGCTCTGTATTTGTATCTGACCCTCTTTTCATTTCCTCAGTTGTGTACTTAATTACATCATTTAAAATCAAATAAAAGCAAAAGGAAAGACCTTCACTTGAAATTATCTTTTCCAGGCGGAAGAGGTGAATAACAGTACAGGGTTTGCCCAAACGGAGCTTCAGGTCTGCCAGTTAAAAATAATCCAGCTTGAAGATCAGTTGCAAGGCAAAGAAATGGCTTTGGAACATCTCAGTGCTCAGGTGGAAGATCTCCAGGATCAACTGACCACTTACCAGGAGAGTGAGCAAATGCAACAAGTATGGACGAAAAATACTCAATTCAAACATCTGATTAAATCATTTTTATGCTTTTTGAAATTCTGTCCTGCAACAGAAATGAGTTTCAATTCAACAATACAATCATCACTTGCCATGCAACTTAGAGTCTCACATCTTCTACTTTGGCATATCCTGACAATTGGATTTGGCACCTGATTACACAGCTCAAAAATTGAGCTCTTGAAGAAAATTCTGGGTGCAAAATAAATTCTTGGCTCTAAGGGAACCTGTCTGGTGATTAACTTTTTAATTAAAAAAAACTCTGATATTTTACACATGCTGAGTCATGGCAATTTATAGTTCTATGAACAGTGGTTGCCTTCTAGTACCTTGCTGAAGTCAAAATTTCTTCTTCTTTAGAGTGTTGGTAGGCTGCTTGGAGGCCAATGCATCTAATTCTGCCTTTGCCTGACATTTATGCATAGAGATTTCCTATTTAATAGTGATCAGGAGTGGGTTTTGAGGGCAGCAACAGAGCCCTAATACACCATGGTTCCAGTCTGTTTCATTTTTTTCGGTGTGGTTTTGTTGTGCCAGGTGATATCTCTCTCATCACATCTCAATTATTAATATAACAGAGAAATTAATAGCACTAAAGAGAGACAAATTTTCAGACAACCACATGAAAGATAGGTCATACCTTATGAATTCTTCTTTTTGAAGATGTAGCCAAAGTAGTGGTTAGGGGAATTGTCCATGCATGTTACTCATTTGGACTTCCAGATATCCTACATAAGAGACTGTTAACAAAAGTTAAAAATTATGGACTAAAGATGAATTATTGAACTGGTTAGGAAATTGGCTGAGCAGCAGGAAACAGCATAATGATAATGGCTAAGTGCTATAATGTAATAAGCGTGACCTGCAAAGATCTATGTTGGGATCTTAACTGTTCAGTCTTTATTACAGACTTAGGATAGAAAGCCACATGTCCAAATTTGTCAATGTCATCAAGACGGGCAGTATTGTAAGCGGTACTTGATTGCAGACATATCGATAGATAAAGTGAATGAATGAACAAGATTATGGCAAAACCTCTTAATATAAGCAAATATGAGGTCACCCACTTTTTTGTAGAACAAGTAAATACTGAAAAGTTAGAAATAATGGGGGTATAAAGAACTTCGATATCCAGTATATAGATCACTAAAGTACCATAAACAGGTACAGAAAATAATCAGAAAGACTAATGGAATGCTTGACTTTATATCTCGAGAACCAGAAAACAAAAGGATAGAAGCCTGCTATACAAATTCCTGTTCGACTACGCCTGAAAAAAGGGTATACTGGCCATGGTAATTTGATCGAAGTTTTCAAGATATTAAGAGGAAGGAATGTTTCTCGACTCACCAACCAAAGGAAAGAGGTTCTTCCTAATGAGGCATTACCTTAGAAAATAGAGCCAGACCTTTCAGAGTGAAATTAGAAGTTTGGAACTCTATCCTGTACATGTCAGGTGGTGATTGGTAAATTGTTACACTTCAAATAGAATTGGATAGTTGTTTAAATCAAAGATGTTTGAGGGGTGTGGAACAAAGACGTATATATGGAGCTAGATCATGAAGTATATAATGTTCTCGTTGAATAGACGAACAGTCTTGGGGCTGAATGGCTATCCCCTTTTTACTTAATCTTGTGCACTTTTAATATCTTGGAGCGTGACATTTTAAAATTTTTCCAGTTATTCTGTAAACTTTTGGCTTTTTAGAAAAGAGATTTTTATTTTCTTGAGAGTGACTTGGTTTCATCATTAGGTCTCCAAGAATGACCAGTGTTTTAATCTAATCTTCCCCATAATTTTTTTTTTAAAGCACAATAACTCATACAAATTCATTGTTTCCAACTGCCATGTACTGAATGTTTGGCTTCTTGATTGGGGGTCAGATGAAGAGAGAATCTTGAAGAGATGCATTAATTGTATTTTTCATGCCTAATTTTTGATCGATCTTGCTTATTATGTATAGTATTTTGCAATGAATTTCTGAAGTATTTTATTTTTCCTCCACTCTTTGCCTTTACCATGTTTCAAACTGGTTATGTTAAACCCGAAGTATTTTTTGAAATAAATCTATCTCATTGCTACAGTGTAGTATGCTTGGGTGAGAAAGGTGGCTTTGGGCCTGTGGGGCTGATGATTAACTTAGAGGCAGTGAGGGCTAATTTGAGGTAGGGTAGAAAGGATCCTGCTGAATTTAACAGCAGGACTTGATTAACATTTTTTATCTGTTTCTTGAGTGCAGCCTGCCTAATAGTCGGTGGGGTTAATAGGCCTTCTGCATCAGGATGTAGCTGGGCAGAGCACCAGAAGAGATTAAGGATGGTCACTGGTGGGCGAAGTTGGAGACTTTGGGGAGCAGGGATTGGAAGGATCAATGAAGTGGGTGCAGTGATGCATGAGGGAAGTCAGTTGATATCCATAGGTAAATGAAAAGGCACTAGCTCCAGGATCCAGCAATCCCTGCCTCCCTTTATCTGAGATTCAGGATACCAGGCAGGCCCAGGTTAAATTTGACTAATTTTGAAACAGATAACCTACATTTAAATGACCAAAATTGCCAACTGCACATTGGTTGATAGCCTACTTCTGTTAAACTGGAGATTGGCAGTTTTCAATAAAATTGCTATTCTTGCTGAGTTCTATTGCAAGTGTCTATATCTTCCAGTATTATATTTCACTTCTGTTCTATGAGCCTGTAGGTATACCATAGTTTGGCATCAAGACCATTAACTTCATGGGCTTGAAAGTTTTACCCAAACACAGTTCAACATTGGACCAGTGGTTGAAGAAATACCGTACACACTAAGCATTGTTAATTGTTACATCACTTTCATAATATTTAAGAAATACTTGCATTCATAAAGTGTCTTTCACAACTCCTGTGACACTCCATTATGGCCCCTTTTTGGAGCTTAGCCTTATTGCAATGTTGAAAGCGCCCCAGCCAATTTGTGCACAGTAAGGTTCACAGTGATGTGATAATGACCAGGCAGTCTATTTTAGTGTTGTTGCTTAAGGGATATTGATACCAGTCAAACTTTTCTCCGGCTGAATTATGTGTCACATGATCTTTTATGCCCACCTGAGAGGGCAAGTTAACATATCTACTGGAAAAGGATGTCCCTTTTGCATCAGTCCCTCTGACACTAAAATATTAATCCAAAAATATGGTCCTTTGGAGTTAGAACCATGAGATATAGGAGCAGAATTAGGCCAGTCAGCCCATTGAGTCTACTCTGCAATTCAATCGTGGCTGATATGAGACTCATCCCCATTCTCCTGTCTTCTCCTGTAACCCTTGATCCCCTTATTGATCAAGATCCTATACCTCTGTCTCAAAGACACTCAATGACCTGGTCTCCACAGCCCTCTGTGGCAATGAGTTCCACAGATTCACCACTCTCTGGCTGAAGAAATTCCTCCTCGTCTCACTTTTAAAAGAGGGTCCCTTCACTCTGAGGTTGTGCCCTCGAGTTCTAGTCTCTCCCACTAGTGGAAACATCCTTTCCACATCCAGTCTATCTAGGCCTCTGTATTCTGTAAGTTTCAGTTAGATTCCCACCCCCCTCCCCCACCCCCCAAACCCCAATCCTTTTCAACTCAATGGTGAAAATCTGTCCAAAACTCTAATCCTAGTGTCAAAATTATTTTTGAAGAATCTTGTATTTCCTTTTGAGTGACTTGCAACTGCATACTAGAATTTCTATAATATTGACGATTCATAAGGCTTTATAGCAAATTGTACCTAGAGAAATATATAAGAAATGTATATTTCAGTGTTCTACCCAAGACTTCAAACAAGATTTCAGTTATGTGCAGAATTTTTAGTTATTGTTTGACATTTTTGTTTTGTATCCATGGCAAAATAATAACCTGGCCAAAATCACAGAGCACAAGATGGCAATTTAGCTATCTTGCTTCTTGGAAAGAGCTATCCAATTAACCCTTTGCCCAGTGTTGTAACACAAATCTTTTTCTTTCCACTTCAAAAATAGCCATTGGTCATGCTTCTATCACACTTTCAAGCAAGTATTTCAGATCCTCATAATTCACTGATGTTTATATATGTACTATGTTTTCTCTGGTACTGACTCTCCTAGCAGTGGAAAATGTTTCATGTTACTGTCATCACAGTACTTTGAAATTTTAAACGCCTCTATTACATATCTTCTTAACTTTCTCTCTGGCAGGAGACCAATGCCACCTTCTGTTGTCTCTCCACATAACTGGAGTCCTTGTACCATTACAGTAAATCTTTTCTGTACCTTCTATGAGGTCTACCTTTTTTGTTTGGGCACATATACCCGTGTAACATATGCAAACTTTTCTTCCTCGCTCCATCGAAAGGTTCTGAAGTGAGTTTGTAGGAAGGCTTGAGAGTCAATAAATTGAGTTGAAGCACTGATGCTTTCAAACTGTTATAGATTTGAACTTGAGTGGATTAGCCTATTTGTAATTATTCTAACTTGTAATCATAACAGGAGGCAAAACCTGTCTAATTACATTGGGCTAAATTCCATTAGCCAGCAATAGGTTACATGACCACTTGTATCTGACCTGTAGATCAAGGGCGTCAAACCTGAGCTCCTGATGGAGCTGATTCAATATCTTGGTACATGATGTGTGTTAATCCAGCAAAATTGATTTGGATACACCAGGATAGAAATTGGTATGTGCTTTGCATGTTATTTGGTATAAAACAGACATAATGTACACTAATTTCTGAGGGCAAGATTCTGGGTAACCAACATGGTTATCCTTGCCTTTTACTTTTGGTTGCTTACTGGTAATTGCCTGAAATCGTGTTGGATCAATTTCAACATGCAGAGTCCAAGCAAAAATTGACCTCAGTCAAAGAATAGGATGTTGAGAAGCAGCAATAGTTGCAAGGGGCTCTTGGACTCTGTGGGCCATATTTTATCATTTTGATTCTAAGTGCTGGGCGGACTTGAAACTGGGAGTGTTTCAGATCTAACCCTCACTGATGGAACACCTGAATTGGACTTGTATAGAGCATGTCTGTTTCGCACCGATTCCAGATGAGCGTACATGATGGTAAAGGGGGGAGGTGCCTGTAAAGTTGGGAGTGCAGCCCACTAAGGCAATTTAAATATGGCCGTCATGCCCTTTTAAAGGAGGGTCCCTTCATTCTGAGGTTGTGCCCTCGAGTTCTAGTCTCTCCCACTAGTGGAAACATCCTCTCCACATCCACTCTATCTGGACCTCTCAGTATTCTGTAAGTTTCAGTTAGATTTTCCCCCCAATCCTCAAGTTTGAAAATCTGTCCAAAACTCTAACTCTGTGGTGTCAAAATTATTTTTGAAGAATCTTGTATTTCCTTTTCAGCGACTTGCAACTGCATACTGTTCTGGGCGTGATCCTGATCATGGCCTTTTTCGGGTCTTGGTAAGGGGGGAACCGGTGCAGAGGTGGGTGCGGATTGCGCTACTCGCCTCATGCCCAACTTTACCAAGTTTTTGCACCCGAAAATGGGCAGAATGCGATTGTAAAATCGGGCCCTATGTCACGAAGATCAACTAGTTCCCTCTGCTGCCTTCCTCCCTTCCACTAACCTACCAGAGTGAAGTTTCTTCTTGCTGGAGCCCAGAACCCACAAGTTACTCTAGGTTATCGCCTATCTCCTGTCATGCCCTCTCACCTCATTGTGTAAAAGACCCACCTTGTGCTTTAAACTGCTGACCAGCCCACTTTCCTTCCTGGTCCCCATGTTAACCAATATTATTCACTATTCAAGTGCTGTACCTCCTTTGTTTAAATCTGCCATCATCATCCCTTTCTTCAGATAAGACAACTGTTGACCATCCTATCAACCTGTTTCCTTTTCCTCTACTTGAATGTGATGTTGCTTCCCAATTCGGTGCTTATCTTTCTCAGAATTCCATATTTAGATATCTTCGATCATGTTTCCATTCCTGCCACAATACTGAAATGGCTCATGGAAATCAGAAAAGATGCTCTGTTTTACCTCTCTCAAAAAGAGAGAAACAATCTCCTCGTCTTTCTCAATTAGTCTGCCACTTTTGGCTTGGTTGACCTCATTATCTTCCCCTCACGCCTCTGCACTATTGCCTAGGTGGTTGGAACTGCGTTACTCGGGGTCCATTCTCTTTGTTCTTTCATGGGATGCAAGCATGGTTGCCAAAGCATTTGTTGCCCACTCTTAATTTCCCATCAGAAGGTGACAGTGAACTGACTTAAACCTCTGCAGTCCATGTGGTGTAGGTACACCTACATTGCTGTTAGTGAAGAGAGTTAATGGAACTTGGTCCAATGACAGTGAAAGAACAGCGGGCCAAATATAGTTCCAAGTCAGCATGGTATGTGGCTTGGAAGGGAACTTGCAGGTGGTGGTGTTGCTGTACATCTGCTGCCCTTCTCCTTCTATGTGAAAGAAGTGATGGGTTTGGAAGGCACTGTTGGAGGAGTCTTGGTAAATTGCCACAGTGCATCTTGTAGATGGTACATACTGCTGCCATCGTGCTTCGGTGGTGAAGGAGTGAAGTTTAAGCTAATAGATGCAGTGCTAATTAATAGGCTGCTTTTATCTGGAATTATGTTGACCTTCTTGAGTTTGTTGAAACTGAAATCATCCAGGCAATTGGAAAGTGACCCATCATGCTTCCCCTGACTTGTGCCTTGTAGATAATGGACAGGATTTGGAGAGTTGAAGGTGAGATTACTTGCTGCTGTGCCTCTTGAAGCCACAGTATTTGTATCATTGATCCAGTTCAGTTTCTGTTCAAAGGTAAATTCCAAGTTATTGATGTTGGGAATCAGCAAGGGTAATATTGTGAATGCCAAGGGTGGTTATGTTCTCTATTGTTGAAGATAGTCATTGCCTGAAATATGTGTGACTTGAATGTTATTCGTCATTTAGCAGCCCAAACTTGAATGTTGTCCAAGTCTTGCTGCTTACAGACATGGACTGCTTCAGTATGTGAGGAGTTGTGAATGGTATAGAACATAGGTACAGTGTCTCAAATGGTAATCTTGGGCATGAACCTGTGCCAAATTTCAGATCTTGCTCATTTCTGGCAAAAGAATGGAACCTTAATTCAATTATTAAGTGATGCATGAAATCAAGTGAAAATGTTTGAATATTGCCTCTGCAGTGTAGCACTGTTGAGGCTTATCCACTTTGTTAGAGTCTGTGGCTGATTAGTAGTTCTAGTGGGTCAGACAGTTCAGGTAGGATTGAACCAGGTAGATGGGCTAAGCTGGGATGGATGGTGTCAAGGGTAGCTCACATGGGAAAAGATCAACCTGTGCAGTGATAAAAGGTTTGGTGTTCAGCACCAAGGGAAATTGTCCCAATAAATTACCTTAATCATTTAACAATTTAAATTGGTGCATGGCAGTTTATGAAAATATTCAGTTTTCAGTTAGCTAGGTATGAGTACTGTACTGTGCTAATATGATTTTATGATGGAGGGAAGGTCATCGGTCAAACAGGTGAAGATGGTTGAGCCTAGGACATCTAATTGTAGCCTGCCTATCATTTCAATTGCTTCTCTTCCTGCTGCCACACCATTGCCTCTGGTATTCCCTATGGATCTGTCCATGGAACCTCATTCTCATCTACATGCTGTCTTAGTGACATCATGTGAAAGCACTCTTAGCTTTTGCATGTATGTTTATGGCATTTCGCTCTTCCTCTGCATTGTCCCTTGCAATTTTTCCAGCATTGCTAAATTATCGGATTGCTTGATTAATATTCAGAACCAGGTGATCAAAAATTTCTTCCAATTTAGTATTGGCAATAATGAAGCCATTGTTTTTGATCCCTACTCCTTAAACATAACTCCATCCCTTTCCCAGGTAACAGCCTGAGGTTAAACTTGTGTATTTGCTGCATTGTGTCTTATTTGACGCTGAGCTTGTGAGTGCATATATGCCTACTTTTATCTTTGTAACATAACCAGGCTTTGTCCGGTCCTGGCTCATCTGTTGTTGAATATGTATTCTTGCTCTTATTACCTCCAATTTTGACTATTTAATGCACTGCTAACTGGTCTCCGAAAAACTTTGCTACCTGGTCCTTACCTTGCACCAGTTTCTGTTCTCTATCACACCTGACTGATCTACACTGGCTCCCGGTTAGGCAACACCTTGATTTTATTTAATTTCTCATCCTTTTTTGAATCCCTCCACTGCCTTGCCCCTCCTGATTTTCCCCCAATCTTCTCCAGCTCCCAGTTCTCAGATATCTGCATTCATATAATTCTAGCCTGATATTCATCTTCAATTTCAATCATTCCATCATTGGTGGTTATGCCTTCAGCTCAATCTCTCTCTCTCTCTCTCTCTCTCTCTTTCTTTCTTGTATATCTTCGTACCCATGCTGGTTTTTAACCTTTAGGAAATAGTGGGGGAATTGGTGGAGGATTTCTGAACTGATTATCAGCCCATTGAGCCAACGAGTCCTGACGTTGAGCTTGAACCTGGAGCTTCTAGTCCAGTACCTCTCTGCCTCTACCTCTCTTTTAAGTTGGTCCTTAAAATCGACATTTTTGACCAAAGTTTGGCCATCTACCCTAATACTTCTGTGATTCTGTGTCTGATTATGCTTTATAATGCTCTTGTGAAATTCCTTAGGACATTTTATGATGTTGAAAGCACAGTATGAATACTAGTTGCTTGAAGGGTGACAATAAACTTAGTGTTGAGAGTTTTAAAGGTGGAGAGAAATACCAGGTCAGGGAATTCCAGAGCTTTTATACCTAGAAAGCTGAAGATATATCTTTTCAGTGATGAGGCTTGAGAAGTTACAGGAGGGCAGTGCTGATGGGATGCTAGGTTCTTGGAAAGTTAGAGAGCTGGAGGGGTTATAGAGATGAGGGTGGTGGGGGCTCTTGTGCAAGGATTAAAACATTCTGTGGCAGTCATTATTTGACATCCTCAAATTAAAAAATTTAACTGAGTAAAATTGACATATTTCTAATAAACTTGAAGTAAGCATTTTCACTTTGCTCTGGTCTCATCAGGAGTTAGAGATGGCCATACAGAAGAGGAATGATATTATTAGCCAGCTGACTGATAACCTGCAGCAGGTTATTCGGAACAGAGATGAGGTCCAACAGGAGGCTTTGGAGTTAACTGATCAGATTCAGTCTTTACAGCATCAGTTGCAACAGGTATTACTTAAGAGATATTCCACTTAATTCCAACACTTTTTACTTGCAATTAATATATGAAGTTGACTGCTGCTTGTCTTTGCTACTAATGCAGAACTTTTTACTGTTATCATTTACTAAGGAGCAGGACAGTGTTCTGCTTTGGATGTCCAAGATTAGCATCAAACGTTTCTCTATTTGATCCTTCATTATTTGAATGTATTGTAAAATTCATTTTGTTCTGTTGAAACTTTAGAAGAACAGTTCTACTTCGTTGTGAATATTTTGCTTGTTCACATCAGTGATTCTTGAGATTTAGGATCGATTTTGTGTACTAAATTTTAACGTAGTTCGTCATTGTTTACATGTTCATGTCATGATATATATTTCTCTTATGAAGCAATCAAACTAACATCTGTCTCATAGGAAACCTGCATGGTACTTATATCAATGTAACAATCTAAAAGGATTTATTTTTAAGTTTTGATGCTGCATTGATGATTGCATGTGGATTATTTGGTGTAATATTGATTTGCATTGCCATCAGCAAGATATTTCTGTGCGTAGTAAAAGTTTCCTGAGGTGGTGCTCAAAGGCTATTGTTAGGTTTTAAATGATGTTTTAAGCAGCATACAGATTTAGGAAGGAAATTCCAAAATTTCAGGTCCTGATAGCTAAGGAAACACAGCAAGATGTCTCACAACACCAGGTTAAAGTCCAACCAGTTCATAACAACAGGCAGTGAAGGGGTAAAGGAAACCTACCTATTTAGCTAAGTTTCTGATGTGCTGTCCTAGCAGATTGGTGCCAAATGCTGTCTGATAATCACTCCTATGAAGCATCTTGGGATGCTTTACTGCATGAAATGCTGATTGTTGATCATAGATCTAAAGAGGCCCGAATTGAAGAATGGAAGAATTCTCAAAAGTTTGTAGAGATGGAGGAAAGTACATAAACGATGAACAAATTTGATCACCTGGATGATAATTTTACATTGCTGGCTCAGAAACTCAAGACCCCAGTAAATACGGGTGATGTATGAACAGAACTTGGTGCAGTGGAGCTTTGTGTGAGCTGAAATTTATGCAATGTAGAAGGTGGAGACTGGCCGGGAGAGCACTGGAATAGTTTGAAAATAACATGCATGGATGAGGGCTGAGGCAGGGTGGAGATGGGTAGTTATTTCAGGAGTTGCAGTAGGCAGTCTTGTTGATGGGGAGGGAATGCTATTGGAGGTAAAGCTTGGGGTCAACTAAGATGCCAAAGTTGTGAGCAATTTGTTTCAACTTCATAGACCTGGGAGGGCAAAAGTTTGGTTTTCTTAATTAAAGGAAATTTTTGACCATAGAAAGAGATGGTACATCTAGATGGCATTAGTATATATGTAAAACACATGTGTTTTTGGGTGATGACACAGACCGTATTGAGAAATTGGAAACAGCAACAAATTGGAATGTTTTATTTGATAACAACATAATAAGAGTTGATGTCAGCCATTTAATCTTTTGACACTTGAGTATCCACAGCTCTTTGGGTTAGAGAATTAAAAGGATTAACTACTCCTTCAGATGTCTCCCTCCTATGAGACCTAAATGACAGATCACTTATTCTGACATTGTTTGAATACTGTGGTCAGGGAAAACATTTCCTCTGCATCCATGCTGTCAAACACCTTCAGAATTTTGTAAGTTTGAATTAGATCCTCTTTGATTCTTCTAATTTCCCAGAAATTTAGACATGGCCTGCTCCATCTCTCCTTTGTAGAACGATTATCTCATCCAGGAACCAGCCTAATGAATTTTACTCAGAGGGAGTACAATGTTCAAATCTGACTCGGTGTTTAATGTCTTGGGTAAAATCAAAATGATACAGTACTTCAGCATAACTTAGCTGATGATCTGTACACCCTATAGTAAGATTATACTCTAATTCTTCTGTAACAATTAGAGATTATTTGCTCTCCTAATTGCTTGCTGTGCCTGCATGTTGTTTCCTGTGACTGTTGTACAAAGATACCCAGGTTCCTCTTAATGCATTAATTTCCAATCTTTCAACATTTAAAAATATTCTGCTTTTGTTTTTGTCTACCAAAATAGATGACTTCACACTTAACCGTATTGTATTCCATTTGCAATGTTCTTGCCCATTCACCCAATCGGATCTGTATTCTCTGCAGCCTGTTTGCAACTCCTTACTGCGTGTTTTCCCACTTCGTGCTGCCAGCAGATTTAGATATGTTGCACTTTGCCCCCTTATGTAAGTTGTTAATATAGATGGTAAAGAGTTCACTGCATCAGTACTGACCGTTGTGATACCTTGCTAGTTAACGCCCACCAATACAAAAATGTCCTGTTTGTTCATGTACCGGTTAGGTGGATTAGCATGGTAAATACGTGGGTTTATGGGGATAGAGTGGAGAGGGAGGGCCTGGGTGGGATGTTCTTTTGGAGAGTTGGTACCTACTCGATTGGCTGAATGGCCTTTATAGTTTTTTTGTTCATTCAGTAACTAGTCGTCTTCCATGAGGGATCATGGGTTGGTATCTTCTCTGTTGGAGGCCAAAAGAGAGAGAGATGGCTATATCGCTTCAGGGGCACCACTTTGCATTAAGCAAGGTGACAGAGCTCCATGTACTATTACAACTGGCACATTAACCAATCCTCAATCCGTGTATATTTACCTTTATCCCACGAACCTTAATGTGTACAATAACGTCTTGTGTGACACATTTAAATATTTTTGATAATTCAAGTGCATGATATCCATTGGCTCCCCCTTATCTTACCCAGTTGCTTAGAATTTCAAAACTCTAACATTTGTGAAACCTATATTCCCTCTCAGAATTCACTGCTGACTCTGATTAATCATGTTATGATTTTCTAAATGCTCTCATAATGGCATTATGGCTCAGGCTAGAAACTTCCAACTGTTTTATGAAGCCTGCCTGAACCATAAGTTTTGCTAGAATTTGGCTAGGATAAGCATGAGATCTTTCCTTTCAGGTGCATTGAAATGATCCAATTGGGGAGCTTTTATTCAACAAAGTTTATTTTAAAATATTAATTAACATGTATAGTAAAATTAACAAGAACTTTTATCAATTACAAACAAGAAACAAAACAACCACTATAATGTGTAACTCTTAAAGAATATCTTTAAGGTGTTCCAATTAAAGCCTAAATCCAGTAAACAACACCCTTTTAAACAGGTTTATCACTGTACAGGCTAATGCTGACTTTATTGGAATGCAATTCCAATTGAATGCTGATTTTAACTTATCTTAAACTCAAAGCAGCTTATAGTCCTCAAAACATAGATTCTTTACTGCAAGGTAGCAAACAAGATGTACTTCCAGCTAACTGGTAAAACTTTCAAAATAAAAAGAGAGAGAGAGACTTCTTTTACCTATGTTTCTTTCAGCCAAAATGAAACTAAAAACAGTCCTTGTCATGTGATCAGCAGTTTTTTTTCTCTTTCTCCTCCCATCAATGACATCACTTAAGGCTGTGAGCTGCAGAGATCATGACTTAAATGGAACACTAACGTCACAACAGGTTCTAGCAATTTGCTTTCTACTGATAAGCTAACTGGCCTATTGCTTCCCATTTTCTCTTAACCTCACTATTTCAGAAAGGAGGAAATGTTTGCTACTTTTGCTACCCTCTAATCCTCGGCAATGTTGTAGAATCTAAGGAATTCAGAAAGATAATCCACTATCTCTGCAATTGTTGCTCTCTTAAAATATTAGGATGCAGATCATGAAGTTGGCAACTTAGTTCCATTTATTTTGTGGTGCTATTACATTGCTTATACTGGTTTATTTTAAGTTTGTCATTTTCACTGGAGCCTCAGTTCCCCATTATATCTGTCGTCTTGGTAAAAGACTAATGAAATATTTGTGTGTCATTTCCATCTTGTCTAAAATAATTTTGCCCGTCTCTTGTCTCTAATGGACCACTTTTTTACTTTCACTAATCTTGGTGTTTTAAATGTCTATACTTCCATATCTTGTTTTAATGTTTCCCAATCCAACTTGGCCAAATCTTCCCTCATAGTGCTGTTTTTTTAAATATTGGAAGCTGTGCAAAAGCACATTACTGAAAGCTGGTGAACAAAAAGTGGCTGACAAAGGCTAATAGAAAGTGGAACTTTATCTCCAAGAGGGTTAGAATACAAAAATGAAGAAATTACAGCTGAGTTGTACAGAGCCTTGGTCATATCCCACCTGGAGTAATGTATTCCATTTTGAGCACACCACCACTCAGGAAAAATATTTACTTTTGGAGGAGTATAATGCACAAGCACCAAAATGAGACTAGTGTTAATATTCTCAGAGCAGGTTACATAAACTTGTATCCCTTGAGCTTTGAAAGGCAAATTGTGATCTTATTGAGATTTTAACACCATAAAAGGAATTGATGGGACAGATGCGGTGAACCTGTCTTTTCTGGTGGGCAAATAAGGGAGCACAAACACAAAGTTAAAGGTAGGCTAGTTAGAAATGAAAATCAGAACAATGGGATCTACAACTCTCGGTCATTTGAGATTTTCAAGGCTGAGACTGATGGATTTTTATGTAGGGGAATCTCAGATAATTACAATCACTCTCTTTTATAAAAGAGTTTGAGGAATAACTAGACACTGATTTGGTCTATTTATGGCTTGGGACCAACACATCATAATGTATTGGGACAGCCCAAGATCAACACATCAAAACCTAACTGGTTCACTAATGTCCCTCAAGGAAGGAAAATTGCCATCCTTACCTGGTCAGGCCTATTGTGACTGCAGAGTCACAGCAATGTGGTTGACTGTCAACTGCCCTCCAAGTGCAACTAGGGATTGGCAATAAATACAGGCCAGCCAGTGACGTCTATGTCCCAAGAAAAATAACATGGTATGAACTGGTTACAGGTAAAAGTGTGTTCAAAATAACTGCTCCATCTTGTGTCTGGTTACAGTATACTGAATTTAGTAAATAGAGCTCTAGAAATTGAAAGCAATTTGGAAGATCCAATTTAAAAACTCCTGTGGTTTCTGTCACTGGACTTGGTGTATTTTGGTGTTACCAATCGAACTAATGGCATTAGCATACCAAAAATCTAATGTTTCAGACTTTTGGATTGGTCCCCCTTCTCTATTTGCAGGAGCAGAAAACATTTAGATGAATGAGGCTTTTGTGAGCGCATTGTAAAGCTTGATTAACTTTACCACCTGGCTGTTATACAATTATGGAAATGAATTAATTGATAAGTCTGCCTTTAGTAATTTCTGTTGAAGAAATGTTTTCATGATTAATTTTCAAATGTAATATTGACTTACAGGCAAGTGACATTCTGAAAAACAAAAGTCCTGGATTTATGGAACTCCTTCAGGCCCAGCAACAAATCTCTCTGTTCCAGCAGAACCTGAAAGACCAGAGTGAACACGTGGAGACACTTGAACAACGAGCGCGTGATCTAGAAGCCCAACTAGAATATTCCGAACAAGTGAGCAAATGGCTGAATTTGTTGCAGTGATTAATTCTCTGAATATCCTGTGTTTCTACATTTTTCTATCTCCAAGCATGCCTTATTTACATAGTTTAGATATCGGGAACTTTTCCAGGAAATGCAACAAGATATCCTTTTTTTAATAAAAGCAAATGAAGGATTGCGGTCCACTGCTAGAAGCAAACTCGGCTAGAACTTTGGTCAGACATTAGGAGTACAATGTGCAGCGTGGTTTTCATGTTATAAAATGTTTCATGTAATAAAAAAAGAATATGAAGGTTCAAAAACTATTTGCAAACATTGATGAGACCACACTTAGATTAATGTATGGAGTTTTGGATCTACTTTAGGAGGGATATGCGAACTTTGGAAGGAGTTCAGAAAAGGTTGACTAGGTTGTTTCCTGGTATGAAGGGGTTGCCTTATGAGGACAGGTTAATCTGGTTCAGTACAACCATGATGATTATCGGCCTTGAATCTATTTTGCAGCCCACTCCTGATTCCCTGGGAAATCTGTCCATCATATATTCAACAATAGAGCATCTGCAATTGTCTGGAGTAGAGAATTCCAAAGATTTGCAACCCCCTTGAGTGAAAAGATTTTTCCCTATTATTTTCAGTGCTGAATTAGCAGTATCCTGAGACTGTGGCCCTGTGTTCTGGAGTTCCCAAGCCAGGCAGTACAACCTCTCAGCATCTAATGTGTGAAGCCTTTTCAGTATGTGTCAATGTATGCTCTGTTTGTGAACACAACTCCTCACTCATCTGAAGAAGGAGTGAGATTCCAAAAGCTTGTGCTGCCAAATAAACCTGTTGGATTTTAACCTGCGACTTCTTATTGTGCAAGCCCTTTCAGAATATTGTACGTTTTTGTGAGATCATCTTTCGATCTTTTAAATTCCAGTGTGTATAGGCCCAATTATTCAGCATCATTTGAACGCTCTAACCCCAATCATGTGAGCCATGGCTGTGCTGCCTACAATGCAAATATATCCTCCCTTAAGTTATGGGAACCACAACTGAACCGTATTCTAGTTGTGTTTTCACCAAAGTTCTGTACAATTGTAGCAAGACTTCCTTGTTTTTGTTCTCAAATCCTCTTGCATATAGATATACTTGCCATTTGCTTTCCTAATTGCTTGCTGTACCAGCATGCTAAATCTCTGTGTGCCCTTGTACGAGATATTCTGAACGTCAACATTTAGATGTTTCATATCTTTTAAAAATATTCTGCTTTTCTTGCTCTCAAAGGTCCTCATATTCTTCTTCTTCTGCCATCTTTGTTGTCCACTCAGTTAACCTGGTTAGATCTCTTTCTGTCAACCTCACAGCTTAGTTTCCCATTGAGCTTTGTATCATTAGCAAACTTCAATATGTTACCCTCTGTTTTGTCTAATTCATTAATATGATTTAAGTTTGCAAATTTACTTATGTGAAAATGCCCTGTTTATTCCTAGTTCTCTGCTTCATGTCTGTTAACCAATGCTCTTTCCATGCCAATATATTACATCCAACCCTATGAACCCTTTTCCTTGGCACTTCATTGAATGACTTTTGGAAATCTACGTATATTACATTTATTGGTTCCTGTTTATCTACACTACCTTACTGATTATATCCTCATTTGTCAAAAATGATTTTTATTTCATAAAACTATGTTGTGTCTGTCTGATGAGACTATGATTTTTTTAAAGTGAATTGTTGAGACTTCCCAATATGAGATTCTGGCACTTTCCCTGATACCAAGCTAAATCACCTGTAGCTTCCCATTTTTCTTGCTCCCTTTTTTGAACAGCAGAGTTGGATTTTGCAAAGCAGCGTTCACAGGATATGTTTATAAAATGCGCACAAATTAGACACATTGCGTTTTCAATTTTCAATCTACATAGTTCTCCAAGAATTTTTCTTTTTTTTTGAAGAATGCAAAAGATAAGGAAAGCTGTCTTACTCAGATAGTTGAACAACAGAAGATTACGGAAAATACCATGCTACAATTAAATCAGTGGATAGAAGAAAAGGATGAAACCATTAAAGAATTAAAAGAACTATTAGACCATAAAAGCACTACCATGGCACAGCTACAGCACTCGCTGTCTCTCAGGAGCCAAGAAATTGCTGAATTAAATGGTAACATTGAATGCACCATAGAACAAAGGGATCAGCAGGCTCTAGAAGAAATTGAAGAACAAAAGGATGGTGCAGAGGACGTGCAGGAACAATTTAGTCAAAAGGATACTCCATTGTATGTGGAACAGCTGGGGGTTGATCTAGGGGCAAGTCACAGTCAGGGGCCTGTCCAAACAATGCAGCAGCTGGGTGAGCAAACAAAGGAAATTAATTTAAATGTTGCAGTTGACTGTTTGCAAAATCAGGGTCAAAACCATTCTTGTGAACAAGTGCAAGTTTTAAATGCAGTGAACATGGATCTCAATAAGAAGCTGCAAGAGTCCAGACTTGAGCAAGAGAAACTTCACCAAAAAGTAGAAAAGATGACAGTGTCTCAGCAGGAACAGGAGAAATATAGACATTTGGTTCAAGATCTGGAAGAACAAATAAAGCTATACAAATCTGAAAAAGAACATTTAAATCATGAAATTCAGGAGCTCAATGCATCCTTAGCCCAAGAGAAGGAAGTCAGTAAGGAAATGAGACTCCGGCATGAGCATGAAATCACAAACTACAGTATCAAATTGGAGATGATGGAGAGGGAGAAGGATGAAGTGCTTGGTCGACTTGCTGAATCTCAGGAAGTAGAGCTTGAACAACTTAAAACCAAAATGATGTTCAGTCATGAAACAGAATTGTCCAAACTTAAGGAAGACCTTGAAATACAGCACAATCTAAAAACTGAAGTACTTCGAAAGGAATTGGAAAGTCTGAAAAGAAACTTGCTTGGTGAAGTGCATCAAAATGATATCAATGAGAACTTGGAAGCAATGGATCAAGAAAAGATCATTTTGAGTGAGCGGTGCGCAGAGCTAACAAAGCAGCTGCAGCAAAGAGAGTTAGAGTTGAAGTTGCACGTGGAAGCAAAGAATTCAGCCAGCCAAACACAGGAAGCTGTCCAGAAGTGGAAAGCCAACACAGAGGAGCTATCAAGCCTGCATTTACAATTGGAAGAAGAAAGTACTGAGCGGTTACATTGTGAAGAGAAAATCAAGGGATTGATTCTTGAGAGCAAAAGAAATTCCCTGGAAACTCAACCCGAACAAATTAGCATGATTTCTACTCTGGTTATTGCAAAGGAAGAAGTGAGAAAAGACAAAGAAATTGACATAGATATGTTAAAGGGGATGGTGCAGGATTTAAAGGAGGAGAAGCAGTTGTTGCTGACACAACTGCGAGAACAAGAACAGTTAGTCAAAGGTGTTCAAGAACAAAAGCTGGCCGCAGATTCAGTCACCAGTGAAGTTCAAGCCTTATTTGGTCGTCAGCTTGCTGCACTGCAGAGCCAACGGGATCAGCTGCAGGATCAGCTTGAGGCCCAGAAAGCTAAAAATCAAACGATGTCTGAAGTCCTTGGGCAGAAAACCATGCAGGATTCATCTCTGCGCAAAGAACTTGAAGAACTTAAGTCACTGTTGAGAGAAAGTGAAGAATGTGTGAATCAACTAACTGAAGGGAAGATTGAGCTTGAAAGTAAACTATTGTCAAATGCTCAGGATCTTTCTGGGATTGAAGAAGTACTTGATAAAATCAAAGCTGAAAATAATTGCTTGAGGAAAGACCATACAGATTTGAAGAACAGACTGCAAGATCTAGAATGTACAAAGCAATCTGAGATTTTAGTTTTGGGCAGTGAGTTGAAGAGAAAGGAGTCTGAACTGCAGAAACTAGAGACAGTCATGGAAGAGCAAAAGGCTCAACACCTTCAGGAACATTCTGCTCTGAAGCTGGAGGTCAGCAACCTAAGAGAGGCTCAACAGCAACTAGAACAAAGTCACAATGAGAAAGTTCAAGCTATCCTTCAGCAACAGGAAGAGAAGCTTTGCTGTGCTGTGCAACAAGCTCGGATAGAAGTGACCAGCCATTATGAAGAAGAACAGCGCAAAGTGGAAGAATTGTGGCGTTCTGATGTGATGAACTTGAAAATGCAGCATCAGAAGGAGGTATTTGAGATTTTGCTCTAACATATGACAAGTATTTGATGACCTTAAACGAATTTTGATAATTTCTCATGAGTTTGATCTTTACATCTAATGAGGAAGGATAGTGCATAACATAGGCAGTAGGATGGTATAATATAAATTATGCTCAATGTGCAAAATATACAATGCACTTAATTCTGTGCTCCCATTCAACAGGAGAATGTTGGTTGTTGGGACTATATTAATCCTGTTTTTTTCCTTTTGTTGCTCCAAGTTTCTTCAATGTGACCCTAATATTGCTTGCACTTTGTTAAATTTGCGACCTGTAAGCCAGGAAGTGCTGCATCAATCACCATTATTTGTTTCCCTTGAACATATTGGGCTTTTGCCTGAATTTGGAGCCTGAGACCAATTTTGACCTCACCACCAATTCTGGGAATTCTATTCTGAAATATGCAGCAAATTCTCAGAAGCACTCTGCTTCTCAGAAGCTCTGATCCTAGAACCAAGTTTTAGCATTCACACACTTCACCAGCGCACCACTGGAAACCATTTAAGAGTGGCTTTGAATGGATACCATACAATTCTGGCTAGTATCAAGTTCATGTGCTAGATCTGGAATCATAGAATCTAACAGTAGAGCAGGAAACCATTCGGCCCATTGAAGCTGCACCAACCACAATCCCACCTAGGCCATATTCCCGTGCATTTACTCTAGCTATTTATCTCCCATTAAGGGGCAATTTAGCATGGCCAATCCACCTAATCCGCACATCTTTGGAGTATGGGAGGAAATGTATGCGGACACTGGGAGAATGTGCAAACTCTACACACACTGACCCAAGCTGGGAATCAAACCCAGGTCCCTGGTGCTATGAGACAGCACTCTGCCACTGTGCAGCCTTCCTATGGTTCAAGCCAATTTTTTTAAGTACTGGCTCCAACCACAAGAAATGTGCCACTATGTCTACTGATGTATCACCCATTCAGGATCTCATTTTGATCCAAGTCCTTTGTTGTACAAACCAACACTGATATCACCGAAGCACTGATCTGGTGGCATTGTTGTGTTGTAATGTTGCTGAATCAGTCATCCACAGGCCAGACAAATGATCTGAAGGCATAAGTTCAAATCTCGCCATGGCAGCTGAAAATTTAAATTAATTAATCTGGAATTGAAAAGCCAGCATCAGTAATGCTGATCATGAAATTAACAGATTTTTGTAAAAATCCATCTGTTTCACTCTTCTAGAAAGTAAATTTGCCAACTTAAGCTGGTCTGACCTTTTGTGACTCTGAACCCATATTGAATTGATTGACTTTTAACTGCCATCTGAAATGGCCTAGTAACCATTTGCCAGGTCTTTTCCTCATTTTGGATTTTGCCAGCAGCCAGTCCCAGCTGTGTCCCTTCAGGAATTGCCCATTAGATCTGTTGAGTAAATCTTGGTAATGGACAGTGGCGTTCCCTGCCAAACATGCATTCTGTCCCTTGCTACCCTCAGAGCTTGCAAATAATTAATATGGAAGAATACTGATTCATCATCTGAAGAAAGATGGTAAATGGTTATCAGAAGGAGGCTTTCCTTGCCCATGTTTGATCTAATGCCCTGAGACTTTATAGCACCAAAATCAATTTTGAGAGCTTCCAAAAACTCACCCTCCCAACTAATACTAACACACCAACTCTAATAGATTAGTCCACATTTTGGAAGGGTGATGGCAGGGCCTGGGTGGTAAGATTTTGAGTATGACTGTCAGAGTATGGCTTGATTTGTGTGTGAGCCAACCTTCTCAGTTTTGGCAGAGGTCCAGTTTTGAGTAAGGAGAACTTTGTGGGATTATCTGGATTGATGGTGATTTTTGTTGTCAAGTGCTTCTCCCCTAGGGGTGGGGAGAGGCGAAATCAGGATACAGAACTTGTTGATCAACCATGTTCAAAATGAATGGTGGAACAGGCACGAGGGGCTGAATGGCCTACCTGTGTTTCTATTTGCCATGCTTCTATGTTTATAGGACTGGAAGAACGCCAGGAAATCAGGTTGGTTTTATTATTAGACTTTTACATATCAGTTTGATACAATTGGCTTGCTAGGTTATTTCAGAGGCTGTTAGTCAAACACATTGTTGGAGTCACATGTAGATAAAAGTGGCAGATTTCCTGTCCTAAAGGATATTATTAATGAACTAGATGGGTGTTTACAACAATACAGTAATTTCATTGCCTTCATTAATTACACTAGCTTTTTATTCAGATTTATTTAATTAACATTGAACTGGCAAATCAGAATGTTACTTGTAAGCTGAATATGGTAGAGGAAGTGGGTGTAGTGTATTTGAATTTTCTAGAAGTATTTAATAAGATACCACGTGAGAGATTATTAGACAAAATTAGAATTGAGATTGAGGTTAATATATTAACATAGAGAATTGGTTAATAGGCAAAACAGAATAGGAATAAATGGGATATTTTCAGGTTGACATGCTGTAATTAGTGGTTGGGCCTCAGTACTTGGCCCTATGTTTTTGACAACCTTTATCAATGATTTAAATTAAGAAACTATGTGTAATGTATCTAAATTTGCTGCCGATACAAGAAGTAGGTGGGGAAGTAAGTGGTGAGGAGTATGTAGAGGCTGCAATAAGAATGCAAATCAATTGGGGAGGCAAGAAGTTGCAAATGGAATACAATGTGAATTGTTCACTCATCGATTGTGGTAGGGAAAAAATATATAAAAATTTGTTTTTGAATGGTGAGGGAGGGGGGAATGTAGATATGCAAAGAGCCAAGTGGGTCACTGTACAGAAATTGGACTCTTAACATGCAGGGACAGCAAACAATTAGAAAAGCAAATTATATGTTAACTTTTATTATAAATGGATTCTCTATGTAAGTAAAGAAATCTTGCTATACTTACATGGGGCATTGGTGAGGCAGCAGTGTGGCACTTTGGTTTCATTACTTAAGGAAGGACATAATTTTCCAAGGGGGAGTGTACAGTGAAGGTTCACTAGACTAGTTCCTTAGATGACAAGATTGTCCTGTGAAGGGAGATTGAGTATTCCAAGCACATATTGCCTGCAGTTTAGAAGAATCAGATGTGATGTAATTGAAATATAAAATTCTGAAGGGTCTTGATAAGTTGACTGCTGAGTGAGGAATCAAAAACATCGGATCCTAAGCCTCGGAATAAACGGGTCGATGATTTAGGACCAAGATGAGAAATTTCTTCACTTGAGGGTAGTAAGTCTTTTGAATTCCCTATGCTGCAGAGTTGTGGAAGCATTGAGTATGTTCAAGACATAGGTTGATAATTTTTTGGGTACAAAGGAACAATGGGAAGGTAGGGTTGTGGTAGATCAGCCACAATCTTGTTGAATGGCAGAGGAGGCTTCCAGGCCCAAATGGCCATCTGCAACTCTTATATTCTTATGGGACTGGATTCAAATTCCTCAGACACTGTGGCGGGAGGTAATCTCACGTACTTGGATGTCTGGGTTATTAGTTCAGAAATTTAACTGCTATGCTACCACGCATAAACCTGCATCCTGATCTGAAACAGACTTTCTAAGGTGATCTTTGATCAACTGAATTTGAAAGGCTAGGATCTTGAAGACTTCTTAATGTTTCCCTACTAATTATTCTGTTTCATGGACAGTGTCTTTGTTTTGTTCTAGAGACTAAGGATCCAGAGAAAAGTCCTGTCATTTTCTCATGAAAACGGGTCTTTTATGCATTTCCTCACTTTCTTGACATTTAGTGGAAGTGTCAGATATGACTTTCTTCCACTGTACCTTTGGTGGTACTAATATTGAATCCTCAAGGTTGTAATACAGACATTTATCTTTTCAAGATATTGGAAACAGAAATATTTTGGAATTAAGGGAAGTGTGGAAATAATTAAAATGTTGATTGACTAATTCAAAATGATTTTCTTTAGACACATGCCTAATTGTTGTACTGTGAATTTGCGTTCTTTTCAGTTAGATGAGTTGAATGTAGAAATGAAGAAAGCGTTTGACTTGCAACAGAAACAGGATGATGAAAGGAGAAAACAAATTGGATTAATTAAACGGGCAAGTACTCTTGCAGTCAGCTCATGATTGGTGATATTAATACATCATAGCCTCAGACATCGAAAGCGTATCCAATTTAACTTTTCTTATTTTATAGTTTTGATGTGGACTCTCAAGTTATTTTATGGTCAAAAAAGGAAGCTGAGCAACTATATTTAAGCGGAGCTTTCTTCTAACTAGCACCATCTCACTTTGATCAACATTCAAAAATGTTAACATTTACAGTGTTAGATGCTGAAGCTAAGTGTTTAAGACTTCTCCTCTATCTGAACATTTTTTATATATATCACAAACGTCTTTTATTCCAATGCAAACCTTCCCCTCCCCTGCCATCTATCGCTTTTTCTTAAGCTTTGCTACATAATTGTTGCAATCTCTCCTAACTCCCACTAATTATTGATTAACACTGTTCCAGCCCCTCTTATATAGTATGAAATTCCAACACACTTCACCCTTTCTTCAGCTCTGAAAAAGTCATACAAACTTGAAGTGTTAATTCTGTTTTCTCTTCCTACAGATGCTGCCAGATCTGCTGAGTTTTACAACATTCTCTGTTTTTGCTTCAGATTCCAGCATCTGCAGCATTTTACTTTTACTTAAGCCTTTAAAAATTAAGTTGAAAGTTTGGAAAAACTTAATTGGGAGTGAGCCTCCTTGATCATTTTGCATGAACATCGGTCTATTGATGCAAGATAGAGATCCACTGTGAGATAGAAAAAATGTTCTAATCCATACTCTTCCGTGGTGTTCTTGGAGAGGACTTATTGCATAATTGAAAACTCAGCAGGCCATAAGAAGGAACTCCAATTGTTAAATCATTGCTATGGAAACTAAAAATAACCAAAAGAGCAAAATGGAAGTGTAGCCACTTTACGCTCCAAGTAAATTGAAAAATCCTGACTGTCCAATTCGAAAGATAAATATGAATATTTGAAACCTATTTAAAATGCACATGTTGCCGCCTCCACCCAGTACAGCAGTTCTGATGTAATTTTATTATGTAATTCAGAAGAAGACTTTATGGTGAATATACTTCATTACTTGTGAATACCACAGGGTACTTTCTCAATTGAGGGAAATCTTACTCTGTTATGTTGTTGCTTGAAACCATAGCTCAACAATGAGGGCAAATAAAAATATATGCATAAGGGAAAGCATTTATCCTTTAGCAGCATAGAGGATTTGAAGGCCATTGAGGATAATATTCAATTGCTCAATTGGCTTTGAAATGTGGCTTAAGGGCAACAGCTCTCAAGCGCCACTGAAGATAGTTGAAATTGATTACTTTGTATTCAAAGAAAGATGCACAACAATATTCGTTCTATATAGAGCTGAGATCTAACAAAGAACAAACAAAGAAAATTACAGCACAGGAACAGGCCCTTTGGCCCCCCAAGCCTGCACTGACCATGCAACCCAACTTAACTAAAAGCCCCTACTCTTCCAAGGACCATGTCCCTCTATTCCCATCCTATTCATGTATTTGTCAAGGCGCCCCCTTAAAAGTCACTACCAAAGATCTAGCAATTGGATGCAGAACATTTTGTCCTCAGTATATTCCACGACTGTGACAACCAGTTAATTACATTTGAAGTATGATCATTTTTGCTTTGTGGGTAAATATGGTAGGCAATTGATACAGACTGATGTTCAACCAACAGTAATGAGATGAATGACCCAATTTAATTTGTTCTCATGGGGGTTAACAAATGTTGGCCTGGACACTGGGAAAGCTCGACTGCATCTACAAATATTTTTTGCAGCAGAATATCACATTGGAAGAGTTTTTATTATTTATGGACATTTGTCAACCTCACTTACAGGTTCATGAAAGGGAGCACGATAGAGAGATATGTACACTGATTACGAAACATAAAGAGGAAGTAGAGCAACAGCGAGTAGAATTGACACAGGAACAGCAGGATCTGTTTAATGATATCCAGACACAGATGGAATCAGCACATGAAGCAGAGATATATCAAATTCGGCTTCAAATGCAGGTTAGATATTGCTGTGAATGTCAGCTGATTACTGACATTATGCATATTTTTTATCTGGCTTTCAGCTTGTGTGCTCGTTCCGTGAGAAGTAGTAGTGAAAGCTTTTCACTGGTTGAAGTCATACCGAGCACAAAGGAAGATGGTGTTAGTTATTGGTGGTCAATCGTATCATCTCAGTCCCAGAACACCATTGCAGGAGTCCCTCAGTGTAATATCCTAGGCCCAACCATCTTCAGCTGCTGCTTCATCATTAACCTTCCCTCCATCCATCATCAGGTCAGAAGTCGGGAGGTATGCTGCAAGACCTGTACAAAGTTCAAGCTTGGTGGTAGGTAACATTTGTTTCACACAAGTGCCAAATAATGACCATCTCCAGCAAGAGAATCTCACCATCACCCATGACATTCAATTACCATCAATGATGCCCCCATTATCAAAATCCTGGGGGTTACCATTGACCAGAAACTGAACTGGACCATCAACACAAATACTGTGGCTACACGAGCAGATCAGAAGCTAAGAATCCTACTCCCCAAAGCCATCGACAAGGCACAAATCAGGAATGTGATGGAATGCTCTCCGCTTCCCTGGATGGGTGCAGCTGTAACAACACTCAAGAAACTCATCCGGGATAGGCTGGCACCCCATCCATCACTTTCAACATTACCGGCAGCAGTGTGTACCTTCTAGATGCACTGCAGCAGCTCACCAAGGCTTTTTCGCCTGTACCTCTAAACCCCACAACCTCTTCCACATACCACAACAGATACATAGGGATACTGTCATTTGCAAGATCTCGTCTAAGCCACACACCATCCTGAACTGGGACAATATTGACATTCTTTCGTTGTTCCTGGGACTCCCTGCCTAACAGCTGTCCGTGGTCTGCAGTGGTTCAAGTGATTTTCCACCACCTTCTCAAGGGACATTAGTGTTGGGCAGTGAATGCTGGCTTAGCTGGTGACATCCACATCCCATTAAAGAATAAATTCAAAGAAAACTGAAAATATATAGGCCTATAGTAGTGAAAGGAAGATGATCCAAGCCTGAGATAATTGGCCTCTTCCAACCATCACCATCTTCCTTTATGCTAGGTATGATTGCAACCAGTGGAAAGTATTCCCCTCATTGCTGTTGACTCGAATTTTGCTCAGGCTCCTTGATGTGGCATTTGGTCAAATGCTGCCTTGATGGCAAAGACAGTCGCTCTTGCCTCACCATTTTTGAGTTCAGATCTTCTGTTATTTACATTGGAGACATTCTACTTAAAACTTAGTTATTGCAGTTTCAAGTAGAACATTCTTCAGAACCTTAAACTCATAATCTGACACTCAATTTATGGTTTGACTACAGAAGGACCACCAACTGGAGTTAGAATCCCTACGCCTGAGCCTGAACAATATGCACAGGGCTCAACTTGAACTTATGCAGTCTAACCTACAGCGTGAGAAGGAGTCGTCTCTGGCTGAGCTGCAGGAGGTGCTGAATGATAAACGACGCCAGGAGGTGGCAGTGCTGCAGAACCGACAGCACATAGAATTGGAGTGCATTAGGGAACAAAGTCAACAGCAGATGGAGCAAACTCTGGAGAAACACCAACAGGAAATGGGTAGAGTATCCTGTAGTGCGCTCAGATTGTGTTCCAGATTTGCAAACTATGTATCATTGTAGATATTTCATGAAAATGCTACATTTGTTTAAAAAATACTATCAATATTTATTAATTTTACATATATTTTCTTAATTCACCAAAATGAAAGAAACAGTGAGCTTGTTCCTTGGAAAAATTGTCATACCCCTGGTCTTGAGAGTAAATACTTGCTAGATTTGTTTTCTCATGTGTCAAATTAAATTCCTGTCAAATGAGAAAATATCAAGACCAAGATGAGCCAACATGTCCAAAAGTTAAATATTGAGAAAACTAAAATCATTGTCTCTGGCCCCTGCCATAAACTCTTGTCCCTAGTCACTGTCTCTAATTGAACCAGACTGTTGCAGCCTTGGTGTTGTATTTGACCCTGAACTGAACTTGTGACTTCTGCCTGCATCACAAAGTTTGCTAATGTCCGCTTCTTTATAAAGTTATCCATTTCTGTCCTTACCACAAACTTACCTGCGGCTGAAACTCTCATCCATGCTTTTATTGCCATTAGACTCAACAATTCCATTGCTCACCTGTTTGACCTGTAGCACATCTTCCATCCTCCATAAATTTATTCAAATTTCTGCTATTTATATATTAGCTCATGCTAAGTTCAATTCATCGATGACCTCTGTGCCCCCTGGCTGGCATTGTTTCCTGGTCCATCAACATCTTGATTTTAAGTGGCATGTTCAGATCCTCTATGGTTTTGACATCACCCCTCCCCCAACACCAAAATTCCACTTATGTACCCCTGATATCCTTGGCTTCACCATTGTTGGCCTTGCCTCAACTATCGAGGCCCTAAACTCTACAGTTCCTTCCGTAAACGTCTTCTCTGCTCCTCCAGGACATTCAAAACCTACCTGTTCAACCAATCTTTCAGTCACCCATCCTAATATCTCCTTTCTTGGTTCTTTAGCAATTTTTGTTTGATTGCCCTCCTCCAATGCACTTCGAGAGAAGGTGCTATGTAAATACAAGTTGTTCAGATGACTTTAAAGTTTTAAAGGAAAGATCAGTTTGTTTCCTTTAAGTGGTGGGTTATCATTGTTGGATGCTGGTCAATGAACTCTTGAATAATGAAAAACATCGCTTCACACCAAAAGAAGTTTCACCAAACAAATATGTTTATTTTTGGCTCATGTCAAAATTTTTCCCCAATCCTTGTTCCCTTTTCCCAAAGCTCATCAAATGTCTGTTTGTTAAATTGGTCTTTACAATGTATTACATGTGTGTAACACTCTGGAAAATAGTTCTGCCAGATATACCCATTTTAAAATCAGTTCTCCTAACTTTGAGCCCTCCCTTAAGTTGAAACAGGTTTTACCTATCCCATTTATAATTTTGAAATGACTTCCTTATTATAGGACTGTGACCTATCTTGGTCAGTTCCAAAGAAGCCATGTACTGTGCTCATGTCTCAAATTCCTATTTCAGATAGGTAATGTTATACATGTTCTTTACTAAAATGCTGTGTGTAAATCCAGGAACCATGTTTTACATCATTTGAATTCCCTCAGCTGAACTTCCTTTATACCTCCTTATTGACTGCTTGTTGACAAAATCCCCAGACACTGGTTAGCACACACAGAGAGAACATCTGTTAATGTATCGGGTCTGTGTGGGTGGTTGTGTTTCTTAAGAAATTACAGTTCTGCTGTTGGGTAACAATCCTCCAGAGAAATACCAGGCTAGGATATTATTTGCACGATAAGCATGTAAGCTATACAGCAATGCTGTTTTATATTGTTTGGTAATGGTGGAGAGCACACCATCGAGTGAGCTGATAACTCAGTTAGAAATCTTTATTCTAAAGTGGGAATATGGTGAGATTCAGGAGTTAGTGATTATTTGGCGATGAGCACTAGGTAAGTACTATAGAATACGTGATTTTCAGTGAACTGAAATTTTTGGCTTTAACTGGTATTCACTGGTATGCTCTTTATCATTAGGAAATGTAGGGAAAAAGGTCTGGTAAAGTTGGGGCTTGGTGTTAGAAAATTGCAAATACAGTAATGGGGTGATGTGATGTCACTGAATGGATAGAAGCATGCTGTTCCCACTGATTTGAGGGACCAAGAATTGAACTGTCATGAATATAAGATTAAAGAAGAAATTTAGAACAGAGGGGAGGAGGAAGATCTTCAAATAAAGACTTGTGTTGCTGTTGGCTTAATTAGTGTTAGACGCAACAATTATGCCAACATTCAAATTGAGATATGATAGGTGGATTAAAAAAAGGGACAGAGGAACAAGGCAGGTAAATGTGATTGGGGAATCTTTACGTTTACTGACATGGAGCAAGCATGTTGATGTGGGCAGAGTCATTTATTTCTGTGTGACTTCTACATGTGTCTGAGTGCAAGTGGAAACCAGCATGAACATACAAGGTAAATAAGCCACATGCTGGAACTTTAAGCTGAGCATCTAAACTGAGCACTGAGAATGTTCCCCAGATTGTTAGGTTAGCCTTCCCAAATTAATCCATGCAATATTTCATGTGTATCAAAACAAACTAAATATCTCTGCTGTTGGTTAGCATATCTGCCTCAACCTCTACCAAAGACTTTCTGTGCAGAATGCAGTAGTTCATTTGTGATTGCTGGTACTCAGTTGTTTTCATAAAATCTTTGATACTTAAATGTGATGGATGCCACATCATCCCAATTTGTTGAAACAATTCTGTCAGGAATTGGATTTTAAACTCTTATCCACAATTTCCTGTAGAGATCAAATTCCCTCATTTTGAAAGTGGTCGGCCTTCATGTTGGCAAAACATGGATGGGAAGTAAAAGGAAAGACTTGCATCTGTGTAGCATACTTCAGGACCTCAAGACATCCCATAGCACTTCAAAGTACTTTTGAAGTGAATTCAGTGTTGTAATTATGAAACAGTTAAGCAACTAATTCCGTGCACAGCAGGATTCCGCAAACAGCAGGGTGATAATGTATGAGTAATCTGTTTTAATGATGTTAGTTGTGGATTATATATTGGCTGTGTCATAGTCAATAACTCCACTGCTTCTTGCCAAATAATCTTCAGATCCTTTGTGTTCACCTAAGAGGCTCCAAAAAGGTGGCACCTCTGTCAGTGCCATTCTTTAGTACTGCACTAAAGTGTCAGCCTGGTTTAAGTCTCTGGAGTGAGACTTGAGCTGGGGACCTTCAGACCCACAGGTAAAATGCCACCCTTAAGCTGCGACTCTTGCATTAAGTCGTTATAGAATTGAAGGGAGAGCAGGAAGCCGTAGCAGGTGAGCTGACATTCCATGACCATGCTTTTGTTTCCAGAGGATCTGAGGAAGGCATTGCAAGAAGATGCTGCTCTTTTGAAGGCCACAGCGGTAGCAGAGGAAACAAAGAAACTGCAAGTATGAGAATGGCGTTTATTTAAATTTTGGGAAAGGTTTATTCTTCGGCAACTAAGTAACGTCTGTCTCAATGGTACGCTGAAACAAAAGTCATTAGACCATCACCTGAGGTTTGATCAAAATTCGATCATTTCAATTTAGAACTGATACATGAAAAAGCATGAAGTTCCATTCAGTTTGCCTTCATTCATTCTGGTTGTTGCCATAAGTTAAGTTAATCATTAAATAAGAAAGATGGGGGGGAGTTTGAGCAGAGATTCAACGGTGGTATGGACTGACTGGTCCAAATGGCCTGTTTCTATGCTATAAATTATATTTGCAAATGTATCAAATAAAACAGTAGAGATGGAAATGTGACTTGAATGGGAATTTGCAGGCTGTGTTGTTTGCGTGCTGCTTTGCCCTCCTCAATGGTAGAGGTTGTGGTTTGAAAGGTTCTATTAAAGAAGGTTGCTGAGTTGCTGCAGTGCATCTTTGGTATGGTCCACATGCTACCACTCAGTTGATGGAGAGAGTGAATGTTGAAGCTGGTGAAGGGAGTGCTAATTAAGTGAGCTGCTTCATCCTGGAGGATGTTGAGCTTCCTGAGTGTTGTTGGAACAACCCACATCAGGTAAGTGCAAAATATTCCATCATGCTCTGACCACCTTGATCTTGTACAAAGCTCATTCTATGTTTGCACTTCAGAGGTGGTTGGCTAGGATTAGAAGATGTGTAATGTATCTACATTTGCTGACAATACAAAGTTAGATGGAGAAGTACCCTGAGAAGGGGATTCAGAGGATGTGGATAGGTTGAGCGAGTGGGCCAAACCAAGACAGGTGGAATACAATGTGGGAAGCATGAAATTATTCACTTTGGTAAGAAAAATAGCAAAGCAAGATTTATTAAATAATGTGATACTGGGAAATGTTGGTATTCAGAGTGACCTGAGTTACCATGTGCACAAATGAAAGTTGACATGCAGGTACAAGAAATAATTAGGTAGGTAAATGGTATGTAAGCCTTTAAAAGGGATTGGAATTTGCAGTGAAGAATCATATCATATAGGGGCTTGGCGAGACCACAACTGGAAAACTGTTTATGGCTTTGGTCTTGTTCCTAAGGCAGGATGTACTTACTTTGGAAGCAGAGTTCAATGAAAGTCCTCTGGATTGATTCCTGGAATGAAAGGATTGATCTGTAAGGGGAGAATTGAGTGACTGAGGTCTTTATTTCCTAGAATTTTGAATATTGATACTTTAAGTAGTTGCTGCGATGATGTTTGTTTTGGTTTGGCATCCAAAATGAGGGTGACACAGTGGCACCGTGATTAGCACTGCTCTCTCTCAGCTCCAGGGATCTACGTTCGATTCTCGGCTTGGGTCACTGTCTGGGTGGAGTTTGCACATTCTCCCCATGTCTGCTTTGGCTTCCTCCCACGCTCCAAAGATGTGTGGGTTAGGTTGGTTATGCTATATTGTCCCTTAGTGTCCTGTGAGTTCCTCAGAGTATGTCCTAAATCCAAACATGTTCAGCATCTTCATCTTAAAGGCTGAAGCTGGGATGCTAACTGATGATTGGTCAATGTTTAGTACCATTTGCAACACCTCAGATACTGAATCAGTCAGTGCTCACATTCATTAAGATTTGGACAACATTCAGGCTTGGGCTGATAACGCTCATGGGCAATGACCATCTCCAACAAGAGAAAATCCAACCATCTGCCCTTGACATTTAATAACATGTGTAGTTTAAAGGGATTAACAGGGTAAATATGTAGGGTGACTGGATAGGGCCTGGGTAGGATTGTTGTCAATGCAGAATTGATGGGCTGAATGGCCTCCTTCTGCACTGTAGGTGTTTATGATTCTATGACTTGTGCTTCATAGGTGGTGGACAAACTTTGGGGAAGCAGGAGGTGAACTACTTGCTGCAGATCTCCCAACTTTTGGTCAATGGTAATCCCCAAAATGTTGTTACTGTGGAATTTGGTGACGGTAATGCCATTAAATGTCAAGGGCGTATGGTTGGATTTTCTCTTGTCGGAGATGGCCATTGCCTATGAACATTATCAGCTCAAGCCTGAATGTTGTCCAATCTTAATGAATGTGGGCACTGATGACTTCAGTATCTGAGGTGTTGCAAATGGTATTCAATGTTATCCAATCATCAGTTAGCATCCCAGCTTCAGCCTTTAAGATGAAGATGCTGAAGATGTTTGGGTTTAGGACACTATCCTGAGGAACTCGCAGCAATACTCTGGGAATGAGATAATTGGATATCAGACAAATCAAAGAGAGGTAAAATAAAACCTAAATAAATGAAATCAGTTCAAAAATTTTAATTTTTATTATGCATGATGTTGCACACCAATTGTCCTTGTGTAATGTTAGACAGGAATTTTAAAGTGCAGTATTGTAAAAAAAAGACTTCCAAATAACATTTACCTGATATTTGGGTTGTTTAATGGATCTTCTCACAACATAATTAGCCTGCTTTTGAATTATTGCATTTGGTTTTGATTTAAAAGTAGATTCACTTGTTCAAAATGTGTCCTTGTTTCTAAATCTAGTTATTTAACCCCTATGTGATTAAACTGAAGAGTTTTGTTAAATGCGGCAGTGTGCCTACTGCATTGTCCATGTGTCTGTTATTAATTAAAGGATTTGTCAGTGTTCTCTATTGCTTATTAATACTACTGAAAACTTTTAAACTGAGCAATAGGGTTTCTGTATCCATGTAGGGACTGAAGTTGCTCTTATTTCCATAACATGACTCAACAGACCTTAGCTGCTGCTATCACCTTCATCCATGCCTTTGCTGCCTCCAGACTCAGTTATTCTACTATTGTTCTGCCAAGTCTCTCATCTTCCATCCTACATAGACCAGCATAAAAATCTCTGCAGCCTGTATCTTAGCTTTTGCCAAACCTCATTCACCTATCATCCCTGTGCTTTCTTGAGCTGCGCTGGCTGCTGCTGTGACAACACCTCAATTTTAAAATGCCACTCATTGTTTTCAAACCCCTTGCCTCTCCGTATTTCTTACTTCCCTCCAGCCCTGCAACCTTGGGATCTCTGCACTCCTGGCCTCTTGTGCATCCCTGATTTTAATCGCTCCACCATTGGTAGCTTTGCTTTCAGCTACCCAAATTCCAGAATTCCCACTTTAAATCTTTTCCTTCTCTATTTCTGTCTTTTCTACTTCAAAATGCTCTCTAAAACCTTGACCAAACTTTTGCACATCTGAACTGATAGTTCCTCCTATGACTTGGTGTCAGAAATGTTTTTATTGATATTGCCCTTATAGCAAAACATACCCAGATTCTTAACGTTAACTTGCATTTTGTACAGTGCATTTATTAGTGTGGCATAATGGTGAACATCAACTTGTTTTACTTTAACAGAACATGCAAAAGGAATGGGAGGAAGAGTGCAGGCAGCGCTTTGAGAAGCAGGAACAGGCCATGTCTGCACAGCATCAAGCCGAGCTGGATGAATGGGGCAGAAAGGTGGAGAAGCTACAGAATGAGCTTGGAGCAATCCATAATGAAATAGAGGAACGCCAAGCAACTGAGAAAAGTAAGAGTAAATCATGCTGATAAGTTAGATGAGGATGGATGGGAGGAAGCTCAAATGGGGCAGAAACATCAGTATGAACCTTTTGGGCAGAATAACCTGTTTCTGTGCTGAATATTCTATGTGCAAGCTTGTTATTGTAAGGAACTGTGCAAGAACTGAATCATTAGGGAATCATCGTATTATAGTACAGCATAGGAGCAGCCTGTTGGCCTAATGAGTCTGTGGTGGCTCTTTCAAAGACCCTGCAGTTATTTTCCCCGTATCTCTGCTTTTTCTTCAACTATTTGTTGAATTCTTTTTGGAGTGCTCCTATAGAATCTATCTGCTTCCCTAGCAGGAAGTGCATCCCAAATCCAAACCGTAAAAATGTTTCCCCTAGTGCCATAATTTTTTATAGTTTTTGTTGTTAGCATGACAAAAATTCTGCCCTTTGCTTATTAATTCTTCAACCATTGGAAACATTTTTAAAATTAGGAAATTTAGATAAATTAAGTAAAAGTATCTGCCAAATCTCCTCTTGGTTTCCTCTGCTTTGAGGAGAATAACTCCAGTTCCTTCACAGAACTAAAATCCCTCATTTTTGGAATCCTTGTAAATCCCTCTGCACCTTCGCCAAAGCCTTCACATGCTTCCTGAAGTGTGGTGCCTCAAATTGGACACAATGCTCTAGCTGGGGCCAAATTCTTATTTAATGTTAGGAGCAGCATAACTTCCGGTACTCCATGCCTCAAATTGTAAATCCTAGGATCCCCAAATACTTCATTAATGTGTTCTGCCTCCATCAAACATTTGTGCACAGACATGGCCAAGTCTTGCCAATATTCGTGTATCCCCTTTAAAATTGTACATTTGAGTTTCAATCATCTCTCCTCCTTTTCTCTACCACAGTGAATTTATGCTGAATTGCACCTGCCGTCTTTCCTTTCATTCTATATGCCTCATGAAGTTTTTTAACTGTCTTTTTCATTGTTTACTAGACCTCCAAACTTTCTGTCATTGGCAAACTTTGAAGTTGTGTGCACTACCCCAACATTGAAGTTGCGTGTCTGAGAACCAGTCACAACTCACTGTTATTCTTTTGCCATTTTTTATCTAGCTGTGACTGCCCTTTATTATCACAAGGGTGTCAAGTTTGCTAACAAACATTTGTGGTATTTTATCAGACATCTTTTGGAAGTCCGTATATCCAACTTCAAGTGCATTGTCCTCACTCACCCTCTTACTTCATCAAAAGAACTTGGTCAAACTGGTCAGACGTGATTTGCTGTTTATAATCCATGCCCTTTCTTTAGTTATGCTAGTCCATGTGGCTGTTAAAGTAAAAGTAAAGTTTATTTATTAGTCACAAGTAAGGCTTACTGCAATTAAGTTATTGTGAAATTCCCGTAGTTGCCACACTCCCTTGCCTAATTAATTGTTATTCCTAAAAGTTTTCCCAGTACTAATGCTAAACTGGCTAATTGTTAGGTCTATCCTTCTCCCGTTTTGAACAAGGATTTAATATTTGCAATTCACTAATTCTTCGGTATTAATCTATCCAGATTGGAAAATTGGAATTGTCGGAAGATTGTGACCGGTACCTTCGATAATTTCTATGCTTGCTTCCTTCAGTAAGCCAGGATGATATCCCACCTGGAGGAAATGACTTGCCCATTTTAAGTAGCCTTTCCAGCACCTCTTTATTTTTAATCACGTCCAGTATTCCAGCATCCTCCGTGTTTTCTATATTTTTGACCAAGTCCTCTTCCTTGGTAAACACATGCTAAGTACTCAATTAATATTTCTAAAATAGATCTCCATCTTCATCCCTCTTTTTGGTGTTCTCCTCACAGAAGACCTTTAAAAGCTAACATAAAAGGGAATAAAATGTGTTTCCTTATTGTCTCTTCCCCCCACTTTCCTTTTTTACTTCTCTATGTCATTGCTCCCTTTTTTTTCTGCTGCATACTGCTTTTTAAATCATTCATCCAGCTGACTCTGACTTTTGTTGCACTCCCTTTCTCCTTTGTAGGAATGTCCATTACTTTAAAAGCTGTGCTGTATTGTGTTACAATTCTGCAGATTCGTCTTCGACTCCAGTTTACTGGGCCAGATTTCTCCTTAATTAGCCCTCCTTCAGTTTTGTATTTTTATTCTAGATTTCTCTTTTATTCAGCTCTACAACTAATCTAAATTGCTCAATGATATGATCACTATTTCTGGGGTGCTCCCTGACTATGACATTCTCCATTTGATCCACTGCATTCCCCAGGACTAGATTCAGTAAAGCCTGCTTCCTTGTTGAGTAGGAAACATGTTATCAAGAAAATTCTCTCGAACATACTTTTATAAATTTCCCTGTCCTTAACACTTTAATTGTTGCATTGAACATTAAAGTCTACTCCGCAGTTCATTTACCTTTCAGTAATTTCTTGACAATCTGCTCCACTATCTCTTTCCTATATTTTGGTCCACAAAATATATCAAGTAGTGCAGTAACTCCTTCATTGTTCTCAACCCCCCCAACCAAATAGATTATTTAATTTTCTCCCACTTTCTGACATTTGATTTCCTTGCTATTTTTTAAAAATATGCAGAATCTTTATAAAACTCTGGTTGTATTGCATCTAGTTCTGGTCACAACATTTTAGCAAGGATGCAAAGGTCCTTGAAAGCTGCAGAGTTTTATAGAATGGTTCCAGAAATGAGGGAATTGAGCTTCATAGTGAAGTTGGAGAAGCTTGAGTTGTTCTGCAAAGAAGATTGAGGGGGAATTTGATGGAGATTCTTATTTTATCCTATCATGGGATGTGGGTGTTGCTGCAAGGCCAATATTTGTTGTCCATCCCTAATTTCCCTTCAGTGGCTTGCTAAAACATTTCAGAGGGCAGTTAAGCTGTGGGTTTGGAGTCATATGTAGGCCAGACCAGATAAGGACAACAGATTTTCTTCCCTGAAAGTTATCAATGAATCAGATGGGTTTTTATAACAGTCGGCAATAGTTTTATGGTCATCATTGCGAAGATTAGCTTTATTTTCCAGATTTATTAAATTTCACCAGCTACTGTGGTGCGATTGGAACACAGCTCCTTTGGCTTTCTATTACTGGTCCATTACTTGTACATCACTATCATTAAGCATACACTATTGTGACAGATTTGGATAACGTAGACAAGGAAAAACTGTTCCCATTAACTGATGTTGCAAGACTAGGGGGCACAGATTTAAGGGTTTGGGTAAGAGATGCTTGAAGAATGTGAAGAAGGAGGTTTTACATAGCAAGTGATAATCACCTGGAACTTGCCATGAAAATGGTAGAAGTGGAGATGGTCAATGATTTCAAAATGAAATTGGGAGGTCACTTACGGAGATGAAGTGGGAGAATGAAACTTGAGTGAATTGCCCTACAGACGGCTGGCATGGACTTGATTTTGTCCCCTTCTGTGCTGTAATCACTCTGACTTTCAAATGTTCCAATGCAATAAATTATAGCCGATTGACAAATGACAGAACCAAGCTATTTGGCTCTTTTGACTGCCATTATCACCTGTTGGTGAGTGGGCACAAGGGAAAGGCATCAGCTATATGCCCAGAGGTGTATACGTAGGTGTGTTTGAGTCTGTGTAGATCACTGAGACTTTACTGAAGGGAGGCAATCTAATTGTTGGCAGGAAGTGTGTATATAATTAACTGTTCAAGTGGAAAAGTTTTTCTTGATAAATAGTTAAAGGTATTTCCAAGTTCCCAACTGATAAATCAGAGATTTGTTTTGGGATGACATTGTGATTATGGAATGAGTGTGATGCTTCTTAACCTTTTCACCCCTTGACAGATTATAGGCCATGGACAAATTCTCTCCATCTAATCCTGTTCTGGGCCAAACTCTCTAGTTGTTGCCATGTATAGCCCTTGGCTCTCACCTCCTTTTCTGTATCTCACCTCATATGTTTCTTGGTTAGTCTTGCATTCTCTTTCCCTGCAGGTTTTGTGTGAGAGCTTGCCACATCATGTTGTTCCACGGCTTTCTCAAAGCCGTTTCTCAAAGTATCGCCCGTCTGATTCCACTTTCACTTTTTTGATTTGGAAGATCATTGGCTCTTGTTTTGTCTCCTCCCATAGCCGAACATTATTGATGGTATTCGGCCAGTGTATCCTAAGGATTCTTCTGAGGCATCTGTATGTCTCAAAGTAATATAATACAGAAAAATAGTTCAGTTATTCTGTCTACTTGAATAATACTGAGATTTTGTCATTAAAATATCAAAAGATAATTTTCTGCATCTTAACTTATGTATTGGGGTGGATAATTGACCAGCTTTCAGCAAACAGGTATTTTAGAAACCTGTTTAGATGATGCATAGAATTTAATGCACAATGACAATGCTGTTACCCAAAATGGAACATGTTCCATTCTTCAGAACCATCATTACTTGGATAACTACAAAGTAAACAACTAAATGACTATTACTGTACATGAAGTAGAAAATCACAACATTTTTGGCTGTATTTATATTTGATTCTGTTTAAAACTGATGTGTTGCTAACAAAGAAATCCAAGTCTTTCTTCCCCAGGTTTCTTCTTTCTTCCTCCTTTCATCCTTTTGTTGAAACCGGGCACATTGTCATTCCTCTGAGCTAGGACCTCCAGAGCTCTGCACTCCTCCCTTTCTTCAATCTGTCCAAATGTGCATGCTTTTACAGCGGAAGATTGACATTAGCTAACTAAATCTATTTGATTTTAGCCTTTTCTTGGCTTTGCTCCCATGTTTTTTGATGAGTTTTGATTTTTTTTACCCAATTTTCTCAATAAAGATGTGGACTAAAGTAGTGGTATTCTTTATCAAGCACTCTCTTCTAAAGTCGTCTTCTGAGTGTAGAATTGTTATCTGTGGAATGCAATTGGGATTCACTTCTTTTCCTACTGTTTGCTGCTTGCACCTATTCGCTTGTATATTGTTTACTTTGAATGAAAGTCCAAAAAATTTATTACAGTGAGCAGACTGAGTCGTCTAACTTATTTATTCGCTTCATGTAACCTGCAGCTAGTTTTTTTTCATTTTCTACTGCATCTATTGTAATAGTCATATAGTTGTTTATTTTGTCGTCATCCAAGTAATGATGGTTCTTAAGGATAGAGCAACTTCCGTTTTGAGTAACAGCATTGTCACCGTGCATTCCTAAATTGTGCATAGTAAGAAGTCTCACAACACCAGGTTAAAGTCCAGTGGGTTTATTTGGGATCATGAGCTTTTGGAGAGCTGTTCCTTCTTCAGGCTACTCACCTGATCAGGTACTTTAGCCTGGTAGTGTGAGACTTCTTATTGTGCCTACCCCAGTCCAATGCTGGCATCTCCACCTCATGGCTTAAAATGTGCAGTTAGAAAGTGAGCATCACTACTCATCACAACGTGCTCCTATGTGTCCAGCTCCAAACCTGATGGATCCTTTATCAATGTGATTTACTTTTTAATTTCCAAATGCTTATGAAGCCATATAAGTGTTCAGAAAATAATGGAGTGAAATTTCCATGATCTTGTTCTGTTATAGATGAGCGTCAGAACTTAGGGAATCTCCACCAGTCCAATGTGGCAAAACTTCAGGAACAGATTCAATTGGAATGCCAACAGAAGCAGGAGCTGATGAAGGAACTTAATGAAAAAGAGAAGGAGCATTGTGCAGCAGTGAGTAGAATTTATTAATGTGTTTGGCAACCTTGTTTTAACTTTGGCGCATGGCTTGTGATACCTCCTTTTCTACGTACCTCAGTATTCATTTTCAGATATCACCAGACAGCAAGCCAGGTCCTCCCATGGGTATTGCATAAAAGCTTGCACTTATATTGCACTTTATTGTCATTGTGCATAGTAAGAAGTTTCACAACACCAGGTTAAAGTCCAGTGGGTTTATTTGGCATCATGAGCTTTCGGAGAGCTGTTCCTTCTTCAGGCTACTCACCTGATCAAAGGGTGTTAACAAACATAATTTAACATCAAGCCATGTAAGGAGATATTAAAGGAAGTAACCAAAAGCTTGGTCAAAGAAGTTGGTTTCAAGGACCTTCTTAAAGGTGAAGAGGCATAAACATGGAGAGATTTGGGGAGGCAATTGCTGAGCTAAAGGGATTCTTAAACACGCATAATAATTTTAAAAACAAAGCACTGTCTGACTGGGGGGCTGAGGTAGTGAGCGTAGGATTGATGAGCCCCACACATCAGCGTTCTGGATAAGCTCAAGTTTGCAGATGGTGTATGGTGAGATCACAGAGCACATTGGAAGCGGATTGTTCCCAAGGTAATGGGCCTGGGCAAGTGCTACGTGGCGATGAGCCCAGGCAGATAATGATGCCAACTGCGACCAGTGGACTGAGAGAAGTGGCATCAAAGTTGAACTGAATATTATCAAGTAAAACCTGACCTGTTTTTGAAACATGGCAAAATGGTGGACCAAGATTATATTTGTAGGAGATTTTTAAAAGTACTGATGTAGGAAGAGAAGCCATTTCAGATGATTTTTCTGAAATAGTTCCAGGTGAGGCATTCCCAACCAGATGAAGTTTTGAAGCTTAATATAGCATGTTGCCTTTGATTTTTCTTATCGTGCTAGCAAAAATTCTGTGTTTTGTTTCTCCCCCAAGTGGCTATTGGCCTTGTAACCATGGGATCAGACTGGAGCGTTTTGTGGACCGACATGATTCCAGTGTCATACTGATATTGTTGAAGAGTTGGAGGTGGTAGAGTAGAGGAGTTGGTGCTTTTTCAACATGTCTCTTCTCTCCAGCCTTCATAGCTCAACCATGACAATTTGATTTTCTGCATTTGTTCTGGAATTATTATGTTTGACCTTAAGGTCATGTTATTTGAGCCCTTTCAGTTCAAATTTATATAGCTGCAGTGGGCAAATGAACAGCCTCAGTGATAATTGCATTGTCAAGTAATTGAAGTAGCCCTGACATCTTGGAGGAGTCTGCATTTGCTTAAATGGTTGATTTTTACCAATATCTCCACAGATTGTTTTACTCTCAATATTAAATACAAACATGGTCACCATCTTTTTGGAAACTAGTTTTCCTCTCTTCCTAGGTCTTTTCCCATCATTGGTGAAACCCAGGAATCACAAATGTAAATTAACTGTTTACTTGCTATTGTGTGAATCTCTCGTGCTGTGAAATCCACCCTGCTTATATATATGGGAGCAAATTCCTTAGTATTAGTAACTTAGGGACTGGTTTTCCTCGCAGTGGGTCTGTAATAAGAGGCTGTAAGTGTATGATTCAGACTCCGCTGAGACATACTGTGCCTTGTTTTTATTTGACAGATGGAAAAATTGCAGGCGACCTATGATGAATTTAAATTGCGTTCTGAGCAAGAGATTGTCCACCTTTGGTCACAGCTAGAAAGATCGAGGACCAATCATGAAGAGCTTAGTGGTAAATCTTGTGTGTTGTTTGTTTCAGTAAGAGCACTTGAGACAAACGTTTCAAATTAAAAATGCAGTAATATTACAGTATGCATTCAGTTGGATGCAATGGCAAATATCTTTGACAATACACTGGAAATGAATTTATGTTGTGTATCTTTCAAAGAATTATCTGTTTGCAAATTGTGAAGTTTCTCATCCTGCGCCGTACAATACTAAACTAGACTTGATGGTATTGTCCCTAACCTAAGAGATCACAACTATTAAGAGTCCTTAAAGGCTGAGGGATTTTGCATCTTTCAATTCACTTGGAATGCCTCCAGATTCAATAATCATTGCATCTTCCATGCACTAGAAAAGTGCACATGCAACCATGTGCTTGATTATGGGGTGAGGGGAGGGCAAGTAGTTACGTGAAGATCAAAAAGAAAAATGACTTTAAGCATCTGGCAAGATGCAATGTCAGGTTGTCTTGGTTTTTATGAGCTTCCTGCTCTTGTACTGTATATATTTCAGTTTCATTGTAAGGAGTCTTCTTGAGATTGACAAGTAATTACTGTCTCAGGAGTTTGGTAATTATGATCAGTACTCCCTAATTATCGCTACATAAATTTTTGACAGTTCAATTGTTCTTGTTATGCCTATGTTTTATTAGAGATTCCATTGTGGGATTGGATGTGTGTTATTCTTACCTTGCACCCCTTTTTCTCTTCCTCTCATTGTACTATCTTTAAGCATCAGTTTTAGTTTTCTCACTCATGTGTTCTCCTGTTAGCCAATTCATCTGGGCATGCTCCATTCTGGTGATACATCTTTTAGAATTGCTTTTCTTTTGGCTTTGTATCCTTTCTGCATTTCCTGTTCTGTCACTTATATTTGAAGGAAATTTCTACCCCCGATGGCATGCTGTAGGAAAGCAATTTGGTTCTCAATCTGAGTATGAGTTGACCTTTGCTATGGGCTATTGTGGATGCTACTATTGACTGGTGTCCTGCTGGTAGAGAGGAAAGAATCAGTCAGAGTTCCCATTGCTGGAAGTATATTATGTGGATCGAATTGAACTTGATTGTTTGATTTCCATCCGGCACTTATTGCTTTGGTTTATTATCGAAGAATGTTTTTGGCAAGAACTGGAGAGAGAGTGATTTCTGCAGTTTGATCCAACAGGGAAACTAAACGTTTGAAGATGAGAAACATTTGAAAGGGGCACCTGTAAATCTTCACTTGAACAGTGCAGTTAAGAAGGCAGCCTCACAATAAGCATGACAAATGTCATGAATTTTGGGTGGCTTTATTTGGAAGCTAAATGCAAACTTTGTGCTTTTGTTTTTACATGCAAAGTTGCAGTGTAACTAGTAGTACGAGCAGTAAATGTAATGTTGCTTCAGAAAAGTAGAGCAGTTGTACGCTACCAGTAAGACCTGTCTTTGGGCTTCATTTTCATTCCAATACAACTAGGACAAGTCAATAGGGAGCTCTTTTGGGACAGTTTATTTATACTGATACAGTGCTAATGTTTATCTGAAATGATTCTCGATAATATATTTTTATAATTTCCCTTCAGAATTCAAGGAACATTTGCTGGCCTGTACCTCTCGAGTTGAAGATGTGGAGCATCTAAAGCAGGAACTTGCTGAACAGCGGGAGCAATTACAGAAGCAACATATTTGTGAGCTGGAACAACTAAAGAGCTACTTTGAAGAGAAACTGAAAGACATGCAAGAGAAAAACAGTGCGGAAGTTGCCCAACTAGAACAGCGTCTCCAGGAAGATGTTAGGCTGCCGCTTGGTCCTGAATCTGAGCTCAGTCTGAACCAGACAGTAGAACCAAGGTGATATAGAACATCAAAATAGTTTTAAACTTTCTCTTAGTTCATGCTATTTCCAATGTGATTCTTTTAAGACTCTACCCTTAATTTAAGTATCACCTCATTTTCCATGAATTTAACAAGAAAAAGCTGCCTATAGCACTTTTTCCACTCTCAGTCAATTTATCCCAGTACTTATCAGTCAGAGTAATGTGTTTGCAGATGGTGTGTCGTACAAATGCACAATAGGGGACTCTTCCTTCTTATTGATCTTCAGACACCATGAGATCAGAAAACCGCTGTTATAGGAGTATAGACAGCAGTCTGAGCAAAACTGTGGCCAAGGCTTTCTTTAGAGGTTAAGCCTTGAGGAGGTGATAGTGGGTTGTTTTTACTTTCATGTTTCCAACAGGGATTTAGTAACTTTTAAGTTGAATTTTTGTTTTGCAAATTATTTGATTTTATGTGTATGGTCAGCTAACTGAGGAAAAATCTTGGTTGCTGAACTGATTTCCAAAAAGAGAATTGTGATCTTATTGTTTCTTCAGTGTTTGTTTGGAGGGTAAACACTGGTTCTGTGTTTGACTAATGTCACTCGTTTGCTTCTTCCTGAATAGTTTTTTTGTGAGCCATTTTTAGTTGGTAGCTGAGTTATAATTTGCATCTGGCTGGTACTTGTTTTATATTCCTCTATGTGCCACACATTTTATTGATAGGATCACTACCTGTTGGGCACTTGAAATTGGGCTTTGGTAATTCTTGGGAGGGTCATTAGAATCTGGTGCATCGTGGGGGATGGAATTATGGCTTGATGTTCACATGAGCTGTGCTCTTGTACATTGGATTAGGGTTATGGAAGTCATGGAGAAAACAGCCTGGTCGCCATTGGGAGTTTTTGGGAGCAGCTTATTGGGTGCAACTTGGGCTTGGCAGCATTTGTGAGAGCTACTGTGTGCAGCAGTGTATCAGAGAGGCCTTGGGCATGGAATTTTCTTGCACTTCATTCGGCATCAGGTGCTTCAGATTTTGTTGCGTCAGCCTGAGGAAAGAAGGACAGAAAAGGTTTTCATACCATGGGGACACTCAGAAGAAGCATTGAGGATTAATTGTGGGCAATATCCTTGACAACCAAGTGGATGGATGGTCCAGGCCTTGTGTATAAATATAGGAGGATTCCTTGTCTGCAATGATTTATTGATCCAATTTGCCAAATTGCCCTAGATCCCCTGGGCTCTTACCTTGTTGATCTGTCTCCCGTGCGGAATCCTTGTTAAAAGCCTTATTGAGTCCATGTAGACTACATCAACAGCAACTCATTACTTTCTCCTTAAAACCACTAAGACCTTCTCCCTCTCAATGCTAATCTGTTTAATTATTTTGCAGTTCTCCTCCCCGCTTTCTATACTTGCATGTCCTCTTCCAATATGAATACAGGTTTGATAGAGGTGTTCAAAATCATGATGGGTTTTGATAGACTAAATAAGAATTGTTTCCACTGCCAGATGAGTTGGATTAGGGTTATGGAAGTCATAGAGAAAAAGGTCTGAAGCCTGGTTGCCTTTGGGAGTTCTTGGGAGCACTGTGTACACCGGTGTATCAGAGAGTGTATCCCTGCTTGCGAATAGAACTCCCACTCACCTGACAAACGGGCAGCGCTCCGAAAGCTAGTGGCTTTTGCCACCAAATAAACCTGTTGGATTTTAACCTGGTGTTGTGAGACTTCTTACTATGTTTATCCCAGTCCAATGCTGGCATCTCCACAACATGAGGAGTGGAGACCAGAGGAGGTGGATGTGATTTGCAAATGGAGCAGCGGCTACATTAGGCAACATTTCTTTATGCGAAAAGTTGCTGTGACCTGGAATGTACTGCCTGAAGGAGTAGTGAAAACCGATTTGGTATTACAGTAACATTGGAACAAAAAATGGATATGTATTTTAAGGGGAAAGAAATACAATGCTGGTGGTAGAGTCTGAGAAGTGGGATTAATTGGATAGTTCTGCTGTATCATTCAGTAAACTGGCTTGCAACACTCCATACTGTGAAGTTTAGAGTTCTTGGTATAGTTTGTGTGAACTTCATGTTAATGTACTTGTTGCTTTTTTTGGTGGGCTTTAAAGTAAAAGTAAAACAGGAGTTTTCTATATCACACTTTGAACAACTTCCTCCATTCAATATGATCGTAGCTCCTTCATCATCTACTTTTTTGTCCTATCCCCATAATGATCCTTAAGAGCCCAAAAGTCTGATGATCTCAATGTTGAATGTACTCATTGATTTAGCATCCACAGCTCTCTGGAATAGAATATTCTGAGGATTTGCAATCCTCAAGAATGAAGTCATTTCTTTGTATCTGCTGAAATGGTTAACCTCTTGTCCTGAGATCATTACCCTAGTTCTGGATTTTTGAACCAGGTGAAAAGGCATCCTAGCTTCTTCCCCGTTGAACCTAAATATTTTTTCATTCTAACAAAATGTTCTTTGAAACTCCAGAGAACATAGACCCACTTTACTCAGTCTTGTCTCATTTGGATTGCTGTCTGAATCCAGGAATCCATCTAGTGAACCTCCAGTGCATCCCCTCGAAGGCAAATATATCCTTCCGTGGGTAAGGAGACTAAAAACGTGCAGAGTATTCCAGGTGCGGCCTTTCCAAAGGCCTATATAATTGCAAGCTTTCTGAAGGTTTTATTAACTTTTATTCTTGGTATGAGAAAATGTGTGCTATAATTTAATAGAATGTATCCATGCTGTACTTTTAAAGTTTTAAAATTTTTATTCTTACCAGTCTGTCTATGCTGTCATTTACTGATCTCACCGAGAAGAATTACTTCCAGCACCGGATTCAGATTGTAGAGGAGTTGGCACAAAAGCTGGAGCAATACAAGGTAACTTGCAATGGTTCTATAAGGAAACATGATGATGTGTTTTTTTCCAAGCAATTGTTGGAAAGCTCCCTGATGGCCCCCTATTTAGTGCATTGAGCAGCTGAACCGTCAAGTAAGGTTTACTGCTTGATTTGCTCTTAGTTGATGTAAGCTTGTGTATTGGGAGGAGTGCCCTGCCCTTGTACTAGGCTTCCTTAAATGTCTGAAATGCTTGGATATGTTGTATGGTGAATCTTGCCTACTTTCCATCACTGCATAGCACACTAAAGTGGTGTTTTGTTGTACACTGACAGCATTCCTAAATATGTTGGGAACCTAGGCACAAAAGTAGTCCATTCAGCCCCTCAAGCTTGCTCCACCATTTAACTGGATCATAGCTGATTTTCTACCTCAACGCTATCTTCCTGCACTATCCCAAAAGCCCTTGATGTTCTGGTACATAGAAATTTATCAATACTTGTGTTACAGTGTTATAGTTGTTATAGTATAATTTAATGTATATACTGATGTCTTTGGCGAGTATGAGCATGCACCAGTCATGTCATTGGTAGCGTGGGCTTTCACGGCTCTCATCTTAGTTCTGTTCGCTTTTTGGCCAGTATATCCTTCCTTTGGTATTCTCGATCATACAGTACAGTAGTTGACTCTTCATATTTGAATTTCCTTGGCAATTGCATGCTGATGATCTGTGATGCAATCATATTTTTTGCATTGCTTACTGATAAACATGGCATGAAGATTTCCAATGTACATTTCTATTACTTAAGCACTTGAGGTGAATGACTATACAAGTGGTTGAGTTGTTAGTTTCCCTGAAGTTAGTTTTTATTTCCCACTGAAGTGTCCTCCCGTTATTTTGAAATTGATGGCTTATGTTATAACAATATTTCACAAATGTCTGCGACCTCAGTCAAAATGGCAATTCTTTACACCAAAATGTTGACTGAGAGTCTTAACAGGCTGTTTTGATACAAGGCAGTTATAGATGAGTGAACTTTACCACATGCAAAGCCATTCAATAAGATGTTTCAGGTCAATGACCTTCTGTCAGAACTAGAGAAAGCTGAAGATAGAACATGTTTTAAGAGAGTACCAAGTAAAGGAACAGTGGTTTAGTACACCTTGAACTGTTTCTAATGCATTTATATCCTTGGATAAATAAGGAGACCAATACTATACATAGTACTCCAGGTGTGGTCTCACAAATGCCCTGTTAACCTTATTTCTCTATCCACAGATGCTGCCTGATCTGAGTATTTCCAGCTTTTACGGTTTTTAATTTCATGTTTTCAGCTGCGAAATATTGCTTTTATATTGAGGCTAAACGAATGATGGCCTTTACAACTAGAGATCTAGAATTCAGGAGGGGAAAAAAACATGCTGTAATTATTCAAAGTCCTAGTTTGACTACATTTTAAATACTGTTCACAGATCTGGGCACTTAACCTTCAGAAATCTTGACCCTGGAGTGCAGTCCAGATTCATCAGGATGTTAATGCCAGGCCCACAGTTAGTTAATGAGGAGAGATTACAATTGTATTGGCTTTGTTGCATAGAATATTGGAGCTTTTGGGGTGAACTTTTTTTTAGGATTATTGAAAGGAGTTGATAGGGTAGCTGAAGAAAAATTTTGCTGGTCTTGGAGAAGACAGCCAACCTTAAATTCAGAATCAGGTCACTTAGAAAATTAGCAACTGGGACACTTCTTCACACAAAGTGTGGTGGAAGTTTGTAATTCTCCCACAAAAATCACTTGTTAGTTCAATTAATATTTTCAATTCTAAGGTCAAAAAGTTTTTGCTAGACAAGGATATAAGAGGAAATGGAGCCAAAGCAGATGGATGGAGTTGAGATGTAGATTGGCCAAGATCTCATTAAATGATGAAACAGGTTTTAGAAGTTAAATGGCCTCTTCTATCTAAATCACCCCCCCCCCCCCCCGCCCCCCCCCCCCCCCCTCTGTGTAAGCCTAGCCCCGCTTAACCCTTCTATATCTTGTCTTATTATTCAAAGGTAGAGATGTTACCTTTTGGTTCATGACTTGTATCAAAGCTAATGGGGTGGAGGGGAGGAAATGGAACAGAGCAAAAATGGAAAACGTTGGAATTGCTGAGCAGACTGGCAGCATTTGTGGAGAGTGTGGCAGTTAATGTTTTGGATAATTAACTTTCACCTGAATGAAAAGAAGTTTTTATTTAGGTAGCATTGTGCATCGTTTTTCTTAGAATTTAATCCAGCTGCAACGCAGTTTAAAGTGTACTTGTGAAATCCAGCATATTTCATCTGCTGGTGTCATCTTGAAATTAATAACTTTGTTAGATAACATATTGGGAAAGAGCAGTTTTTATACATTCCTTTCCCTTTGCATTCCTAGCTAGTGTAGCCAATTGTTGGAGGATCCTTGTACAGTATTCCTTCCAGTATTCACGGGTAAAAGAAAAATGAGGAACTAGTGAGCCTATTACACAAATGTAAGTTGTGAGTTTGTTACTAGAAAGTATTGTTTAGGATAAGATGACTAAAGGAATTTGGACAATTAGCTGTTCAAAAGGAGCCAGCATGGATTTGGAAAACATAAATCAAGTCCAGCAAACGTAGCTGAAAAGTTTGGCGAGGTAACAAACATTATAGTAACATGAGTGTTCAACGTGGACTTTCGACAGGCATTTGATAAAGTTTCATGTAAGCGGCCTTCACAAGAATTAGAGCACATGAAATTGGATGCAACCTGCAGACTTGGATAGGGTATGAATAGGAAACAATGAATAAAAATAATTGATTTGTACTCTAGTTGACAGGATGGCAGTGATATTCCCCAGAGATTTGCGGCTTTTCATCAGATTCTAAAAGCCTTGGGTTAAGAAGTAAAAGTGGCACATATAAATTTTCTAAATGGCACAGCAATTGGTATACATGAGGGCAAAAAGTTGCATGGGACATCAATAGAGTGCTAAATTCCACTTGCCAATTTTACTCACTGTGTGAAGTTATCCACTTCGGACTTGTGGCAAACTGATCAGAGCAGGGTTCCCAAACCTTTTTGACCATGGAACCCTTTTGACTTCCAAGAGTATTGGTGGAACCCCTGAGAAACATGATGTTGAAGAGTTAAACCACACACACGCACACGCTGCTCCCTCATCACCAAATGGTCAATTGAAAATTGAGATGGGTAAATTATTTAGTAAGTGGGGTGTCAAGAGTTTGATGTATGGTTGGAAATAAAATGTTGAATGCAGAATTTTAAGTGTTTTCCTCTTGAGACAAACCAGGTTCAAAGACAAAGCTACATAAAGCTGGTTAACATAATTTATATAAACAGATTATGATCATGTTTCTGTGTTACTTTCAGGAAGAAATAAAAATACTTAGACTACAATTAGAGGAGAAACACAAACAGGAGAAAGCCACTTCTTTGATACACAAAGAGGACCTGCAGAAGATAGAAAGAGAATTGTCACAGAGATTTTTGGCAGAGAGTGAAGAGCAGAAGGCAGAGCATGTTCTAGAGTTAGACCAATTACAAGCTCGACTCTCGGAAGAGCATCTTAAAGGTATAAAATCAAAAACCATAACGACATCATTTTGAAACCAAGGTCAGTGCAGTGAACAGGACGCTCGACAAGTCATTTGTTTAAACAACTGCTTGTACATGCTGCACTCACTGCCCCTGTAAACACTGGATTCCATCAAATTTCTTCCCTTGTAATAAAGTTTTCTTTGTTTTGAAATGCAGCAAGTTCTTGACATAAACATTTTAAATATATAACAATTCTCAATTGTTACATAAGGGTGTATACTTCTGATTGTCTAATCTTCAGATTTCTGTTTGATCGGATGTTTCTTTTAATTAAGAATGTGTATGTTTTTCTTTTGGGAAGCAATTCTTTAAAATGCATAAAATTTATTTTGTAGAGATTACCAAGTTACGACTCCAGTGTGCACAACAAACTGCCCGGGAGGTAGAGGTGGCCATGGAAGAGAGTGTCCGAAAGTTAGAGGAGACAAAGGCAGCAAAAGAAGCTGCATTTGACTCTGAAAGAAGAAAAGTTGTTAGTCTGCAGGAAGAGATTGAATGTTTGAAGAGAGACCACGCCACAGCCATAGTGGACCTTACTGAACAGTTAACAGAAAGAAGCAAACTAGAAATGAACCAGGTAAATTTTAGTTTCCTCCCTTCTCCCTTTTATTATAAATTAAAAGTTGTGTTTATCTGAGCTTGTTTTTCCTGAGAGGTTCAAACTACACATATAATTAGGATGTGCAAGCATCTCATGCAGGAACGTAGCTTTAGGACAGCTTTGCATCCTAAATTTCAAACTCCAAGATCTGAGCTCAAGTAAATATTTCCCTCATTCAGTCAGCTAACACCACCAGATTGCGCCAGGTAATTTTTCATTACTCTCTATGTAATAACCCTATCCTGAGATAAACTTACAAATATTGGCCTAAAAAGACATCAGTAAAATCCAAGCAAGGGTTCTGAAACATTAAAAGTAAATAGTAAGAAGCGTAGTTGAGGTATTTATTGGAGTCAGTTCTTGTAATGAATATTTCTGACAGCCTATCGCCAGAAATTCAGACAGTGAAAAAATGATTCAGAAGAATATCACCACTTCAATTAAATGGTTAGATTTGGAAAAGTTGTGGTTGTTCTCCATTTGAGAAGAGAATGTTGAGGCTTTCAAAATCATGACCAGTTTAGACATGGTAAATAGGGAGAAACTTCCTGTTGTTGGACAGGTTGAGAACCAGATGATAGTGAGTAGTCGGGATCAAGAATGCCTAGCTGCTGCAATGGCTTTGAAAAGGGAATTGGATAAATACCTGAAGCCTGTAGGAAAGAATGGGTAGTGAGAGTGGCTGAGTTGCTCTTTCAGAGAGCTGGCACAGCTTTTTTTTTAATTCTTTCATTGACAAAACAAAAGGCCATCCTTAATTGTCGTTGAACTGAGCTGCGAGTTGGACCATTCCAGAGGGCAATTAAGAGTCAACCGCATTACTGTGAATTCGGAATCCATAAATGTCAGATCAAGTAAGAATGTAAGATTTCCTCCCCTAAAAGGCATTAGTAAATCAGATGGATTTTTACAACAATCATGTTATTTTCATGAGATTAGATTTCAATTCCAGATTTTTATTCTTTGATTTTTTTTTTGTGCTCAGATTTGAGTCCATATTCCCGGGCATTAGTTTGGGCTTCTGGATTACTAGTCCAATGACCACTATGTCACCATGTACCCCTGAATTACTTGGTGAGCCGAATGGTGGCTCCTGTGCTATAACTTTTACGGTTTTGTTATTCACATTAATGGTGCTACAACTGTTTGTGAAGGTTGAGTGTATTTGATTTAACCCTCCTCCTCGCAAATAGAAAATTAATTTTGTCATTTTTTATGTTTAATGAATGAAACCCAGTTACTGGAAGAAACAAATCGCAAACTTCAGGCCAACAGGGAAGCATTTGAAGCCAAAATGCAGGAGTGTGCAAATGAGAGAGAGTGTAAGTTGAAGATTTTAAGAGAGGAGTTAGAAGCCAGCCATGAAGAGAACATCTCAGCTTTACACAAGCGGCTTAGCAGTGAGTTTGAGGAGGAGAGACAAGCTTTGAAGCAGGAGTTTGACCAGAGAAATGGAGAAATGAATAAAATTCAAGAAGAACAGCGTGCCACAATTTCTAAACTTGAATTGCAACTAAAGGAAGGAAAAAACCACCTGCAGCAGCTCCAGGATAGTCTTGCGAATGAGCAATTACCGGAAATTGCAGCGATACGCCAGAAAATCCAAGCACAATTTGATGCTGAACTTGCCATGGCCAAGTCTCTGATGGTGGAGGACTTTGAGAAACATCAAGTTAATGCACAGGAGCAATCAGCTATGAAACACCTGGAGGCACAGAACAGGTTAGTAGTACCTGTGCATGGTATGTGGAAGAGATGGTGCTATGTATTAGGAGAATGGTCTGTGCTCTATTACAAGTTATACAGCTGGCTGTTAGAGTGTACAGAATTCCCTAAGTTTCAGTGCACTCATTGCTAATTTGCCTGTGGAGCCTGAGAAACAGTAGGTAACATAGATTTATTTTACATCAATTAATTGGATTCAAGATGCACTGGTGGTTCAGTGAATGCCAAAGCATGAAATATGCAAGGAGAAAAGACCACTTATATCATCAAATCAGCTTTTCATGGTGACACATGTAATTTACTTTGATTTGGTCTGTACTCTAACTGGTTTTATCCTCTTGGAGCAAACCAGGGCAGTAGAACTTTAAAATACAGATAACTGTCTCCATAAACCTTGGTAATTAAGAGTTTTAGTTTTAACACGTCAAAGCATCATTCTGTTGTTGGATGTTCTCAAGACATTATGGAATAATTTTCACTTTGTGCACATGCAGAAAGCTGGCAGTTGTAGATCCCCCTCTATAATCAGCCATTCCATCGCTGCCAACCTTCCTCTTACACACAACATAATTGCTGTGTTTCCAGGGCCTAGCAGTGTACTAATTGCATTTACAAAGTGTTCATTGCCTGCACATAGAATGAGAAAAGCAAGTCACAGCCAAGCAAGTCCAATCCTTCAATAGATTGTACAGTATACTGTTTTGCCTAACTGACATGCTACCCAATTCATTTCACCTCTTCCCATGTAGTTTTTGTTCTTTACTCTCAACCTCGAGAAGGTAAAACACATAACTTCATTTCAAATAGCAGCCATGGTCTTTGTTGCACTTGTCAACCCAAGACCATCTTTATTGTGATGTCCTGTGTCTTTTGTGCTTCCTTTCAAAATATGTGATAATGGAGTTAAAATATTCATCTAAAATATTGAAGTGAATGCTTTGCTAGTTAAAAATATTATAAAAATCCATTTTGCTTTTACATTCATTAACTTCTTAGGTTCATGGAAGAGCACAGACAGATGATGGACAATTTTATGTCTGAACAGGAGACCCTTCTACAGGAATTGAAGCGAAGACACGCAGAGGAGTTAGAAAGCCAAAGAAAACATCAAATGGAAAACCACCTAAATCAAGTAGAGAATCTGAAAGCTGAGTTGTGCACCAAGCATCAAGCTGAAATGGAAGCTTTAGAGAAAGGGAAGTTGGCTACGCTGGAAACTTTAAAACTGAAACACTCAGCAGATCTAGAAGATGCAGCATGTAAATACCAGACAGAGATTCACAAGCTGCAGGAGGTAGTGAAAACCTACGAGAGGGATTTAGACACAATTAAGAGAGAGAGCGCTGGGAATCTAACTAGGGAAGTAAATCAGCTGAAAGCTGATCATGAAGCTGAGCTGAGTAATGCACAAGAGACGATCCGAAAGGAATTAGCTGCCATTCATGTGGAAAAATTTAAAGCCATGGCTGCAGAACTGGAGGAAATTCGTAAGGTTGGTAAACTTACAGTTGTGCTACTTTGGTCCCAGACCTGACAAAAGTATTAGGTTAACAAATTCTCTTGTGTCCCATCTGTTAACTGTGTTAAATATTTAGCCACACTGAGTCTGGAGAAGCTTTTAATCCAGTTATCCAATACACAGTTTTTCTCCTAGAAATGGTGAATAAGAAGCATGTTAAAAGAAGCCTCTAAATATGCTGATGTATGAATGCCTTCTTCAACTTTGACATTTGATGCTACCTTTTTTACCTTTTAAAACAGATCTTCGATCTATTTGTTTAACATAGACTTTTGTAAGTATGTACAGTTTTACTGTTTCCACGTTTCATGGAATCATAGAAGCACGCAGCACTTCAGACCATTTGTGTTGTCTTGCCTATGCTGTGTCTTCATAAGAGCAGTCAAGCTTAAACTATGCGGGAGCAATGGCCTAGTGATATTCTTGCTAAACTATTAATCCAGAAACTCAGTGTTCTGGGGACCCGGGTTCAAGTCCTGTCACAGCGGATAGTAAAATTTGAATCCAATAAAATATATCTGGAATTAAGAATCCACTGATGACCATTGTTGTTTGTCCAATAAACTAATCTGGTTCACTAATGTCCTTTTGGAAGGAAATCTGCTATCACTAATGTCCTTTAGGAATGAAAACTGCTGTCCTTACCTTGTCTGGCCTAGATGTGATTCCAGTGCCACAGCAATGTGATTGAATTTCAACTGCCTTCCAAGGACGACTGGGGATGGGCAATAAATGTTGAGCCAGCCAGCGACAACCAGGTTGCATGAAGGAATATATATTAAAAAAAATCCTGCATCCCAACAAATTTATATTGTATAAAATCAGAAAAGGCAGGCAATACTCAGCAATTCTGGATACGTCTATGTAGAAAGGAACAGAGTTACCGTTTCAAGTCTGTGACCTTTCCAAGTGGAGGAATTAAAATTAGTAATGCTTAAGAAGCCAGATTTAGAACACCTGCAGATATCTGAGAGTGGTGGTGCTAGGGGAGACTGAGGTATGGAGAGGTGAGGCTGTGAGGGATTTGAATGTAAGAATGAGCATTTTAAACTAAAAATGGTGTATGATCAACTTTTTGTCTATGAATCTGTGAATTCCTCCTGCTCAAAGTTTAAAATTATTTGTGGAGTTGACTTCCTAGTGTCCCAGATCCCAACAACTGAGTGAATTGTTTTTTCTTTTATAATTATAATTTCTCAATTATAATGGAAACTGTCAATGTAATTCTGTACTGCAGCCTGTCCTTTTGATTCCGAAGCTATCATTTAATTTGAGATGTATTCACACTTTACAAAAAGGCAAAGAAACCTAATTTAAAATAGGATATTTTGGCCTTGGAGGGAGTGCAGAGGACGTTCACTAGGCTGATACCAGAGATGAGGGGGTTGGACTATGAAGAGAGGCTGAATAGACTGGGTCTGTACTCGTTGGCATTTAGAAGCATGAGTGGGGGATCTTATAGAGACATATAAGATAATGAAAGGCTTGGATAGGGTAGAGGTAGAGAGATTCTTCCTGCTTAGAAAGGACAGCAGGACTAGAGCACACAGCCTTAAGATAAGGGGGGAGCAGTTTAGAACAGAGTTGAGGAGGAAATTCTTCACTCAAAGGGCGGTGAATCTCTGGAATTCTCTGCCCGTTGAAGCGGTGGAGGCTACCTTGCTCAATATATTTAAGACACGGGTAGATAGGTTTTTGGTAGGCAATGGAATTAAGGGTTATGGGGAGAAAGCGGGAAAGTGGAACTGAGCCACTTCAGATCAGCCATGATCTTATTGAATGGCAGGGCAGGCTTGAAGGGCTAGATGGTCTACTCCTGCTCCTATTTCTTATGTTCTTATGTTCTTAACTGTTCACATTTGCTCACTTATCTAGACTGTTTTGCAGGTAGATTTGGAGGCAGCTCTGAACAACCAAAAGGCTTTGCTGGAACAGGAGCATCAGAGCCGTCTTGATGTGATTCGAGAAGAAGTCCTTCGCCTTGAAGATCAGCATCAGCAGGCCCTCAAGGAGCTTCAAATGCTGCAGTCTGTGGAGGCGGAGAAACAGAAACAGGAGTACGCAAGGAAGCTTAATGAAGAGCTGGAGAAAATTCAAACATACAATCAAAAAGAACAGGTTTGTGCTTATTCAAGTTGAGCACTAGCTGAGCTTCTAGTATGTACGGTTTTTTATCAGAGGTCATTTAGTTCTGCTCCCGTTAATGTGAAGAGGACAACCTAGGCCGTGATATAAAAATAGGAAATGCTGGATGAACTCAGCAGGTCTGGCAGCATCTGGGTAGAGCTGAGAAATAAGAAGGGGAAATCACTTTGATAGGGTTGTACTGTAGGCTCCCAAATAGTCAGCAGGAAATTGAGAAGCAAATATGTAAGCAGATTACAGATAGCTCCGAGAAAAATAGGGTGGTAATAGTCGGAGATTTTAATTTACCCAACATTGACTGGGGCAGCCGTAGAATTAGAGGCTTGGATGGAGAGAAATTTGTTGAGTGCCACTTACCAGGTGTCACTTTGGGACCAGTGACCATAATTTTATTAGTTTTAAGATAGCTATGGAGAATGATAAGTCTGTCCCAAAAGTTAAAACTCTAAATTGGGACAAGGCCAATTTTGATGGTATCAGGCAGGAACTTTCAAAAGTTAATTAGGGGAGTCTGTGGGAAGGCAAAGGGACACCTGGTAAGTGGCATGTTTTCAGAAGTGTGTTAACCAGGGTTCAGGGTAAGCACATTCCTCTTAGAGTGAAGGACAAGGCTGGCAGAAGTCGGGAACCCTGGATGACTTGGGATATTGAGGCCCTGGTCAAGAAGAAGAAAGAGGCACATGACATGCATAGGCAGCTGGGATCAGGTGAACATCTTGAAGAGTATAGAAGGTGTAGGAGTAGAGTTAAGAGGGAAATCAGGAGGGCAAAAAGGGGGCACAAAATTGTTTTGGCAGACAAGACAAAAGAGAATCCAGAGAGCTTCTACAAATACATAAAGGGCAAAAGGGTAACAAGGGAGACAGTAGGTCCTCTTAAGGATCAACAAGGTCATCTATGTGCAGATCCACAAGAGATGGATGAGACTCTAAATGAATATTTCTCATCAGTATTTACTGTTGAGAAAAGCATGGATGTTAGAGAACTTGGGGAAATAGTGATGTCCTGAGGAGTGAACATAATACAGAGGAGGTGGTGCTGGAAGTCTTAAAGCGCATCAAGGTAGCTAAATCTGCGGGACCTAATGAGGTATATCCCAGGACGTTGTGGAGGTTGGGGGAAAAATTGCAGGTCCTCTAGCCAAGATATTTGAATCATCGATAATCACGGGTGAGGTGCCTGAAGATTGGCGTGTGGCAAATGTGCCTTTGTTTAAAAAGGGCTGCAGAGAAAAGCCTGGGAACTACAGGCCAGTGAGCCTCACATCTGTGGTGGGTAAATTGTTGGAAAGTATTTTGAGAGACAGGATCTACAGGCATTTAGAGATGCAAGAACTGATTAGGAACAGTCAGCATGGCTTTGTGAGTGGAAAATCATGTCTCTCAAGTTTGATTGAGTTTTTTGAAGGGGTAACCAAGAAGATAGATAAGGGCAATGCAGTTGATGTCGTCTACATGGACTTTAGCAAAGCCTTTGACAAGATACCGCATGGTAGGTTGTTGCATAAGATTTATTCTCACGGGATCCAGAGTGAGGCATCTAAATAGATACAAAATTGGCTTTTTCACAAAAGCCAGAGGGTGGTTGTAGAGAATTGTTTTTCAGACTGGTGACCAAGGATCAGTGCTGGGCCAACTATTATTTGTCATTTATATTAATGATTTGGATGAGAATATATGGGGCATGGTTAGTAAGTTTGCAGATGATACCAAGATTGGTGGCATAGTGGACAGTGGAGGAAGTTATCTCCAATTGCAACGGGATCTTGATCGATCGGGCCAGTGGGCTGACAAATGGCAGACGGAGTTTAGTTTAGACAAATGCAAGGTTATGCATTTTGGTAGATTGAACCAGGGCAGGACTTACTCGGTTAATGGTAGGGCATTTGGGAGAGTTACAGAACAAAGAGATCTAGGCGTACATGTTCATAGCTCCTTGAAAGTGGAATCATAGGTGGACAGAGTGGTGAAGAAGGCATCCGGCATGCTTGCTTTCATCAGTCAGAACATTGAATACAGGAGTTGGGACATCTTGTTGAAGTTGTACAAGACATTGGTAAGGCCACACTTGGAATACTGTATGCAATTCTGGTCACCCTATTATAGAAAGGATACTATTAAACTAGAAAGAGTGCAGAAAAGATTTACTAGGATGCTACCGAACTTGATGGGTTGAGTTATAAGGAGAGGCTGAATAGACTGGGACTTTTCTGTCTGGAGCATAGGAGGCTGAGGGGTGACCTTATAGAGGTCTATAAAATAATGAGAGGCAAAGACAAGGTGGATAGTCAATATCTTTTCCCAAGTAGGGAAGTCTAAAACTAGAGGGCATAGGTTTAAGGGGAGAGATACAAAAGTGTCCAGAGGGGCAATTTTTTCACAGAGGGTGGTGAGTGTCTGGAACAAGCTTCCAGAGGTGGTAGTAGAGGCGGGTACAATTTTATTTTTTAAAAAGCATTTAGACAGTTACATGGGTACAATGGGTATAGAGGAATATGGGCCAAATGCAGGCAGTTGGGATTAGCTTAGGGGTTTTTAAAAAAAAGGCAGCATGGACAAGTTGGGCCGAAGGTCCTGTTTCCATGCCGTAAACCTCTATGATTCTATCTGTGGAATGTTTGAGTCCATGTGATTCTTTTGCAGGCCTGACAATGATATCCTTGGTATACTCGAACTAGGAGGTGAAATTAATGAGTTATTTGTGACTGAAAAATGTCCGTTAGAAATTGAGTCTGCATTTGAAATTCTGAAGTATTTTTTACTTGGTGAAAAATAGAATTGGAGACAATCTTTACATCCTTTTATGTTTACTTACAGTTTCACATTGCAAACCCAACAACCAGTTTTAGTCTGTGTCTACATCTGTTTTTATATGAAATTGAGTGAGTCCTCAGTTAATGCCTGTACAATTAAAATAACACTATCAACATACACTTAAGTTCAATGTCAGCAGTGGGCCACTTATTGTCAGGCATCTTCCCAGTATTTAGATATGTAGTACTGTTGACCCAGAGCTCATAATGTAAACCTTAATGAATGTGAACTGGATACTATAAATATAACTTTAAATCTAGTTAGCAGTATAAATTTGTATTTTTTCATGCCTACTGTAAGGCAGGTTCAAATGAAAGGCCATTACAAATCATGGTTTATTTCACATGGATGTGGTGTACAGTAAATTTTAACTTCCTGCTGCTTTTTCATTAAAAGATTGTATAAGCATGCCATATTTACCCTATTAGTAGGCTTTCACCAATATTATTCCTGAATCTAGTTGGCATTCCACTTGGGAAGAGACTTCACTTGGTTTTTTTTCTTATCAGATCATGGAGAGACTACGCTGTCTATCTTTGAGTTCATGTGGGAAAATGTCTTAAAGTTACAACAAGGTAGCTGGATTCTTGGAAAGTTGATAGTGCTGCCTTGGCGCTAGGTGGGCGAAGGACTTTTTGATGTTAGAATTCGGAAAGAAAGTATTATATAATATCTAGAAATCTTGGCCAAATCGATGAGATTATAAAATAATAAACTGAGCTAATTTGATTTATTTAATGGACTGGCTGTTCAAAGCTGCTGATTTGTCATGAGTGCACAGAATGAAGTCCAAAGTAATTTTTCATCATGACTAGAAAAAGTTGAGGGACTTTGAGACAGGGAAAGGGGATTTGGAGGGGGAAAAAAACAGAAGGAAAAGTTGTGCCCCTAGTCAAGCTCTTGTGCAGCTACAACACTGGCAATCCAATTGACTAGTTACCACCCCATCAGGTTACTCTTAACAAAGTGGTGGAAGGCATTGTCAATATTGATATTGATATCAATATTGGCACCTACAAATTATTTCGGCCCCAGGGAATTGCTTCAGGAGTGCCTCAGGTCAGTGCTTTGGGTTCAAGCATCTTTATCTGATTCACCAGTGACCTTTTCTCCATCACAAAGAAGTGGGAATGCCCACTGGTAATCACAGAGTTTTCAGTTCCATTTGTAATCCCTCAAATAATGCCATGCTTTGTGCCTGCTTGCAAGAAAATCTGTTTCATGGACAGAATGCATGTGCTCTCTTACTTTCCATAATCAGTATCTTATGTGTGGAAAGAAATGTATCATTTCTTATCCTTGGATTGAGGATCCCAGTTAAGGAATTCAGCAGCAAGCATTTGTGAATTTAAAACAGAAGTTATTTATTTTCACCCATTCTGCAATATCTCTGACATGAATTTCTGAGTCTGGTTCACAGACTGGCTGAATTGATGGTTTTGGTGGATCTGATCACTGCTCTTTGCTGATCGAACCAGACCAGGCAAAAAAAAAATGTCTGTCTCATTCTGTGGCTTTTCCCAAGTTAAGGTCTTTTCTAAATAAGCTGTAGTGTTTATATTGATTTCACAACCTGTCTTGTGGTTTTGTGTAGACATGTACCCTAGGGGTTTGAGACAGTATCTTTGTTTTAGACAAAGACATTGACTCATCAATCTAGAATGTTTCTGACACAGGGTTCTAACCAACAAATAAGTCAGGTGACTTTGGGCGGCTAGCTTTTCTTGTCTTTTGGACTCCAGTTTTTGAAATATACAATTTGCTTGAAGTTCAGAATATGACATGCTGATATTGGGCATGGCATATGAAACGCATTCAGACTTGGACTGAGGCTAGATATTCTGCAGCAAGTGACTCAATAAAGTACCCAAAGCCTTTCCAGCATCAGCAAAGGACAAGTCAGTAGAAAGTTGGAATGTTCTCCACTTATCTGGAAGAGTGCCAGTCCAACAACACTCAAAACTCAAAACACCATCATCCTGGACATAGTTGTACCATTTCATTGATACCTCATCACCAACCTTACCATTTGTTCACTGTACCGCTACATAATCTGGGAGAAGTGTGTCTAATCTATAAGATGCACTGTGCCAATTTGCTGAGGCTTCTTTCACAACATTTCCTAAACCTGCAACAACTTCTATCTGGTTTGGTGGTTGGCAGTCTGCAGCCAGGGGATCACATTTGGATTCTAATTGCAGCCATAAGTCATTTTGTTGCCTATTACCCACATGCAGTGTTACCACATTCCACTACTCCCCGTCCATATATTCTTTCTATCAGTATGACTGAAGTGATATGCAAATCAAGCTAGGGCATGAAGGTGAATGCTGATTGGATGCATCATTAACTGTGAGAGCCATGCGCTCCCTCTGCATCCGAAGTGTAAACATTTATTTTGTTTTTACCATTTGAAGTTGATTACTTTATTAATATATGAATGATTAAGCATTTTCTGTTACTTGTTATGAAATATTCATTGTGTATCAAATTTAGTTAATCTTATTTATGAGGTCATGATTAGTGAACAAGCCAGATTTCAATCTTGCAGCCCACTGAGGTGTAGGAGGGCCACGCCTGTAGCTCACTCACTAGACTAGATTGCCCAACACTGATCTGGAAGGACAAGGGCAGCAGATGCATGGGAGCACCACCACATGCAAGTTTCCCAAGCCACATGTCATCCTAACTTGGAAATAAATCATCAAGCCTTCATAGTTACTGGGGCAAAAACCTAAAACTCATATCTAACAGCACTGTTGAGTGCATTTTCGCTACAAGAACTGTAGTGATTCCAGAAGGTGGCCTCGCCTTCCATGGAACAATTTGGATTAGGTAATAAATGCTGGCCTGGACACCAGTGCCTGCATCTCATTAATTATTTTTAAAATTATTACATTAATTTTCCCCACTAGGCTTAGTTAACAAGTGATAGTTGTCTCAAACTAATCTATATGAAAAATATCATCCTGAGTAGATGCTTTGACTTGGTTTAATTCCGTATTTCTGATTCCTATTTTGGATGGCCAGAAAACATACTTTATTGAATTATCATGATGAGCTTAATTTACCTGCTCAGCAATGCCTTCTGATAAATTACCTCTAATTTTCTACATTATTTAAATAGTAAACGCTCCTAAAACACATCCAACACATTATGATCTTTTTAGATGTTCTTGCAGAATTGTCTCTGCGATATGTAATGGTTCTGAGATTTAATTTTACTGTTGCCTCAGTTTAGCAACTTTATACACTCACGACTCAATTTTGACTGCTAGGTTCATACAGCTAAGTCAGAGATTGAGAGAGTGCGACAGACATTGCAGTCCCACTTTGAAATGGAGAAATCACAGCAATTGCGGCAGTTCCAGGAGGAGTTTGAGCTTCTGAAGAACCAGTCTGAGCTCTTGCTTGCTGAAGAAATTAAACAACTCAAGGTATGTGCACAAGGAATTGGAGGCATTGTGATTAAAGTGAAAGGTAAACTTTTTAGATTGGATTGTTTTCATGTTGGTTTTTAATTATATTTTCTTTCCCCATAACTTGACTTTTAACATAAATATACATTCTCAGTTGTAGATTGCTTAACTCTGCAATTAATTAATTAACTGTGCAAAAAAATAATTCAGCAGTGAATTATTTTTACAACTGGATTAAATTTGACAGTGACTGTTTCAACTTCTGCAGAAAGATTTAAATGAAAGGGTATTATTTACCCCAGTTGAAAACGAATGGCTAGAATTAGGATGAATGTGCTTAATGGTCAAGAAGGGTCTTGTATATATGGATCTTTTTCTTGAAATATGGCTGGCACTGCTATGGCACTTTTTATTGCCCATCTCATATAACTGCAGGCTTTGAAAAATCAGTGCAAGACTGAGACATATATCGGTCATACTGGGAAGCCTTTGCAAGGGTCTTCTCTAACTATTTGGGTTCTTGAAACAACATGGCAGCTTACTGATAACATAATAAATAAAGCTAGAAAATGCTGGAAATATTCTCCACACATGCATGATCTGATGAGCATTGTCTGGCTTTATTTCAGCTTTTCAGCATCCACAGTAAGTTTATTAGTGCCATAAGTCAGCTTATAATAACACTGCAATGAAGTTACTGTGAAAATCCCCCAGTCGCCACACTTCGGGGCCTGTTTGGGTACACTGAGGGAGAAGTTAGCATGGCCAATGCACCTGAGCCAGCATGTCTTTCAGACTGAGAGAGGAAACTGGAGCACTTGGAAGAAACCCCTGCAGGCTTGGCACAGTGACCCAAGATGGGTCCCTGGTGCTGTGAGGCAGCAGTGCTAACCAGCGTGCCAACGTGCTGCCAGTTATGCTGATAGCACGCATGTTAAATTTTGCAGGTACCAGCTCACATCCAGTATTTGATAAAGGGATTGCTAAGTTTATCAATATTAAAGAACTTGGTACTAAATGGAATGTTACTCCTGCACAGGTGATGAAAAGAGAACAGCTAAATGATTTTTGAACAGAAAATAAAGTTAATGGCGCAATATAGGCAGTGTGCCAGGCAGTCTTGTTTGTCATTTATGTAAGTGACGTATACAGAGGCATGTCATCAAAGTTTATTAATGGTTCCAAATTAAAAGACATGTCAAACTGAGAAAGAATGCAAGAGACTGCAGCACTGTGGCAGGTGCAGAAAAATAAAAAGGGTTGGCACAGTGGCTGGTACTGCTGCATCACAGCTCCAGAGACCTTGGTTCAATTCCGGCCTTGGGTCACTGTCTGTGTGGAGTCTGTGTGTTCTCTTCGTGTCTGCATGGGTTCCCTCTCTCACTCCAAAGATGTGCAGGTTAGGTGGATTGGCCATAATAAATTGTCCCTTAGTGTCAGGGAGATTAGCCATGTAAATACATATGGTCACGGTGATAGGCCCTGGCTGGGATTATTTTCAGTGCAGGCCTGATGGGCCAAATGGTTTCCTTCTATGATTCAAAGTATTCCAGAATAATTAAGTATTTTAGCAGAGTAGAGGAATGGAGCAAACAAAGGTGCAGAGACTAAGTTAATAGTGCCAGTGAATAAGATCAGAAATAGGATAGCCTATAGTAATAAGATCCTTTATTCCGTGGAGAGGCTGCAGTGAAGATTCACTGGAATGAGGGAAATTCTAACAAAAAAGACATGGTAGGTTTTCTTAACTGAAACAAAGGTAAATGTGTGGAATTTTTTTTGAAAAGTTAGATATTTTGAGTGGGTAAATAGTGAAATATTAGAAACCAGAAGCAGGAGTAGGCCATTTGGCCCTTCGGACCTGCTCCACCCTTCATTTTGATCATGGCTGAACTTCAAATTCAATATCCTGATCCTGCCTTCTCCCATATCTCTTGGTCCCTTTAGTCTCAAGAGGGAAATCTAATTTCTTCTTGAAATCACACAATGTTTTGACCTCAACTACTTTGAAGTAGTGAATTCCACATATTCACCACCCTTTTGGTGAAGAAATTTCTCCTTATCTCAGTCCTAAAAGGTTTACCCCTTTATCCTCAAACTATGATCCCTAATTCTGGACACCCCCACCATTGGGAACATTCTGTCTGAATCTATCCTATCTAATCCTATTAGAGTTTTATAAGTTTGTATCTCCTCCCATTCCTCTCAACTTCAATGAATACAATCTTAACTGTCTTAGTTTCTCCACAAAAGAGAGAGTTACCATCCCAGGAATCAGCTTGGCAATCCTTCACTGCACTCCCTCTATAGCAAGTGAAACATGATTTTCGCTGACAAATAAATAAAACTGACGTATTACAACAGGAATGTAGAGTAACATTAGAATTATTTTATGAAGAATGCTTTGTTAAAGTGACAATTGGAAATGTAAGAGTTGGTTGAGTTTGTGAAAAGGACAAATATAAGAGGATATTGGGGAATGACAGGGATGTTGAATCAGATTAGGTGATTCTAGCTGAAGAGCTAGGTCTGAATAGCGGCCTCTTTTGCAATAAATTTTCTGAATGTCGAGGTCCACTTCAATATTTTCAGTAGCGTTGTTGATTTATATCATTTTTTTTATTCACATCTTTCACAAACTGCTAGGATTGCCCACGTTACCAGCAGGGTAAGTTACAGAAGTGAAACCCATTTGCTGTGGTTTGCGTGTTGTTGATTTAATGGTGTGACCCAATCCTCTTAAGGTTTTTAGTGGAGATGTAGTTTAAATGTTGCTATAACTTTGCCAAATGATCTTGCTTCCCCTGCCAGAGTGCTCAATTCAGACTGAATCCTAGTCACCTGTAGAGTTTGCAGGTAAAAGTACAGAAGAATGGGTTTCATGTCTGGTAGCAATTTTCATCAAAGCTCAACAGACATATGAAGCTGGGAACATTGCTTGATAAGTTGTTGTGATTACCTTTGGTAATCTGGGTTTAACCAGCAGCTTATAGAGAATTCTTGTATAAAAACTATGTTGTTCCTATCTTCCATATCCATTTCAACATTCTGTGAAGCTGGGCAAGTTTTTCAAATAATGGATATGAGATCAATACTTGCAATATTTAATTTTTACTTCTGAGTGCATCAAAAGCCTTGATTTGACCATTAGTTTGTGTTCTGTTCCATCACCGTGTAGTGTGTAATCTTGAAGATGTTTCCTCTTACGGTTGTGAAATAATCAGTATGTTTTCTTGAATGTGTAGGATGAGCTTGAAGTTGAGAAGAATACTGCCCTGCAGGAACTAAGGAATACCATTATCCAGGAGCAAGACAAAACAAAGCAACTGCTCCAAGAAAAGGAACTCCTGTCTGAAAAGCTCCTACAGCACACAGAGCTAACCAAACAGGTGAGATTCTTGTGTGCAATGTAACTTGAACATTGGTCCCCTTTTTCATTCTACTCAAAATATCTTGTGAAACAAGTCCTGTTATTTGCCTTTATGCTAATTTGATAAATAATCAAGAAGATTGTCTTGGCATAAGAAAAATAAACTCTGGACTGCAGTAGTATTTTATATAACCATATAGTTATCTTAGTAATTTATTTTGGAATTTTTTAAAAACCACCCTGTTTTTCTCCCAGGTATTTGTTAAATTAGAAAAAATAAATTTTGAAGCAGCACAATCTATTTTAGAAATGCTAACTCGCTATATGTACCATGCAGAGTTCTTGGAGAATTTGCCTCCTTATTAATGAAGGTAACTAGGAATCTCCTCAATCTCTGTGCTTTTATTTACACTCGTGAACAGTACATGAGCTTATGCAGCACACTGGCACAGTGGTTATCACTGCTGCCTCAGAGTCAGGGTCCCAGGTTTGATTCCAGCCTCAGGTGACTGTCTGTGTGGAGTTTGCACATTCTCCCTGTGGCCGCGTGCGTTTCCTCTAGGTGCTCCAGTTTCATCTCACAGTCCAAAGATGTGCAGGTTAGGTGGATTGGCCATGCTAAATTGCCCCTTATGCGTAGGTTCGGTGGGTTAGCCATGGTAAATGCGAGAGATTATGGTGGAGAGGATGGCCTGGATAGGATATGGTTCTATTTCAAATTTAACTGTTTCAACTGATCCTGCATATTCAACAGCCAAGTTGATCAAACAGGTTTTGGTTTAAAAAGCAACAATATTGTTGCGTAACTTGATGTGTTAATCCCTATTCAAGTATAATTATGTGTTTCCAGCATTATTGGTCTTGAAAAACATGTTTGGGCAGGTTAGTTTGCGTATGTTTTCATGTTGCTGTTTTGTCGAGGGTCCATTAAAAACTGTCTCTTTCTAGTTACTGTAAAGACATTAGAATAGAGTTGAATTTTGATACTTAGTGACAACAGCAGGACATTATTTCCCATGTATTTTCATCTCTTGCTTTGCATTAGAAAATTTCAATTAATCTGCTTTTGACCTGATTTGGTTGCAAATATCTTTAGACATTTGTTTGCTCTGAAGTTCTGGTGTGCTTCCAAAATCTGCTGCTGCTTCGAAACACTTGGCTGCTAATCTTCCTGCAAATCTGCATGCACTTAAAAACTCTTGATGTCTGTTCTATCTTCCAGAGGTGAAATAGGTTGTTAGCTATTGGCAGAATAATGAAACACCTTGTCTTCAAAGGTCAAATGTGTTGGTGGGAAATATTTGGTGTGTTGCCTTAAAAATTGTCCAGTATTTTTGTGGTGCTGCAGAGTAAACAGAGCAGGAAAGGAAGAATTTTGATAGAGCACCAACAGTTTTGCAATACCAAGACACAGCTGTCTTGGTTTACAGGGACACATGGTTTCTGCCATGACAACAGTAGTATAAACAGATTGTTCAATGAGCTCTTTGGCATCGATGGACGCTCGTTGGAATGAGAGACTGTGCTGTAAATGAGTGTGTCAGCAAAGCATGGAAAGAGCTTTTTTAAAAATTCAACAATGAAGTTCCATCTTTGTTCTTGAAGAACCTGACCTGTCGGGATGGAAACAAACCTTTGAGTCTTTGCATGTTTGCATTTCAGTAAGCTGTGCTGTGACAAATGAGTACGTCAGATGGGCACGTTATCTGAAGAACATAGAAGAGATCCTAACTTTCTCAAAAATGAAAACTGTACTGCAAATTGATAAGTAAATGCAGATTGTCACACTGGCCCATTTAGAAACACCAGTAGAGGAGATGTTTGTTGCTTTGATATGGGATGGATTTACAGACAATTCCTGGAATTGAATGGTCTTGTTCTCCCACAACACCATCTCCATCTCCTTATGAATTTCACTGCTTCTCATGTTGCATTATAGTAATGAATTTTGACAATGACTGGTTTCTTGTCTTTGGCTTCGATGTTGCCCTTTCCCCAGCTGCAGAAAGAGATACAGGATAAGAACTCTGAACTGGAGACATTACTACAGCGTCGAGATCGGGAAAATGAAGAAGGAGGCAATCTGGTTGCCATGCTGCGCTCAGATCTTGAACGATTGACAACTGAACGGTCAGTGAATTGGAGAGACAGGTGGGGAAGAGAGGGTGCAAAGTGGTGGTCGTGGTTTGGTGAAGTGAAGATCAGCAACTCGCATTCACGTCAAGGTCAAACTTCAGATTTTTAGCAAGTAGATATGTTGAATCCTACTTCTAAATCTGTCAGCTGCTTACAGGGGAGAAGCTAAAACAATTGCTTCAACAGTGCAAAACATACATTGAGTGTCAGGTTCTATTTCTCTATTTAAGCATCATTAGTACTAAGAACTAATAATTTGACGTAGATGCCACTATCTCATTCTCCTTCCCTCCAATCCAACTCCACTGATCAAGTTGTTCTTTGATTGGTTAAGTACCAGGAATATGTTTACTATTGATCCTAGGAATTGAGGTTTCTTCGTATAGCAACACACAGATGTCAGAAATTCTCATTTCTGGCATTCACAGAATAGAATCTTTTGTGTGTTAATAACAAAACCATGAGCAAAGAGCTATTAATTTGCTGAAAATCTGGCATTCATTAGGACAACACAAGGGCTGCCCTGTCACTAATGATTGACTGATCGAGTCTAAGAGCATAATCCTGCAGTTATTTGTTAAAGGCAGACCGCTCTTAACCAGCTTGCCTTGCACAATTGAAATAAATGTCTAACATTAGATGTAATTCCACAGTTAGACAGCACATGCTGAACAATATTGAGTGTGCTAATAACTACACTAACAACCAAAATAATCAGTTGAGCTTGTAATCTGCCTCATTGTTGCTTGCTAGAAGTTACATCATGCACATAGACTTGTTCTCTGCAAAGTAAGTAAACATGTTCAAGTCTGGCATCTTTTTGAATTACCCAGGAGCCTAGAATTTCATGTTGTTTTCTATATGGCACCACTTGGCCAATGAGAGTCAACTCGTGCCAGCCATTCAGTCCTATAGTATTAATTGCTGTGATTACACATGATGCCAAATATTCTCCATTTGAACTTGTGTCAATCAGTTATGTTGGCCATTTTTTTAAAAGCTTGCATCACGTTTATGTGCCTATGCCCGCATTAGCTTTCCGAATGGCTTTGTTAATTTCCAAATTGAGCCAATTGGATCAGTACGTTCTCACATATAATTTGCTGCAGATATCAGCCAGGTAATAGTTAAAGGCATTTTGGTTAATCTTTGGTGTCAAATTCCTTTCTCTTGTCACAATCCTGCTACCATCGGCTAGAAAAAGGGCATTGGGTTAGTAGGATTGGGTTCAGCTTTGAGGGGTGGCACAGTGGTTAGCACTGAATCAAATCCAGGTCCCTCACAGTGCTAGCGACTCAGGTTCGATTCCTGGCTAGGGTCACTGTCTCTGTGGAGTTTGCACATTCTCCCCATGTCTCCGTGGTTTCCTCCGGGCCCTCTGATTTCCTCCCACAGTCCAAAGATGTGTAGGATGGGTGGATTTGCCATGCTAAAATTGCCCTTTAATGTCAGGGGGGACTAGCTAAGGGCAATGCATGGGGCTGTGGGAACAGGACCTGGATGGGATTGTGGTGAGTGCAGACTCGATGGGCCGAATGACCTCCTTCTGCACTGTATGATTCTACTTGCTCTAATGTGAGCAGTTGCCTATTGAGTGACTGAGGGCTGTGGAACATTTAACTTCTGTGAAGTAATTTTGACACTTAATTTGGAATATTTTGTCTAAATTAATGCAATGAGACAAACAAAACAGATCTCCAAACAGATTTATTTGTGTGGGGGTGGGTGGAGAAGAGCTGGTTGATTAGTTTGAATGACAAATTGACACTTCTTGCCTCCATTCAGGAAAAACTTAGAGAAATCTCATGAGCAAGTGCAGAAACTTCTTTCGGAGGTGTTAAGAGTCATATTTGCCTCAGAAGATATGATCAGTAGACAAATAGGGCTCTGCCTGGATAAAAGCCAGCCAGCAAATGTGCTGGATCATGGAGAAAGAGCAAGCAATTCAAGTCTTGTGGGAGCTCGCAGCCAGGCGCCATGGATGAAAGCTAAAGCCCTGCAGGAACAAGACAAAGGTATGCCCAAGCTACAGTTTAGTTGTAAACACAATTTTAGTTTGTTATTTTGTTATAAATAAATCTTTTATTTTTTTTCTCTCCCTCACTCAGAACTATACAAATTTGGTAGCTGAAAGAGAAGGCAGAGAATTTCATTTCTTTCCTTGCGCCTAGTTATGTTTTTCAATTCTAAATGCACTGGAATTTGTGAACAGTTTTCCAGTATAAAAGATAGTGACACACCCAAGAAAAGTAAAATGTTATGTTCATACCATTATCAAAATTGATGTGGATGAGTTGGCTATGTAGGATGAAATGTGAAAAATTGCAGGAACAAATTCCAATTCCATGTGGGTGCAGAAATTTAACTTAGCTGCTTAATTTGCTCTTGCAATGTTTGTTCTTTGAGATTTTCCTTCTGCTCTCAAGTTCTTCCAAATTTTTAAACCCTTTATCGCGATTCACCAAGCATTCTAATGAGTAAACTGTCTCAGGTGAATCTAAAGGAATGCATCTTGAAGAGACTTTGGCTTTGTATAATTCCCAGTATTTTAATTTCATCCATTTAGCACTGTTGCTTTTTACAAGTTATTTTCCTCTATAAATGAGCCCAGTCTATTGATATTGTTTATACTATGCACAAAATGTTCATATGGTTTCCAATAAACAGTGTTATTCTGCTTCAAAGTTAACTTGTTTTGAGTGAAGTTCTGGAGTTAACTACTGGCAGAATTTATTGAGGCATGTGCTGTTATTCAATTGTGAAATATTAATATTTAACATATCTCAATCTTTCTAGAGTATATAGTCTGTAAGTAATTTTATCTTAAAAGGTTTGTTTAGGGTATTATTATAAATGGACTGTTATAATAATACCCTGGCTGCAACTTGCCCTCTGACAATTTTACTCTTTTGCTGTTTTAAAAAAAAGGTGACTTGAGCATAACTCAGGAAAATACTGCCATCACTGAAGATAACAGCTTCTGGTCAGCACTGACTGATGAAGGGTTGGAACTTTCCCAATGGCTGTCAGAAAGTATGTTCACTGGGCCTGAAGTAGGGCCTGAAAATGAGGAATTGATACTGGGCACGTGCGTCCGATTGCAGGTTGCTGTTGGCAAGTTGTTAGAGTTGGTCACTGAGTCAACGAGACAAGTAAGTATTGTTTCAAGAGTCGAGAAAAGTGTCGCTTGCTTCCATTTGTTTGATATTCTCCATATGCTGAATTAAGTTAATGGTGTGGGGATGCTGGCTTTGCTCAGAGGTGGGCACAGTAAGTTAATGGGGAGAATCTGCAGTTGAAGTATTGTATGAAATACTACATAATACATCACCCATTAAAGCAAAATTTAATAAGCAGTCGATTTGCACAACGCAGATTCATTTAAGATCTTGTCAGGTTTGAGATAGTACAGTCAGAAAGAGAATCTCAGTTTTTTATTAAGTTGTCAAGGAGAAGTTCATATCTTGCCCTATTTATCATAAATAGTATATTCCTCCTCTCCTGTACATCCACAACCCTCAGCCTTTACTATACTGTTATACACACTGCATGCTCAGCAGCGTGGAGTTATCTGTACGTTGCGCAGGGCTTTGGTGAGAAGCTTGCTCTGTCTGCTCATATAAATTATTAATCTAAAGTATCCTCCCACAGTTCACCCTTTAAAATTATAATACTTCTTTCTAACCAACCTATTGCAAGCAGTTTTTTTTTTGCCTCCACAGTAATTTTGATCATTGAATATCTTAAAATTCTGCCTCGCTTCAAATTGCCATGTAAGTGCGAGTGAGACTGATCATGTGCCCTGATCTCTAATGTTCTGCCATTTAGTGCAGAACGTAAAATATAGTCACCTGAGCTGGTCTTCAAAAATGGCCCCTTAATTCTAGAGTCATAGAGGTTTCCAGAATGGAAGTAGGCCCTTTGGCCCAACATGTCCATGCTGTTCTTTTTTTTTGTTAAGTTTATTTATCAGTCACAAGGAAGGCTTACATTAATGCTGCAATGAAGTTATTGTGAAATTCCCCTAGTTGCCACGTTCTGGTGCCTGTTCGGGCCAATGCACCTAATCTAACCCCTCAGCTAGTCCCAGTTGCCTGCATTTGACCCTCTATACTCATCTTACCCATGTAACTGTCTAAACACCTTTTTAAAGACAAAATTGTACCCACCTCTACTACTGCTGGCTGCTTGTTCCAGACACTCACCACTCTCTGTATGAAAAAAATTACCCCCACCTTTGGGAAAAGATATTGACTATCTGGCTGATCTATGCCCCTCATTATTTCATAGACCTCTATAAGATCATCCCTAAACCTCCTATATTCCAGAGGAAAAGAGTCTCAGTCTATGCAGCCTCCTCTTATAACTCAAACCATCAAGTCCCAGTAGCATTCTTTCTAGTTTAATAATGTCCTTTCTATAATGTGACCAGAACTATACACAGTATTCCAAGTGTGGCCTTACCAATGTCTTGTACAACTTCAACAAGATGTCTCAATTGCTGTATTCAATGTTCTGATCAATGAAACCAAGCATGCCGAATGCTGCCTTCACCTGTGACTCCACTTTCAAGGAGTTGTGAAACTGTATCCCTAGATCTCTTTGTTCTATAACTCTCTCCAATGCCCTACAGTTAACTGAATAAGTCCTGCCCTGGTTCGATCGACTAAATGCATCACCTTGCATTGATCTAAATTTAACTCCATCTGCCATTTATCAGCCCACTGGCCCAATTGATCAAGATCCCGTGGTAATTGGAGATAACTTTCTTCATTGCCTACTATGCTACCAATCATGGTGTCATCTGCAAACTTACTAACCATGCCTACTAAATTCTCATCTAAATCATTAATATAAATAACAACGGACCCAGCACCGATCCCTGAGGCACACCACTGGTCACAGCTCTCCAGTTTGAAAAACAACTCTGTACAACTACCTGTCTTCGGTCATCAAGCCAATTTTATATCCATTTGTCTATCTCACCCTGGATCCTGTGAGATTTAATCTTGTGCAACAACTTTCTATGTAGTACCTTGTCAAAGGTCTTGGCTTAAGTCCATGTAGACAACATTAACTGCACTGCCCTTATCTACCTTCTTGGTTACCCTTTCAAAAAACTCAATCAAATTTGTGAGACATGATTTTTCACTCGCAAAGCCACACTGACTGTCCCTAATCAGTCCTTGCCTCTCTAAATGCCTGTAATTCCTGTCTCAAAATACCTTCCAACAACTTACCCACTACAGATATGAGACTCACCGGCCTGTAGTTCCCAGGCTTTTCCCTGCAGCACAACATTTGTCACCCTCCAATCTTCAGGCATTACTTGTGACAATCAATGATTCAAATATTTCTGCTAGGGGACGCGCATTTTCCTGTAGCCTCCCACAGTGTCCAGGGATATACTTCATCAGGTCCTGGGGATTTATCTACCTTGATGCACCTTAAGACTCCCAGTACTTCCTTCTCTGTTATATGTACACTGCTCAGGGCATCATTATTTATTTCCCCACGTTCCCTAACATAAATGCTTTTCTCAACAATGAATACTGATGAGAAATATTCATTTAGAGTCTCACCTATCTCTTGTGGATCTGAATGTAGGTGACCTTGTCGATCCTGAACTACTCTCTCCGTAGTTACTTTTTGCCCTTTATGTATTTGTAGAAGCTCTTTGGATTCTCCTTTGTCTTATCTGACAAAAGAGTCTTGTGTCCCTTTTTAGCTTCCTGATTTCTCTTCTCAACTCAACTCCTGCACCCTCTATACTCTTCAAGGGATCCGGTTGATCCCAATTGCATGTATGCATGTCATATGCCTCCGCCTCCGCCTCCTCCTCCTCCTCCTCCTCGACCAGAGCTTCAATATCCCGAGTCATCCAGGGTTCCCTACTTCTACCAGCCTTGCCCTTCACTCTAAAAACAATGTGCTTACCCTGAACCCTGGTTAACACAGTTTTGAAATCCTCCCACTTCTCAGATGCTCCTTTGTCTTCCTACAGACTCTTCAAATTAACTGTTGAAAGTTCCTGCCTGATACCATCAAAATTGGCCTTGCCCCAATTTAGAATTTTAACATTTGGACCAGACCAATCATTCTCCATAGCTGTCTTAAAATTAATGAAATTATGGTCACTGGTCTCAGTGATCCCTCACTAATACTTTTGTCACCTGCCCCTCTTATTTCCCAAGAGGAGGTCAAGTTTTGCCCCCTCTCTAATCGGGCCATCCGCATACAGAATGAGAAATTCCTCCTGAATACACTCAACAAATTTCTCTCCATCCAAGTCTCTAATACTATGTGTGTCCCAGTCAATGTTGGGAAAGTTAAAATCCTCTACAGTTCCGCCTCATTTTTCTTGGAGCTGTTTGTAATCATTTTACATATTTGCTCCTCAATTTCCCACGGACTGGTTGAGGGCCTCCACTACAATCCTACCAAAGTGATTTCCCCCTTCTTATTTCTCAGTTCTACCCATATAAACTCGGCTGGTGAACCCTTGGATATATCCCCTGTCAGTACTGCTGTGATGTTTTCTTTAATCAAAAGTGCGACTTTTCCTCTCTCTTACCTCCTGTTCTACATTTCCAATAGCATCTGTATCCTGCCACCCTGAGCTTGGCAGAGACGCATTATGGTGTTCATATTATTCAGGTTCTTTTGCAGAACAAAGAACAATTCCGCAGAACAATTCCAATTTGGGAATTGGAGACGATTAGTTTAAATCTCTATGTGGGACATTCCAGGCATGCCACGCTGCCATATCGATAGATTGCAGAGAGTTATTTTTAAATTGGTTTTGTGTTTTAGCTTTGTGATTTCTCGCAGAATGTAATTGAAATTTGGGTCCCACACAATTTTCTGACCGGCAGAGAAAGAATCTGGCAGTAGCTGTAGACCAGTAGAAGAAAGAAGAATGTAATGAGGCCCGTGTTTGAGCTGTATTGTCCACAATCTTGAGGTTTGGAAGGAGAGTTGGAGGGTTCGATTAGCTCAGAACCTAATGGAAGGACCCTGAGAATTCCCATTTCTTGGAGAACAGCAGGAACACTGAGGAGACTTGGTGACTTAATGGTGTGCCACAGCTCTCAGGATTTGGTGCCAGAAGAAGTAAAGAAACCACTCGAGTGAAAATAAAAATAGAACGGGAGTGTCCTGTTGAGATTTTCAGAATTAAAGTATAAATGTTTACGCAATATGGTGTTCGGTTAGTAGTACTTGTGTTATTTAAATCTTGAATAGTAAAAGTTTTTGTTTAAAACATGAAATCGTGTACCATAATTCTTTCAATTAATAACATTAAAAAGCTGTAGTCTCTGCCTAGATCATAATGCTTACATCCTATCTATCATTTTTTTAAAATCTCGGTTTCAGTTTGTTTCGCAATTAGTGAGAAGAGCTACAAATTGAGAAGACTCTTTCCTAATTTAGCATTATTTGTTTTGTGGAAAAGATTAGTACTAATGCCACTTGGAGAAATCATAATTGTGTCTTTAGATCTGTCTTCTAAAGAATAAGTCATGTTTGGCATTCTGTATTCAGTGAGCAATAAATTTGTTTATTTCTATTATTTATAGATTTAAGTATGGTAGATATAAGATCCTAAGATGTTTGTTATTGAGCTTCAAGGATCACAATTTGCTGATCAAATTCATAACACTGTTATATGGATCATTCAGCCCTTAAATGTCCTAGTTTTCAAATAAAATTTATTTGTAAATGTTCTCAATAGAGGACGAAGCTTGAGAGGGAATACAGATTTGTTTTTAAATTGCTTAAGAAAATTGATACAATGCCCCATGGAAGCACTTCAGTGTGAAATTATGATATGATCGATCAAGGAGCTGAGTGCTAAAAGAATACGTAACACTTCACAAAAATGCTGCAAGTGTTTTGAATATTGACACAAGTTGTGCTGGATTATTAAATATTGTTGCAGCAGACTGTGTAGTTTGACTGATTTCATAGATCGCAAAAAAAAACTTGTTTTACTACGATCCTTGTGTTTCTGTCTAGCTGGCACAGAGCCATGGAATCAATGAACATTTGGAGGAAGAGTTCACACGCAAGAACCAAGAGACTGTGGAACTCGTTGGCAAACGACACCAAAAGTTGATGAAAGATCTCGATGAAGAATCAGAAGCAAAGAAAGAGCTGGCGTTGGAGCTTCACAAAGCTGAGGGTAAGAACTTCAGTTTGAAGCTGTTATGCAGGCAGTGATCAGCTGCATGGTCAATACAAGCCCAAGATTGCAGTTTAGGTTAGAGATTGGGAAATATACATACTGTATTCACTTCAGAGTAGCTAATATAACAATTTCAAACTGAGCCTTTATCTAAAACACAAAATGAGTTTTGTTGTGATTGATTAATTTGACAGAATTTCAAAGCTACTTGTGACATCTGTACATTATAGTGCCATATTTTGAATTGTCCAGATTATTATCTCAGTCTCCGGCTTCTTCCTTTTTCCCTTTCCCTTTCCCCTTCTATTTTTCTCCATTTCTATTTCCTCTTGCATTCCGTGAACGTGTTAAATATTGCTCAGTTTAGAATGGTAGAAACTTAGTTTTTCTTCCGATTGATGAATGATTTTACATATAACTGGCTGTAGATGAATAACTGGGAATGAATCCTTCCCACTTAAAAGCTACTGGTAAAGATTTTTGATTTTACATCTCATCTGAACGGGTGAGGCATGCATGGCAGCTGCCCGGAGGAGTCAGCCTGAGACCAATTCTATTTTGATCTTGGCTCCTGAGTGTAGCACAGCTGGTGGTCTGCCAGCATGAGCACGCTGCACAGGAGATAGGAAAGAGGGGCTCTCAGCCTAAAGCAACATTTTGAAGGAAAGAATATAAGCATTGGAAATGTAAACAGGTAGCAGTTTAGAGCAGCAAGTATCTTCTATGCAGGGCCTCCAGCTGCAAATATGTTAAATGTAGAGGCTTTTCAGGCTCAGAGTTCACAACAGATTATCACATAGTTTCTCAAACTTCCATCCAGCTTGCTCTAACTGTACTAAGGATCATATAAACAAGGAGCAGGGGAATGCCATCCAGCTCCTCGTCCCTGCTCCACTATTTAATAAAATCACAGCTGATCTGCCAGTAACCTCATCTGCATCTCACCTTTGCCAATAACCTATCACCCCCGCCCTCTTGCTTTCCAAGAATCTATCCACCTCTACCTTTAAAAAGAATATTAAAAGACTCTGGTTCCACCATCTTTTGAGTTCCAAAATCTCACAGGCCTCAGGATTTTGCGTCATCTCCATTTTAAATGGGCAACCCCTTATCTTTAAACAGTGACCTTTAGTTTTAGATTCTCCCACATGAATAAACATCCTCTCCACCTCTACCCTGTGAAGACGCCTTAGGATCTTTTATATGCTTCAATCTAGTTGCCTCTTATTCTTTTAAATTCCAACTGATGCAAGCCTGGTCTGTCCAACCTTTCCTTGATACAATCTACCCATTCCAGATTTGCTTTAAATTTTACTGAAGTGCTGCCCCCTGACTTTTGTCACCCATGATTGGTAAGCAGGAACTGGCAATAGTTAGAGAGATCAAGATGAAAGTTTTTATTTTGCAACCGAGCCTGATTTATGTTATGCATGAGACTCCCACATGTTTCCAGTGGGAGGTTAATTCAGAAATCAGAGTGAATAGAATCATAGAAACCCTACGAGAAAGAGGCCACTTATCTCATCAAGTCTGCATCGACCACATTCCCACCCAGGCCCTGCCTCCATATCCCTACATATTTACTCACTAATCCCTCTAACCTATGCATCTCAGGACACTAAGGGACAATTTTTAGCATGGCCAATCAACCTAACCCACACATCTTTGGACTGTGGGAGAAACCAGGGCCCCTGGTGAAAAGCCACGCTGACACAAGGAGAATGTGCAAACTCCACACAGACAGTGACCCAAACTGGGAATCGAACCCAGGTCCCTAGAGCTGTGAAGCAGCAGTGCTAACATGCCACCCCTCAATGGTGCCTCAACGATGGTTGAGCAGTAAGTTGGAATGACTACCAGCCACGTTATTTTGGTCAAATGCAAAAGGGTGGTAGTGACACAGGAGTCATCTCAGTGTATCAGAGACTAATGCTGACCGGTATTAACCCCTCTGCTGCTATAAAAAGTAGCACTATTAGTTTTCATATCATTGATCACTAATACTATAATACTGATATGACTTAAAAGTATTTTTGAAATTAAATACTTAGTTTGATTTGCTCTATTGTTACTTTTGTCTCCTGTTCCCTTTCCAACTATTCACTTGTTTTCTCAACTTTTCGTTTCCTTCTGTACTTCACTAATCTTTTTTCAAAATCTTCATTTTTTTTTTAAAGACTTGCTAAGCTTTAAAAGCATTGCACTTTCTTCTTCATCCTGTTTGTACCACTACCTATTTTGGAGTTCTCAGCAGCTTCTCAAACTAATTTTGGTTGTTCAAAACTGGTTAAAAAGACATTTGAAAGTAATTAGAAATTCAGGGTAATGAAAACTGATCTGGACACATCACAGTCTAATATGGATCTGATGAAGGTTAAATTTGGAGGAAAAGCAAAACGAGCAGTTTCATTTGGTCTGAGAATTATCTTGGCTGGACTATCTCCTTTCTGATGTACATCTGCTGTTATTAGGATTGATTGAAGGGTATGTCAGTGAGAAAGCTGTGCTGGAGGAAGCTTTGCAGCAGAAGGAAGAATCGGAACAACACTTGGCCCTAAAGGTGGAACTTTTAACCAAGCAGCTTCATGAGCTCAACCAAGAACATCAACATTTACTTGAAGAGCGTGATCTGCTGCTACGCCAGAAACAAGCCTTGGCCGGCAATGAAGTAGAACGTGGTAAGAAGCAATTTAAGGCTACCCCAGCCATGAAATCCATCTGCACTAGTCTCTGATTTATGTTCTTACGTGTTGAAGCAATATGACCCTTTAAAAAAAAACTCTGTCCTGCACTCAGATTTTAATCCACTTTCTCAGAGCTTACAACTAAACCTCAGAGTAGTAGGAAAGCATAAATCCACTATCCTGTGATAGTTATTGAAGCATTTCTGACTTGATCCCCTTTCACCTTTTGAGATCTGTGCATGGTCTTGATTTACTGTGGACCCAATATCCTAATAGATAAATCCACCCTCAACTTCATAAACACTTTCTACATTCATATCACGAAGGTAAAAGATTAAGTTGACATCTAAGCAGCAACTGTGCTTTCTAAATGCAGAAGAGTTGATTTTTTTTTTATTTTCAGTGAACTGCACAGATTTCTGAGCAGTGAGTCTGCATTGGTGAAATCTTGATGTGGGTATGCCGGCGTTGGATTGGCGTAAACACAGTAAAAAGTCTGACAACACCAGGTTTTAGTCCAACCAATTTATTTGATAATAGACTCACAAGCTTTCGGGGTTAGTCCCTTTGTCAGGTGCTTTATATGCTCTGTCTGAGGCCAGAACTCTCCATTCACCTGACGAAGGGACTAACCCCGAAAGCGTGTGAGTCTATTATCAAATAAATCAGTTGGACTAAAACCTGGTGTTGTCAGACTTTTTACTTGGTGAAATCTCACAGTGCAAACATCTCACAGAAAAATGATTTTGACATGAGGTTTCTTGTTTCCATGATTCAAATGCCAAAATCTTGAAAGATTTATTTTCTAAGTTAGGCAAATACCCCCATCAGAATGCTGTTAGGCTCTTTTGGTGTCGAACAACACAGTGACTTAGAAAATAATGACTGAACCTGATGAATATTGATGACTTTTGGTTGAACATGACTGAACCTGATGAATATTGATGACTTTTAGTTGAAATACCAAGATTGTTGCAACATCAACGCCTTCACCAGCACCCTAACCCCCATGCATTTCCAAGCAGCCATGAATATTGTTCAGGTGTTTCTTGATGAAAAATAATATGGTGTCATCTATTTAGAGAAGGCTAATGTATTGCTATATGTTCTGGAAACTTTAGCCACAGAAAGAAAAAAAAATAATCTGCTCATTGTCATCTCATACGAAAGTGTCAACCAATACTTTGCCTTTTTGGTCAGTTTGATAGATATTGGTCCCAGGAATGACCTAGAAACTTGTTTGGATATCAATCAGGAAGTCAGTTTGTTACTGGCCAGTACTAAGGTGTACATTGAATTGCCACATCTGCCAAACAGCGCCAGTTGCAAGCATCAATTCAACACCTTCCCAAATTCTACCTGAAAACACACTCTTTCAGAAAAGGTTAGCCAAGCAGATATAGGAGGGTGGCAAGGCTTGTGGAATACAGGCAGAAAAGTGAAGTTAAGGCCACAATCAAATGAGTTGTAATTTATTGATTGGTGCAGGCTCGAGGGGCCAAATGGCCTATTACTGCTTGTATAAGCTGTCCTGCAAGAAAAATAGATTATGCTTGACTGAAACTGTTGCCTCAATTCAGAGCTGTCTTTTAAATGCCAACAGTTAGCTATGGTAAAGTCAATTCTTCCCCAGTTTGACAATGTTTGGATAATTTTATGCTGCCTTATATGTTGACACTGGATCTTGCAACTATCTTGCTAGTTCAATTTATTGCAACCTTTGTATCAGGTTTACCAATGTTCTCCAACTAGTAACTTGGGGAATCCAGTTGATACCTCTGCTTCATGAATAGTTTTGGTTAAAATCTGGCTTTGTCTGATACAGTCAGACATTTGAGTCCTTAGGTCATCTAATTCTGAACAGGAAGAATGGGTTAGCATCGTCTAATTTCATTCTTTTTATACCAAGCCAAAGAACTTTGATCAGCTTAGTCCAGAAGAAAATGTTTTGAAATGTTATATATAATTTGGATGGTGATCCAATCTTGCTGTTGTAGAGCTTAAACATGTGTTCTTCTTTCATAAAGATGAAAAGGCAATTTCGTCAAAAGTATTGGTGATCAGGAATATAAGATCATCTTCACCCAGTGGTAGTAACTGGCTTCGAATAGTGCCAGTCTTATTTCAATTTTTGGAACCCATTTCTTATTCCTTATTTAGGCAAATGGTGAATTGCACCTCAGTTGGACCCAGTGAAGAATTTGTTTTTTGTGGGTGCTTGGTTCCTGCTGCGATCTGTTCAAAGAACCACTTTATATGTGTGCAGCATTAATGTTTCTTCCTCTGAGTTACATGATTCATAAGTACAGTGCTCTATGTAAAAGTTTAGCTGATGGTGACAGCTATTGGATGCAAGAAAATTTAAGGAACCAGTGCAGTGAATTTTCTGACACATGCATTCCCTTAAACTTGTCTCAGGTTGTAGATTCTGATTGCCCATTTAACCTCTTGCTTTGTATGCTGTACTGACTGAGATATCAGGTGGCTTGTGAGCTACTGTGAAAAGGTCACTGTGCTGTGATTTTCTGTTTGAATGGTGACTCAGTCATTTGTATTTCAGGAAAGATCTATATTTAAAAATAAGGAAAACAGAATGAAAAGCAGGTAGAATTCCACACGCGAGCATCAATTTTGAATTTTTCACATACAGATAATTCTGTTGTAAAATTAAGGTGTGCTTTTTTTAAGGTGTTAATGTCAAAACAAATGTAATGATGCCATTAATAGGTTTCACTTCTTCACTGAGAGATTCCAGTGTATAGATTGATTTTCAGTATTAATATCTTGCACTGCTATGTCAGTGCCACAGTTGCCAACTTGTCTACATGCCCAGTAGTGAGTTTATGTAATGTATTTGGTTATGATGGATGTGTTCTCTCGCCTCTTGTTCCTCAGGCCTTCATACTGAAGCAGTAATCAAAGGGGATTCAGGTTTGTCCTTATTTTGGAAGCAAAGTTGTATGATTTGCAAAATGAGTGCCATTTGAATGTTCTCAGCATTTCATGTTTATAATCTGTTGCCAAGTTAATCTGGTCAGCATAATTGAAATTTGCCTGATGTTCTTCCATTTTGTTTTAACCATGCTTGTTAGGAGGTACTGTGCATGATTGAATCAAAACTTCAAGCGTGGGGCAGGATTTTCTGGTTGTACCACCCTGAAACCTGAAATCCCTGCCTCAGGTTAGCAGACCTCTAAATGGACTGTCAAATTTTCTGCTCCACCCTTGATGGGCTCAGAAAATTTACCTCATAGTGTCCATAAAATTGATCTGAATTTTATCATTGACGCTCTGTTTCAAATTACAATATTCATCTTGCTCCCATTTCCATTCGCTTTTCTGGTAAACTTTTAAAATTTAAAGTTGATTTATTAGTGTCACGAGTAGTCTTTCTTTAACACCGCAATGAAGTTACTGTGAAAATCCCCTAGCTGCCACACTCCAGTGCCTGTTTGGGTACATTGAGGGCCAATCCATCTAACCAGCATGTCTTTTGTATTGTGTGAGGAAACCGGAGCACCCGGAAGAAGCCCACACAGAAGAACGTGCAAATTCTGCACAGAGAGTGACCCAAGCTGGTAATTGAACTTGGGTCCCTGATGCTGTGAGGCAGCAGTGCTAACCACTGTGCTGCCCCTTAGCTTGAATATTGGACAGCAAGGTGGCACAGTGATTAGCACTGCTGTCTTCTGCGGCAGAGACCAGGTTCAATTCTAGCCTTGAGTGTCTGTGTGGAGTTTGCATGTTCTCCCTGTGTCTGCTTGGGTTTCCTCCGGGTGCTTCGGTTTCCTCCCATAGTCCAAAGATGTGCGAGTTAGGTTGATTGACTAAGGTAAGTGGATCCTTAGTGTTAGGGAGATTATCAGGGTAAAAAGAGGGGTTGTGGGCATAGGGCTGGCTAGGACTGTCGTCGGTGCAGACTTGATGGGCCAAATGGCTGCTTTCTGCACTGTAGCAATTTTATGATTCTATGAATATATTGAATGCTTATAAATGGATTTAGCTCCATAAACTTATTAAATGGTTGTGGTTCACCTTCCACCCTGTAAGAAAATTGTACGACTAAGACTTCTTAAGATGGTTTAAGGCTTGTGTGTGATACCATTGAAATGCATACAGAATCATGAACCTGGTGATTAGTGCTTTTTCCCTGCTTCCAACTCCAGTCTTCGTTTTTCATCTAGCCTGAGTCAATGTAAGTTATTATAGTTCAAATTGCTTGAATTTTCTTTCATTTTCTTTATTTTCTACTGTTCAAACCAAAAACAAGCAGTGCATTAGGTACCAACATTCGAATTGGCCAGAACTTACCTAACTCTACAGCAACTGCTTTGCCTTATGAGATATAGTCATGTCTGATATGTAGTGTAGCTTGGGTTACATATTTTCACTTACAATTTAGACACCAAGATACATTTACCAGTGTTGTGAATCGTCCCGCATGATCATTGCTTGAATCCTGCATGGCATGCCCACTCTGTAATTTGGTGTAGTGTTTGGGCTGCTGGCCTCTTCAATGCCACAATGTTGAATACTGTTTGTGAAATGGGGCATCCTTAGAATTGACCCTCTGTAATTGCAGTCTGGCAGGAGAGTCTCCCCAACATGGGACTTATGTGTACAACAGAGATAACCGTGCACCACCTGGCACACTGAGTTCTCTAAATATCAGGTCAATAAAGGAATCTACTGTTGTACAGAGCCATCCAGACTGCTGTACTGTGGTTGAAGCATCAGCTTCTGAAGAGGAGAGAGCATTGAACATTTCTGTTTTTCTTCCTTATGAATTGTGAAAATGAAATTCTGAAATTTATTTTGATAAGGTCATCAGTGCATTTGGTGATATTCCAGGGGTGAGACATATAATAAAATGTTGATCCAGAGTACGTATAATCATAATGCGTAGAGGTTTCGACTTATAGGAACATAGGAGTAGGCATAAGCCATTTGGCTCTTCAAGCTTGCTCGAACATTCAGTAAGATCATATCATTTGGTTGTGGTCTCAGCTCCATTTTCCTGTCTGTCTACCCTTAACACTTGATTCCCTTGCCTAGCAAAAATCTGTAACTCCGCCTTAATTCAAAGACACAGCCTCCATTACCTTCTGGAGAAGAGAAATTCACACACCACTGTGTCTTTGAGAGAAACAGTTTCTCCTCACCTTTACCTTAAGAGGGAGACTTTTTTTTTCAATGTCCCCTATCTTTAGTCTTTCCATATCTACAGGGGGAAACATCCTCTTGGTATCCCCATCCTATCAAGTCCCCTCATGATATTAAGAATGCGATTTTTTTTTTTTGTTTCCCGGCCTGCTACGCTAGTCGAGTAATGTAGCGGGCCAAGAAATTTTAAGGGGAGGCCAAAAATGGGAATTGTGACTCGCATCCAGTCAGTTGTGATCTTCTCAGGCCTTGTACTGTGGAACAGTGTGAGACTGATTTAAATATTCATAGTTTAAGTTAAATCTTTTTTGCAAACCTGAGACGCAATTGTCCCGGCTCATTTATGTTTCTAACCTTACCGATGGAGGTCCACACCAGTGGGGATCACAGGTAGTCTTCAACAATCAGGACCTGACATGATGACCTTGCTGGTGGGATCAGGAGGTCGATGGGGAGGCAATGCCCGTTGGGCATTTGGAATTTGTTTAGGAAAATTGCGCCCTATATGTCTCAATAAGATCTCCTCTCATTTTTCTAAACTCCCAATGAGTATAGGTCTAACCTGTTCAATCTTTCTTCATACATCCCAGAAATGAGTCCAATGAACCTTCACTGAATGGCTTCCAAAACAGTTTTTTTTAAATAAGCAGATTGAAACTGCATACAATACTCCTGATATGGTCTCATCAAGGTCCAAAGTAGGGAAGTTTTACAACAAGTTTATAGGACAAGTCTAAGGATACTGTACCTGAATTCATGGCACAATCACAATAAAGCAGATAAATAAATAGTGCAAGTTGCCATATGATATGATTACAATTATGGAGACATGGCTGCAGGGTGACCAAAACTGGGAACTGAATATCCAAGCGTACTGGATACTTAGGAAGGAAAGGAGGTGGGGTGGCATTATTTGTTAGGGATGAAATCCATGTAAGAGTAAGAGAGGATATTGACTCTGAAAATCAGTCTGGGTGGAACTAAGAAGCAGGAAGACCAGAAAACATTAGTAGGAATTGTCTATCAGTCTCCAAATGGTAGTGATAAAGTAGGGGATAGCATTAACCAGAAAATGAGAGATTCACATAACAAGGGGGCTACAGTAATCATGGGTGACTTTGATCTTTTAGATTGGACAAACTAAACTAGCAACAATACAATGGCAGATGAATTGCTGGAGTGTGTATAAAATGTTTTTTTGGACCAGTATGTTGGGGAACCAGTTAGGGAGTGTGCTATCCTAGATTTGGTATTATGTATGCAGTGAGAAAGGATTAATTCACCTTGTTGCGCTGGAACAATGATCATAATATGATAGAATTCTTCATTAGGATGGAAAGTGAAGAAGTCTGATCTGAAACGAGGATCCTAAATCTAAACAGAGAAATCTATGAAGGTATGGGGCATGAGTTGGCTAAGATATTTTGGGGAACTTCATTAAAAGGCATTATGGTGGGTAGCAATGGCTAATGTTTAAAGAAGGAATGAATGCATTGCAAGTTATACATTCCTTTCTAGTGCAAAATCACAACAAGAGGCCCAACTATGACTTGTAAAAGAAATTAAGGATGTAATAGATCCAAAGAGAAGTCATATGAAGTTGCCAGAAAATGTAGTGAGACTGAGGATTGGGAACAGTTCAGAATTCAGCAGAGGACCAAGAGATTGATGAAGAGGGGAAAAAGAGTATTGGTGTAAACTTGCAAGCAATGTAACAGTGGACTGTAAAAGCTTCCATAACTATATAAAAAGAAAAAAGATTAATGAAAGTAAAGAAGGTCCTTTGCAGTTCAAAAGAGGAAAATTTACAAGGAAAACAAGGAAATGGCAGAGCAATTAAACTACTTTCGTTCTGTCTTCACAGAGGAAGACACAAATGACTCTCGAGAAATGCTAAGGAACCAAGGGCCTGTGAAAAGGAGGAATTGAAGGAAATTAGTGTTACTGAAAAAATGTGCTTGAGAAATTAATGGGACTGATTAAATCCCCCAGGACCTGATAATCTATATCCCAGAATACTAAATGAGGTGGCAGTGGACATAGTAGATGTGTTGGTTGTCATCTTCCAAAATTCTGTTGATTCTAGAACAGTCCCAGCAGATGAGAGAGTGGCAAATGTAATCCTGTTATTTAAAAAAGAAAGGAAGGAGAAAACAGGGAATTTAGTTAGCCTAACATCAGGAGTAGGGAGAGTGCTATTCTGAAGGATGTGATAACAGGATATTTAGAACATATTAGTGGGATCAAACAAAGTGAACATGGATTTATTGAAGAGAAAAATGTTTGACAAACTGGAGATTTTTTGAGGACATAACCAGTAGAATATATAAGGGAAGACCAGTGAATATGGTGTATTTGGATTTTCAGGAAGCTTTTGGTAAAGTTCTATGTAAGAAATTGATGTCAAAATTAAAGCAAATGGAATTGGGGATAATACATTGGCATTGATTAAGAATCAGTAACAGACAGGAAACAGAGTAGTAATAAATAGTCTTTTTTGAATTGGCACATGATGACTAATGGGTTCTGCAGGGATCAGTGCTTGGAGTCCCAGTTATTCACAATATATATCAATGATCTAGATGAGGGAACCAAATGTAATATTTCCAAATTTGCTAATGACCTGACACTAGGTGAGAATGAGAGTGGTGAGAAGGAAGTTAAGAGACTTCAAGGTTATTTTGACAAATTAAGTGACATGGCAGATCAGTATAATGTGGATAAATGTGAAATTATCCACTTCAGACGAACAACCAGAATGGCAGAGTATTACTTAAATAATGATAGATTGGGAAACGTTGACATACAAATGGACTTGGGTGTCCTAATACACCAGTCACTGAAAGCAAGCATGCAGGTGCAGCAAGCAGTCAAATAGGCAAATGGTTGCAAGAGGAGTTGAATGCGGGAGCAAGGATGTCTTATTGCAGCCGTAAAAGGTCTTGGTGAAACCACATCTGCAGTATTGTGCACAGTTTTGGTTGCGTTGACTGGATCTATACTCACTGGAATTTAGAAGAATAAGAGGGGATCTAATTGAAACACATTAAATCCTGACAATCCTGGATAGATTGGATACAGGAATGTTGTTTCCTCTGTCTGGATGGGTCTAGAACAAGAGATCTCACAGGCTATGGGGAAGGGCATTAAGGACTGAGATGAGGAGAAACTAATTCATTTGGCGTTGAACTTGTGGAATTCCCAACCACAAAAAGCTGTTGTTGTACCTCAGACACAGGGTCAACTGACATTACAGTCAAAAACACTCAAACTCTCAAATTATCACACAACAATCTCCTTTATTACACTGTGCCAGGTTACCACAAAAGCATCAAAACTCCACTCTCAAGGGTCTCAAAAGCTCGAATACACAAAGTATCAAAATATTGTTGTACCAAAGTTGTCAAAATCTGTGGCTTGGACCTAAATATCACACATTAAGAGGCGAGGTGATCTGTCTCCCTCTCGATGGATTCTGATGTTCTGTCTGAATCCTAGACTGGGGGGCATTTCCTCATGATGGTTGTTCCTGCAGCTATCACTCCCAGTGTTCCTTTGTCTCTTTTTATCCAGATCCTGCTGGCATGATTCAAACACTCAGGACAGGCACTGGTCAAACACTGTATTTTGGTCACAAATGCTCAAGGAGTTCTATTTCTTTCAGAGGTCTTGTTTCTGAGCACCAACACCCACAGATGTCCGTGTTCAATCCAAGACATAGCAACAGCCATGTCTCGCATGAGGCAACTGCTCAATTAGCTCCTGTGTCCACTCCATGGCTGTACATCCAGTTCTTTGCTGTAAATCACAGCAGTTTTGCTGCTCACACAACTCTTAGGCTGATAGAGTTGGCCTTTTTAACCATCATGCTTTACTGGTGTCTTTCTACATACCCACCAGGCTACACTGTGAATATATTTAAGACAGAAATCGATTTCTAGACCTTGAAGGTGTCAGGGGGTATGGGGAGAGCGTGAGAGTGTAGTGTTGAGATAGAGGATCAACCACTATCACATTGAATGGTGGAGCAGGCTCAATGGACTGAATGATCTGCTCCTATTTTCTTTGTTTCTAGAGCATGATTTATAGTCAGTTGTCATTTGGTTACTATTATTTTTTCGCTAATATTGTATTTGTTATGTTCAGGGTTACTGGAGGAGGCAGAACGTCTGTCCAAAGAGAAGTTGGACATCCAGTGTCAGGCAGATAAGGACCGTGCTGATCTCCTCTCTAGGGCCAAGAGAATGGAAGTGGAGCTCGAAGAGGAGACGAACCGCAACATTGAACTAGAGGACAAATGGCATTTGGAGGTTGCTGACATGCGACAGCAGATCCAAGCTCTTGAAAAGCAGCTTAAGAATTATCGACAGTTTATGGATGTAAGGAGAAACAATTGCGTACTGGGATCATTTTTCATTTTCAGCTGATGCAGTCACAATGCGCCAGGCGGCTCTCTACTGTGCTGTAAACATTCAGTGATTTTATAATGGCCAGTATAGTTTTCTTGTTCAAATATTGCCAATGTTCACTAATTTTAGCTGCTCTAAACAAATGGGAAAATAGCATTTTTGTTTCTTAAATCATCAAAGCATAGTATTAAAATTGAAAGAGAGCACAAACTTGTTTTTAATGTTGTATCCTTAAGATAGAATCATCAATGCTTACAGCATAAATCCCCATTGAGTAATTGTCAGCTTTCAGTAAGAATAATACAGCAAGTCCTTTCCCCGCCAAATCCTTGCAAATTTTCTGCTTTGGTTGATTATCCAATTCCCTTTTGAAAGTCACAGTTGTATCTGCCTCCATCACCCTTTCAGGAAGTGCATTCCAAATATGTTAACAAAATTTGCCCTTATGTCACCTTTGCCTGTAACTTGAATCTGTTTTTGACTAATTCTCAGCCCTTCTGCCAGGGCAACAGTTTCTTTTAATCTACATTCTCTGGACTTCCCAGTATTTCCCAAGCTTCCATTAGACCTCCTTTCAACTTTCTCTATTCCAGGGAAAACATTTAGGACAAAGCAGCCTACTTCACTCCAATCACTACCAACGCACATTGGCAACAGTGTGTACAATCCACAAGATGCACTGCAGAAACTCAGCAAGGCTGTTGTGACAGCACCTTCCAAACCATGGCCACTGCCATCTAGATTTGTAGGGAGCAGGGCAGCAGGCACATGGGAATATTACCGTAAGGAAGTTCCCCTCTAAGCTACTCACCATCCTGATTTTTAATAATATATTACTATCCCTTCACTGTCACTGGATCAAAATCCTGATACTGCCTCCCAAGCAGCACTTATACCAAGTAGACTGCAACAGTTCATGAAGGCAGCTCACCACCACTTCTCCAGGGTAATTAGGGACAGGCAACAAATGCTGACCTAGCCAGCCAATATTCCATGAATGAATTATTTAAAAAACTCACCGTAGCACTTTATCGTCTGTCCTACCTTGAGAAATTGGTGGACATATAGTCAAGTACCTTTCTTTCCTTTACACTTCTCAGTATAATTTTTTGTCTTGCTTACCCTTCCCAAATGCATTACTTTCACTTTGCTGGATCAAATTCCATTTGTCACTTTTCTGCCCACTTGACCAGTCCATTGATATTTTCTGCAGTCTATATAATGTTTTTCCACACTATAATCCACATGGCAATTTTTTGTGCTTTCTGCAAACTTTATGCTCCTTGTCCATGTTGATGGTTGTGTTCTACCACATTTGGCCCACCATGTAGAATATATTTTCAGCTTCAAAAAGAGCACCTACAAAAAACTTCTGGCGTTGTCAACATTGAATGTAATGTCCATTTGTTTAGAACAAAATATTCTGAATCAATCATTCATTGTCAAAAACCTGAATTAGCAATATTTCTACCATTAAAAGGTGAACAGAATGAGAAGAAAACCACATCTTGGTATATCTTACTTTTGCATCAATTGTTGGCACCTAATCTCCACTCTTATTTCCATTGTATGTTTTGACACTAGGGTGTGAGACCCAACCCATGGCAATATGCCACTGCTGATGTTCAGTGTCACTGAACTGCCATTGCTTCCTCACCTTTTCTCATAATTGAGCTTAATTTAGTGTTATGTAGAGTATGCTTTGTATTGAAAACTAATACCCTGATATGCTGGGTTGCCTTTTTCTTCTGGTCTATCTTCCACTTAAAAGCTGAGAAGAAAATTCCAAAAGTGGGATGAAGAAGCATTTAAGTCAAGAATGAAATCATAACGTACTGTAAAAGGTGAACAATGTATAAATTTAGCAATGGAATACGTGAGTTATTTGTATCCTTTTCCCTAAGGAACAAGCAGCTGAACGTGAACATGAAAGAGATGAGTTTCAGCAAGAGATTGAAAATTTGGAGACACAGTTAAAACAGGGACTAAAATCACAAGGAAGTGGTGATTATACAGTATCCAAGGTATGTCTGACTCTTCATATCACTTACTATTTTCATATTAACTTTACTCAAATATGCAATTTGAATTTCCTAATAGTTCTAAAAGCTGTTTTTCTTTTTCCCAAACCATGGATGTTTTAGTGTGATTATTTGAATTTCCAGGAATGAAAATTGTTGTCTATATTCTAATCAATCAGTAACAACCTGGCTGCATGCTACATAACCCCGAATAGTTTCCTCTTAGTATCTCTCTCTTCTTCAACTGAGAAAACAAGTGTTTCCTCTGAGTTCAAGTTCACCTTTAATTCATTCAGAATTCAACCGTTGTTAATGTTATTAACACTAATACGTTGGTTACCAATTTTGATGTCAGTTTGGAAAGGCAGTGGAGAGAGTAAGTGTTACAAATAGGACCATGGGTAATAATTGGACCTGAACACTCATAGAACTTGTGGCGAGAATGCTACTTGCCAGTTAATCCAAACATAGATTTTATCTAGGTCTTTCTGCATGAGAGTACGAGCTGCTTCAATATCTGAGGAGTCATTAATGGTACTGGACACAGCAATCATTCCCAAACATCCCTATTTCTGACCTTAAGATGAAGCGAAGGTCACTGATGAAGCAGCTGAAGATGTTTGGGCCTAGGACACTATCCATAGGAACTCCTGCAGCAATTTTCTCCATTGAGATGATTGACATCCACCTTTTATGATAGGTAAGACTTCAACTGGTAGAAAGATTCCCCTCCTCATTCCCATTGACTTCAATTTTGCTAGAGCTCCTTGGTGTCATACTCAGGCAAATTTTGCCTCGTTGTCGAGGACAGTCCCTTCATCTGACCTCTTGAATTTGTCTCTTTTTGCCCATGTTTGGGTCAAGGCTGTGGTTTGGAGCTGAGTGGTCCTGATGTAACCCAAACTGAGCCTAGGTGGGCAGGTATTACTGAGCAAATGTCGTGCAATGCCACCTTTATCTGATAATTGAAAGTCGACTGATGGACCAGTAATTGACTGGGTTGGATTTGTTCTGGTTTTTATCAGACATGACATACCTGAGTAATTCATTATATTGTTGTGCTGATGTAAGTGTCGTAGCTATGCGGGAAGAGCTTGGCAAAGGTCATGGCTAGTTCTGGAACACAATTCTTCAACACTGCAGCCTAGATGTTGTCAGGCTCTCCTAGTCTTTGCTGCATCTAGTGCCTTCAGTTGTTTCTTGATATTACTTGATGAGAATCAAACTGACTCAAGACTGGCATCCATGCTGCTAGAGAGCTCAAAGAGGACAAAATGGATTATCCACCTGGCACCTTTGGCTGAAGATGGTTGCAAATACTTCACCACTGTCCTTTGAACTGATGTACTGAGCTTCCCCCATCTTTGAGAATGGGAATGTTTGTGGAACCTCCTGTTTCATGAGTGAAAATGGCAGACTGTATTATAGAGCTTTGATCTGATCCACTGCTTGTATGATCATTTTATTCTGTGCATCAGAGTCCAGTTTTTCAGCGTGCATCTAGACCTGTGCTGCAGCCTCATGAGGTTGGCCCTTGTATTCTGATCCTGCTCCTGGGATGCTGTTCAGATACAACAGTGAATTGCACATTCTGAAACCTCCTTAATTTTATTTTGCTACTGAGTTATGAGTTCAAATTTTCTTTGATGCATCAGCGCAAGGTTACACATTTTTATTGCGGAGATGTTAAGTGTAGACAATTAGATTGTTACCTTGTAAGAAGAATAAGATTAAGCAACCATTTGCAAATTATGATTCTGACAGCTGGGCAAACATCTTCATCCAAGATTATTAACTGGTTACTGGATATATTCTTCACTGATGACAAGTATCAACAACTCAATCTCCAAGAAACTGGCAAAAGCCATTTGACAAGAACTGTGGTCATAGGTTTGACTAATCAACAGGAACTAGGCACTTCTATTTTTACAGTCACTTCACTGCATTATTAATGTAAGCCTACTTGTGACTAATAAATAAACTTTAACTTCTGTAAAATAGCACCTGCAGTGGTTTTCCTATGAATTGCTTTATCAGTAGTTTGAGTGAGATCCTCAAGTTCCAACTAGTCCTCATTATGGGGACCGAGGATCTTTAATATTGAGGTATTCGGAGTTTAAACCTTTGAGGGGGGTCTTCTCAGATTGCGGAACTTCCTCAAAGAACTTTATCCCCCTGAATTTTTTTCTCTTACTTTGCTTGTATTGAAAATTGACTTTTATCTCCGTGAAAAATGGAATTAAGATTTAGACAGGCACATCACTGAGATCACACATTCTAAAGCTTTTGATTTTTCCTTTGAGCTCCCTTCTCTTTTTACCACTTTAAAAATAAATGTTTGGGGCTCTAGAATAAAGATAAAGGGCTCCAGAAAATACTAGATCGTCATGTCATTATAAATCTCAGATTGATTGAAGGAATTCGCACAGCAAATTCAGTCGTTTTGATTCTTATTATTTGCATTTTCTCACAAAGAATCTTTTCAAATCTTCAAATAAATTGTGTATCACTAAGTCAGGTATTTACTGTTTTTTTTTAAGTTGTCCAGATTTTACAGTAAGAAGTCTTACAACACCAGGTTAAAGTCCAACAGGTTCCAAAAGATTTTACAGAACCATTAAGTACTGGATTATTACTTTCTGCCCACATAATGCAAATTACCTTCACATAAAAAAATTTCTAATATAAGCAATACAGAATATTACAACTTTAGCAGAGATTTGATTTTTAAAAAAGTAGACTTCTCCAACCAAAATCAAAAGTAATGCAAGAACCGTCTGCTCACATTTTACTGTGTATTTGTGTGTAAATACCATCTTCAGATAGAAACCATGGAAGCACAGATCCAGACAAAGACAGATGATTACAATGAATTGCTGCTAACAAAGGAACACCTGGAGCAAGATGTGCAGGAACAAAGTGAAGAAATAGCAAAGCTGAAAGTGCAGATCAAAGAACTGGAGCAGATAATTTCATCCAGTGCGGATGTAGAAAAGCGTGTTCATCAGCTGGAGCAAGAAGTGCAGAAGATGAGGCGGATAGAGGAAGAATTATCACAGGTAAACTGAGGAACCATGCTTTTGTGAATTTCATTTCAAAGCAGTTGAATTGATGTGTAGCAACCACAAAATTAATCACGAGAAATAAGGAGTTTAAAATCCAGTCAAAATGATTAGCTCTAACTTTCTGGAAGTATATCTCAGGTAAACATCATCATAGCCCAGAAATTTTAGGAAGTGATGATGAAAGACAAATGAAAACTAGATATATAATTGAAGAAGACAAATTTGCACGTTTATGGGCAAAGAGCATGGGAATAGGACTAATTGTATAATTCTATCAAAGAACCAGCGCAGATAACACTTCCTGTTACTGAATGATCTAAGTAGAATCCATATCATGCCTTAATTTGCTGAGAGCTTTAGGCAACTCTTCTGAGCCTGTTGCTTGAAATGTTGAGAGATGGCTTCATCTCAATTCAAATTGTGATTTGGGGAACTAACATTGCTATGCTATGGAAAGAAACCAGTCAGTTTTTGACATTGATTTGTGATGCTGTCCAAATGCTGCATGGTTTAACATAATCCTGCAAATGTAGCAATAGTTGAGGCTTGCATGAAGCCAGGCATTCTGACAAAATGTTTTAAAACCCCTTCTTTCGATGGTGACAATTTAGTTGGACAAGTGAATTTTTCAGTTAGGAGGAGAGACTGGATAGGCTGGGTTTGTTTTTCCTGGAGTGGAGGAGGCTGAGGAGATTTGATAGAGGTGTACAAAGTTTTGAGCAGCATAGATAGGGTAGATCGTAAAAATCGTTTTCCCATGGTATTGTGGCATAGTGGTTAGCCCTGCTGCCTCACATCACCAAGGACTTGGGTTTAATGCCAGCCTTGGGTGACTGACTCTGGAGTTTGTACATTCACCCGGTGTCTGCATGAGTTGCCTCCGGGTGCGCTGGTTTCCTCCCACAGTCCAAAGATATGCAGATTACATGGATTGGCCATGCCACATTGCCCCATAATGTCCCAAGATGTGTACGTTAGGGCATTGGTGGGGTGGAGGAGTGAGGTTGAGGGGATGAAGTCTGGGTGGAATATGCCAAATGGTGGCCTTCTGCACTGCAGGGACTTGATGACTTGAATGGGCGTAGGTTTAAGATGAGGACTAGAGGGGAAATGAAAAATGTTTTCACTGAGAGAGGGTGGTGGGAATATAGAACGCGCTGGCTGAGAGGGTGATGGAGGCAGATATTCTCGCATCTGGATGAGCACTTAAATTGCCAAGGCTAAGTAAGCTATGGACCAATGCTGGTAAATGAGATTTGCATAGATTGGTATTTGATGGTTAGCATAGACATGGTGGGCTGTGCTGTATGACTATGAATTGTAAAGAAAGGGCAGCATGTAGTTGGTGCACAAACAAACCTGGTTGATTCCAATCTGCTCTACTGTTCAGTTTGTGCCACATTTTTTAAAAGATTTTGTGGTATTAGTTTGAGATTAATGTTTTGTGTCAGTTTCACAAAATCCAGAGTCAGTCCTTGATTCCGAGAATTATTGCATCAAAGTATTCATTGACTGCAAGACATTCAACTCATTTCTGTTACTAACTGATTACAGCCCATTAATTGTTTTCAAAAAAAGAAAAATATGATGAAAAACAGATCATAAAAAAGAACAACTGGTTGCTACTTTCTCTGAATAAATACATTGGATTGGAAATGTGCAGAGTTGGTTCTGAACATATATACAGTCATTGTGATCTCTAAGATTCGTTCACTGATGTGATTGAATTCAAGCCAGGCATTCTGATATTTGAATGAGCATGATTGCATAGAATAGTAGCTGAACAGGTTCATGCTTGAGATTTGTTTTTAACTGTGAGGTGTTGCCAGTATTACCATTTCTTCTGTGTGTTTTTGTTTGTGATAGGACAAGGAATCCCTGCAGCAGCAACAGTACAATAACCTTATGCAGATTTCTGCTCTACAGTCGAAGCTGGATGAAGCTAGACACCGAGTCCCTGTTGAAGGATTTTCTGATCAAACTTTAAAGGAGCAGTTACAGAATGAGCGGCAAGCTCTCCAGACAAAGGAAAACGAGGTGGGATTGAGAAACAGTTTCATTAGTCCCAAAGTAAGATCATTTGAGATTGACATTTCTCTTTCAGAGGTACCACACTATCTTGACATTGAAACTAACCAGGAAGATGGTGGAGGCTCACTCTGGCTATGTTCAAGACAGAGATCGATGTATGTTGCTTCAATGGATATGGGGATAGTGTGGGAAAATAGCATTAGGGTAGAAGATCAGCCCTGATCTAATTGATTTATAGACCTGCTCAAGGGGCCAACTGGCCTACTTCTCTAATTACCAATTTTCCTTTGAAATGAAGAAGAAAACAAGACTAGTAAAGAGAGAATGCGAGAATAGAATTGCAATTAATGTAAGCAAAATGTTCCATCAACATGTAACTAGTGAGCAGGAGGAGGAAGATTGGACCTACTGGGAGAGAGAATGTGATAGTTCTTCGAAGCGCAGTGCAAGACTCAAGTACATAGTGAGTACTTCGTATTCTTTTTTACTTAAGAGAAGGATGCAGTCAAAATATTGGTCAAAACAGAGATGGTGGAGGTAATATGTGGGGTGAAGAGAAGGATGTGCTACAGTGGCTATCTATGCTTGCAGTAGATAAGTCGCCTGGTTCAGATTGTTGCATTGCAGGTTGCCAATTGAATTATCTCCAAAATATGTGTCTCATTTAAAGGACGGGCATGAGGACAATAATATGCTTAATGGTACAGATTAGGGACAGAGGAGCCTCTGAGTTCATGTGTATAGATTTTCAGAAAGTAAGTAGGAGAAGCACATTGGATTTTGGGCTTCATATATAGTGTATTGAGTACAAAGGTATGCTGAACCTTTATAAAACACTAGTTAGGCCTCAACTAGAGTGTTGCATTCAGTTCTGTTCAGCATAATTTATAAAGGATGTGAGGATTCTTTAGTGGTTACAGAGGAAAGTTACCAGTATAGTTCAGGGGATGATGGTTTTAGCTGCAATGTTAGGTTGGAGTTGTTCTCTGAACAAAGTAGACTGATGGGAGATTTGGTAGAGATGTATAAGATTCTGACAGGTTTAGATAAGGTAACAAAGAAAAGCTGTTCATCGCTACAGTGCAGGATGCTATTTGGCCCAAGTCTGCACAATCCCATCCAGTCCCTATCTCTGTAGCCCCACTTATTTACGCTGCTAGTTCCCCTGACGCTAAGGGGCAATTTAGCATGGCCAATTAACTAACCTGCACATCTTTGGACTGTGGGAGGAAACCAGAGCATCCAGAAGAAACTCACGCAGACAAGGGGATGGGAAGGTGCAAACTCCACACAGACAGTGAGCAGAATTGAACCTGCAATGCAACAATCTGAACCAGGCGACTCATCTACTGCAAGCATAGATAGCCACTGTAGCACACCCTTCTCTTCACCCCACATATTACCTCCACCATCTCTGTTTTGACCAATATTTTGACTGCATCCTTCTCTTAGGTAAAAAAAATACAAAGTACTCACTACGTACTTGAGTCTTGCACTGCGCTTTGAAGAACTATCACATTCTCTCTCCCAGTAGGTCCAATCCTCCTCCTCCTCCTGCTCACTAGTTACATGTTGATGGAACATTTTGCTTACGTTAATTGCAATTCAATTCTCATATTCTCTCTTTACTAGTCTTGTTTCCTTCTTCATTTCAAAGGAAAATTGGTAATAAGAGAAGTAGGCCAGTTGGCCCCTTGAGCAGCTCTATAAATCAATGTGAGTTGGCAGTGCTAACTTGTGCTACAGTGCCGCCTGTTCTAATTAGCAGATTCAAAGTTTGGGGCTGGAGATAAGGGGGCTGTAAAGCAGACATGTTCTGCGCAGAACAGTAATGACTTGAAATTTGCTACATGGGTGGTGGAAGTGGAGACAAGCAGTGATTACAGTTGGAAATTGGAGTGGCACTTGTGGGAAATAAGCTTACAGGGCAATAGGGATAGGTTGGGAGATTGGGACCTTCTGGAATGCTATGTGGCGAGTTGGAATGGATTTGATGGGCTGAATAGCCTCCCGTGTGCCCAAATGACACTAACTATGGCCTGAAATTTATATTCACCCCATCAGTGGGTTTTGTATGTGGTTGGGGGTGAGAGAGTGGGTGAAATTGCAATATCAAGGAATGGCTGCCTGCCCACTCTGAGCTCTTGGCAATTTTATGTTGGGGCAGGTGAGGCCTTAGACCCTTGCTCCATTTGGGCCCTTTTAATGACCATTATGGGCTGCCACCTTGCCTTAATTTTTAGGTTGGTAGGAGGAGTTCTCAGGTATTTAGACTTAAACGTGGGAGACACAATTGGGAACTTTGAAGATGATACAAATATTGGCTGCATAGTTGGCAATGAAGACGATGGCTGTTGTCTCCAAAATGATATCAATGATTTGGGTGAATGGGTGAAGAACTGGCAAATGGAATTGAACCTGGAAAATGTGAGGGGAAAATAAAACAAAAGGAACTTAATAAATGGAAAGATATTAAGAGGGGTTGAGGAAGTAAAAGGCCTTGGAGTGTCATGACCACGTGTCCTTGAAGGTGGTAGGAAAGGTAGGGAAGATGGTATAGAATGTATATGCCATGATTTCCTTTCTTGGGCAAGGTATTGAATGCAAAAACAGGGATATAATGATGGAACTATATAAAACGCTGGTTAGGTCATAGCTGGAACTTTGTGTGCAGTTCCGTTCACCACATTACAGTAAGGACATAATTGTTCTGGAGACAGTGCAGAGGAGATTTACAAGAACGTTGCAGGGCTCAAAAATTGCAGCATTGAGGAGAGATTGGATCAGCTTGGGCTGTTTTCCTCAGAACAGAGGAAGTTGAGCTGTGACCTAATTGAGGTGTACAAAGACTAGATAGGATAGACAGAAAGGACTTGTTTCCTCTTGCAATGGCATAGGTCTAAGGTTAAAAGTTAGAGGAGACATGAGGAAGAATTTTTTCAGCCAGAGGGTAATGGGTGTCTAGAATTCACTGCTCAAATTGGTGATTGAGATTCAAACAGCCAACTCATTTAAAAGGTACTTGGATCTGCGTTAAAAATGCTGTAACTTGCAAGGCTGTGGACCAGGTGCCGGAAAGATGGATTCAAATGAGCTGGTTCAGATGTGATGTGTTGAATGGCCTCTCTGCACCATAACTTTATGGGGAATCCAGAAATAACTGGCTTCAGGCCTCAGGCAGGAAGTCTGGGGGTGGTAGTTGCTCCATCAGAAGCCCCTTTTTAACTTTACCCCCATGCTCTTTAGGTCCGGTGGACACGCGTGCTCCCTCCCATCCTGACTTCCCTGGACTCTGCCTCGTGTCCCCAATCCCTCACTTTCCACTTGGCACTTCACATGATAGCTAATAAACACACTGGTTGTGACATCAAGTAATCCATTGGCTGTGACACCATTAGGCCCTCTTGTGGTGATGAAAGGTACTGTCTAATTGCCATTCCTTCTTTCCTTCATTTGTGACAGTCTCCAGATAGTGGTTAAAAATCTTCCTTCAACAACAAGGTAAAATGAATGCATTGTATGAAATTTGTAGAGTAAAGACATTAGAATAATGTCTGGTTTGGGCAACACATGGAAGTTGAATTGCTTTTACAACTGGGCTTGTTGTGGAATTTATTTTCAAGATCCAAAGCCTCGAGGAGCAACTTGATGAATTTCGAGAGAATCTGATGAATAAAAACGATGAGATGCTTCAGCTGAATATGCAGCTGGAGATCCAGACAAAGCAGTCAGCAATGACCATTAACCAGCTCCACGAGGAGAACATCCGAGTGAAGGTAAATTCATTGGCATTGATTCACAAGTTATTGGGAGTCAGATTGCAAGAGAAAAAACAAAATATACTCCGAAAGACCAACTGGATAAGGAAAATTGAACCATCTGTTTATCATTTGCATATAATTCTCTCATACTATTACTTAACGTTGAAAGTTTATGCTAATTTACATACTTTCATATGGTATACCCATTACGCCCCAGTCATTGCATTTTTCAGGAGGATGTAGCCAGTCTACATCTGCGCTTGGGTATTGATGCAGAAAGCGACAGACTGCCTGGATTGCAACTACCTCAGGCTCTGCTGCAGGAGAAGAACCAGGAAATCGATGAACTAAAGGAGCAAATCTTCAAACTCCAAGAGGAACTGGAAATAACATTAGACAACAAGGTAACACCGTTATGGAATTGAACATAAACACTGCGTTGGGCTGCTCAGTTAATAAACTACATGAAGCTAAAGGCTAATGCAAAACCTTTTGGGTAAATTACTTCATGGATCTCAAAGTGAGACCATTTTGTGCAGAATCCTTTAATCCTTCCAACTCTGATCATTTTCATAACTTTTAATGAACTGTATTCTCCCCAGAAGAAAATCTTGGAGTTGTACAGCACATTTCGTAGCCAGAGGATGTCCTTACAAATTGAGTGTTTTCTTTTGATGATGTAATGTTGGAAATGTCCTTCTGCTTATTCACTAATATTTTGATTACTAATTTTAATGACATCTGCAAGTCTATTCATAACACCAAAACAAGCACCTCATTATATTTCAAAAACAAAGTGTTAGAAATACTAAATAGGAAAGACAGCATCCATGATGATAAACACAAAGCTTTGGGTGGGTGACGTATCATCAGAACTGGAAAAAGTTTGGAGTTGTAGTAGTTTATAAAAGGGCACAAAGACAAAGAAGATTCAAGGGGGAAGAACAAACAATAGGGAAGGTTTGCAGTTGGTTGGAGGACATGAGTGCTTAAATGACATGATATTAATGCAAGGCAAAAGGGAGAGATAATAGAACAAGTTTAAAAAATGATGAATCTAGACAAACTATTAATTGAAGTGTTCAAGATATCATGGTCTGTACAATTTCCATCACAATGATTCGATGAAGAAAGATTGGAAATTTTCAGTATTAATTTACCAGTGTTTAGTAAAATTTGAGGTTTTCCTTGTTCTTTTTATTTCAGACTTTTGAAGAGAAAAACAGTGAAATTGAAGAGCTGAAATTACAGATAGAGCAACTGAGAGTTGACCAAGATAGATTGCGTCAGGAAAAAGAGGAAGAAATTGAGCATCTCATTGAGGTTATAGAGAAATTGCAGCAAGAACTTTCTCTGTTGGGTCCAAATCGTCATGAAGTTAGTGATTCTCAGGAAGACCTTGAACTGTTAGGTTTGGAAAAAGAGTGCAGACAAAATGCAGCATTTCCTCGGGGACTGAGTGACAATCTGCAGCAGGAGCTGGCATGTATTGAAGTAGACAACAGGGCTGCTGGAGATTGCAAAGAAATGAATCATATGCATTCAACAGAGCTTCAGGATCAGTCAGTGATGGTATCTAAACAAGATTCTCTCCAGCTCTTGGATAAAAAAGAGGCACAGTTCCAAGAAAAGGTCGATGCTTTGCAAACAAACCTTCATAACATGCAGGAAGTTAATCAGCAACAGTTGAAGGAGCTGGTATCCCTTCGCCTACAGCACAGCACTCTCCAGGAGGACAACAGTTTGTTGAGGACTCACATATCTCAACGGGATGCGGATGTGGCTCTTCTCTCATCACGTGTCCAAGAGCTAGAAGATGCCCAGATTGAAAAGGACATGCTGCTACAGATGATTGAGAAGCAAAGGAAGGTGGAATTAGAAGAAATGGGATGTTTGCCAACAAGAATAGCAGAGCTTGAACAAGAACTGTTAGACAAGACAGCTCAATTCCAAAAAAGTTCTGAGGAAATACAGGCCTTGCGCTCTGACATTCTGGAGCATAATGGTGTGCTTCAGACCTTAAAACAGAAGGATGCAAATAGCCAAGAAGAACTTGGAAGATTGCAGGGTGAGTTGGCCAAGTGGGAGAAAATGAATAGGGACCTCAAAGACCATCTGAAGCAGCTTGAGAAAGAAAAGGAAGCAGTTGATGTTGCTCTGGCTACTACAGAAATAAAGGTGCAAGATAATCTATTGGTAAGTCTATATGTATTCTTGGCATTAATGAACAAACAATTTTGTTTGGCACATAATACTTGATAGTAGATAATGTTTATTTTGTCATCTTCCAAAGACCACACTGTCATCTATTCATCACTGTAGCCTGTACAAAGATATAATATTTGGGTGACTGACCTCATAAGTGGTTGAATTCAGGTCAAAATCAATTTATCTAATGGCACTTTAGCTAAGCCAAGATGATTGTTGGGGTGGATACCATTGCCATTGTCTTTTTATTTATTCATGGGATGTGGGCATCGCTGGCTAAGCCAGCATTTATTGTTCTTCCCTAATTGCCTTTAAGATGGTATGGCTGCGCTGTCTTCTTGAACTGCTGCAGTCCATGTGCTAATGGAACACCCTATGTGTTGGGAAGGCAGTTCAAGGATTCTGACCCAGTGATAGTAAAGGAGGGTGATATTGTTCCAAGTCAAGATAATGTGTGGCTTGGAGGAGAATTTGCAGATAGTGTTGTTCCTATGCGCCTGCTACCCTATCCTTCATGATAGAGGTCATGAGGGACGCTCGGTAAGTTGCTGCAGTGCAACTTGTAGATTGTACTCACTGCTGCCACTGTGTGTGCGTACTGGAGGAGAGAGTGTTGAAGATGGTATATAGGGTACGAATCAGGCAGGCTCCTTTTTCCTGCATGGTGTCAAGCTTCTTCAGTATTGTTGGAGCTGCACTCATCCGGGCACATGAAAGGGATTCCATCACACTCCTGACTTGCGCCTTGTAGTTGGTGGATAGACTTTGGGGTGTCAGGAGGTGAGTTATTCTCTTCTGAATTCCTAGCTTCTGGCCTACGATTGTAGCCACAGCCCATGACTAGTCCAGAGTTTCTAGTCAATGGTAATCCTCGAGATGTTGATAATGGGTGATTCAGTGATGGTAATGCCATTTAGCATTGAGGGGGGGGATGGTTAAATACTCCCTTGTCAGAGATGGCCATTCCCTTGCACTTGTGTGGTGTGACTTACTTGCCACTTATCAACCCAACCCTGAATATTATTCAGGTTTTGCTGCGTATTGACATGGGCTGTTTCTGTATTTGAGGAATTGCAAATGGTGCTGAACATACTTCTGACCTTGTGATGGAGGGAAAGTCATTAATGAAACAGCTGAGGATGGTTGAGCCTAGAACTCAGAAGGTTGAGGAACTTCTGCAACAATGTCCTAGGACTGATGGAACCCAAACTGAGCATCAGTGAGCAGGTTATTGCTGAACAAGTGTCACTTGATTGCAGATAGACACATGGGATGGGGTGGATTTTTGTAGACCAGACATGCCTGGGCAACTTTGCACATTTGCTAAGTAGATGCCAGTGTCATAGCTGTACTGGAACAGCTGATTAGGGATGACTAGTTCTGGAACACAAGTCTTCAGTACCATTGCCTGTTCATAGAATCCCTACAGTGCTGAAGGAGGTCATTTGGCCCATTGAGACAACACCAACAACAGTCCCACCCAGGCCCTATCCCATAACACCACATATTTGCCCTGTTAATCCCTGTATCCTACACATACCAGGACACTAAGGGACAATTTAGTGTGGCCAATGTACCTAATCTGCATATCTTTGGACTGTGGGAGGAAACCAGAGCACCCAGAGGAAATCATGTAGACATGGGGATGCCCAGTTTTGTATCGCTAGATCTGTTTGAAATCTTTCCCATTTAACATGGTGGTGAGGCCACAAGACAAGATGGGGGGTATCCTCAGTGTAAAGATGGGACTTTATCTCCACAAAGACTGTGCAGTAGTCACTCCTACCAGTGTCGTAGATGTATTACAGGTGGATCGGTGAGGAGAAGTGCAAGTGGGTTTTTAGAACCCTACAGTGCAGAAAGAGGCCCTTCAGCCCATCGAGTCTGCTCCAAACACAATCCCACCCAGGCCCTACCCCCATATCCCTACATATCATACCCACTAATCCCTCTAACCTACGCATCCCTGGACACTAAGGGACAATTTCTTAGCATGGCCAATCAACCTAACCCGCACATCTTTGGACTGTGGGAGGAAACCGGAGTACCCGGAGGAAACCCATGCAGACACGAGAATGTGCAAACTCCACACAGATGGTGACCCGAGCCGGGAATCGAACCCAGGCCCCTGGAGCTGTGAAGCAGCAGTGCTAACCACTGTGCTACCGTGCTGCCCTATTTTCCATCTCCTCAAAACCTGTTGAATGCCCAGTGTGGCCATATCCTATAGGACTTGGTTAGGAATGGTGCTGCTGAGCTACTCTTGGTAATGGACGTTGAAGTCCCCCAGATTATATCCTGTGTCATTCTGGTTTCATTTGTTTTGGATTTTGTAGCCATTCAATACAACTGAGTTTCTTGCAAGACAAGACAATATTTTTATGGATTCTCATCATGAGGTTTCCTAAAACCCAAATTGCTGCTGTACGCTTCTACTATTTGTGCAAGATCATTTCAAGACTGAGGATGACCATAATCCTTTTTGTGTAAGCCAGACAGTAAGCATTAATAGAATATTTGGCTGAATACACATCACAGCTGACCCTATTCCTGTCTTTACTAAGTATCTCACACACACATCATTCCAGTAGCAGAGAAGAGTAAAACCATTGGTCCTTTCTCCTCTTCCGCTGCCATTTATCCTGTAACCTGGGCCACTCAGATCGACTGTTACCATCTCACTAACTCAGCTCAGTGATCAAATATTTGATCTTGGGCTTATGGTTCAGCTACTTGCTCCACCTGACTCAGTGGCCCAACACTCTTGTTTGGGACATGATGTGTTACTTTTGTCATAAGTTCGACAAATTGGTAAATTAATGAAGACCCATTGATAACTGACCTGTAACAATAGGTAATAACCCAATCTAATGTTACAATGATAAAATTCTGTGCTGCGCACAGACTGCCTGATGAGAATTGTCTGTTTTAGTTCCAAGAGCAAGAGAGATTGAAAGAGATGGATGCTATCTTGCAGCAAAAGGAGAATCTCATCATACAGCTAAGCGCAAAACGTGAGGAACTGCAGGCTGAGCTTTCTAAGGTGAAAGAGGAGCTGAACTCCAGCACAGAACGGATTGAAAAACTGCTGGAGGTTGAACAGGTAAAAATAACATTTGGCAAAATAGAGCTCTTCTGCCTTCAGCTGAATTTTGTTTGTGAAGTCTGGGGAAAAAATACGCAATGTTAAATTCCTGAGGCTAAAATGCAACTATTTTTAAATGTGACTTGAAATTTTATTCACTACACTTTTCACTCACTCGCACAAATGTGCCTCCTGTTAGTTCTAACTGTCTCCAGTTTATGAACATGCAGACAATGACAGGACAAAACCGTCTTCATCTAGCTTTTGCACACAGCTTGTACGTGCTCCAAAAATCATGTGATTTCCTGGGGAAGGTGAAAGACAGAATTCAAAAATATAGCCGATTTCCAATTGTGAGGTAAAGGCAAGGGAGAACCTAAAATATTCCTCTCCAACCCCACCGGGCCATCTAAATTAATCCTGGAGATCACCCATGCCTGCAGTATCCATCTTTTGTAAGAGATGATTTCTGCCCTAGGCGGAAGCATGTCTGACTTTACCTTGAAGGAATTAGATAAAGCTTTCTCTAACTTATAGTTGTGAGCCCCTGGTTCCCAGTAACCACTGATAATTGGACTCGGTAGTTTGAATTTAAGTGGATGATAATTGCTTGTCATCTAGAAGCCTCGATCAGACAACCCCCTAAGTCTCTGTTTCTCTAAAGTGTGGCACACTAGCTATTTTAGCCTAGCTTGACTAAAAAGATGTTTTAAACTGCAAATTTATCCAGAGGCTCTCATTTACATATCTTTCCAACCCTCAATTTAACCCAGAGAATTTATGGGCCAAGCAACAGGAAAGATACTTGAGGAAATCATGAAGGAAGCAATATACTTGGACAGAGGGAGGCAAATTAGGGCCACATCGTGATTTAAAAAAATGTAGTGACCTGCAAAAAAGCTTTTGGCAAGCTATCTCTACAAGGCTGAAGCTTCTGGCGTTTGTGGTAATATATTAAGCTGTATGAGAATTGGCTGAAAGTTTGTATAGAGGAATTTCAATCTCTTTGGAGGCACTGGTATTTCACAGGTATCAGCACTGGAACTGCTGCTCATCACTGTTTTCATTAGTATCTAGACATAAGTGCTGGGACCACAATCGTCAAATTTGTAGATAATACTGAGATTTGTGCCAAGATCAGTACGGTAGACAAAGTTCAACTGTTTCTGGTAAATCTTGCTGCATTAGGCTTGACTTGTAATTGGCACATTATGAATAATTTGAAAGGTACAAACAAGTGCCAGGACGAACGTTCAACATTTGCACACCCTTTACGGGAAAAGCAGAAAGGAAAATGGAGAGCAGGACACCAAAACTGGACACAGTATCCCAACTAAGAACTAATAATGGTCTTGTACAAGGTGAAAATTGAATGTATCCCAACACTCCACTCATTGAGATTAATGCTTCATATTGTTGTTCATGAATCTTTAGAGATCAATGTACTAGAATGCCTGCTCTCCATTTTCCTTTCTGCTTTTCCCGTAAAGGGTGTGCAAATGTTGAACGTTCGTCCTGGCACTTGTTTGTACCTTTCAAATTATTCATAATGTGCCTATTACAAGTCAAGCCTAATGCAGCAAGATTTACCAGAAACAGTTGAACTTTGTCTACAGTACTGATCCTGGCACAAATCTCAGTATTATCTACAAATTTGACGATTGTGGTCCCAGCACTTACGTCTAGATACTAATGAAAACAGTGATGAGCAGCAGTTCCAGTGCTGATACCTGTGAAATACCAGTGCCTCCAAAGAGATTGAAATTCCTCTATACAAACTTTCAGCCAATTCTCATACAGCTTAATATATTACCACAAACGCCAGAAGCTTCAGCCTTGTAGAGATAGCTTGCCAAAAGCTTTTTTGCAGGTCACTACATTTTTTTAAATCACGATGTGGCCCTAATTTGCCTTCCTTTGTCCAAGCATATTGCTTCCTTCATGATTTCCTCAAGTATCTTTCCTGTTGCTTGGCCTATAAATTCTCATGTCCCTCTTGTTTCCTTCTTTAAAGAACGGGTCTCTGTTAGCATCCTGAAGTTTATTTGTTACCTATCCAATCTTAGAAGGTGAAAGAAGCACAGAGCATGTAAATCACCAAAATATTTCTGGCCAGAGTTTTCTGCAAAACAAATTAAAGTTGAAATAGGCCATGCTAAGTACGGAAATGGGATTGAATCGTTGATTATGAACTATCCACTGTCATAAAACAGGTCACTTTTGAGGATCCAAGTGAAGATCTACATGAAATTGCCCTTCATGATGCTGAGTTTAGATATCCTCAGGCTGGAGGAGTCCAGAACAAAAAGGCTCATATTAAGAGCTAGGTTGTTCAGAGATTGTTAGAAATACTTCCTTCACACACATTGATTGAACCCTCACAACTGATGCAGATTGTTGTCAGATAAGAATATTGAGAATTATGGAACCAAGTTGGGTAGATGGAATTAAGATGTGATTCAATTTAAAGGACAAATGGCAGATCTTATTACTATAATTAATGCAACTAATATTGTAGAGATGAGGATCAACAGAATTCGATGCAAGTTGAATTTATAATGCATAGGATTGCATGGATATATGGCAACAAAATAGGCCGTTAGTTTCAGCAAATCCATGGCAGCATTATTGCTCCACTGGAACCTCCTATCTTCTTTCCTTGCCTATGTCTATCATTATAGCCCTCTATTCCCTTCTATAGCCAGCTCCACATTCCCATCATTGGAAATGTTTCTTCTGAATTTCCTTTTGGTTTTCTTGGTGACTATCCAAAACTGATGACTTGACAATTAAGCTGTTTCTCACGTGAGGAAATTTTCTGTCTGTATCCACTCTGCGAAAACCTTTCATAATTTGAAAGACTTCTGTTGGTTCCTCCCTCATCCCCATTCAGCCCATAGCATCAGAGCTTTCTCACTATAATAAATGTCACTGAAAGGACAGAGGAGGGGAATTTAAATACTTTGATTCAAAAGACAAAATGCTTTTCTTTTTACTACCCCTTCTCTATTCCACCCTCGGACTTTCATTTCCAGTATCTCATCTTACAAAACAGATCATTTGTTCAGTAATTCATTTGCTGTGTATGATACTTTCATGTGTGCAAATTGGCTGTCACATGTACCTACATTACAGCAGTGACTGCACTTCTGAAATAATGCATTGAATATAAAGTGCTTTCCAATGTCAGAAAGCCATCAGAAGTTTTTATTGCTTTGATAGAAAACATTTCAATGTTGGACTTGACTGTTAAATAGCTTCCTTTTTTTTTAGACAGTCTCATATTACTATTACTTCTCAAAGTACAAAGTCATACGCTTAGTCTCATCCACAAAATTGGAAGCCTCAGACTGCATCTTTTCATTCTATTTCTTCAGTACTCCCCACCCCCACAAATGGATGGGGATTGTTTATAAAAGGTGAAGTGACATTGAGAATATAGCAGATGCTACCAAAGTTTAGATAATTAATAATTTTATGCATATGTAATTCTGGAACAGATCTGTAACAGACTTTCTTGTGTGTGTGCAGTTGTTCAGGATCTGTAACTGGTTTCTCTGTTTTGAATCTATAACTGTTTGGCATCACTCACTGTCTCATCTGGAGGTTGAATTTGGACAAACAACTAATTTCACAGGGCAATGCTAACAGAATGTTTCACCATTTTGAGTAATTTCATCTCAAGTCTAAACTGTAAAAAATAACAAACTTTGAACAAGGGGTTACATTTAAAATGTCACATTCTTTTTTCACAGATGCTGTATATTCTGGCATTTCATTTGTGTTTCAGTTTCTAGCTTTGTTGGTTTCTGTTTTTAAATGTAAAATTTATTGTGAAAAATACCTGAAATGTTTCCAGCTGTCAAATAGCATTAAAACATTTAGATGATTCACTCAATCTGTCTGTAGTTTAATAATGTAGCATGAAGATGCTACATTTTGTTTGTAAGCAGTTTTGAATTTTTGGAAAACCTTTCCTAATTCTCTAAATATGTGATTCTAATTGTACGCTTTTTAAAAAGGAAAAAGACCGCACCATTGCTGACCTAGAGATCCACACTCGTAACCTGAAAACACAGATCAGCCAACTGCAAGAAGCCTTGTTGCAGCAAGAGGAGGAATTAGCAAATCGAGCAAAAGAAGTCGAAAACCTAAGTGAAAAATGTCATTGGCAAGGACGTGAATTGCTTCGATTGTCCAATTTGGAAATGGACGGACCACAAGTTAGTTCCTCGAATTATGAAGAAACCTCGCAGACTGTTGGGCAAGATAGGCATCAGCCATTTGTCTACAATCACACTATTAATGAAAGCTTGTTGAGTTCTCCAGAGGTGATGAGAAAATATGAGGAAAGTCTGGAATGGATGAATGGACTACACTCGAGCAGGATTTCTGAAATCAGTGGTGTGCACAGTGTGGACATGGAGACAATGCACAGCAGATCACTTGGACTTGGGAAAGACAGGGATGGAGAGGGTCAGAGCAGTAACTCCACAAAAGACAAACTGCACAGGCATTCCCCAGCTGCATCTGATTATGCACATTCACTCTCCAAATCCTTGGATGCAGAGAAGGTGAGAAAGATAAAAAAATAAGTTTTAAAACAAGTGTTCCATTCACTATGCTTTCCACTTAAAATGTTGCAATTGAATCAGTCACAGCAATATATAACTTCTCCTCTTTTAGGATGCTGGCCAGTATTTTAAGTTTCCGCATCAAATCTTGGTGTTCATTAGATGTCTGTTGTTGGCCTTGATTTCAAATTCTGATTTGAATTTGTTCCTTTATTACAAGTACATTTGTAGGCAATTTATTTTCAGCACATTCTGGTCTACTTGGAAATGCAATGGAAATTAGACAACCATCTTGGTTCAAATTTACTGTTACTTTCTTCGTACTACTCAACTTGTATAGAAGTGTGCCTCATGGTGATACCGAGCAGATATTAAAGTATTACAGGACAGAGATTTTTAAAAATCACTGCATTTTGGGGTTCTAAAGTCCAGTTGTGAGGGGTTGATATTTCTATGACTCTGTGAGTGATTTGTATCTCCTGTGAGTCAAATAAATGTTGTGATGCTGATTCTTCTCCCACTCAGCACTTCAGTCATTATCAGAAATTGTTTTCAATACTTTCTAATATAGGATGAATAAAATGTTGTAGTTTCTAAAATTGAAGAGAGACATTTTTAATAGTTTATGTTTTTCACATAGGTGCAAAATGATGCAAAAGTAGATGCAACACTAACAGCCTTTCAGGAAGATAGGGCATCAACTGTATCAATCCCTGACTGGATAAGCGATGGCTGTAGTAGCAGTAAGTATGCCAAGAACGCAAAAAGTTTCTCTATTCTCACCAACGATTCATACTTTATACCAGAAACAGTTAGAATTTGTCATGCAAGAGCATATTGATTTTCCATGCACAAGGCTGACATCCAAAGCAAACAGAATCTTTGGTATCTGCATTATCTCCTCCACCTCCACTGTGTTGTGGGTTTCATTCAGGAAGTGTGGCAGCAGTGTGTACCATCTAAAAAATGCACTGCAGGAATTCACCAAGGTTCCTTTAACAGCACCTTCCAAACCTGTGACCTCTATCACCTAGAAGACAAGGGCAGCAGATGCCTGGGAATGTCATCTGAAAGTTTCCCTCCAAGCCTCACACCACCCTGATTTGGAAATATATCACCTTTTCCTTCACTGTCACTCAGTCAAAACCCTGGATTCCCTTCCCAGAAGTACTGTGGCAGCTGTTCTCGAGGGCAGTTAGAAATGGGCAACAAATGCTGGCCGAGCCAATGATGTCTACCCCCTGTAAAAGCTTTTTTTAAACCCTGCACTTTTGTCCAGAGCCCCCATCTAGTTTTGGGGTTCGTGTGTCAGCTGTTCAGCATATTGTAGATATTAAATCATATTCTATGATTCTATGAAAAAGAAGGGCTTAATTGATTTCCGCCCCGAACATATTTTAAAAAGTTTAAATCCTCAAGCTAATTTTCTCAAGCGTGTAGTTCTACAGACTACTGAATAATCTTACCACGGGATACGCCTGATCATGATATTTTTGGTGTGATTTAGTCTTGGGATTAAGATAACATGTAGAGCGACAGTTACGCCTTTGATTGGATAGTGGATAAGCTTCTAAGTCAAGGTGTTGGTTCTCTGACTAAACTTGGTAGTTCAATTTAGTTAAATAAAAGTAATATACTGCAAAAGTGGGAAATCTGAAATAAAAACAGAAGGTACTCCTTAAACTCTGGCCTGGGGGCATCTTTGGAGAGAGAAGCAGAGTTAACATTTTCTTCTTTGGACCTGAAGGGGTGGAAACATGATAGATTCATGCTTATGAATAAAGGTTGTGAGGTGGAACTAAAAGGAAGGTCAGGGATAGATTGGAGGGTGGGAGAGATTAAATTACAAAGATATCGTGGAACAGCAGGCAAATGAAATGGTAATTGTTATAGTAAAGAAACAAAACATTGGTCTAGAGTATGTCAAAGTGGCAGGATAAAAGACAGAAATATTGTGAAGCAAGATGCAGACTGGCACTTGGTCGGAAAAAACTGGATGACAGAGTTCATGACCTGAGATGAGCCCTGAAGGTTTGGAATTTAAGGTGCTGTGGCTCACTTGCTTTGGGCTTCACTGGAGCACCATGAGATCAGATATGTGAGCATGGGATGGTTTGTTAAAACGACAAGCAAGCATAAGGTCAGAGTCATACTTACGGATTGAGAGGAAGCATTCTGCAAAGTTCTTCAGATTGGACACGGTTAAGGGCCCCATCAACCACAGTGGGTTGGGGGGAGGGAGTGCAGTCCTGGGAAGAGTATAAAGGAAAACATATCCGAAGCACTGTTGTGAAAGGTAGTATCTTCGGAGCAGGTGAGATGGAGAAACTGAGAGAATAGAACATTGCAGGAAGCAGGGTGTGAGGAGGAATAGTCAAGGGCGTTGATTATTAAATACACAGGGCTATAATATTATTGCTATCGTAGAGACATAGTTGAGGGAGATACAGAGGAGATTCACTAGGTTGTTATTGGAGTGTTTCAGCTATGAAGAGAGGCTGGTGTTGTTTTCCTTGGAGCAGAAAAGGCTGAGGGGGTACTTGATTGAGGTATACAAAATTGAGGGACATAGATGGGGTAGACAGGTAGGAAATTTCCCCTTAGAGGAGTCAATAACTAGATTTAAGGTTGGAGGAAGGAGATTTTAAAGGGTTTGAGGAAAAGCTTTTTAAACCAGAGAGTGGTCTTAATCTGGAACTCTTTGCCTTAAAGGGTGATAGAGGCAGGAGCCCTTGCAACATTTAGATCAGCACTTGAAATGCCGTAACATTTGGTCCAAGTGCTACAAAATGGGATTAGAATAGATAGGTGTTTGATGGCCGGCACAAACACGATGAACTGAAGGACCTCTTTATGACTCTATCCTTGTGGAGTAAGTCTGAACAGGAGATGATCACTGAGAAAAGAGGTGTAGTTATGAAAGTGAGTATTGGTAAGCACCTTATCAAACATCAAGAAGGAGCGATGAAGGCGAGCATGGTGAATTTTAGTGGGATAAAATCAAACTCATTGGCTTTATGTCTACAATTGTCAGGACTTGACAGTTGCTATGATGCTTGTAATCTCGATCTTTAGTTTTGGATTAATTGTATTCCAAGCTGCTTTCTTTAAAACTTGAGTATTATGTAGTCAACTGTTTTAATTCCTTGTTGACAAATGCCCTTTCACCATCTCAGTAAAAATGGGTGATAATAGTAGCCCTTGGTATGAACAATATAAAAAAGCATCTCTTAAATTTCCTGATACAGCTGCAAGTTTGGATCTAGGAGCAAAACTAAATCAAGAACTTGAAACAACAGAACGACTAGATAATAGTTTTGTGGAGTATCTGCGATGTCGTGGAATGGCATTGGTCGATGTAGACAGTCATCAAAGAGAGCGCAAACTATCTGGGGAGGAAGTGCCTTCTCCACAGCTACAGGTCTGTTTGTACTTGACTGTAGGAATGCAAGTGTTAAAAGTGCTAAAGTATACCGATAGTCATCTAAAAATGTATTGGAAGTTAATACTTCAAAGTATGTTTATTAGAGCTGGTGTGTTTTTTTTTCTCATTCATCTCAAGACAGCTCTCACTGATTAAGCAATACTTATAAGTGCTTAAAATTTTAATGCTTGTTAAAATCAGTTCCTCGACAACTTGTTCATTTTTGAAATTTTTTTCCCGGGTGGTGAATTGGTGAAAGAACTAATTTGCTTCTATAATTCGGAAGAAAATCTCCCAAAATTACAAAAGATTTGTAAGTATTATATTTCATAGACTCAGTCAATGTCACACATATATGATGTGCGCATATTTCTGGAATCATAGAATAATGCAACCCATTTGGTCCATTGAGCTTTTTTTACAAAGGGTTTTTAAGAGTTATCCAAATTGTTCAATTTCCTTGCCTTTTCCCAGGAAGACTGCATTTTGTTTCCTTTCATACAGCAGTAAAATCCCTACAGTGCAAAAGACGCTATTTTGCCCACTGAGTCTGCACTGACTTTATGAAAGAACGTTCAACCTAGCCCTCCCCTCTGACCCATCCCTGTAACCCCATGCATTTACCATGTTTAATCCACCGTACCTACATATTTTTGGATGCTAAGGGGCAGTTTAGCATGGCCAATCCATCTAACCTGCACATTTTTGGATGTGGAGAGAAACTGGAGCAGGGTGCAGACAAGGGGAGAATGTGTAAACTCCACACAGTTACCCAAGGCAGGAGCTGATCCCAGATCCCTGACACTGTGATGCATCAGTACTAATCACTATACCACCATGCTGCCTTTCATCTATTTATCCTTTTCCCATTTAAAGCCAATATTGAATCTGTTTCTACCATCCTTTCACAAAATCAATTTCAGAGCATCGCAAGTCACCACATTTTTTAAAAAAAAATCTAATATCTCCTCAGTCACCTCAAATCTGCTGCTTCTGGTTTCTCATACATTACTTTTGCCACTGATAACAGTTTCTCCTTATTTACTCTATTCGCAGCCTTTCACGGTTTTGAACAAATACATTTTTCCATAATCTTCTGTACTGAAGCAGAGCAACCTCAGTTTCTCTAAGTTCCATACCTAACTGAAGTTCCTCATCCCTGGCACCAATTTAGTAAATCTCCACTGCATGTTGCTTAAAAAAAATGTTGTCTAGAATTCCCCCAGCTGGGCCCTACCAGTGCTTAATAAATGTTTTGCATTACTTTCTTTTCTACTCTGTGCCTCTGGTTATAAAACCAAGAATCCCATCAAAATATTTTAATAGATTTCTCAATTTGTTCATCCACCTTTGAAGATTTTTCTGTACATTCATCCCCAGGTCCCTGACTCTGCACATATATCAAAATTTTATCAGTTTATATTGCCTTTCCTAACTGTCTCTACAAAATGTGTAATTTCAACATGTTATCACTAAGTTTTGTCTCTCATCAACCTGTCCATTTTGACAGTCACTGTGCTCCTGAAATCTACTATTGAATGAATTGTTAAACTCTACATTGAACTATAAATACTACCCCAGCCAAATAAATAAAAGTCTGCTTCCAGCCTCCTCACTTTTAGCTACGTTTCTGGGCTGAGTGTCATCTGCAAACTTAGAAATTATGGTGCAATGGAGGAATAGCACCTCATCTACTGATTAGGCACTTTTCAGCCTTTTGGACTAAACATTGGAGTTCAACAGCGTCAAACCTCTGAACTCAGAACCTCAAAACTCAGTCCTCCATTTTGTTTTTTTTTCTTTTTTGTCCCCCAGGCCCCTCTGTCCCACAGGATCAGCCTTAAACTTGTTCTTGAATTTTGCTTTCAAAGGGTGCTGACCCTTGTTGTGCTATTAATACATTCTGTAATCTGAACGCCTTCCTTAGTCTTTAACACTATCATGGACACTCCCTTTGTCTTGTGTCAGTGACATCTTTGAAAATTTCTCCTGAGCTCCCACCGATCTCTGACTTTTTTTGCTCCATGTCTTCCATGGTATAAAATCCATCACGTTTCCACCTCTCTTCAGCTCTGAAGAAGTGTCATACAAATTCAAAGCGTTAATTCTTTTTCTCTGCACAGGTTCAGCCAGACCTGCTGAGCTTTTCCTTTGATTCTGTTTGAAATGATGACCTCTGACCACGTCCAAATTGTTAATATGAACTAAAAAGTGTAGTGTTTCTAATACTAACTTCTGAATCTTTCTCCTGTCTGTGAAACAACCATTCACCATCAAACTCTGCTTTCTGTTTCTTGTCCATGTTTTGAATCCAATTTTGAAGCCACTGTTGAGTTGATCCTATGGGCTTCCAAATCGCTAACAAAATCTACTGTACAGAACCTTCTTATAAGAGCCTATATACACAACATTTGATAGAGAAATAGTGCAAGTGGTTATAGATGTGTGTCTGAAAAATTTGTAACATCAATCATTCTGCACACAAATAGAATGAAGTTTTGGAAACAGGTTGAATGTTTGAGATTGACTGAGTTCTGCCAAGAGTTGCTAGCTTTATTATCAATATGTTTGTACACTCCTGTAGTAAAAGACTCTGCTGGAGGAGTATATGCAGCATGCTTGCTTAACAGAAGTTTATTAAGACTCTTGACAATAATAAATATTGAAGCCTTTCTGATCCAAACCAAGTTATACGATGCTAAGCCAGCTTTCACCTAAGTCAAAGAATATACATCCTAATTATGGAAATGCTCATCACCAAAAATTAGAACACATCTGCTGTGCTTGATGTAATCTTCTACATAATGTTCCTCGGGATTTTATCATCTAAACTAACCATGCCTTATACTAAATTTGTATAATATTGTTTCATCCAGTAATTTATTACAATGTTGAATGTTACATTTGAAGGCTGCTTCCAACATTGGTTGTACTTCAGCACATTGTAGTGATTGAGGTTGTGATCTGCTCCATTTCTTTCCTCATCAGGCACTGCTGAACAGGGTGCATGAAGAAGGTTGTCGGGTATTAGCACTGTCAGAAAGACCTCTTCTCTGCTCTGGACCTGAGCCTGAACCTGTCTCTGTCTTGAGCACAACAATGGAAGAATGGCAGCAAGAGAAAAAGACACTGCTTGATACCATTCGGCTATTAAAGGATTTACTTTCAAAAGCAACAGACAAGGGTGCTGAGGTAAATTTACAAGGCTATCCTAAGGAGGTGTGTCTGCACCTTGTATGACCAAGGTGTGCCTCTCCTCCCCATTATGTACAAAATATTGTAGAATTTAAAAGGATGAGTTCTCAAATATTTTAACAAGCACAGAGTATATTCAGAGGAAATAGGTTTTGTCTTATATACCAGTTGTATTCTTCAGTAGTACTTTTGGAAGATGGGTGAGCAGAATTACTGTTTTCTTGACATCTTTAAAGCTTATTTATTAGTGTCACAATTAGGCTTGCATTAATACTGCGATAAAGTTACTGTGAAAATCCCCTAGTCGCCACACTCCTGTTCAGGTGTATTGGAGGGAGAATTTAGCATGGCCAGTGCACCTAATCAGCACATCTTTCAGACCATGGGAAGAAATCAGAGCACCCGTGGGAAACCCATGCAGACATGGAGAAAGTGCAAACTCTGTACAGACAGTGACCAAGCCGGGAATTGAACCCAGCTCCCTGGCGCTGTGAGGCAGCAGTACTAACCACTGTGTCATCCCTATGTGGCTTATAGTTGAAGTTTTTCCAAGTGGTCAGATTGTACTGTTTGCTGATTTTTCTTGTTATGTAGGTGACTTTGTGTTTATAGTTCTGAGGATATGTCCAGTCAACCACATAATGTAGGCAAGATTTGGTAGGTGTGGCAGAATATCATGAACCAATATCAATGTCATTCTGGCAATGTCTATAGTAATTTCCTGTTGTTAACTGAAATGACCATTGAACTATAAATACTACCCCAGCCAAATAAATAAAAATATGCTGCCAGCCTCCTCACTTTTAGCATTAATTTTCACAGTTTAACATGGCGAGGTTTGAATTTAGATGGAAAGAGGAATTTCTGGGATAACAAAATATTTGTGCGGTGGTGCAGGGTTATTAAAAGAATGCTGTACGTTGCATTTTCACCTTCCCTGGATCTTGGTCAACTTTCTCAAAATTAGGTAAATTCTTTTCAATTAACATGTGCAACACTGCTTTGCCTCCCACATAAGAACATAAGAAATAAGAGCAGGAGTAGGCCATCTAGCCCTTCGAGCCTACCCCGCCATTCAATAAGATCATGGCTGATCTGAAGTGGCTCAGTTCCACTTTCCCGCCTTCTCCCCATAACCCTTAATCCCCTTGCCTATCAAAAACCTATCTACCCGCGTCTTAAATATATTTAGCAAGGCAGCCTCCACCACTTCAACGGGCAGAGAATTCCAGAGATTCACCACCCTTTGAGCGAAGAAGTTCCTCCTCAACTCCGTTCTAAACTGCACCCCCCTTAACTTGAGGCTGTGCCCTCTAGTCCTACTGTCCTTTCTGAGCGGGAAGAGCCTCTCCACCTCTATCCTATCCATCCCATTCATCATCTTATACGTCTCAATGAGATCTCCCCTCATTCTTCTAAACTCTAACGAGTACAAGCCTAATCTATTCAGCCTCTCCTCATAGCTCAACTCCGGCATCAGCCTAGTAAACCTCCTCTGCACTCCCTCCAAGGCCAAAATATCCTTGCGTAAGTGCGGCGACCAAAACTGCACACAGTACTCCAGCTGCGGCCTCACCAATGCCCTATACAGCTGCAGCAAGACCTCCCTACTTTTATATTCAATCCCCCTCGCGATGAAGGCCAGCATCCCATTCGCCTTCCTGACCACCTGCTGCACCTGCAAGCTGGGTTTTTGCGACTCATGCACAAGGACCCCGAGGTCCCTCTGCACCGTAGCATGCTGCAGTTTTTCGCCATGTAAATAATAGTCCTTCCTACCATTATTCCTACCAAAGTGGACAACTTCACACTTGCCAACATTAAATTCCACTTGCCTACATTAAATTCCATTTGCCAGTTCCTGGCCCATTCGCCCAGCCTACCTAGATCCCTCTGCAGACTTTCCACACCCTCCGCACAATTTGCCGTTCCACCAATCTTGGTGTCATCAGCAAATTTCGACACCATACTCTTGGTTCCCTCCTCCAGATCATCTATATAAATGGTAAATAGCTGAGGCCCCAGCACCGATGCCTGGGGCACTCCACTAGTCACCAACCGCCAATCCAAATAGCACCCATTGACCCCCACTCTCTGCCTCCTATTTGACAGCCAATCCCCTATCCATGCTAACACCCTACCCCCAACTCCATGCCCCCTAACCTTCTGTAACAACCTCTTGTGCGGCACCTTATCAAACGCTTCTGAAAATCAAGAAACCTGTTAGCTTTGTTAATAGCACTTTCAGTTTGGAAGATATTACATTCCTTCCAATTGCATTAAAACGTCCATCCATGTACGACGGATTCAGTAACATTGATGCCTAACTGTTCGAATGTCAGCATCCTAAACATCCAGTGATTTTTCTGTTCATTCAGACCCATTTTGCATGAATGAAATTGAACAATGCTCTGCACTAGAAAGACAATGTCAAATGTAGTTACAGAAGAACAAGTGTAGGCTGGTCAATCCCTTGAACCTGTTGCGCCATTCAGTGTGATCATGGCTGATCTGCGATCAAATCTACCCTTTGTCTCATATCCCTTGAATCTTGTTAGACTAAAGCAATAATCAATCTCAGAATTATAATTTACAGTTGATCTCGTTCTGCACTGCTTTGTTTTTGTTTAACAGTTTCTTTATTTCATCATTAAGAATTAGTTTGGAATCCTTTTAATGCTAATATCCCCATTTTAGTTAACTTTATCCACTTTGATCTGATTAAACACAACAAATTATACAAATTACAAAATATAATAAATTAAAGTTTATATATTTAACTAAAATTAGTTTGTATTTAGTTTTAAGCTAACTATTCATCTAGTTGAAGGTATTGATTGAATTTAAATACTTATTTGGAGGCATGCCCCCTCTTTATGTTGTGATGCAGCTGTGATTTTTTTTCCCCCTATTTCATACATGTACTCTAACCTTCCAATCTGCTCAATTCCACTCCCACCTATGCCCTTTTCAATGCTCTACTGCACATTTGACCTCATCCTTTCAGAGAAATTCTGCATACACCATGCCTGTTGTGACATGCATAAATATTCAAATGCGCCATTGACCTGATCTCCATGGATACACTAGTGCTTCCAAGCATTAATCTATTTTGTAGGTTAGACTTGTTGAAAATGGCTGAACACTGCAGTCTGTGTATTATTTGCACATCATACTGCAGTCAGGCCCATTTATAGTTAAATCTTTGTGCACTTATCCTTTTTCCATCTTCGCTGATGATAGATCAGAGGTCTAAATAAAATGATTCGGAATTTATTAATTTCACTGCCCACAGCCCACGAAAGAGTGAAAGAAAAACTTGAGGTCTTTTTATCTGGCTGTGGAAATTACCTAGTAAACAAATCAGTAATAGAACAATGTTGGAACCACTTAGGGCTTGCACCATTTGTGAAAAACTAGATGGTTGGTGAACTTAACTAACAACTGGAAAAATGTTACAAATGTAACCAGTTTTCAACACGCACAGGGACAGAAAAGTAGTGGTGGAGGGAAAAACAGAGAAGGTTTATGGTCAGATTTGAGACAGGAGTGATTAAATGACAAAAAGGATGATATTACAAGACACGAGCTAGTTGCCCATCGAGACTGCACCGACTTTCCAAAAGAACATCTCACCCAGACTTGCCTGAGGGGCAATTTAGCACGGCCAGTGCACTTAACCTGCATATCTTTTGACTGGGAGGAAACTGGAGTAGCTGAGGGAAACCCACACAGACACAGGTGAAACATACAAACTCCACATGGTCACCCGAGTTTGGAATTGAACCCAGGTCCCTGGTACTGTGAGGTAGCAGTGCTAACCACTATGCTACCATGTTGCCCACATTCCACACAGACTTACCTATGTAAAGGGGCTGCTTTGTCCCAGATAGTGTCAAGCTGCTTGAGTGTTGTTGGAGCTGCCGTTGAGCTAAGTGGAGATATTCCATCATACTCTTGACTTGCGCTTTGCAGATAGCGATGTAGAAAGTCTTTGGTGAATCAGCAGTTGTGTTAATCACTGTATAATCTCCAGCCTCCAGGTAATAGTGTGTGTGGAACTACAAGAGCTATCTACAAAGCTCTTGTAGTCACAGTATTTATCTATGGTTGACCCAGTTCAGTTTCTGGTCAATAGCAACCTGTTGGATGTTGATGGTGAGGATTTAGTGATGATACTGTTTAAGGCAATTATAATCATTATTTATGTTTCGTAAGTCTTGACTCTTTTTCTCCATTCCTTTTACCTTTACAGGATTCTGTAGATAGAAGGACTGATTGGAGAGGAGAGTTGCTATTGGCTGTGCAGGCAGTTTTCAACCAGGAACAAAAGTCTTTCTTGGCTGAATTACGATCATGTATGCAGAACCAGGCTGTAGAAGAGAACTCCCTCCCTGCAATCCTTGAACGCATTCTTAAAGATCAGGTAAATTCTGACTTTAGTTAGACATCGCCATATATTTGTAGCAATAGAGTTCCTTTTGAAAGAATCTACATGGTGTCATAAATCTCACAATTTAACGTAGTTTTATGATCCCTGTAGAGATTGGTACTTAAAAATTAGGTTTGAATTCCCAGTAACTGACTTGGAAGAATTGCATGACAAGATTTCAAGTTGTAAGACTTTTACTATAACAAACTAGAATCAAGATAGACAAGACATTACTTAGTGGCTGCTAATACTTTAAACTATAGAACAGGTATTCCTTGTTAGTTTCTGAACCTGACAGATTTCCAAACATTTTGTTTATGCATTATGTCCCACTCTCAGCAGAACCATGGTCTTGCTTATTTTTAAAATCCAGAATCCCTCCCAGCATTTCAACAGCTCTCTTCTCCCTGTTAAACTGGGGGCAAGTTTGCTAGACTACTTTCAAGACCCTCTTCACTTAGGCAGTTCAGAGAAAGTTCTGCACTAGGTTGAGTCCTAGGGCAGGAGAATTTTCATATGAGAAGAGATAGAGCAGGTTGGGCTCTTGAAGTTTAGAAGAATGAGAAGTAATCTTTTTGAAACATACAAGATTCTGAGGAGCATTGCCGAGGTAGATGCTGACAGGATGTTTCTGCATTACAGCACTGTAAAGAGGCATAGCTTCAGAATAAAGGATCTACCTTTTAAGACAGTGCTGAGAAAGAATTACCTCTCAGGGGTTCATGAGTCCTTGGTACCCTCTGTGCCAGTGAGCTTTTGAGGTTGAGTCATTAAATAAATTCAAATCTGAAGCAGACAGATTATTTGAACAATAGAGGGAATCCAGAGATGTGGGGAATGGATGGGAAAGTGAGGTTGAGATCAGCCACGATCTCATTGAATGGTGGAGCAGACTTGAAGGGCTCTTTAGCATACTGCTCTTGTTTCTTATGCAAAACAAAAGAGGTAATTTTCCTTGAGCATTTACTGCTGTGTAGCCGCAGCTCAGCAGAAATCTCATTTCCAAATAGAAGCAAGGCTGTCACCGATCTTGCATTGCTGCAGCAGGGGAATGTCTAAGAAAATGTACCCTCTTGTATCTTCATCAAACTCAAACCTTATGCTAGTTGTAGAGATTCCCAGAATGGTAATGTATCATAAATTTTAGCCAGCAAATACTTTTGTCCTTTATTTCCATTTGAAATAGTTGTAAGTCAGTTTCAGAAATGAAGCAAGTTTTTGTTAGCCTAAGAAAGTTGAACTGGCCTGTCCTGTCACTTTGTTATTGTGATGTCACAGGAGTGGTGTTGCTTCACTGCAGCCAGCTCGTCATTGATGGTAAAGGAAATTGGGGCAAAGTAGGGAAAATGAGAAATGAGTACAATGAAAAATCACAAACAGGACATTGTGGAAGAATGGGTAGAACAGCAATGGAAAGGCTCAAAAGTGAAAATGTCATACAGTAATGATGCTCTTTGTCCCTATTACAAGGACTTAGATGATGCAGAGTCCAGTGAGGTGGGTAGCAGTTAGAAATTTATTTCCTCATTTTGTTCATTGTCTGACTGCAAGTGATAGGCCACCGTCCATATGGGAGGGAAAGCTCAGGTTCTGATTTTTCCAGTGTTGAGACTAATTACTTCACAACAGACACACATGGTTATTTCCAGTTCCATAACAATGCTGCCAGAAAAATCCTGAAACTCCTGCACTCTGGAAACTCAATTGGCTAAACAAAGGTCTGGCTAGACCATGAGGATGGCAGATTTCCTTCTCTAAAGGATGTTAGTGAACCAGATGGGTTTTTCTGGCAATTGACAATGGTTTCATGGTCATTAATAGATTCTTAATTCCAGATATTTTTTATTGAATTTAAGTTCCATCATCTGCTGTGGTGGGATTCACACCGGGGTCCCCAGAACATTAGCTGAGTTTCTGGATTAATAGTCTAGTGATAATAGCACTTGGCCATCACCTTCATTGTGCTTGCTGATTTGCATTTAAAACTTCTTAATCTCCTCTATCTACATCTCTTATTTCCTTCACATTTATGCTTCCACTCTTTCATCTTTCCCTTTTCACTTCATTTCATGTGCACAAACATTCTGTTACTCTACATTTGCCTTTTGTTGTGTAATTGATTTGTTGATAAGTCCAATTTGTGCCATCCTTCCCTATTTTGGTTTGTACTGCACTATACAAGGAGTTGTATTCTTTCTTGGGCATGGGAGGTGTTGCTTTAAACATTGCAGTATTTGTTGGAGGTGCTCTATAACACTAAAAATTCCTCCCTTGATTTCAGACAAAGGGTATCACAATTTGAGATCTGCCCTTATCTAGTCTTATTGAGGCAGGCAGCCTGCATATTTCATGCAACTTCCTCATTTGCCTGATTGTAGTGTTTAGCCCAGTGTTAAGTACACCGCAGGCTGGCTTGAATGTTCAAGAGCTCACGTGAATGCTCAATGTCAGTGAATGCATCTTAAAATGGTGTCTCCTACCCAACACGCTCCCAACCACTTGTGCTGTTCAATACACCTTGCTTGCATCACTAACCCATTGGGAGACCAGATAAAACCAGCAACTTGCACAACAATTCCGAAACTGTTCCTTTGCAACAGTATTTCCAAAAACTTTACAACATAAGAAAATAAGAAGTAAGAGCAGGAGTAGACTGAATGGCATGTCCAGTCTGCTCCACCATCCCATATAATCATGGCCCATCTTAAGCTTCAACTCTATTTCCCCACCAACTCCCTATTTCCCTTGATTGCTGTCTAACCTAGCCAGTATTCAACAACAGAATATCTACAGCCCTTTTGGGTAGTGCATTCCAAAGATTCCAACCATTCGAGTGAAGCAATTTCTGCCTGTCTCTGTCTGAAGTGATCGGCCATTTATCCTTTGAATCTGTCCTCATGTTTTTGATTCCCTGATCAATGGAAATGATCTCTCAGTGTCTATCATATCAGGCCCCTTCGGAGTCTCGTATGTTTTAGTGTGTTTGCCTCTCATTTTCTAAACTCCAGAGAATATGGGCACAATTTACTCAGCTTCTCAACATAGGACAACAGTCTCATTCCTAGTACCAATTTAGTGAACCTTCACTCTACTGCCTCCAAAGGAAGTATGTTCTTCCTAAGAAATGGAAATCAGAACACTTTACAATTGGAGCAAAACTTTATTTCTGTACTCCACTCCTCAATAAGATCAACTCTCATTCTTCTAAAGTCTGGTGAGTATAATAGGCTCAAACTGGTCAACCTTTTCTCATCCCCGAAATAAGCAAAGCGAATCTTCTCTGAACTGGCTCCAATTATCCATTTATTCCAATACTTTGTTTTCTGTCTGTTATTGAATTCTTTATCCAGGTTAACATATATCCCAACACCATGAGTTTTTATCTTGTGCAGTTGACCTTTTATGTGGCACCTTATCAAATGCCATTTAGAAATCCAAATGCACAACATCTATTGGTTCCCCTTTATCCACCTTGCTTGTTATGCCCTCAAAGAACTCTGACAACCTTGTCAATATATTTTCCCTTCAACAAAACCTGTTGATTCTGCCTGATTGTCTGATAATTTTGAGTGTCATGCTACTAATTCCTTAATCATGTGTTCCAGCATTTTCCCAATGGCAGATGTTAGGCTAACTAGCCTACATTTCCTGCTTTTTGTCTCTTTCCTTTCTTGGATATTAGTGTTACATTTGCAATTTTCCAATAGGCTGGGACTTTTCTGGTAATGTTAGAAGATTACAACCAATACATTCACTATCTCTGCGGCCACTTCCTTTAAGATCCTAGGATACGGGCCATCAGATCCAGCTGACTTGTTGAACATTATTCCCATTAGTTTGCCTAGTACTTTTTCTCCAGTGACTGTGATTGTTTTAAGTTTCTCCTCTTTTCCCTCTGCTTTTATATATTCTTTGAGTTTTTTTGTCTTCTATTGACAAGACAGCTGCAAAATACTTGTTCAAACTGTGGGGACCTAATGGCAAATGAGGAAATGAGTGTCTTTCACTGTAAGAGAGACCAATTCTCACTTGCATGTAGAAGCTTTTACAATCTTCCTTCATTTCTTCTGCTTTTATTTCACAATTTTTCCCAACTTCTGGACTACTCATGTTATCTCACTACGTGCACAGAGAATCTGCCTATTCCATGTCATCAGGTAATTTACTGAAGTATATTTGTGTCTTTAGGAGAAGCAACAGCAATCAGTGCTGGAGGACCTCTTATCAGTTGACAGAAACAGCTTATTGTCAGAGGTGCAGGACCTTCGTTCCCAGCTCCGCATTGCACATCTTCAACACCAGGAGAAGCTGCAGCAGCTGCAGGATACCCTCACCAGTGCAGAGGAGCAGGCTAAGAGGCAGGAGCGACCACTTCGGAGGCAAGGTATTTTAAAGGTGGCAGATGCTGGGCTTGACGTGTGGAGAAACAATGACTGACAGTTTATAGTAGCCAGTGATCCTTGAGTATATATGGAGTTCTGAATATTTGAGTTTGGTAGCTTCCCAGCATGGATAACAAAGGATCTGGTAAAGTGTTGATTCGTTTCATTTCTGTCTTCATTACCTTGAGTCTCTGGGAGATAGGATGGCAAACAATTTTTGCATCTTCCTATTTTCACTTTTTCATTGTTTCCAATAGCAAGATGAAGTAAACAGGACGTTTAAGTGTTGATATTCTCTATATCTGCTACTAATTTGTCATTCAACAAGTTAATGTCTCAGCAGTACATTTTAGAACATGTGGCATTGCCTAATTTAGTCTATTTATTGATCATATATTTCCAGGGAATTCAAATTCTTTGTATTCATAAAACCAGATCATCAGAATTCCCTAATGTCTCTAGTTTCTTTCATTTTTAATTTTCATGTTTTTGAGACTCAGCACCTCAGCAGTACTTAGTCACCAATCAACTTGCCCCTTTCCTGTCACGCCATATTTTGATTTCTGTTTTCGTACTCCAGCTGCATCACTCAGCCCTTCCTCCCAATCCTTCCTTCCACCCCCGATCCTTCCCATTTCTTCCAAATTCTGATTGTGTCCAGCCCCTAGGCCCCTCTGAACTTGTGCTGTGTCGGGTCCCGGGTCCCCTCCAAACTCTCACCTTGGCCAGTCCCTAGGCTGCTCCTAAGCCTTACTCCCTCTAACCATAGCTCTCTTCCCAACCCATGCTCTGTCTAGTCCAGATCTCTTTCCAGCCCTCACCGTATCCAGCCATAGCTCTCCTCTGAATCCTTCTGGGGAAGTATGAAGTTATTTTCTTTTGTAGGAAAAGTACTAAAGTAGGGTATTTTAAAAAGGAGGGAGACTGGAAAATGTTGGCATTCAGAAGATCTTTGGTATCCTTGTACACAAATCTCAAACATCCAGGTACAAGTAATTTGGAAGGAAATTATATATTAGGCTTGGTTACTAAGTGATTGGTGTATGCATGAAGTCTTATCACAGTTATATAGGGTCTTGGTGAGACCACACCTGGAGTAGTGTGTAGAATTTAGGTTTCTTAAGGAAGGATGCACTTGCCTAAGAAGGAGTGCAATGAAGGTTCATTAAACTGATTCCTAGAATGAAATGCTTATCCAGTGAGTTGTGAATCTTTGGAACCCTTGACCCCAAAGTGCTGTGGATACTCAATTCTTGAGTACATTCAAGACAGAGGTGGATATAGGATTTTGGGTGTGAAGGGAAGAAAGACATGAAAGAGGAAAAGTTTCGGCCATTAATGATGGAGCTGGCTCAAAGGGCCAAATCTGATCAGTGCTACTCTTAACTTAGTTATCCTTTTGCTTTTTATATAATTATAAAACATCTTTTGGTTTTCCTTGACATATGCTTTCCTGACCAACATGTGACTGCAACCCCATTTCAATGTTATTCAGTACCCTCTGACATTGCCCTGGAAGCCACTCAGTTGTAAATGGTTAAAGATATATCTCCACTTTCTCAGGACAACTAAAGATGGGCAATAAAGCCAGCCTCACTAATGACCATATCTCAATATTTTGGTATTCTCATGATTCAATTCTGCTCGTCATAAGTTATTTTGGTCACTTTCACTGGAAAATAGTCTTCACTCAAGTAAATAACTTTTGTGCATGTTGTATGGCTAATTGACTTCTCAAGGGATACACCCGGTACTGGAACAGTGAAATACTGGGCTATTATATAATTTGAAACAGCAAATTCTTGATTATGGTTTAGTGGGCTTGTTGCTGCAGTTTCAATGCACTTAGGCCACTGTTTCATGGCTACAGTTTCCATGAACTCTGGATTTGAATTTTTGTGTGTCAAAACAACGCCACTTCCCATAGTTGATACTTGCATTGGATGGAGGGAAACAAGAAGGCCAGATATGTGGACATGGATGGTAGAGATCTCTAGAAACCCAGATGTGGTACCGTGCATGTTATCGAGAGAGCTGAAAGAGTGAGTGCAAAGTTGATTTAAAAAGAAGTTATCTGTTGCAAATCTTGAAGTTGTGCACAAACTTCAGGTTGGAAAACATATTTTAACAGTTTGTTTTTCTGTTTGCTACAGTGGAGTTGCTGGAATACAAACTTCAGCAAGAACAGATCATAACAAACAATCTACAAAACACCCTAAGAGCAGAGCAAGAACGATCGGCCAAACTCCGCCAACAGTTACAAACTGAACAAATGTCATTGTCTGACCTGAAGTCAGATCTGTCTGAGGTCACAGATGAACTACAGGCTGCATTACAAACGCGACATGAACTGCAACAAAACCTGCAAAATCTCAGGTTTGTAGGCCAAGACACTGACTGACTATAGGAGTAAGGGAGTGAAAGGCAATGAACTGCTGAGGATTTTGGTATTAACTTGATGAAGAAGTCAGTAGTGTTGTGCAGTTAGCTCTAACCAACCCAAAAGTGAATTACTGGTCAATTTAATAATCAGGAGGAATCATACAAATAGCTCTTCTTAAATGGCTGACTGAGGGTCTTGGGTCAGTTTTCGTTTATATCCCCTGAGATCTGTGGAGATATCATAACAGTTATAGGGCTCATCCTGAGGAATTGTTGCCCTCAGAGGAACAAAAACTTCAGTTTCTCAGATCATCAATAAGTTTCCTTTGGTTGAGGGATATTTAGTTTCTACTTGTGCCAAGCTGATGGAGGCAGAGGGATGAGGGGAATGGAGAGAGGAGAAAGTGTTGATATTCTCGACCTCAAATCTGAAGAACCCCTTTGTTGCAAAGAAAACTAGTCGCAAAATGACCGATAATTCAAGCAGTGCTTTCTGACTGGTGGTTATGACTTTGGGAAATGTACTTTGGATTCATGAAACTTGGGTGCTGCTTGCATGTAGCCAGTGATGTCACATTATGGCCTTTGAGCAAATATGCAGAGCAAATTGTGAGTGTAATTTTTGTATGGATTTTGCTGCACTATTTTGTTTATCTTCTTGCATGCTTTTTTAACTGCCTGTACACATTCCTGCATATTGCTCAACTGTCTGATTTCACCCCACATGCTACCTGTGTTCCTCCCATTGAATGTCATTTTTATTGTCTTCCATTGTGTATATTTTTATTTTCACGACACTTTTGAGCATGATTTTATCACTTACGACCTCCCTTATCTCCTATTGTCCATTTTCATGAACTATTGTGATTGCTGCCTCTACATGGTTGCCCTGTACTCATTTTCTGCCAGTATACATCTCTCCCCTTCTCATGTGTCAACTGTTTTCTGTTTTAGGGGAGAATTGAATGCTAAAGAGAATGAGCTGTTAACTGCAGCAAAGGCATTTGAACAAGAACGGCAAAATGTACAACAGTTGCAAAGCTTGATGGAGAAAGAACAACTCCATTATAAAGAACAGAAAGAACAAGAACATCAGGCTTATCTGGTAAGTAGGAAGTACAACAGCAGGGTAGAGTTGGATCAGACCAGATCATCAAGGTCGTTAGTGCTAAAGGTGACAATGCATTCATTGTGGAAGTTTTTCAGATATATGGGATAAAACAAAAAGCTCTAAAGTTCTGTCTCTTGTATGACGATGGTACATTAGGATCAGGTTACCCAATGTTCAGACCACACGCCTAAGTTAAATTTTCTGGTCAACAATAACACTTGAATTTTTTTTTGTTCATGGGATGTGGGTGTTGCTGCCGTGGCCAGAATTTATTGCCCATCTCTAATTGCCTTGAGGAACTTAGTGGCTTGCTGGGTCATTTCTGAGGGCATTTAAGAGTCAGCCACATCGCTGTGGATCACATGTAGGCCAGACCAGGTAAGAATGGCAGATTTCCTTCCTTCCTGAAAGGGCATTAGTGAATCAGATGGGCTTTTACAACAATTGACAATGGTTTCCTGGTCAATTAGACTTTTAATTCCAGATTTTTATTGCATTCAAATTTAAACATCTGCTGGGATGGAATTTGAGCTCAGGTTCCCAGGACGTTACCCTGGGTCCCTGAATTACTAGTCCAGTGGCAATACCAGTACACCATTGCCTTCCCTGGGGAATTCAGTAATGCTCATGCTGTTGCATGTTGTGAAAAGATGGTTGGATACTCTGGTTAGGTGTGACTGTTGCCTGGCAATTTTATGATGTGAACGTTTCTTACTATTCACCAGTTCAAACCTGAAAGTTGCCAAGGTTTTGGTGCATCTGGGCATGGACTTCCTCTGTATCTGAGGAGATGGGAATAGAACTGATTGCTGTTGTTAGCAAGCATCCCAATGTTGAGCTTACAATGGAGGAAAGGTCATTGATAAAGCAGCTGAAGATAGATAGTTGGATCTTAGACACTGAATCCTGCACCTTCTCAGCCCACCCTGTTCACCTGAAGAGGAGACTGCTGTGCCAGAGTGAAGCAATTGAGCTACTCCAAGTGACGTCTAACACTGAGTTGACCAGCAAGGCTACAAAGGCTGCCAAAGGAAAGGATTGCTCAGTTTTGTCTTAGGGCATTATTTATCTTGCGTATTGTCCTGTGTTGTAACTTCACTAGCTTGAATCCTGCATCCTTAGATAGACTTGATGCTGCCCTCGACACTGAAACTCCTCATTGAACGTGACTTGATGATAATGCTCAAGTAAGGATCATACTGGACATATGTTTATAGATTGTGGTCAGGATCTTGCTGCGCGCTGTCCTTTTGAAACGATGGGACATACATACTACAGTATGATATATCGTGTCATGGTATTGCATCTGTTTTGTATGTTGAAACAAAAGAGTTGATAGCTGGTGTTATTCCTGCCGTAGGAATTATGTCCAAGGCCTGGAGGATTTCAAACATGCTATGCATATGTTCAAAACTGCCAAGTGAAATAAACTAGAGAACTACAAGCCAATCAGCCTAACGTCTTTAACAATCAATAATCTGGGACAAAATTGTTCGTCAGTTGAAAAAACATAAGATAGCAGCACGGATTTGGTAACTTAACAGAGTGTGTTGATGAGGGTATTACACTAGATGCCATATATGTGGAATTTTTAAAACTTATTCCACTTACTGGATTTGTTGGTAAAATTGAAGCCATATGTAAGGTTTCAGGGTTTCCAGGTATAAAACCCTTCTAATTAAAAACTCTTTTAAGATCTGACTTCTTAACTTCTAACACTAGTTCCTCTGTTGTGCTTAACTTTCAAGACACAAATAACTAGTATTTGTGACTCAAATACTTATTAAGCAAGATTTAATATATGATTAACATGAAACGGTGAACGCAATGATCTCAAACAATGAGACCCACTATAGGAAAGGGATACAGAATTTGGTGAATTGATGCGACGGCAATAATCTCTCTCTCAATGTCAGTAAAATGAAGGAGATAGTCATTGACTCCAGGAAGTGTAGTGGAAGACATGCAGTTGTTGTCAATGGGGATGAAGTGGAAATGGTCAAGAGCTTCAAGTTTCTTGGTGTTCAGATCACCGACAACCTGTCGTGGTCCCTCCATTCCGACGGTATAAATAAGAAAGCCCACCAACATTTCTACTTCTCAGGAGGCTAAGGAAATTCGGCATGTTCACTTTGACTCTCCAATTTTTATAGATGCACCATAGATAGTGTTCTTTCCAGCTGTATCAGATGTATATTTGTGTAGCTCCTGCTCTGACCAGAACCGTAAGAAACTATAAAGAGTTGTGAATGTAGTTCAATCCATCACTCGAACCAGCCTCCCACCCATTGACCCTGTCTACACTTCCCACTGCCTCGGAAAAGCAGTCAGCATAATCAAGAACCCCATGCACAACAGGCATTCTCTCTTCCACCTATTTTCATTAAGAAAAAGGACAAAAGCCTGAGGTCACAAATCAACCGATTAGAGCACCATTTCTCTGTGCCATCAGACTTTTGAATAGACCTCTTACATTAAGTTGATTTTCCTCTACGCCCCAGCCATGACTGTAACTCTATATTCTGTACCCTCTCCTTTTCTTCTCCCTATGTACACTTTGAATGGTATGTCTTGTATTGTGTGCAAGAAACAGTACTTTTCACTGTATCCCAATGTATGTCACAATAAATCAAATCAACAAGTTTCTCATCTGTCAAGATCCAAGGAGTTCTTGAGCGTTGCAGCACAGGCAATGTCTTTCTCTCCTTTTTTTGAAGTGATGTTAAAGAGTCATACCGCAGAAGCCACGGTGACACTGTGCCAGCAAGAATTACGATTTTCCAACTTTTATCCCTAGTCGCATTATTCCACCTCCTTTATTTGGAAACAATCCAAATTTGCCTCTTCCATTAGCTTAAGATGCAAGTCATCTTGTATTCCATCTTTTGCAACCTCTGCTTCATGTGGCATAAACTGAGACATAGCTCTATCTCTTATTTCCTTAGGCCCCTCAGAGTTCCATTGCAAACAAATTATACAGTTCCTTTAGTTACAGAGCAGTCACAAAATCACATCCTTTTTTCAATAATGCTTTGTATAATGATATTAGAGAATAAAGGTTTCTTCTGAATACAGATGTCCTGTCCTACAAATATAGTTAATTAAATCGATACGTGATAAAGTGTCAGCCTAAGGACCAACTACATTTAGCCATTCATTCAAACAGAATTGCTGAATGCAGCCACTGCAACTTGTATTGTAAAAAATAAAATGTCTGTTCCTCACAAGCAACTGCCTTCCTCAAAAGAATCCCAACTCGCAGAAATTTAACCTGAACCACTGAAAAAGTCATCAAAGAATAAAATCCATAGGCATTACAGATCCCCAAAATTTGTAGAATTTAGCAAAATCTTACACATGGGTTAAAAGGGGCAGTGAGAATGTGAAATTGGCTCATAGAAAGCGACTGGAATTGGAAAACAGAAAAGTGGTCAGCAGTTAGTTTTCAGGTATTTACTGGTGTCCTCTAAGGGCTTAGTATGAGGACATTGCTCATTGCAATGGCCTAGATTTGGTATTCAGGGCATGATTTCATAATTTGCCGATGACGTTAAACTTGAAAATGTATTAACAATAGGGACCAAACTTCAGGCAGACATAGAGTGGTAAAATGGGCAGGCTCATGGCAGATCATACTTAATGCAGAGAAGTATGAAGTGATTTTGAAAGGAAGAAAAAGGAAAAACAATATAAGTTGGGTATTAGAATTTTGAAGAGGATGCAAGCATCTTAAATGCACCGATAAAGATCTGGGGTGGGATAGATAACGTACCAAAATTGTTGAATATTGCAGAGGAAATTAAACAGCTGTTTAAAAAGGTTTGTTGGATCCCTGATTTTGCATTTAAAAAATTCAAGGAAGTTATACAAACATTAAAAAAAAATCACTGGGTCAGTTTCCAACTGGAGTATTGACCTTTATTCTGTGCACCATACTTTAGGAAGGATGTGAAGATCTTGGATAGGATGTATAAGAAAGTTACTAGAATGGTACCAGTAATGGGGGACAACATAGAGGAACAAGAGAAGTTGGAGCTATCCTTCATAGACCAGGGAAGATTAAAAGGAGATTTAATAAAAATGTTCAGAATTGTGAAAGGTTTTGATAGAGAGGGAGAAGCTCCTTCCACTCACAAAAAGAGCATTTACTCATAGACATCAATATACAGTAATCTTTTTACCATTAAATTATTGTGAGTTGGCATGCACAGCTGAAAGGTTAGTGGAATTAGATGCAACCATAATTTTATCAAGGGAATTGGAAAAATACTTGTAGTTGAGAGTTGCAGACCTGTGAAAAAGAACAAGTGTGTGGGATTAATTGGATCACCCTTTGAAAGGACAGCAGATGCTCAATGTGCTGACTGACCTCCGTCTGTGATCTCTGTATGAGATCATACAAGTGAACAACTTGTATGAAGTCATGTCATTGCGAAAACTAATTTCCTTGGACACTAGCTTTGTGGAGTCAATCATCAATTATGCACTGAGAACAAAAATTACAAGAAACTTCATCGCCAGTTTTTCATTATGGCAGATAGGTTTTTAATAAGCATAAACATTTGATTTGACATATTGCACCTCATTTTTTGGTGGCAAATACTTAAAACAGTACAAAAGAAAAGGAAATCTGAGGACTTTGAACAAATGCATTATGAAAGGATATGTGTACTTTTTACTAGATGGCAAGGAATGAAAAGTTGGAGTTCTGTACTGGTAGTGTATGGGATCTGTTGTGATGGGATAACTTTGTACAACAAAGTTTGAAGGACTTCATAACTTCCTCTATTAGTGTTGAAATTCTGTCTTTCTTCATCTCAGAAGCTGCAGAAGATTCTGGAAGAGAAGCATGCACAAAATCATCAGTTGTCTGCTGCCTTAGAGGAAGAGCAGATAACAAACAGCAGCAGCCGCAAAGAAATTGAAGCCAAGTTAATGACTGCGGAATCATTGCTGTCACAGGAGTGCAAGAAACTGGCAGAGACTCAGGATCTACTGCAAGTTGAGAAAAGTCGCTTATCAGAGTTGAGTGATTCCTTGGATCGTGAGCGTACTCGGTCCGAACAACTGTATCAACGTCTGAATTCCCGGCATGACGAAACTGCTACTCAGGAGCGTGCCTTCATAAAAGAATTGCAGAATCAACTCGAGGAAGAACGGAAGAGGACCATCGAACTTGCAACTCTGATTGAGAAAACACAACAACAAGCTATTACAACAAAACGCAACTTTGAAGATGAGGTCCAACTGTCCCGGCAGGAAACTCAAAAAGAACGGGAAGTCAGCTCCAAACTCCGATCTATGCTTGAATCCATCCAGGCTCAGGTACAGGAGCTCAACCGCCTGCTGGAGTCTGAAAGGCAGCATAGCCTTCGCCTGCAGACTGAGCGAGAGAGACTTCAAGCTAATATTCTGGCAGCCAAAGAAAAGGAGCGAAATAAGGATGATCAGAGAGATCGAGAGAGGAGACAGGAGAGACGAGAGTTAGCTGACCAAGAACAAGAACATGAAATGATGAAAGACAGATTGGTAAGCAACAAATCAGCTTAATTAAATTTATATTAAAATTTAAAGTTAAACTGTTGAATATATTTTTGATTTCCATTATAATGGTTTTTTTAAACATTCATTGCACAGCAGCTTAAACTTATATACCTTTTAACTTAATAACACATCTCAAGATTAGAGAGAGGCATATGTGACACACTCATTCAAGAATGATGTAAGGCCAATCCTAGTAGCTACAAGCTGACCAGTTTAAAATCCAGTAAAAAGTCTGACAACACCAGGTTTTAGTCCAACCGATTTATTTGATAATACTCACAAGCTTTCGAGGTTTCGGGGCGCTGCTCCTTCATCAGGTGAGTTTTGTTCATAAACAGGGCATATAAAGACACACAGACTCAATTTTCAAGATAATGGTTAGAATGCGAGTCTTTACAGGTAATCAAGTCTTAAAGACAATGTAAGTGGAGAGGGTTAAGCACAGGTTGAAGAGATGTGTATTGTCTCTAACCAGGAGAGTTAGTGAGATTTTGCAAACCCAGGCAATCATGGGGGTTACAGATAGTGTGACATGAACCCAAGATCCCAGTTGAGGCCGTCCTCATATGTGCGGAACTTTGCTATCAGTCTCTGCTCAGCGCTTCTGTGTGTCATGAAGGCCATCTTGGAGAATGCTTACCCGAAGATCAGAGGCTGAATGCCCATGACTGCTGAAGTGTTCCCCAACAGGAAGAGAACACTCCTGCCTGATGATTATCGAGTTGTATTCATTCATCCGTTGTCATAGCATCTGCATAGTCTCCCCAATGTACCATGCCTCGGGACACCCTTTCCTGCAGTGTATCAGGTAGACAAGGTTAGCCGAATTGCAAGAGTATTTACCGTGTATCTGGTGGAAGTTATTCTCTCATGAGATGATGGCATCCGTGTCGATGATCCGGCATGTCTTGCAGAGGTTTCTGTTGCAGGGTTGTGTGGTATCAAGGTCACTGTTCTCATGAAGACTGGGTATTTTGCTGTGGATAATGATCTGTTTGAGGTTGTGTGGTTGTTTGAAGGCAAGAAGTGAGGGTGTGGGGATGGCCTTGGTGAGATGCTCGTCTTCATCAGTGACATGTTGAAGGCTCCAGAGAAGATGTCGTAGCTCCTCCGCTCTGGGGAAGTACTGGACGACAAAGGGTACTCTGTCCACCATGTTCTGTGTTTGTCTTCTGAGGAGGTTGGTGCGGTTTTTCGCTGTGGCACATTGGAACTGTCAATCGATAAGTCAAGTGCCATATCCTGTTCTGCTCAGGGCATCTTTCAGGGTCTGGCGGTGTCCGTTGCGATCCTGTACATATGGAGGGCTTGTCCGTAGGGGATGGCTTCTTTAAAGTATTTAGGGTGGAAGTGGAGAATCATGACATTATCCGTGGGTGCAGTAGTGTGAAGTGCTGAGGTGACCATCCTTGATGGAGATGCGTGTGTCCAAGAATGTAACCAGTTCCGGAGTGTAGTCCATAGTGAGTCTGATGGTGGGATGGAACTTGTTGATGTCATTGTATAGTTGTTTCAATGATTGTTTGCCATGAGTCCAAAAGAAGAAAATGTCATTGATGTATCTAATGTATAGCATTGATTGAAGGTCCTGTGCGGTGAAGAGGTCTTGTTCGAACCTGTGCATGAAGATGCTGGCATATTGAGGTGCGAATTTAGTCCCCATGGCTGTTCCATGTGTCTGGATGAAGAACTGGTTGTTGAAGGTGAAGATATTATGGCCCAGGATGAAACGGTTGAGTTGTAAAATTGCATTTGGAGATTGGCAGTTGGCGTTGAGTACTGAGGCAGTTGCAGCAACGCCACCGTCATGGGGGATGCTGGTGTAGAGTGTTGAGACAGCCATTGTGACGAGGCGTGCTTCTGGTTCAACTGCTCCATGTGTGCTGATTTTCTTTAGGAAGTCGGTACTGTTGTGACAAAAGCTGGGGGTTCTTTATACAATGGGTTTCAGGATACCCTTGATGTAGCCAGAGAGGTTTTCGCACAGGATCACGTTGCCTGATACGATGGGACGGCTGGGTGTGTTGGTCTTGTGTATCTTTGGGAGGCAGTAGAGATCTCCAACGCGGGGAGTACTTGGGATGAGAGCACAGAGGGTGCTCTGAAAGTCAAGACCTTTGATCTGGATCAGACTGTTGAGTTGACAATCGGCTGAAGGTCCTCTGCAGTGAAGAGGTCTAGTTCGAACCTGTGCAACAACTGCCAATCTCCAGACGCAATTTTACAACTCATCTGCTTCATCCTGGACTACAACATCTTCACCTTCAACAACCAGTTCTTCATCCAGACACACGGATCAGCCATGGGGACCAACTTCGCACCTCAATATGCCAACACCTTCATGCACAGGTTCGAACAAGACCTCTTCACCGCACAGGACCTTCAACCGATGCTATACACTAGATACATTGATGACATTTTCTTCCTTTGGACTCATGGTGAACAATCACTGAAACAACTATATGATGACATCAACAAGTTCCATCCCCCATCAGACTCACCACGGACTACTCTCTGGAATTGGTTGCACTCTTGGACACACGCATTCCATCAGGGACGGTCACCTCAGCACTTCACTGTATCGCAAGCCCATGGATAACCTCACAATACCCCACTTCTCCAGCTTCCAAGCTAAACGCGTTAAAGAAGCCATCCCCTATGGACAAGCCCTCCATATACACATGATCTGCTCAGATGAGGAGGATTACAACAGACACCTCCAGGCGCTGAAAGATGCCCTGATCAGGATATGGTGCTCGACTCAGTGATCAACAGTTCCGAAGTGCAAGACCGAAAAATTGCACCAACCTCATCTGAAGACAAACTCGAAACATGGTGGACAGAATACCCTTCGTCGTCCAATACTTCCCCAGAGGGAAGAAGCTACGACATCTTCTCTGGAGCCTTCAACATGTCATTGATGAAGACAAATGTCTCGCCAAGGCCATCCCCCCAACCCCACTTCTTGCCTTCAAACAACCGCACAGCCTAACAGACCATTGCTCGCAGCAAACTTACCCAGCCTTCAGGAAAACAGTGACCATGACACTACATAACTTTGCCACAGCAACCTCTGCATAATGTGCTGGATCATTGACACAGGTGCTATCATCACATGTGAGAACACCATCCACCAGGTACACGGTACCTAATCATGCAACCCCTCTATTTGATATGCTGCAGGAAAGGATGTCCGAAGGCATGATACATTGGGGAGACCATGCAGACGCTACGACAACAGATGAATGAACATTGCTCAACAATCACCAGGCAGGAGTGTTCTCTTCTGTTGGGGAACACTTCGGTCATGGGCACTCGACCTCTGATCTTCGAGTAAGCGTTCTCCAAGGCGGCCTTCATGACACGCGACAACGCAGAATTGCTGAGCAGAGACTGATAGCCAAGCTCCGCATACATGAGGACGGCCTCAACCGGGATCTTGGGTTCATGTCACACTATCTGTAACCCCCACGATTTGCCTGGGCTTGCAAAATCTCACTGACTGTCCTGGCTGGAGACAACACACATCTTTTTAACCTGTGCTTAATGCTCTCTCCACTCACATTGTCTGTACCTTTAAGATTTGGTTACCTGTAAAGATGCTCATTCCAACCATTATCTTGTAAATTGAGTTTGTGTCTTTATATGCCCTGTTTGTGAACACAACTCCCACTCACCTGATGAAGGAGCCGCACTCCGAAAGCTTGTAGCTTGTGCTACGAAATAAACCTGTTGGACTTTAGCCTGGTGTTGTGAGACTTCTTACTGTGCTTACCCCAATCCAACACAAGGATATATGTGGATCATGTTTGACTAATCTAAATGAAGTTTTTGATGAATTAACTGAGAAGGTTGAAGAGAAAACAAAGGATGGTGTCTTTATGGATTTTAAGAAATCCTTTGACAAAGTATCCGTTGAAAAAAGGCTGATTAACAAAATTGAGGCTCATGGAACAGCAGTGTTAGTGTCAGCTTGGATAGTAAATTGGTCGTGTATCGTGGTAAATGGTTGCTTTCAGAATAGAGGATTTGATGTTCCCCAGGGTTCAGTACTTAGGCAGTGTTTTTTAAATACATGTAAATTATTTGGATATTGAAATATAAATTTAAATTTGCCGATCATAACAAACTTGGACATGTGGCAAACAGGATTATACGAATTGCCTGCAACAGGACATTGTAGGCCAGTAGAATAGGTAGACTAGTGGCAGATGGAATTTAATACAGGGAAATGAGAGTTAATGCCTCTCTCTGTCCTTTCTGTCCTTAAGGGTATCACAAATGCAATATAGACTTAAGTGGCATAGTCCTAAACAATCTCCAGGATAGGCACCAGCTGTTCATGTGCACAGGTCTTTGAAGATGACAGGACAAAGTGAGTGAGTGGTTTGAAAAACATGGGATCTTGACCTTGTATTGAGTATAAAAGCAGGGAAATTATGCTGAACCTATATAAAGCTGCTTATGGTTAATGAAATAATAGTGCATTTAATGTCAGTTTTCCAAAATTTGCTAGATTTGAGGAAGGTTGCATCAGACTGGAAAGTAGAAAATGTAACCGCTCTCGAAGGGAGGGAGACATTAAACAGGAAATTATAGGCTAATTAGTCTGTTGTGTTGAAGGTGTTAGAATTGATCATAAAGGAGTTTGTAGCTGGACGCTTGGATAAACTCAAGGTAATCAGGGAGAGTCAGTGTAGTTTTGCGAAAGGGAAATTATGTTTAATTTATTAAAGTTCTTTGAAGGAGTAACATATGCTGTAATGAAGAATGCTGTAGACGTACTTTGATTTCCAGAAGGTATTTGATAAGATGCCAGTTTAAGGGTATTGTGGAAACTAAGAGCTCTAAGATATTCACCTGAATTTGAAGCTGTCAGAAAACAGAGTATACATATATAGATTGTTGTCTGATTGGCAGGATGTGACTTGTGGAGCCCTGCAAGGGTTTGTGCTGGGGCCTCCGTGTTTTACAATTTATGTCAGTGACTTAGATGTGGGAGCAAAAGCATGTTAGCTAACTTTGCAGCCGGGACAAAGTTAGGTGGGAAAGTATGTTGTGAAGAAGACATGAGGTTGCAGGCAGATACAGATAAATTGAATGAGTGGACAGAAATCTGGCACTAGGGGTATAGTGTGGGAAAATAAGTAGTTCACTCTGGCAGGAAGAATAAAATTACATAGTATTACTTAAATAGAGAAGGACTGCAGAATTCCAAGGTGCAGATGAATCTAGGTGACCTTGTACACGAGTTGCAAAAGGTTAGTATGTACAGCATGTAATCAAGAAGGCTGATGGAATGCTATCCTTTATTACAAGAGGAATTGTATGTAAAAGTATGAGCTTCAGTTATACAGGGCATTGGTGAGACCACATCTTGAACACAGTGTATAGTTTTGATCTCCTTTAAGGAAGAATGTAAATGTGTTGGAGACGCTTCAGAGAAGGTTTACCATATTGATACCTGGGATGAGTGGGTTGGCTTACTAGATTGTTTAGGCTGGGGTTGTTTCCACCGGATTTGAACTACATAAGGTCCTGAATGACCTTGACAAGATAGATATGGAAAGGATGATTCCTCATGTGGGTGAATCCTGAACTAGGGGGCAGGCACTGTTTTAAAATTAGGGTTCATCCTTATAGGACAGAGGTGAGGAGAGATTTTTACTGAAGTTTTGCCTTTGAAACATTCTGCCCCAGAAGGCAGTGGAAGCAGGGTCACTGAATATTTTTAAGGCAGAGGAGATAGATTCTTGGTAGGCAAGGGGATTAAGTTTATCTAGGGTATGGGAATGTAAAACTCAACACACAAAAATATCAGCCACGATATTGTTGAATGTCAGAGCAGGCTTGAGAGGCCAGATGGTCTAATTCCTCTATTTCATATGTTCATATGAATCTTGGATTAGGCTGCAGCTTGATATTGCAAACAGTTGTAAGACTTTGGGCAAGGGATGAAGGGGTGAAGTGTGGGAAAACTTTTTTAAGCAGCAAGTTAATGGTCTGGAACTCAGTCTAGAACAGTGTTGGAAATGAAAGCAAAGATGATTTCAAAAGGATATAGAATAGGCACTTGCGGAAATAAAGTTGCAGAGTTGTGGGAGTAGAATGGGGAATAGGACTGATTGGATTACTGTACAGAGAGCTAGCACAGTCACAGTGAGCCAAATGGTCTCCTGTTTCTCATGATGCTTAAGAGTCATGGTTAAAGCTGTTGTACTTCTTTCACTCTTACCCAACTCCTAAACAGCATGAGTTAGAATTGCAGCATCAACGAGATCAACAGCGGATAAGAGAACTTCAAAAGATGCTTGCAGACCTAGAGGAGCAGGAACGTAAACTTCTGTCCCGCAAGAGACAGCGAGGAGAACCTGAAAATATCCTAGCAAAATGCAACCAGAGTGGTACCACCCGTGGTATGGAAGGAAATACAATAAATATTCAACAACACCAAGAGAGCACTCGGCAACAATTCCTGCAATTGATTGTTCGACTTAAAGAATTGCTTTGCCGATCTGAACACAGGTATGTGTTTATGCATGAAGGTGATAGTTCCTGTGTGAGAATCATTGAACTAAACCAGTTTGGGTACATTGGAAACCCATAGTAAGCTTTGCTTTTTATATAAATTTATTGCTTGTAAATACAGCAGTTTGGATTTTTCCTTCTGGTCCAATTCATGACTTTTCCCTGGTTGGATCCAATTTGGCAATCCTGAACATGAACTACTGAGGGAGAACTTGGGGGGAAAAAAAATACACTCACTGCATTTAGTCGTGTGATACAAGGCTGTGCTGCATTCCAAACATCATGTGCATTCTAGCTACTTCAAAACTGAAAGAATTTCTGTACCAAATAAGTGTGGGTTATTTGTTGTGTGCTATTTTAATAAATACAAGTTAGAATGGGAAAATAATTCAGTTTGCTTACTGCACCATTGCTGCTATGCTCAGCAGCAACCTATTGTGTTAAATTTTACAATGCTGAAATGTGAAGTGAATTAGTTGTCCAGCTAAATTAGCAATGTTTCTTTACCAGAAAATCATTATGTTTGATCTGCAAAACTAGTCCAAAACTAGTCCCATTTCCATGTCCTTCTTTCCCCATTCTTGTATCTTCCTCTGGTTCACATATTTCCTCATTAACAGAAGCGATGGTCATGAGGGCAGCACGGTGGCACAGTATTTAGCACTCTTGCTTCACAGCACCAGGGACCCAGGTCAGATCCCTGGGGTCACTATCTGTGTGAAGTTTGCACATTCTGCCAGTGTCTGCATGGGTTTCCCCGGGTGCTTCAGTTTCCCCTCCATAGCCTTGAAGATGTGTTGGCTAGATGCGTTGGCCATGCTAAATTCTCCTTAGTGTACCCGAGCAAGCGCCGGAGTGTGGCTATTAGGGGATTTTCACAGTGGCTTCGTTACAGTAAGCCTACTTGTGATGCTAATAAATAAACTTTTAAAAAAACTACATTAAAGAGCCCCTTTTTCCAATATTTTGCTGCATAAAATACATTTCTCTTCCGTTTCATGTCACTATCAGTAATGGTTTTAAATTGTTACCAATTCCTTAAGCAGAGTAAATAGTTTTTGTCATTAATTCTATTCAAATACTTCACAATTAAACAAAACTCTCTTAAATGCTTTTTGTACTTCCATTGCAAATGAGAAAAGTGTCATAATATCTCCATTCCTATCTCACAACTATCGTTTCCTATCCGCGGTATCGTCCTTATGATTCGCCTTAAAGCAGCATGTGTTTTATAACTGAGTACTCAGTACTGCATCCTGTGTGCTAACTATGGTCTAACCAGTGTTTTGTGTGAATTCTCATTATTTCAAATGTTTGTATAATTTATAAAACCCGAAGTAGTGTTGGAAAAAAGACCACTTCAGAGCTCCCAGCTCTCCCAGAGGACCCAGGTTCTCTGCGTTGTCTTTACCCCGCTTCTGTCTAAGTTGAAAATGTAGTTACTGTGGGCATTATCATCTTCTAGCACCAGGTCTTTGAGGAATTGAGAAAGTGAGGGGGCATGGGATCCAAGGGGACGTTGCTTTGTGGATCCAGAACTGGCTTGCCCACAGAAGGCAGAGAGTGGTTGCAGATGTGTCTTTTTCTGCATGGAGGTCGGTCACCAGTGGAGTGCCCCAGAGATCTGTTCGGGGACTCTTGTTGTTTGTGATTTTTATAAATGACCTGGATGAGGAAGTGGAGGAATGGATTGGAAGTTTGCCAATGACACGAAGGTTGGAGGTGTTGTGGATGGTTTGGAGGGATTTCAGAAGTTGCAATGTGACATAGGATGCAAGACTGGGCGGAGAAGTGGCAGATGGACTTCAACCCGTATAAGTATGTGGTGGTTCGTTTTGGCAGGTCAAATGGGATGAAGGAATATAATACTAAGGGTATGATTCTTTACAGTGTGGAAGATCAGAAGGATCTTGGGGTCCGGGTTCATGGGACTCTGAAATCGGCTTCGCAGGTAGAGGATGTGGTTAAGAAGGCGTATGGTGTACTGGCCTTCATCAATCGAGGAATTGAGTTTAGGATAATGCTGCAGCTGTATAAGACCCTGGTCAGATCCCAGTTGGAGTACTGTGCTCAGTTCTGGTCGCCTCATTACAGGAAGGATGTGGAAGCCATTGAAAGGGTGCAGAGGAGATTTACAAGGATACTGCCTGGATTGGGTGGCATGCCTTATGAGGATAGGTTGAGAGAGCTCGGTCTTTTCTCCCTGGAGAGACGAAGGATGAGAAGTGACCTGATAGAGGTGTGTAAGATGTTGAGAGGTATTGATCGGGTGGATTCTCTGAGGCTTTTTCCCAGGGCTGAAATGGCTGCCACAAGAGGACACAGGTTTAGGGTGCTGGGGAGTAGGTACAGAGGAGATGTCGGGTAAGTTTTTCACTGAGGGTGGTGGGTGCATAGAATCGGCTGCCAGCAGTGGTGGTGGAGGCAGATTCAGTAGGGTCTTTTAAGAGACTCCTGGATGAGTACATGGGACTTAGCGGGATTGAGGGTTATAGGTAAACCTAGTAGGTAGAGATATGTTCGGTGCAACTTGTGGGCCGAAGGGCCTGTTTGTGCTGTAGTTTTTCTATGTTCTATGAATCAAATTCCACTTTACCTGTTTCGCACAAGCATGAATTAAAGAAATGAAAGTTGCTGCCCAACAGCAGTTCAAATGCTGAGGTCCTATTCAGTCAAAAATTCCAGATAATTCTCACTCCACTGGTGTTTCTGTCCAGTGCTGGACCATATTCATCCCTTCATAAAAGGCATTAGAATAGATGGTGGTCATTCATCTCATTACTATTTTTAGGATCTTGCAGTATGCCTGTATGCAAATGAGCTTATAATAGTCAATTTGCCTCAAAACTAATGGTGACGATGTTCAAAGGGAAATAAATTGGCTTTTCAGGCAATTTTTTTAGCATACCTTCACACCCACACGTTTTTACTTTCGGGGGCACGGTGGGGGAAAGTGACAAAGATTCTGGAGTTGATTACCAGCTTGTTGAACATTCTTTCTCTGACCAACGAATCCTGGCATTGGACTCAAACTTGAAACTGGAGCTTAGGATCCAATGGTAGGGACACTGCCACTCTGCCACATAGGTAACTGAGAGAGGCTAATTTATGTGGGTCACTGGCTGCATTTAAATGCAATTTATTTTTCCTTCCCAATCACTTTCTTTACTTTTAACCCAACTTTCCCCTTTCTTCCCAACTTTCCCCTTTCTTCCCAACTTTCCCCTTTCTTCCCAACTTTCCCCTTTCTTCCCAACTTTCCCCTTTCTTCCCAACTTTCCCCTTTCTTCCCAACATTCCCCTTTCTTCCCAACATTCCCCTTTCCTTCCATCATTCCTCCTCTGGTTGTGCTGAACAATAGATAATTTACAATACTAAACAGAGATCTTTTTAGAGATGATCTGCTCTGTAGGGTGGAGGACAATAGCAAAGCACTTCGAGTAACATCTATATGCCGCTCACTTTTTCAAATCAAATGTGAAATGACGCTTTCAGCAAAAATGCCATCACATAAACAATGTTCATCTATTCCTCTTCCCAGGGGGCAGGAAGGTCACATAAAAACTGAAGATGTAAAAGACCTGTTACAGTTCCTGATCGAGTCAAACTATGATTCACAGCTGTTACTTTCTAGCACACAGGTAAGTGAGGTTAAAAACATGCAGAATTGAACAACTGTTGAAATGGGTGGATATGAGATGCCTGAAAAAATGTCTGATTTCTTCCCTATTTCTCAATGCAAACCAGAATTGCAAATCGCCAGCAAAGTGTTCACTTTGAACACAGTAAGTCTTCAAATGAAGCAAAGTAAACATCCCCAAGTCACTATTTTCTATTTGTGCTAGTAGATTATCTCATATTCCTCATTTGCCATTCATTCATTGTCATTGGAACAAAATCCTGGCACTCCTTAATTCTTAAGTCAAACTATTTTGACAAATTTATCTCCATGGCTGCCCTTGATAAACCCATTTATTTCCAAACGTCCCCTAACTTGGGGGAGAGGATAATGAAATTGCTCGTATTCCAGTGATCCAAGCTAATGCTGGTGAAATTTAAACGCAACTAATAAATGCTGGAATATGAAGCTAGTCTCTGAATGCTGATCGTGAAACTATCATCAATTGTTGCAGAAAACAATCTGGTTGGTTGATGTCCTTTTAGGGAAGGAAATTTGCCATCCATAGTTGGTCTTTTCTACTTGTGACTCCAGATCCACTGCAAAGTGGGTTGACTCTGAACTTCCCTCTGAAATGGCTTAATATTTCATTCAGTTCAAGGGCAGTTAGGGATGGGCATCAAATGCTGACCTTGCCAGTGATGCTCACATCCCATGAAAGAAATTTAAAAAGAAATCTGGGCTTATGGATCCTGAGAGATAATGGTTTTTGAAGTTAGTGCTGTCAGTTTTATGTATGTGGACTTTCAAAAACAGTTCAGTGATAGACATGTTAGCAAAATGTAAGGTGATAATTAAACAGTGCAATATGGTTGGAAAATTGGCAATTGGATAGAAGCAGGGATTGAGATTTGAAAGAGTTAGCACAAACATGAAACCCTGAACAGTCTCCTATGCTTTGAACATTTTGCAAGGCATGGTGAAAGATTGTTACTTTACACATGCGGGAGCTGTATATTGATGCTCCTTCCCTTGAGATTGATTGGAGCATTGCTGTCTTTGATACATGTTTGATATGCTACGACGACAAACGAATGAACACCACTCGACAATCACCAGGCAGGAGTGTTCCCTTCCTGTTGTGGAACACTTCAGCAGTCATGGGCATTTAGCCTCTGATCTTCAGGTAAGTGTTCTCCAAGGCAGCCTTAACGCCACATGATAACGCAGAATCGCTGAGCAGAAACTGATAGCCAAGTTCCACACGCATGAGGACGGCCTCAATTGGATCTTGGGCTCATGTCACACTGTCTGTTACCCCCACAGCTTGCAAAATCTCACTAACTGTCCTGGCTGGAGACAGTACACACCTCTTTAATCTGGGCTTGGCCCTCTCTCCACTCACGTTGTCTGTACCTTTTAAGATTTGATTACCTGTAAAAACTCACATTCCAGCCATTATCTTGTAAATTGTGTCTTTATATGCCCTGTTTATGAACACAAGTCCTCGCTCACCTGATGAAGGAGCAGCGCTCCGAAAGCCAATGCTGCCAAATAAACCAGTTGGACTTTAACCTGGTGTTGTGAGACTTTTTATTGTGCTTACCCCAGTCCAATGCCAGCATCTCCACATTATGTTTATTTAATACATGGGACTCCTCCCTTCCCCCGACCACTTGTCACATCTGCCTTTGACGTTGATTTATGATCTATTCTAGGAGAAACCAATTCACCACTCCGATTTAGTTCTGAATTTTGAAAGAGCAAATTGGATGAAGGAAAGAAACCAGTTACAGAATTCCTTAAAAGATGCTGAATCGGAATTGGCTAGAGTGATGGCTGAGATTGAGAATCGACCTTTGAGGCACGACCTTGTTGATCCCTCCAGTCTGAAGGTGAGCATCCAGGAGATTTGACTTTACACCTCTGTAGCACTTCCAATTTCAGAAATACCCTAAGATAATATCAATGTAGAAATATATTCACATGTTACAGTTCCAACATGTTCAGGGGCATTTGAGTTATCAACTCTTTTTGGTTAAAAAGTCCCTATCTTCCTGTTGCTGGTCCCGAGGTTATTAAATCATACTGTGGGGAAACTTTGTTCTCAGTAAGTGAAACTCAGCATACATTTGGCATAACCACATGTTTTCTGTCATGAATGACAATTATCTTATGTACTGCTTATCTCAATTCTCTCTCTGTTGTTAGCTGCATTTACTGTCTCAATTAGTCCTCACTGAGAACAGCACGGAGTTAGTAATCTGGTCCCTGAGCTGCTCTGTTGAAAAATTCTTCTGGAATACTTTCTAATTTCAACGCAGCTAAAGTTTTGTTAGTCTTTGTGATTTAAACTTTATATGATGCAGTTAGCCAGTACTTTGTTCAATATGCACAAAATCAAAATTTGCCCCTTGTCATGCAGATGCAGAGGCTTTATGGCAAGTACCTCCGAGCTGAAAGCTTCCGGAAGGCTTTGGTGTACCAGAAGAAATACCTGTTACTACTTTTAGGGGGATTCCAGGAATGTGAGCAGGCAACTCTGTGTCTAATAGCACGTATGGGAGTGTACCCTTCTCCCACAGACCTCCACATGCCTATCCGGCGTCCATTAACAAAATTCCGCTCTGCAATTAGAGTGGTTATTGCAATATCCAGGTGAGTTGTTATGAATTGATGATTAAACTATTTTAATTTTGACAAAGGCATTTACTTTCAAATGGCATTTTCCTCATGTTCGCTTGCCCCCATTTCCACTATACTGCTGATCATCAAACTCGCACTTCAGCCCAGATGCTAACTGATATTATAAATAATTTTCACTCCAAGTCAGTCCCATTTCAAAACTGCTGATGTCACCTCGCTCTTCAATAAAATAACTATTTATCCCACAGTCCTTGAAAACTATTGCCTCATCTCCAAAAAGTCTTTCCCTTTACAAACTATGTTCACATTTTTAGCGTGTCCTTGTTTGAATTTCTGCTGTCAGTTTTCTGCTCCAGTAACCAAATCAGCCCAAACGAAAATTACAGTACTGTGACTATCATCATGGTATGGTATTCCACCTCAACTCTTAACAGTTACTAACACCACATAATCCTTCTCCAGTGTACCCTTCTACATTGCCCAGCTCAGTGGCACTGCTCTCACTTCAGTCTACTATTTGAACATCAGTGCAGCATATCCAACAATGGCTTCTATTCCCACTGTGTTGTTATCTCTGGAGTCCCTCAGTGATCCATCTCTCACCCTCCTCTCTGTGCCTGCTATTTATGTGTTGACCATTGGTCACAATTTACAGACGTGTACACAGATGATACCAAACTCTACCTCTTCACCACTGTTCTTGCATTCCTCCCTTATCTTCACAATTATTAGACCTATTTGTCTGAAATCCAGTCTTGAATTAGTTGCAATTATGTCCAGATGAACAGAGATAAAAGCCATTATCTTCAGTCCCTGCCACTACTCCATACCTTTGCTATTGATTGTTTTTTTGCCTGACCAGTATCTCAGGATAAACCAGAGAGTTCCCAACTCTGGCCTCTTCTTCATCTCGGAAATAACTGCCAGTATCATATTATCTGCATCTTGAGACCTTTTTTCCACCCTCCCTTAACACGCCTGCTGCTGAAACCCTCCAGATTTACGATTCTAATGCGCTCTTGGCCTGTCTCAATCTACACTATCTGGAAACGTCAACTTAGCCAAAACTCTCACCAAAATATCTTGATCTCCCAGTGTCTCAAATTTACATTTCTCAGTTTCATGCTTAATGAAAATCTCTGCCCGTCTCTCTAACCTTCAACAACCAGATGATCCATCCCACTCCAAATCCTATGCTTTTCCACCCTCGTCATGTACGTCTCCTTTTTCTTTTGAATTACCCTTGCCAACTGTGCCCTCTGGTTCCCAGGCTTTGGAATTGCTTTCTTAAATCTCTCTGCTTCTCCACCTCCATCTCTTCCTTTAGGACCATCCTTAAAACCTGACTCTTAAGAATGCCATCACATTTAATATTTCCGACTTTAAATCTTTTGGTTACATATCTGTTTAAACAAAACTTGAGACAGTTATATGAAGACTGTTACTGCATCATGAAAACACTTCGTATCTCAAGTGTACATGCGTACCACTAAATTAAACTGACAATAATGAAAGATTATTCTAAGTATAAAGCAGCTTTGCATCCATGCAGTTTTCTTCAGTCCGTGTACAGCATTGCCCATATGTGATTGTCTCTCTTGTCAGAAATAATCATCAGGACAAATTTAAGAATGCCAAATTTCAAACAATCACAACAATTTATATTACAGACAAAAATCAAATCAAAATTACCATGCCAGCGGTGATCTTCAAGTCTGACAGGGCTAAAAGGGTCAGTCCAGCTATTACACCTCCATTCCAGAGAGTGGCATGGCCAGCCCCTTGCCCCCAGCCCAAACGCACCCAACTGCCAGGGCCTTTGAGCCTGGCAGCATCAGAGAGGCAGATGACTACTGGACGAACCTCCAATTCCTCCCCTTTCCAAGGGCCCAAAGTGCCAGGCCAGGGTTAGTGTCAAGGAGGCATTGCATCATTGGCATTGTCAAAAAGCTCTACCTGAATGGGAGGGTTAGTGGGGAAAGGGGAGACTAGGAGGGCATTGCTGGGGGTTCTTAGGGGAGGGGGAGGTGAGGGGGCCTAAGTGGATGGTCTGTGGGAGGAGGGGTGCTGAGTGGGGGTTGAGCCTGGTCACTTTCATGTCTGCATGGTGTGGGGGGGGGAGAATGTTCTTCTTCTGAGAGATTGGTGGTGCTCCCATGGACACTTGGGGTTCAGCACATCATGTCCTTCCTTGTGGTCACTAACAGTAGTTAGTGGGGTGGGGGGGCTGGTGAAATGGCTGTCAAACCTGCTAATTGTATTTATTATTAGTGGGATTGCATAATTATCAGGTTACCACCCAAAATGGGTAGGAATCGGTGCTCCAGCACTGATCAGTGAATTCTGATTGTCTTGACACCCATTTGGATTCCCTAGTTTTACCTGACATTCCATTCTGTGAGGCATCTGGGTTCCTGTGGGTCATCCGATGAGGCTGGAGAATCCCACCACCATCTACGTGTTGGAAGTACGCATAGGGGAGAATGTCAGGTCTCATTCCATCAATACATGTTTCTCATAGAAACTGATGAAAATGTTAGTGGTAGGAGGGCCTCCTTGTTTTCTCCATGGCAATGTCTCAACCAGAGTCGAATTGTCAACCAATTAACACTTTTATCCCGTTTAGTATCATTATTGTGATCATTTGAAATTTGGCGTTCTTGTGCTTGTTCTGATAAGTATAAGATGAAAAACTTCAGCAACATGGCTCTCTTCAGCAATATTAAAGTACTCCTAAGTGACAATTATGCATTTGCTGTTGACTGTTATTCTTTATCAGATAACCTAAGCTATTGCAGGAATTTGTTCTAAGTGCCAGTGCAGAAGATGAAGAAGCAAGTTATATAGCAACCATTTTTATTTGCCACCATGGTTAAAAAAAAAAATTCTTAATTGCTGTCATCCCTCGTTGCCCTGGAGTTTGTTTACTTTTTATGATTGGTGTTTGGCCATACTTTGAGTATGAAAGTTTCTCTAGCTATGAAGATAAAAATGACTCATCAAAAATATATGAGTAAGAAAGTAAACACTTAAAGGACCATGGAAAGAGCATTGTGTGTCTACATCTGACATCCAATAAGATGTTACTTTATGTGAGGTTTGTTCTGGCTTTCTTAAGTGTTTTTAATACTCACTTCATCAGGCTGAAATTCCTTGTGAAGAAATGGCAGAAAGCAACAAGGAAAGGTCTTTACCCTGCACCCCCTGCAAATGGTACTGGAAGTAGCCAAGGTATGAGCTGAATTATTATTATTTCACCAAAGTGGCATTTAGCTAATGTTTAAGTGGATGACATTTCAGCCTACATTGTCTTCATGAAAATTTGCACATATAGAGAAGCATTTGCTTTTATAGCAAAATTATTTGGTAATTAAGAATATGAAGGGGGTTGGGGGGGAGAGAAAAACTGTTAACCCAGTATATTCTCCATATCCCATGTAAAGTGGTCTTTTGTCAAGTCTGCATTTATTGAGTCCATAGAAGTTTTACTGTTTCTGTGCTTTGCATATCAGGCCAGAAGAAAAAAGTTCACCCAACATTATTTGTTTTATTACTTCATTTCTAGCCATTCAAAAAAGCAGTACTTCTTTCACATATAGCATAAATTCAGAGTTGGCCGTGCTTCTCATGGCATAAGCTTTACAGTGTGGCATGTGTTTGAGTAGCTATGTTCAGAGTACAGATGTGCTATACTTTCCTTACAAGGTAAATTAGGGTGATTAGGATCATAGAATGGTGTAGAACAGAATGAGATGTTATACTTTTACTGGTTCCTTAGAAAAGCTATCCAATTAGAATCACTCTTGTGCTCTTTCCCCATCGTCCTAAACACTTCCCCTTCAAGTGGGTCAGTGTGTAGGGACAGAAGGACTGAGATGTACATAGATCTTTGAAGGTGGCAGGGTATATTGAGAGAGTAATCAGCAAAGCATGTGGAATTTTTAGCTTTATAAATGACAGGTATTGAGTATAAAAGCAGGAACATTATGTTAAGCCTTTATAAGCTCTGGTTAGGCCACAACTAGAGCAATGTGTCCAGTTCTGGTCACTACGTGTTGGGAAAGTCGTAGAGAAGATTTATCAAAATGGTTTCAGGGCAGGGGAACTTAGTTACAAGCTGAAGTTGTTCTCCCTGGAGCAAAGGAGGTTGAGGGGAGGTTTAATGATGTGGAAATAGCTGGGCTTAAAGATGACACATGGGGTTGAAAGTTATCTCACATCAGGGTTGTGAACAGACTGGTTTAATCATGGACCGTTGCCAAGGTGAGGGTTAGAGTCTGTAGCTGGTGATTGAAGTTGGAGCACGGAATCAAAAATAATCTCTTTAGTCTTCTGATATTCAATTGGAGAAAATTTTTACTCATCCAGTACTGGTGGTCAGATAAACAATCTGTGATAATTCAGCAAGAGGGGAGGAGTCGAAAGAGGTGGTGGTGAACTAGGGGTGGGTGTTCTCAGTGTATGTGCATAAATTACAGCTGTTCGAAAATTCATTTTATGGGATTAGTAACTCTGGTTAGGCCAGCATTTTTTGCTCATTCCTAGTGGCCCTTGATGGTGAGCTGCCTTCTTGCACCAAGTTAGAGAGTTCCACGATTTTGAACCAGTGCCAATGAAGAAAAACCAACATATTTCCGAGTCTGGATGATACGTGATATGGAGAGAACTTGCAAATTATGATGTTCACAGATACTGCTTCTAGTTGGCAGAGATTTGAATACTTATTTATTTATGGGATTGAGACATTGCTAGTCATGGCAGCATTTATTTTGTATCACTAATTGCCATTGAGACAATGGTGGTGAGCCGCCTGCAGCCTTAAACTGCTGAAGTCTGTGGGTGTAAATGCACTCAAAGTGCAGTTAGATGTTCCAGGATTTTGATCCAGCAACAACAAAGGTCCAGGTTGATGCCAGATGAGCCATCAATTTCGTTCATTTTAAATTGCAGAGTGATTTTGATGTAACTGAGTAGCTTGCTAAGCCATTAAGAGGGCATTTAAGAGTCAACCACCCCATTTATATGGTTCTGGAATCTCACACGGCAGGGAAGGCTGGCAAGATTTCCTTTCCAAAAGGCCATTAGTGAAGGGTCTTTGCAACAATTATCAATTTCTTGATCACTACTACTGAGGCTTGCTTTTAAATTTCAAATTTTGTTTTGGGTGGTCAGGAAATGCATTAATCCCCACAGATTACTCAATCTCAGGCAATATTTATTTTACAGAGTTAGGTGGACTTTCTCTTGTTGGGGATAGTCATTGCCTGATACATGTATGGTATGAATGTTGCTTGCCAAATAAGTCCAAGCCTGATATTTTCCAGATCTTGATGCATGCAGACCAGGATGAATCCATTATTTGTGAACATTGCAATTATCAATTCACATCCCACTTATGACCTTACGATGAGGCAGCTGAAATTGGTCAAGCCTAGGACACTACCCTGAGGAATTCCTGCAGTGCTAACATGATTAACTTCCAATAACAGCAGTCATCTTCCTTTGTGCTATAGAGGCAGACATACGAAGGCAGACAGAGAATTTTGAGCAGTTCTTGGTCAACAACACCTTCCATCACTTTGCTAATGATTGAGAATATACTGATGGGAGAGTAATTGGTTAAAATCAAAACAGAAAATGCTGGAATATTCAACAGGTCAAGCAAAGTTGTGGAGAGAAACAGAATTAACATTTCAGATACCTTTCACCAGCATTACAGTCATCTTTCTTTGTGCTGGGTATGACTCATCAGTGTCAAATATTAACTCTGTTGGCTCTCTACACAAATGCTGCCTGACCTGCTAAGTATTTCCAGCATTTTCTGTTTTTATTTTAAATTTTCAGTATCCGCAGTATTTGAATTAGCAATTTTCCAGATTGGATCAGTACTGCTTTTTGTGGATAGAACTTAGCTAGGCAGTTTTCCAGACTGTCTGCTGGAATGTTGGCAGAGCTCAGAGCCTTTGCTGTATCCAGTGTAATCAACAGATTACTGGCAGACAGTGGCATTGTGGTAAGGTCATTGGACTAATAATCCAGAGGCTCTGGCTGGTTCTCTGGATTGCAGAATTCCTTCCTGTGTTGTAACATTTCTCATTCACATCACTTCCTGCACATTTTTAAGTACGTTGTGACTGACAGCACCGTTTCCCTACTTCAAAAGTCACCTTTGACGGGAAACAAATCAGACACCTCACTGATACCAAGGATACCTGGACACCGTTGAAATGATCGATTATTTTGACAGCAGTTCAATTCCAGCTCCTACCTCATAAATTTCTATTTGTATTCTCCTAAGTTTTCCTGGTTGTAACAAGTACTTTGGGGAGAGTTGTAAACTCTCAGTAGCACTATCATTCCAGGATTGAAAGGGTGAAGCAGTGCAAGTGAAATTCAGATTTTTATTTTTCTTTAACTGCTTGAAAAGCTATGGAGAGGTTTTGGTGTAAAGGATTTCATCATGCAAGCATCAATGCAAGTGTGGCGTGACATGCATCTGGAATCCATCCACTGGGACCTATATATGTCAGCAACTTTGAATAGTCAAGGAAAAGAGTCAGGAAAATATCAGTTGCCAGCAGAGTATACTGAAAATATGCTGAATCTCTTCACCCCGTCCATCAATCTTGAGGCTGTTCTCTTGGACGTATAAGCAAGTATTTATTGAAGTAGAAGCCAATTCTTCACATTGCTACCAAAATTGATAACGGCACACTCAGACAAGAAATTACAAGCATTCTTCAAGAATTCTTCCTTCCATCAGGTCAACCATGCAGGAAAGTCCAAATAAGAATGCTATCTGTGATAAGAACCAAATTAATCCCACTGTCACCTGTCACTATTGAAATTTAATGCAACTTATTTCCAAATATTACTCATTAAAGATTGATTAATGTGTAGTTGTCTGGTGGGTCTGTATAAGACAAGTCCAAGACTATGAAACTCTACTGACTGAAAAACCTGTGCCAAATATTTTGATTTATTTGTTTAAAGATTTTTTTGCTACACATACTAGGATAATACTAAACATTTTGCAGCTTTTAATATAGGAAGAAACAAACAAAACTAATCCAGTTGGTTTTTAATCCTTGGAACATAGATGGCGTGTGGGTGTCTGAAACGCAAAACTTGGCACATGGCCCTGGAGATAAACTATTACTGCCAGATGATGAAAAACTATTAGAATTGTAGTCAACTCCATGACCACAATATTATCCAGTTTTACAAGTGTGGACAGCACTTTGTTTAGATGCACTCAATTATATATTTGTATTATTGATGAATGCTGTGGTTAGTATCAGGAGCAAATTTTCTCTTCAGATGATCTTTCCTAAATAGAAAGACTGCATTAAAGAGGATGTCCCTGGGTGTACTTTATCAGTATGGCAAAAGGAGGGTGTAAATTGAAGAAAAAACAATTATTCTACTCTACTTGCCAGATATCTTTTTTACATCCTTCAGTTAGAATGACATAATGTGCACCCAGCCCCTGTATGTTTGCTTTTCCTACTTCATGATTATTGTATTACTGTCCTGACTTGTACTTCTAATCATGTAAAATACCTTTAAGGGGAAACAAAATGAGTGGGTATAACCGAATAGTGTAGTGTTACTGATCAGCAAAACATCTTGCAGGGTACCATCCATAGCAATTCATCCAAATAAGGGAGAGAATGTGGATCGTATTTGTGTGTCGTCAACTGAACTGTGAATGTTATAAATTTTATTTTCTGTTTCCAGCTCAAACAATCAAAACAGAGGTGTTTCGCCAGCAACAACCGACATTGACTCACATTATGAATTCACCACCAACCAGAGACAGTGTATCCACTCGAAGATCTAATTCAAGTTACCAAACACCAAAGTCGCAATATCGATCTCAGATTAGGTGAGATACAAACACGCATGACCTACATGGATAATCACATCTGAAAATAACACTGACATATTCTGTGAACCTGAATCTAAATGCTATAGTCTTCTTGATGACACTCTGATGAATAAACTGTAGGCAGACCTTTTCAAGGGCTGTACCTAGATTAAGAAGCTTTCTCTGTGCAGGATCCCGAAGCATAGTTTTAAAATTTGGAAAACTGTAGCCAATTGTTTCCTCTTTCTAAAAATAAAGTTAGAAGTAAAGCTAAATTTATTTATTAATCAGAAGTAGGCTTATGTTAACACTGCAATTAAGTTACGGTGAAAATCCACTAGTTGCCACACTCCAGTGCCTGTTCGGGTACACGTTTTCTAGAGTGGCAATGTGTTTTTTGCCATGTAAGTTATTGTTTATTCCTGTATTAGAACTGACTGCTAGGATGTTTGTGGCAGTGAACCATTTACTCACTTTTTTGTATTTCGGAGATAAGAAATATACACTATTCTACAGAATTCCTATTTTTGGATCATTTAAGATTTTTCTCCTGACCTCGCCCCTATTAGCAGCTCAAACAGGGAGGAAGGAGAGAATTTCAAAGCCTAGAAAATCTCTGCCAATAATGAGGCTCAGGGTGGGCTGAGCCTACTGCGTGAGTTCAGTTGCTGAATTGTTGGTGTTGCCACAGTGTTTGACAGGTTGGGGGAGGATGAGGAAGCAGCAGGGTTCTACAGAAGGGGGTTGGAAAAAGAAATGTTGAACAAGCAAATGAGTTGGGGGGAGTTCTTGGGAAGATAGGCTACCATGTGTGAATGGGAATAGTTTGGGCAAGTTTTTTTTTGCCATTTGGCAGAATTCTGACTTGGATCTCTGAATTCTGTTTGGAATTCTGTGCTTTTGATTTGTTTTTCACCCTATGCCACACTGAGCTTTTTTTTATTCATTCATGGGATGTGGACATCTCTGGCTAAGCCAGCATTTATTGCCCATCCACATTGCCGTGGACACCCCAATTGCTGGCTCTGGAGTCACATGTAGGCCAGACCAGAAAAGGACAGCAGATTTCCTTCGCTAAAGATGTTAGTGAACCACATGGTTTTTCCAACAATCAACAATGGTTTCATGGTCATCAGTAGACTTTTAATTCCAGATTTTTAAAAATTGAATTCAAATTTCACCAGCTGCCATGTTGGGATGGAATGAGGGTCCCCAAGCCTGGATTTCTGGATTACTAGTCCAGTGACAATACCTCTATGCCATTGCCTCCCCTTAGCTGTCAGTCAGGTCCTGCCTCTTCAATCCTGGACCGTACTTCAGTTGCTTCCTGTGGTTTGGAAGATGCAGAGGCCATGCCTCCCTCCAGTACCTGCAGCCTCAAGAATGCCTTCCTGCCGTAGATCACCATCTTGGTGCCACCTTGGCTATATGAGTCATTGCTGTGGGATCCACAGGAATGAACTGGAAGTATGGCTGGGGTTCTGGGGGAGAGTGGAGCCAAAAGCCAGGCTAGGGGGGAGACCAGAGTTGATGGACTTGTAGATGAAACAATAATGTGCTGTCATAACAGTCGATTTATTTGGGTCATTGCTGCTCAGTTTGTATCTGTATAAAACAGACATTCAGATCTGTATAAAGGCAAACATGGATTTCAAGGTTCCAGGTACCTGTCACTGAAGGGAGGAGTGGGGCCAAGGGCCATGTCCTGTCGCTAGTATGGACTTCATTCTGTCTCAAATGAACTAAATGCATTGAATGCTGAGGCCAGTTTAGTGATTTAATATGAATGCATTGGTCTACCACCTAGAAGGTAAGGAAAATCTAACATTTCTATCGGCTTGAAGTCTCAAAATTCCACCTATTTGAGATGGCCTTTAAGTATTTGCATTTTACTGCAGATCATAGGTGCTACAATTATGTGATTCTTTGACGAAACATTTTCAGACTTTTTATCTCATCCCTGTGAGTGAGTATGTAGAGGGAGAGGCATGTGTGGTGGGGAGAGAGAGGCTGATTATTGTGTTTGTGGCTTCACTGAGTCTTCTCTCATCAAAGAATATGAGAAGTTTGCTGCAACCTGTATGAGTTTATAAAATGTTAAGGTTTTTACAAAGTACTTTAAAAATAGATTTTCATATTTATATAACATTACGTTATAACATGTTATATAAATGTTATTTAACATACATAATGTTAAATACTGAATTCTACCATGCTGCTTAGTTTCTGTTTAATATTTACTGGTATCTGACGTCATATTAATTTTCTGGAGTTTTTAAAAAACGTATTCTTGCATGGAATGTGGACATTGTTGTTGAAGACAGCATCTGTTGCCCATCCTTAATTGCCCTTGAGAAATAGGTGGTGAGTTGAAATAGGGTCACATTGGAGAATAATTTTCAAAGCATTGTTATTGTCCTTTGTTTCATTTCCCGTATACATAACACTGCAAGGTCAGTTTTTGTTCATGTGGACATCATCCTGTATTACACGCACTAATTACATTGAATGCTAGGGTCACTTTGATTTTATTTAAATACATTGGTCCACAGTATTGATGGTAATAGATAAACAAATGGGAAACTAATATTTTGAGGTCTCATAATTCCAACCATTTGAAGAGGCGTAGAAACATTTGCATTCACTACAGGTCACAAAGTGTTACATGCTTCCTTGTCACTAAAACATTTCAGACTTTTTTGTCCAAGGCCACTAATTTTCAGACCTTTTTGTCTTCAGCCATTCTCATTTTTGACTTAGACTCATAGAATAGAATCCCTATAGCGCAGAAGAAGGTCTTCCGGCTCATCAAGCTTGCACCAACAACAATCCTACTCTCACCCACCTATAACCCACGTAGCCCTAAATTTAGCATGGTCAATCAACCTAACATGCACATCTTTGGAGTGTGGGAGGAAACCGGAGCACCCAGAGGAAACCCACACAGACATGGGGAGAATGTGCAAACTCCACACAGACTGTAATCCCAGGCCAGAATTGAACCCACGTCCCTGGTGCTAATCACTGTGCCACCCACTTCTCAGTTTCAGTATTATTGACAGGGCAAGATATTTAGGTAACACACAGACGAATTAGGGAATAGAAGGAACATATATCAGTATTTGTGAGTTTACAATGATCCACTGACTGTAATGAAAAGATGTAAAGGAGGTCATTGGTAATTTCTTGCACGATTTTCATTGGAAAGTAAATTGCCATTCATTATTGTTAAGGAAAGTAAGCTGCATTTATGGAGCACATTATCGTGTGCTGAGGATGTCTCAAAGTTCTTGTGAAGTTCTTCACAAGAAATGAAAAAGTTAATAGTGCAGCTTCTGCTGTTAAATGAATAAATACAGCAGCCAATATGCATTTCATTTGGGTAATGGCTGCTCTGTACTTCAGAATAAAAGAACAATTTACTTGCCTTTGGCAAATATCCCTTGATACTCTTTACTTAAAAATATATTTTAGACATTGCTATTGTCAGCAACTTTGAAAATGTGGAAATTCAGCTTGGAAAAGGTAGTATGAGTTGAACAAAATTATTTCTGGTTCATGTAGAAATAGATTCTGCAGCAAAGGTTACACAAATTGAACAGTTGAAAAAGGGAATTGAAGAATGGACACCCACATTCATTTGCTCCTCCAAGATTCCTAGTTTCTCATTTCATGACCTACAGTTTCCCACACTGAAATCTGTCTGTCATAGTTTTGTCCATTCACTAGCATGATTGTTTCAAGATAGAAGTAGATTTCACTTTGAATATTGTACTAATGAACTATAGACTGCCTTTTAGGCTATCTTGTGCAGGTTAATTGCACGCCCTTCCACCTACCACATTCCTGATCAGCATCTGTGCTAGATTTCACTCGGTCATCATGACATCAACCTGCATTTTGTAAATTTTCAGATCATATTTCTCACCTGGAGGAGGGCAGGACCAATCAGGCCTTTCGAGCAATCAAGACCCTGAACGCTCTCTCACTGAATACATCCAACGACTCGAGGCAATCCAACAACAGCTTGGAGGTACACAAAGTATTACTGTCAGATGCTGCTTTATCTGCTTGGTCACAAGACAATGTGAGATTTTGTTTTACTGTTTGTCTTCTCCCTCTTCTTGAGAGCAATAACCCTGCCAGACTCTAGGTATCATCAGCTCTCCATTGCCGAAGTGACTATTCTTCAGGTGTGAGCCAAAATATTGAGCATCAACAGATGTTTAACTATTATGGACAGGGCAACTAAGCCTAATTCTGCACTTATCCAGCACCTGCACGTACATGTTTTAAAGTGATAGCAATCTGGAACAGGAACTCTCACTCTTGTGTTCCCTGATCCAACTCACCAAAGTTGCCCTATTGGTTGATAAATTCTACAATCAGAAATTGTTACTGACCAGTGCTTTTTAGTATAAAGTCCAGTGGGGGAACCCTTCATTTTTTCCTTTCAAAAGTGTCTGCTACAAGATGTCTTTTTGAGTAAAGGCTCCATGAATGGTCTCTAAAAAAGTTAAAATTTGAATGCAATCATCAAATTGTCTTGTGATTTTGTAAACTAACATGTCTTTTAGATAAAACAAAACAAAGTACAGATGTATGAAATTTGAATAAAATGTAGAAAATGCTGGAAACACACCAGATATTAAAAAGCATTTATACATGGAGCTTGTACGTTCATTTGGGTCTCCACCATTATTCAGAACTGAAATATTGAAAGATGAAGAGGTATTTTAGTCAAAATCAGGCCAATGAGGATTAAAAAAGAAGAGAAAGTATCAATGGAATGACCTGTAACCACCTACAAGAATGAGAGATGGACAGATAGTTTGAGATGTTTGCATCAAACAGCTGAGAAACAAGACACATTGCTGTGTCCATGTGAGGCAAAGAGTGGTGAAAAGATGGGAGATATTGGAAAACCTATAATGAGGACTGAAATGGAAATGGGAAAAGCTTAGCTGGAGTTTATCTATCCAAATGTGGACTAGGATAGTAATGTTGGAAGGGACAGAGAGAGAGGGAAGAATTTGAGCTCTGTTCAGGAGCATTTTCTTGATCCATTGCAAACAGGAAGGATGAATTCCTGGATCAGGTTCTGAGGAATGAAGCGGATCAAGTTGGGGAACTTCTGGAAACAATACTCACAATATCATAAGGTTAAGATTAGCTATGGAGTAGGACAAATAGCAATATGAAGTGTAAATATGTAATTGGAGGAGAGCAGTTTTGTGGATTGAGAGCATCAGTTAAGGAAAGCCTGCACAGATTTTTTTCTTTAAGTAAATTGACCTGAGTTTTTTGATTAGGTAACAGTGTTGATAAGGATAATACAATTATGCCATATATGGATTTTCAAATTAATTTTGATTAAGTTCTATATAATAGACTTGCTGGCAAATTTGATACCCAAGGGAAATGGCAGCATGGATATGAATTTGGCTGAGTGTCAGGATTGAAGGAAGGTATATGTTAAACTTCTCCATAGGTTGGCTCAGAGACCTCTGGTTTTCTTGTCTTATACTTGAGTGTACAGGATATAATTTCAACATTTTGCAAGGAGGAGAATGCGACATCAAGAAGCTGGTGGAAGCGGAAGACAAAAGAGATGAAATTTAATTCAGTATGTGAAATTATATATTTGGGGGAAGAATGATGAAGGCAATATAAAATATGAATACAATTCTAAAGGGAAAATAGAGATTTGGGGTTCTATAAGCCCAGATTTTTGAAGGTGGCAGAACAGGTTGAGAAACTAATTGTTCCTATTGATGAGAGCAATGAGAACTAGAGGACACTGATTTAAGGTGATTGGCCAAAGATCTGAGAAACAACATGAAAAGCTATTTTTTTTGCAACAAGTTGTTTGTATTTGGAGTGCTCTGTCTGAAGTGTGAAGGAGGCAGATTCAATCATGGCTTTGAGAAAGCAGTTGGACTAACACTTCAAAGGAAACAACTTGCAAAGCTCGGGGAAATGGCAGGGAAATGGGACTAGCTAAATTATATGTTATGGAGTAGATGGGTGGAATGGCCTCCTTTTGTGCTGTCGACATTTTGATTAGTGGTGAAGAAGTGTCTCTATTCTCCTGTAATTAACCTGCTCAATGATCATTTATTTGCCTTGTTGCAATCTCTGATTTGTCATTTAATTTTTCTCAGCTTTCTTGTTGCTCTGTTGTTTCTAGGAACATCTCCAGGAACAGCTCGGCATAGAAGTAGCCTGAAATAAGGTGGATCCAGTATGAATGCAATATCCAATATGAAGACTGCAAAATTCCTGCTTTATGACTTAGGCAGTTGGGTAAAAAAAAGTGTGTATGTATATTGATCCTTATTGTGAGCAAGGGTAATTACATGTTTGGAACTGCATTTGCACACTGTTTAAAGCACAGGAGAACCTTTTATTTAAAATAAAAATGTTTTCTGTAGCATTTACTAACAAATGGGAACGCTGGAACATTCATTATTCAATCAGGTTGGGTGGGTTTCAAATTCACCATTGAATCGCTGTGGGAGGGTGTGTGTGTGTGTGTGTGTGTGTGCGCGCGTGTGTGTGTGCGCGCGCGTGCGCGTGTGCGCACATACACATGTATTACTTGCTTTATCTTCAGAAGAATGATGGTCAATGACCTAGCTATTTTAGTGCTTCTCCAGATTTAAATGTGACCAGAGACCTGTGTGCCACTGTCCACATCTACATGTATCACGTAAGATTTTAAAGAGGTTATTTTTGTAAATGTTTGTTCTTTGCATAAAATAAATAAAGTTTACATGGTATGCTGTGAAAATGTGTTCATTTCATTTTACCGAGCCATTTACTTCTCTCCCATAACCATCTTCATTCTTCACTACCCTAGTCCTTCTCTGTCAGTCTGTCTGGAGTCAAAGTATTCCCTTTAGCACATGAGAATCAAAAGGTACACAATATTCCAGGTAAGGTCTCAAAGACTTCGATAAAGTTGCTTTAAAAATTTTGAAAATCACAAAAAACTGCCATAGCTATTCAATACAACAGTTTCTTGCTCGGCTTGGGGGAGGGCACAAGTTTGAAAAGCTGCAGGCAGAGTGTTGTGTGTGAACCAATTTCCTGTGCAGTTCAATTAACTCAGCTAAGGTAGTCATAAGTTGTGATCCTTTAACTGAACAAGAAACTTTGACAAGCTGGTTTGAGCACAGGTCTTCTTGAAATGTTATGGATGACATTAATTGGAAAGCATCTGGATCTAGCACCTGGGAAACAGTTGCAAGAGTCTGTTGCTACTTTTTCATTGATGTTTCTCTTCTTACTCTGTCATGGTTTTGCAAACCTGGTCTTCATTTTCAGGCATACTTTTAGGGTGGAGTATGCAGCAGATACAATACTGTAACTTCCATCACCATAATGCATTTGTACATATGAAAGAAGTGCTTCTCCAGTGTTGCAGCACAAATAAACATGGCTTAAATTGCCATAAAGCAGCTGTCTTGGATGTTAGTGCTGAAGCAGGACCATAGATTACCTTGGGATTGAATGTGTTCCTGGAGATTTCATTGCATGACTTGCCAAACGCTCTGGCCACTCATCAGGTACTATATTCATCCTTGCAGCACAGTGCCTTCTTGTGCCAACTGGAAAACACATAGACCTGCTGAAACTTTCCAGCATTTTTACTGACAGCATCAGTGGAGGGAAAATAGAATCTGGATGACCCTTCGTCAGAGCTGATGAGATTTTCCAGCATTTTCTCTTTTTGTTTCAGATTCCAGTGGCCACAGTAATTTGCTTCCATATTAGCAGAAAAACAAAATGACTCATTACCCAATTGAATGATGCTTGACAATTAACCAAACAGGCTTTTTAGCCATCTTCAATATTTTTATCTGGTGACGAGATACAACGAAAATAAATATTTTTAAATATCCTGTTTCTCCAAGATTATGCAGAGCTGGAGATTGTTGACGATTACAGGCCAGTTCTTGAAGGGCAGCACAGTGGTTAGTACAGCTGCTTCACAGTGCCAATAGTTCGATTCCGAGCTTGGGTCACTGTGTGAAGTCTGCACGTTCTCCCTATGTCTGCATGGGTTTTTGCCGGGTGCCCCAGTTTCCTTCCACAGTCTGAAAGATGAGCTGGTTAGGTGTGTTGGCCATGTTAAGTTTTCCCTTCAGTGTACCCAAACAGAGTTAATGTAAGTCTACTTATGGCATTAATAAATAAACCATGACAACCCTTAAAATCCAGCCCATTGATTCTGTACAGAAGCCACTCTCTCCATTAATGTGCACTAGTGACTGTGTGGAAAGGGCCAAGCTGCTGCAGTATAACCCACTGCTGGCTGTGCTGTGGGTTACTGTCTACAGAGTCCTGTTATGGAAATGCCGGCGTTGGACTGGGATAAAAACGGAAAGCAATCTCACAACACCGGCTTTACACCTGTTAGACTTTAAGCTGGTGTTGCGAGACTTTCTATACAGTCCCCTCACAGGCGCGAAGCATTGTGGCCGTTGTGGCCACCATGGCGACAGCCGGAGGCCCAGTCACCAATCAACAGCAGCTCCCTGAGCGCCCGCCCGCCCGGCCTACAAACCCATCCATCATTGGTTACTCCCGGCCAGGTGACCAATGCCGATCGGCTGCCCGTGACGCAGGGAGACGGCCTGCCTGATTGGTGGCGAGCGACTTGTCTGCCCCGCCCTACCCTTCGGTGACTGGTGGCGGGCGGCCTATCTGCCCCGCCCGACTCTCCGGTGATTGGTGGTGGGTGGGCTGTCCGCCCCGCCCTACTCTCCGTTGATTGGTGACGGGAGGGTTGTCTGCCTCGCCCTCCTCTCCGCTGATTGGCCACTCGCAGCACGGCTCACCATAGCGTGATGATCTGATTGGTTCCCCCGCTCCTCGGCTCATGATCAGCTGACGCAGGCGCGCGGCGGCGCCTCTAAGTCTTTGCCTCCCGCCCCCCTCCGCCACTTCTCCCTAATTAACAGCAGGAGGGAGAGCCGGCGGTGGGAGATGGCGGCCGGGGACAGGGGGTGAGTCTGGGGGCTGATACCCTGGGGATGTGGAGGGGGAGGCAGTGCCCTGTTCATGGTGAATAAACGGCATCCTCAGCGACCCATTGTGACTCGGGCTCCAAATACTGCAGGTGCTGGAATCTGAAACCCAAATAAAATGCTGGAAAATCTCAGCAGGTCTGACAGCATCTGTGGAGGGAGAGAGTGTGTCATCCAGCCTGGAAACATTGGCTCTCTCCTGTCTGTCAGATGTTGTCAGACCTGCTGAGGTTTTGCAGCATTTTCTGTTTTGGTTCCAGATTTCTGACCGTCTGCCAGTCATTATCCTGCATACCTCTCTGCACCATCGTCCCTGAGAATTTAACATGGTCAGTGCGCCTATCCAGCACGTTTTTCGGACCATGAGAGGAAACCGGAGCGCCCAGAGGAAACTCATGCAGACTCCTGACAGACGGTGACCCAAAACGGGAATTGAACCTGGCTCTCTGGCACTGTGAGGCAGAAGTGCTAACCACTGTGCCACCCCAAACCTGCAGACAATGTCTAAATCGATACTATCTATCATTGTAATGGGAAAAGGAGGGTGGTTCAGAACTTTTTGAAAATTAATAATGCTATTAGTGAAAAGCAGAAAATGATACTTATAGGATCAAGAGTATTTACAGAGGAAAAAGAGGTCATCAGCAAGACAGAAATCCCAAGCAAACTAATCACTATAGACGGATAAATCTTGTATGCCGTAGTAATTCTGTGACACCAAGGTGTCATAATTTGCCTTCTGTCTGTCTTCGCAATGTTCCTTTGAAAATATGTTGCACAGATTGGATAAGATCCCTTTCTGCAGATCCTTGGTCTCTGTTTGATCTAGATTCCCTTTATGCTATTTTTGGTCATTCAAGTGTTCTGATTCTGTACCTCTCTGTTCAGACATTCCTCCCTGCCTGAGTGCTGGAGGGGCTGCAACTTGACCTGCACTCAATGGTTGTGAGCAGAAGAGATTGGCAGTACATGTCTCCGCTTCCAATGTGTTTGCTTGGAACAGTTTCACAGTCCACAAACTCCTACTTGCTGCATATCCGATGCATAAGTTACTTTGCTACATCTTAGTATGTGTTTATTTATATATAATTTTCTAATATGTTTTGTTTTTTTCCTTTATGCACTAACTTGCCCAAAGTACTGAAACACTGAGTATTTTCAGGAAGGAATTTGCAGATGGGTTTGTTTCCAATCAAATGTAGCAGGCATTGAGGATTAGGGGAAAATCCTAAGCCTGCATGTGGCGATCAGTGATTTCTTGGCCCTGGCAGGATGAATACTAGGGTTGGGTTAGCTCCATATGATGTGAACTTTTGTTCACAGGTGTCTGCGCAGAAGAGGTGGCCCATACAAAACCGAGCCAGCAACAGACCTGACCCGATGGAGGCTGTCTAATGTTGAGGGCAGACAGAGCTGGAGATACATTGACTACAGAGAAGAAGAAGACAGGCCTCAAACAATGCTGGAGCTACATTCGTTGGGTCTCAGCACTGTATGTACCTGTAGTGTAAGGAATTTCATGGTTGATCCGTTTTCAAAGAAAAATGTATAGCCATCATTATATGCAATCTGCAAATTTAATTACAAAGAACAATATAGCACCATTTCAGGAATTCCTCCTGCTTTTGCCCTTTTCACTGCAACTTTTCCAGTTTACATCTGGATACTTGAAGTCCTTCATTATCCCTGCTTTATCATTCCTGCATTTTATTTGCGTTTCATCTGCAAATTCGCTTCTCTATTTTCCCCATGATTTAGTGGCCTATGTATGCACTCAATAGTGTAATAACTCCTCTATTCTTTAAATCTAACTCAAATAACTCAATACCTCCTCGACTACATCATCCTTCTCCACAACTATAACAATTTATTTGATCAATGTTGTCTCCCCCCTCCTTTCTGTAGCCTTGTTGTTGCTGCTGAATATCTCATAGGCAGGAATGCCAAGTTCCGAGCCCTCTACTTCTTTGAGCTGGCACAGTAAGTAGTCTCACAACACCAGGTTAAAGTCCAACAGGTTTATTTCGTAGCACGAGCTTTCGGAGCACTGCCCCTTTATTATAGGTGAGTGTAGGATTTATTTCACGAACAGGGTATGTACAGACAGAAACTCAATTACAAGATAATGCTTGGAATGTGAGTTTTAACAGATAATCAAGTCTTTCCAGGAACAGACAATGTGAGTGGAGAGAGGGTTAAGCACAGGTTGAAGATGTGTGGATTGTCTCCAGGCAGGACAGTCATGGGGGTTACAGATAGTGTGACATGAACCCAGGATCCCGGTTGAGGCTGTCCTTGTGTGCGGAACTTGGCTATCAGCACACGCCCTCAAATGTGATTACCTGTTAAGACTTGCATTCTGACTATTATCTCATAATTGAGTTTGTGTCTTTTTTGCCCTGTTTGTGAAACAAATCCTACACTCACCTGATGAAGAGGCAGTGCTCCAAAAGCTCATGCTACCAAATAAACCTGTTGGACTTTAACCTGGTGTTATGGGACTACTTGCTGTGCCTACCTCAGTCCAATCTCTGCATCTTTGAGCTGGGTCTCTGATATGACGACTTGTACCTGCAGCTCAACAACCTGATTTACTACAACATGTACAGTTGTATGTACATGCACTTCAAACCCATTCTACTGAAACTGCTTGCATTTTGCCAGGACTGAACCTTTCTGTTTTTGAACTATTCTTTGGGAGAGGCAAAACACACCTGCATTATTATTTGTGCACTTTTTTCTCCCCTCCGATGTTTCATTCTGATATCCACATTCCTGCCAAGTTGGTTATTTTTTCGCACAATACTCGTCCATGAGACATTGGTTCCAAATCTATTTAAAGTTCATTTATTAGTGTCACAAATAGGCATATGTTAACACTGCAGTGAAGTTACTGTGAAAATTCCCCGGTCGCCACATTCCGCGGCCTGTTTGGGTAGACTGTGGGAGAATTTAGTATGACCAATGCACCTAGCCAGCACGTCTTTCAGACTGTGGAAGGAAGCCAGAGCACCCGGAGGAGACCCACGCAGGCACAGGAAGAATGTGCAGACTCTGCACAAACAGTGACTCAAGGCAGGAATCGAACCTGGGTCCCTGGCGCTGTGAGGCAGCAGTGCTAACCACTGTGCCACCCTACTATGACTTCAGATCCCGGAACTGGTCCCAGTGCTTCGGGAACCTGAAACTCTTCCCCCCCAGCTCCCCCGAACAATTTCTTCAGCCTTATACTAATTTGTTTATTCCTCCACTTCCCATACTTAATCTCACTGTTACGTGTAACTAATTGAGAGATTGCAACTATTGAGGTCCTGCTTTGTAATTTGCTTCTGAAACTCTGATTGCAGAAAGTCAACCCTTCTCCTATCCCTATCAATTGTTCCCTCCGGACCATGACTTCTAGTTTTTCCACATCCCTCCACCCCTTCAAAATTGCCTCTTCTCAGTGTTGTTGTTTACGCTGCGCCAGGGAGCCGCACAACACACGGGGCTCACACAAGGGGCTCTAGAAACACTGTTTTATTCCCCTAATTATGAAATCCTGTTGTCTTCCACTTCTCTATGCCTCAGCCTGGCCAGTCATTTGCCCCACAGTGCTGTAGCTATACACTAGACTGCACACTCCCACAGTGCCATCACTCTCTCTGACTATTTAAATGTTTTGAATGATTTAATTGACAGTGAATGCTTAAACCATTAATCCTGTTGCTATGTTGGGAGTAACATTACCAGTCTTATAGGAGTATCCTGCAGGCTCCAGGAATTAAATTGTGATCTCCCAGGGTACTGCTGCAAGCAACCTGGGAGACGAGTCTTTTTTTTTAAACACTTGAATTATCAAAAAAAGGAACTAGAGGAAAGAAAGAGACTGCTTGACTGACAGTGAAAAGTCAACCAATGAAATAACAGTGCATTATCTTTCCTTGATTTGATTTATTATTGTCACATGTATTAGTATACAGTGAAAAGTATTGTTTCTTGCGCACTATACAGACAAAGCATACTGTTCTTACAGAAGGAAACGAGAGTGCAGAATGTAGTGTTACAATCAAAGCTAGGGTATAGAGAAAGATCAACTTAATGCAAGGCATTAAGCAGATCTTCCACTCAAAAGTCTGATGGCAGCAGAGAAGAAACTGTTTTTGAGTCAGTTGATACGTGACCTCAGACTTCTGTATCTTTTTCCCGATGGAAGAAGTTGGAACAGAGAACGTTTGGGGTGTGCGGCGTCCTTAGTTATGCTGGCTGCTTTGCTGAGTCAGCAGGAAATATAGATAAAATCAATGGATGGGAGGCTGGTTTGTGTGATGGATTGGGCTACATTCACAACCTTTTGTAGTTTCTTGACAATCCCCTTCATTTTGTTGAACTTGAGGGAGAGATTATTATCGTCACACAAGTTCACCAGATTCTGTATCTCATTCCTGTACTCTGTTCCATTCATAGAGAAGGAAAGGAGAGAGTGCAGAATGTGGTGTTACAGACATAGCGAGGGTGTAGAGCAAGATCAACTTAGTGTGAGGTAGGTCCATTTAAAAATCTCACGGCAGCAGAGTCAGTTGGTATATGACCTCAGACGTTTGTATCTTTTTCCCAACAGAAGAAGGTGGAAGAGAGCATGTCCAGGGTGCGTAGGGTCTCTAATTATGCTGGCCGCTTTTTCGAGGCAGCGGGAAGTGTAGCCGAGTCAATGGATGGGAGTCTGGTTTACGACCCTTTGTAGTTTCTTATGGTCTTGGGCAGAACAGGAGCCATACCAAGCTGTGATACAACCGAAAAGAATGCTTTCCATGATGCATTTGTAAAAGTTGAGAGTCATAGCTAATGTGCCAAATTTCCTTAGTCTTCTGAGAGAATAGAGGCATTGGTGGGCTCTCTTAACAATAGTGTTGGCACGGGGAGACCAGGGCAGGTTGTTGGTGATCTGGACATCTAAAAACTTGAAGCCCTCGACCATTTCTACTTCGTCCCCATTGATGTAGACGGGCATGTTCTCCACTACGCTTGCTGAAGTCGAGATTATCTCCTTGGTTTTGTTGCTGCAGAGAGGTGGTGTGGTGCAATCAAAGCAGGGGTGGAGAAGTGTGACTAGAGGTCCTGTGATGAAACCTGAATACATCCAACCAGAGTTGACCACCCAGTTGGGGTGTAACTGAGAAGGGATACAGAAACTGAACTCTGGAGTAACATTAGTAGAAATGAAATTCTTAACACAAAATGCAAATTAGGAACAGTTGCTGTCCCTGGGACTCAGGATGCTCAATGTAAGATCTGTGAACTTCAGATCAGAAACATATCAATGCTGAGATGGAAGAGTTTGTGTGTACCTTTAGGGAATATGATGGCATAGTGATGATGTCACTGGACTAGTAATCCAGAGATCCAGACAAATGATCTGCGGACTCTGGTTCAAATCCCCCACAGCAGCTGGTGGATTTTAAATTCAATGAATAAATCTGGAATTGAAAATCTAGCCCCCACGATGATGACCATGAAATTTCCATCAATTGTCATTAAAAAAAAACTCATCTGATTCACCAGTTTCTTTTAGGTGAGCAAATCCACCATCCATACCTGGTCTAAATGTGACCCTAGACCTACAGCAGTGCGGTTGACTCTTAACTGCCCTCTGAAAGCCTTGCAAGCCACTCAGTCGAAGGGCAATTCAGGATGGACAACAAATGCTGGCTTGCCAGTGATGCTCAAATCCCAAAGAGTAATAAGTTTCAGAGTGAGAGAGGGCTGGATTACAGCATGTCACTTTAGAACTAGTACCAGGCAGGACAATATCTCGAAGGAATTACTGAGCCTGTTGGTAAGGAAGCCAGTCACCGTCAGTACCTTTTTGGGAGACATTAAGAGCCTGGCAGCTCGATTTGTATAACTGAGTGTTGCTTTAGCTTTGACAATGCAGATGTTAAATTTCACCGTAAAATCTTTAACTTCTCCCAAAGCGTCTATTTTCTTTAGCAATATCTTCACTCTGCGATGAAACCCAAAGGAAATGGCAGCAATAGTAACTGAGCATTGAGAACAAAGTGTGCATGTCTTGAAAAAACAGAAGGTGATCCAGCATAGGCACGCCCTCCAAAATCCACCAACTCATGCCATTCTCAGCCAGACATGAACTTAGTGCAGAAATGACAGAGATCTCTAATTTGTCATTTGTAAATATTATTATGTGTCTCGAACGTCACAAGCCAGCACTAAGTGTTCCCTTCTCCGTTGACGTTTGCAAGCCTGTCTCACCGATGTTATGAATCAAAATTATTTTTAAGTGTTGCAAAAAAATTCAACGTTGTGTTTCGGGAGAATATCATTTCTGGGGTGGAGCGACACTGAAATAATTCAATGTGTATCATGTCTTGATGCTTCAGAGTAAGTTTACCAGAGATCTACCAAGAGCTGGTACACCACAAGAGGCAGTTCTACATGGAATGAAGTTTTATGCACAACTGCAGGCTGAGGATGGGCATTGGGCTGGAGACTATGGTGGACCACTCTTTCTTCTACCAGGTTAGTCAGCAACATTATGGAAATGGACTTTGGATACAGTCCTGTCAGGCACTGGTTTCCGAGCCCAGGGACAGGAGTTTGCTAAACAAATCACAGAACAATGCAGCACACGAACAGGCTCTTCGGCCAAACATGATGCCAAATTAAACTAATCCCTTCTGCCCGTCCTTAGTCCATATCCCTCTACTCCTTGCATATTGGGTGGCACAGTGATTAGCACTGCTGTCCCTCAGCGCCTTGGAACCCAGGTTCAATTCCGGCCTCGGATCACTGTCTGTGTGGAGTTTGCACGTTCATCCTGTGTTTGTGTGTGTATCCTCCAGGTTTCCTCCCACAGTCCAAAGATGTGAAGGTTAGGTTGATTGGCTATCGTAAATTGTCCCTTCGTGTCAGGGAGACCAGCAGGGTAAATAGGTAATGAGGATTTTTTTTTAGGGCATGGTTGGGATTGTGTTCAGTGCAGACTCAATGGGCCAAATAGTCTCCTTCTGCACTTTAGGGATTCTATCTGAAAGCCCTTTAAACACCCCTATCGTATCTGCCTGCACCACCATTCCTGGCGGCGCTTTCCAGTATCTTTACTCAGAGAGTGGTTGGGGTGTGGAATGGACTGCCTGCTGTGATAGTGGAGTCAGACACTTTCGGAACTTTCAAGCAGTTATTGGATAGGCACATGAAGCACTCCCGAATGATAAGGAGTGGGATAGTTTGATCTTGGGATTGGACGTAGCTCGGCACAACATTGAGGGCCAAAGGGCCTGTACTGTGCTGTATTGTTCTATGTTTTATGTCTCTCTGTAAAATACTTGCCCCTCATATCTCCTTTGAACTTCCCCCTCTCACCTTAAGTGCGTGCTTCCTTGTATTAGACATTTCAACTCTAGGAGAATGACTCTGACTGTCAACCCTTTCTGTGCCCCTCATAATTTTGTAGACTTCAATCAGGTCTCGCCGTAGCCTCCGCTGCTCCAGAGAAAACAACCTTAGTTCGCCCAGCATCTCCTTATAGCTCATACCCTCTAACCCAGGTAGCATCCTGGTAAACCTCTTCTGCACCCTCTCCACATCCTTCCTGTATTCCTCGTTGAAGCCCAATATTTCTGATAAAGAGACCACAGTAGACTGGCGATGGAAATGTTGAAGTGTAATCTACAGCGTGGAGCTTGGGCATGGGTTCATTTTGTCCCTTTGTAACTCCCTGCATCACACTCCATATCTGATCTGGACAGGTAAGGGGAGAGAAGAAGGAGTAAATTATCTAATTCCTTGAAGCTTTCTTCTTTGTTCAGAGTAACGTCTTCCACATTTTCTGATGGCACCACTGTGATTGGGAAATGAGGAGCTTAAATAATTATGATGCAGCCCACGTTAACCCCAGAAGGGTTAAAAGTTTTGGGTACGGAGAGTTAAATAGAATAATTAATACTAAAAATGATTTTCTTTTGAATGCTATCTTCTTTTAGGGCTCCTGATTACATGTCATGTAGCAAATATACCACTGACAGATGCTCAGAAGAATGAAATGGTCCGTTATCTGCGCTCAGTGCAACTTCCAGATGGAGGCTGGGGTTTGTAAGTACCAATAAATTTGTAACAAGTTACTTCACTGAAAAGGGAGAGTAAGATTGTTAATTGACTGATCTTATGCTTGTACCCTGTTAAGGTACGGATCAGAAACCCTAACATAATGGCATGTCGGCTCTGACTCTCACCAACTTCTACAGATGCACTATAGAAAGCATCCTTTCTGATTATGTCACAGCTTGGTATGGCTCCTGCTCTGTCTAAGACCACAAGGAACTACAAAAGGTCATGAATGTAGCCCAATCCATCACGCAAACCAATCTCCCATCCATTCACTCTGTCTATCCTTTCTGCTGTCTCGGCAAAGCAGCCAGCATAATTAAGGACCCCATGCACCCTGGATATTCTCTCTTCCACCTTCTTCCTTCGGGGAAAAAGATACAAAAGCCTGAGGTCACATACCAACCGACTTAGGAACAGTTTCTTCCCTGCTGCTGTCAGTCTTTTAAATGGACTTGCATTAAGTTGATCTTTCTCTAAACCCTAGCTATGACTGAGACGCTACATTCTGCACTCTTTCGTTTCCTTCTCTATGAATGGTATGTTTTGTCTGTATAGCACACAAGAAACAATACTTTTCACTGTAAATACATGTGACAATAAATCAAATCAAGTTAGACTAGGCCCCAACTATTTTGACATTAATGTGAAGATATGATGTTTCACTCCAGGTGTGATTCTGGTGACAAACTGGGGAACTTTTATCAAAACAAACTTTATTTGACAACACAGTTTAACTGTAACAAATGAATTAGCTTAACATTTAACAATTGAACAATACTTAAACATGACAAGATGCAACTCTTAAGTGCTAACCTATCCCACTGAGTTCCAATTCAAGGAATATTCATCTTACAGACTTAAATCTCCCTCCAAATCAGTTAGCAAAACATAGGCTTACGTTCTTGTACAGAGGTTGCCATCCTTTAAGTTTCCAGACAACTTCCAGCGAGGGAGAGAGAGCAACAACGAGATAAGTCTTTCTTCTTTTAGGCAGGAACTGCTTATTTTAAAATGACGGAGAAACTGTGCCTTTTCTCTGCGAGCTTAACTCCTCCCATTAAGGGCATGACTCTGTCTCTGTCAATCCGCCTAATCAAACGCGACTCTGAAGCCCCAAGGGAAACCTAAATAAACACAAATGAATTAAATCTGTTCGGACAAACACACCATTAGCTAAAGTTAGTTATCCTTCAGTCTCAGCATGGAGCTATACACTTTTTTTCCCCAGACAAATTGACTCCTTGCAACAAAACACTGCCTCTTACAAAATAATGGTATAAATATATTTCTTAAGACACAGTATCATCATGACCCCTTTTATCGTATCTTGAATTCAGGTCTAACCTAGGAGAAAGAAGTGAAGGACTTCCTTATTGATAACAGCTACAGTTCACTGATTATTTGAATTCCTGTGCTATCCAAACAACATATGATGGACCAAATTTCATGTTTCGGGCCAGGAATCAATATTTCCACTATACTCACTCTCAGGGGTGTTAAACCCCACCCAGTACCTCTGAACTCTCACTGGTATTTAGCACTGCTCCACTCCTCTGAATTCTCACTCTTGCTGGCATTCAGAACTGCTCCACTTCACTGAACTCTCACTGGATTTTAGCCCCTCTCTGCTGCTCTGTATTTTCAGGCCCTCTCGCTTTTTAGCTCCGCTAGGCTTCCCAGCCGTACGTTTACTCTGCTTTTCAAACAGATTAGTTTTTTCAGTCAGGTGCAAAATGCTTGTCATGATTTCACCAATGCCAAGAGCAGCAGTGGTGTTGAGGAAGATGATAAACCTGTGCCTTGCTTTGTTTTTGGCCTAGTTTGCACTTTTTCTGTATCTTAATTCAGATGTGACCCACGTGTTTTGATTTGATGCTAGGCATGTAGAGGACAAGTCGACAGTTTTTGGAACAGCACTGAATTACACAGCCCTACGAATCCTTGGTGTTGGACCAGATGACCCCAACCTGGTGCGAGCAAGAAATATCCTTCACGATAAAGGTCAGATATCCAAATAATTGAAAGCAGTGTGCAAGGAGCTTTACTTTTCTGAGGTTTTAAAGCTGCCTGAGGAACACTGATTACAAATGCTAAGTTAATGCTATGCTCTATAACACACAGAAATAAAAACCCCCTCAGACCTTACAGGTTCCTGAATAATTTGAAATAATACAGTGGGTAAAGTGGTGAGATTGAGAGAATCTGTAACAGAGCCAGGTTGGAGCGAGCAGGAGCAATCAATAAAAAAGTGTAAATGGCCGTTGATTTTTGAGAAATCGAAAGCAGCTTGAAACTGGACAAGCCGTGATAAAGGTGATTCTCAGAGGCTGTGAGCCAATGATGTGCCAAGAATATTACGTCAGGAAGAAGCAAAAGATGCCAGCTGATTAGAACATAAGATCATAAGAAATAGGAGCAGGAGTAGGCCAACTAGCCCTTCGAGCCTGCCCCGCCATTCAATAAGATCATGGCTGACCTGTCGTGGCTCAGTTCCACATTCCCGCCCTCTCCCCATAACCCTTAATCCCCTCTCTTATCAAAAGCCCATCAAGCCGCGTCTTAAAAATATTTAGCGAGGCAGCCTCCACCACTTCAACGGGCAGAGAATTCCAGAGATTCACCACCCTTTGAGTGAAGAAGTTCCTCCTCAACTCTGTTCTAAACCGCCCCCCCTTTATCTTGAGGCTGTGCCCCCTAGTCCTACTATCCTTTCTGAGCAGGAAGAGTCTCTCCACCTCTATCCTATCCATCCCATTCATCATCTTATAAGTCTTAATGAGATCTCCCCTCATTCTTCTAAACTCTAACGAGTACAAGCCTAATTTATTCAGCCTCTCCTCATAGCTCAACTCCGGCATCAGCCTAGTAAACCTCCTCTGCACTCCCTCCAAGGCCAAAATATCCTTGCGTAAGTACGGCGCCCAAAACTGCACACAGTACTCCAGCTGCGGCCTCACCAATGCCCTATACAGCCGCAGCAAGACCTCCCTACTTTTATATTCAATCCCCCTCGCTATGAAGGCCAGCATCCCATTCGCCTTCCTGACCACCTGCTGCACCTGCAAGCTGGGTTTTTGCGACTCATGCACAAGGACCCTGAGGTCCTCCGCACGGGGGAAATAACTATACTCCAAGGGTGGTAATCCAAAGGTTAGATTGATTCACTGCACATCATCATCAGTGCTTGGGCTGAATTTCGGCAGTGGTTTTCCGCAGTTGTCACCTCGGCGGAATGTTCCCACAGGATCTAAGGGAAACAGTGATGTTACAGCAGACAATTGGAGAACTCCTTTCTGAGAATTCAGTCACACTTCTTGTATGAATGCTTGTGCCAGACTCCCCAGTGGCAGGCTGCATCTTATTCCTCACCTTTTTAACTCTGGTATCAGTTACTTTACACAGCATTAACATTGCATACTAGAACTCCATATTATGTCTACAGTTGATCTGATAAATGGAAAATGTCATATCCAAATGTGACTGACCAAAACAAACTGAGTTCATTTTCACTCAGAGCAGTGATGTGCGAATACAGTGATCTAAGCAGAGCTTGTAATGATCTGGATTCACTGTCTGAACATGTGGTGGAAGCAAATTTAACAACAACTTTCAAAAGGGATTTGTATAAATACTTGAAGGGGAAACTTGCAGGACAGTAGGAAAGATGAGGCACTAATTGGCAAGCTGTTTCAAAGAGCTAGCACGGACATGGTGGGCCAACTGGCCTCTTGTTCTTTAAGATTTCACGATCCTATAAGTTGAACTTTTAAGGAAAATGCAATACAGCATAATTACAGGAAAGGACCTAGAAACTACTAACCTTTTTCAAAGGTAAAAGGAAAGTCTTGCCCTCCTTGGTAAAGAGTGTATCTTAAATATAGTATTAGTGAATGGATTATATGCAACCCAAAAACCATGGGATTATCTTCATTAAATAGATATGAATATTAGTTCCTTCAAAAACCAGTCTGTCAAGCAATGAAAATAAACAGTAGTATAAACACTGAGAATATCCATTCGTCATGAAGATGTTTATCCTATGGTAAGTACATTGCCTGGAATCCACCATCCAACTGCCTTCATTCATAGTGTCCAGCCTTTTATCAAAGGAGTCAACAATGAAGACATGAATCTATGTTGTATAAACGTGCAGAGTATCCACTAATGCCACTATATTAACCAGCGTGCTGGAGGCTGGCCGAAACTTACTGCAGTGTCATAGCAAATACTTAGAGCAAAGAAAACAATTAAATCCTTTGTGAACTTTTGTAAGTAAAACTCATGACCAAAAACTATAGTAACTTTTCCCGGTACCAGTAGAATGATTTCTCCAGCGTAATGTAGTGGGCGGAGGATAGTTAACGAATACAAATCGGTATTTCACCAGCAAAATGTAATCAGTGGGGAATGGGTGCAAAGAACGTGTGTGTAAACTCAGTCACAGTTCCTTAGAATCATGTAGCCTCTAGGTGCAATTGACAGTCTTCATTCTGACTGGGAATAGTGGTGTCACTGCATGGAGTTGATTCTTCTACTGTCTATGGTACCTTGCTGAATGAAAATTAGCTATTCTGTTTGCTTACATGATGATCATTGCAACAGGAATTAACTCATCGGCTATAAAGAGTTTTGAGATGTCCTGAGTATGTGAAGGTGCGATGTAAATGCACATGGCATTAGCCTAACACCAGATCATCAATTCATCTCGATGCCAGAAATCACAGCAGTTCCTTCAAAGTAATCTCAAATTGGCCTGACAGTAAAACAATTACAGTACAGATAGATGCTGTTGAGTATTTCCAGCATTTTGTTTCTATTATATTTCCAGCATCGACAGTATTTTGGTCTTATTGCTGAACAGACACTTGGAGAACATTTTGTGCTTCTCAGACCATGGCTTAGATATGATTTTCTCACTTTCCTCAAACACTTAACTGTACAGTCTGACAACTTATCTGATATTAAGTTATGAGTAGGCTGAGACTTCTTTCAGTTGAGCATTAGAAGAAAGAGCAAAGCAGTTATTCCCAGCTCTTTGCCAGTGACTCCATCGCTTTATCCAGCCACATACTCGAGCTGAGTTGCTCCGTGCAAAACCTCTGTCATGTTTGATCCAAAACTGGATTTCAAAATCCACATCCCAGCCAGCGTCTAAACCACTAACTTTCTCCTCTATGTGAATAGCTGCCTCTGCAACAAAGTTGCTGCTGATAGGCTTATTCATACTTTCATCTCCTCTAGGTTCTGATTATAATACGTGGTGGAGCAGGCTTCATGGACTGAGTGGCCTCCCCCTGCTTCTAATTTTATGTTTCTGTGTACATTTCTATTTCTCCACCAATTATTTCTCATTAGCATCCACTTGTAACAAAATGCAACTCGCCTAAATCTTAACCAAGCGTATCCTAATCACTAAATGTCCTTGCCAAACAACTCCAGCCAGCCTTTGCTAACTTATAGTGAAATGAAAAGAATCGTACTCATTTTCAAATTACTCCACAGCTTGCCCCATTCTTTTCAGCAAGTAGCTCCAGATTACTTTGGTCTTTACAGGAAAGCTGTCTGTGCTTCCTTTCAACCCACCACTGGCAGCCGAACCTTGTCTAGGACGTCATTGCTTGCGTGAGTTTGAATAGCAGTTATCCAACTGAAGGACATGATTCTCTTCTCATCCAGAATACAAACACTGTTGCTGAATATCAGTTGGGATTAGGAAATTAAGCTGTATTTTAGTTTTATCTTTTTCCCTAAATCTAGGATATTATGGGCAGTTTCCTCAGCTGAAAGCTAACTTTGAACCATCTTTATTTCCATGGACTGTACCTGGGACGATGTCCTAAAAATATATATTTATTATTTCATTAATATAAAAAGTGACGCTTTGCACTTGTACCTTTCAGAGTTAGGAGTTCTTTAGTCACTCATTGTGCAGACAGCTCCTTCTGCTGTATTTGCCTTTAATACATTTATCAGTTCTTATTATTTGATGATAAGAAAACAATCATCAAACTGAGGGAGTGCTACATGTTTCTGTCAATATTTCTTAAAATATAATCAGATATTGAGCGTAGGAAATGCTTTCTCATCGTACGCATAAATGTTTAACACACGCCACAATTGTCTCCCCCCCTGGTTTCAGGTGGCGCAGTTGGCATCCCATCCTGGGGTAAATTCTGGTTGGCCATTCTTAATGTCTACAGCTGGGAAGGGATGAACACCTTGTTCCCTGAGATGTGGTGAGTCCTCTAACCAAACATTTAACTTTTCTACTTTCTGGAGCCAGTTTTGCAGTGAAAACAAGTTGTTATAATTAGTGACATGAAAATTATGTCAAAACAAAAACTGTTTTCTTTATCGGCATGTTGCATTTCTAATGAGGAAGGATGTAGTATTTGATCTGGGTAATGAAGCAGAGTGAACATATATCGTCAAGTTATGATCAACACTCAAAATGGGTAGTCATTAAAATGGATTGAATTTCAATTCAGGTTAAGTAGCAGGCTAAAGAGTAGAGTGACAGGAAATGATTATTTATGGTAATTACACTCTGACCAAAAGTAACAAGTCACATTCTGGGGTTTTATGGATAGAGAAGTTGGCAAACTTGATTTTTGAAAAAGTAGTGTAATAAATATTGGGAGAATAATACAGTAGAAAACTGTAAAAAGTTTATACTAACAAAGCAAGAAAGTTATGAGGGAGCATGAGGAAAGGTGATGGTCTGAGGAGAAATAACAGGTAAGTAAAAGGATAGCCAAAGCATGGACACAGTAATTTGGAGATGAAGATACAGTCTTGTAATTTGAGAATGAAAGAGTGATTGTGATAAATGTACTCCTGTAGAGCTTTGTAATGCCTGTTGTAGGTTGTCCAAGTCTCTGGAGCATATGGGAGCAATGGGATCAATGCTGCCCAATGAACATTGGCCTTAGTATTAGGTTTGAGATCCTGGTCATCAAATACTTTCTTCCTTAGTCAGCCGAGGTCTGAACTGGTGCATTGGAGTCGTGACTCTACTTCACCGAGAAGCGGCACATGAGATATGGAAAATGATCCCCGTTTTCCAGGATCATAATCTTGGGGTGGTAGGGCGGATTGAAAGGGTTATACTGCAGGAGCTGGTTGGAAGAGGTTTTCAAGGTTTTTAATGAAAGGCCCATTTTCTGATATGGTCCGGAGAAGCAGTCAACAATGAGCTGGAGCTCAGTTTGCTGAGTGAGCTGATGTGCAAGTGTCATCTGCCCAGTAAAGCTCGGTGACTCAGCGGAGTGGCTTTGGTTTTGGATTGAAGGCTGTGTAGCTTGAACAGTTTACCATAATTTCTGTAACTGACTTCCTTGCCTGAGCTAATTTGCCGGGGGTGAGGTGCTATGCCAATGTACGCAGAACTTAGTCATTGCACGAGCCTCCCAAGACAACAGTGGAAAAGCTTTTAGCGACATTCTTGACCCATCCCTGCTGACTCATGGGAGTTTCTGGCCTGTGCCCAACCAAAATGGAGATGGTTCATTCAGGAAGGCACCAAATACATCGTGAGACTTCAACAACAGTTGTTAGTTGGAGCATCAGAGAGAGCGCACAAACCTCCAAACAACTCGTCTACTTGACCTCCAAGTAGCACTTGCCCCACATGTGGCCGTATCTGCAGATCATGCTTTGGATTTACCATCTCAGAACCCATCGAATCTGAGTGGAAGCAAATCATCCTCAATCCAAGGGACTCATAAGAGGAGAAAAAGAAAAATACAGCCAGGATCCCATTCCCAATTGTTATTAGTTGATAACTATTATTTGAAGATAGGCATGAGAATAGCTCAGTTGTGAACATCCTCTCAGTTTAATTGCTGACCAGTGATCCTCTGTTAATTTCACGCACAAAAATTGTGTTATTTACCAAGATCCCAGAGAGTACCTGATGTACATGGAACTGTGCAGAAGCAAAGAAAAAAATTGAAGACAAAACAGTGAAAAATAAAAATATGGCATTTTAATTTCTACTTAAATCTTGGCCATCTGTAAGTGAGAGGTTTAGATCAGAGATTGGACACTTCCCTGGGGTGCAGAGAAGACACAGTCATAGGTAAAGTCCTGGCGTTATTCTGCTCCTTGCCCGCTGTCTTAATTGTGGAGTGAAATATGCAAAGATACCAAATAGGGGAATAGTAACTATTCCATGCAGATTTCCAATGCTTTACCTGTTGCTGAGCTTTGTCTGTGTTGTAATTTTATGTCAGGCTCTTCCCTCGATGGATGCCAGCTCACCCCTCCACCCTGTGGTGTCACTGTCGGCAGGTCTATCTCCCTATGAGTTATTGCTATGCCGTGCGGTTCACTGCACAGGAAGATGACCTTATTCTCAGCCTGCGCCAGGTAGGAACCAACTGCTTAGAATCCCTGATGTTTTGAGCTGAGTTTATATTTTCACACCTGGAGGACTTTGACTTTTCAGATTCAAGGAAGGGTGGCTCTGATAATGGTGCATTGGACTAAGTTGTTACACTCTGAAGTCCTCTATTCCATTGTCCTTTGCTATTGGTGGTGGTCTAACCAATGGTGTATGAAGATAAATGTACTCATAAAAGGAGGGTGGTTTTACCTGATTAAATATTGTACAAAGCACTGCTCTGAGTGAACCTTGTGCAATATATCACAATTCACCATTAGTTCTAACAGACATGGTGCCCATCATAATATTTAAGTCTCCAATTCAAAATACTGAGACGTGCAGTTTGTTTGTGCACTGCTACTGGGTACTAGACTCGTATCTAAATCCAGAGAGTTTATGTCTAGAACATAGAACATTACACCGCAGTACAGGTCCTTTGGCCCTCGATGTTGCGCCAAGCAGTGGAACCAATCTAATGACCCTCTAACTTAAACTATTCCAATGTTATCCATATGCCTATCCAATGACCATTTGAATGCCCTTAAAGTTGGCGAGTCCACTACTGCTGCAGGCAGGGCATTCCACGCCCTTACTACCCTCTGAGTAAAGAACCTACCTCTGACATCCGTCCTATAATTATCACCCCTCAATTTAAACCTATGTCCCTTCGTGTTAGCCATCACCATCTGTAGGTTACAGAGCTGAGATTAGGAATCTGCCAGTCTTGTGCAGTGGTCCTCCTGGTGATCAGCTAGCCAAGACCTTGCAATTGGTACACTTCCTGTTCCTCTACCTACCTGGAGGCATCAAACTCATTAAGATTTTCACCTGCAGGCTGGGGAATTCCCATCCCGAGTAGCAGGTTTACTCCTGTGGGTTTCATCAGCTGGCCTAGGGAACTGGACAGTCAGCAATGCTGGGGTATTGAAGATTTGACTTGCTTAGTTTATGGGTTACTTGATCAGCTTGGTTTCAAACTTACTTTGTCAGACATGTCATCTCAGAGCCACTTTGATCACAAAGAAATGCCTGTCATTCACCCACCTAACCACCTCCACCCAAACTTGTCTTTCCCAAGGGGAATAGTCACGTGACCACACTAGCCACCTTTCAAAAATATCTCACTGCTCTGGTAACTTGACCACAAGAAGACAGTCCAAACACCTTGTAAAACTAATCTTCTTTAATATATAAAAATAACAAGTTCAAAATTAAGTATGGCCTCAAAATAGGGAACAGTTAGTTAAGCACCAAAATAACAGCAACAGAAAAGAATCAAAATGAACAGCAGTTAATGTAAGAATATAAACTGATGACATCACAGCACATACTGATGACCTGAAAGAAGATGGTGCGTAATAATGACACTCTATAACAATTACAGAGCACTTTGGGATGTTCATGAGTTCTGAAAGGTGCTGTAGAAATGCACATTTTTCTTTAGTTGATTTCACTATATGAGGAGATTATGTTTTCTTATTACCCACCAGAGGAAGGTCTACATCGCCCTCTGTCTTTATTGACCTACATTAGAGGACTTACACTGGTCCTCCAATGCCTGCAAGTTAAAATTCTCATCCTTGTGTTTAAGTCCTTCCATTTCATTGCCCTCTTTTAAGTCTGGAAATTTCTTGCTATACCTCTCCATCTTCCTTCTGTGCTCCCTCTAAGTTTTCTTTTATCAAATTTTTGATCAACTTATTATTTTTTCCTTTTATCCTGGTCACTATCATCATAGTCATTATGATGCAAAAGTGGGTCATTCAACCTATCAAAGTCCATATTTATATCCATGTACATTTTTTATCTTTGTGTCTGAAATGCCTTGGGCTTTTGTCCTACAGCTAAGGTACTATATAAGGTAAAGTTTTTTTGCAATGTTTTGTTTGCATCTGCAAATGGAAATAGTTGTGTGGTTCCAATATCACTTTTTTTGTTTCAGCCAAACTGATTGTCTATGGTGTATGATGATACTGTGCTATTTATATATTTTATGTTTAAGGGGAATGTTTTAAAGTTCAGTGTTATACTACAGGCAGTCAGTGTGTCTGGTAAACATGCCGCATGGATGCTGAGAAAGCAGGATAATTACTGATTTTAGCCATGCAGTGTTTATTTAGGAAAGCATGAATGGAATTTTTTTACAGATTAAAAAGTTCTCTGGGATTTTATTAAAGGAGTGGAATGTGGGTTTAGATATACAGGGTCATGTAATGATGTGGTTAATGGGAGGAACTAGGTTTGTAACAGAGAAAATTGTTAATTTTCTGGCTGGGATGTTTAAAGTCAGAAGTCTGCAAGCTGTTCTGAAAATCAAAACCTCTCTGAAAGCTTCAAGCATGTTCTCATAATTAATAGCGAATATATCTGGTTTTGCTAACTATAAAGTGGTGTTTGAGTCTAAGAGGAATGGTTACAACATGGAAACAGGCCCTTTAGCCCAACTTGTCCATGTCGCCCTTTTTGCTTAAACACCTAAGCTAATCCCAGTTGCCCGCATTTTGCCCATATGCCTCTATACCCATCTTATCCATATAACTATCAATGCTTTTTAAAAGACAAAATTGTACCCGCCTCTACTACTACTTCTGGCAGCTTTTTCCAGACACTCACCACCCTCTGTGTGAAACAAATTGCCCCTCTGGACACTTTTGCATCTCTTCCCTCTCACCTTAAACCTGTACCCTCTAGTTTTGGGAAAAGATATTGACTATCTACCTTATCTATGCCCTTCATTATTTTATAGATCTCTCTAAGGTCACCTCTCAGCCTCCTACAGTCCAGAGGAAAAAAGTTCCAGTCTATCCAGCCTCTCCTTATTACTCAAACCATCAAGTCCCAGTAGCAGCCTCGTAAATCTTTTCTATACTCTTTCTGGTTTAATAATGAACTTTCTATAATAGGGTGACCAGATTATTTGGAACTGAAATAGTGATAGGTTACAACTCAGAGTTGTTTCCTTTCATTTTTTATCAAAGTTATTCAACTATTAAAACTTAGGCTGCTTCATTTTGCCAGTGTTATATTTAAACTTTAATGAATAAAGTTCACTTTGATAAAAGATCCCTAATTTCCTAATTTAAAGAGGGGTTTAAATTTATGAGAGAAATATTGCTTGATTGGAGCTGATAGTGATAAGTTAACAGTTAAGAATTGTTTCTTGTCGTATTTATGTATTGTTCAAGTGTTAAAGGTTGAGGTAATTAATTTGTTGCAGTTAAACTGTGTTGTTAAATTTTGTTTAGCTCCCCAGTTTGTCAGTAAAACCACGCCTGGAATGAAGCTTCCTTTCCTCACATTTATACCAAAATAGAAAAACTGTTAGGGTCTAGTCTGGCTTCAGAATATACCTTGGAGTTTGGGTCTAGCACGCTAACAGCTGCAAATCATAAACTAGAATTAATGAAAGAATCAACACTAATTACACTCTATGTGCAGAAATAATATTCTCATATTGGATTTTGATGCTGCAGTGCTAAAATATTCCTTAACATAATCTGTTTGCCCATGTGACAAACAAGTGACTGTCTTGTAGGTGGAAGTGTATAAGAGGCCTGTTTTAGTTTGAGTTGGTGCCAAAGGTGATGGAATATTGGAACTGAGTCGACCCTTCAGTGGCAGCTGTTATAATTTACTACCTGACCAGACAGGTATGAAGTGCTCCAGAGCATTGTCAAGAGTTGTCTGAAGTTGATAGGAAGCAGAAAGTTTACCAATGTTCTTTGCTGGTTGAACTCCAGCAGTACTTCTAGTGTACATCTGAGGGTTCCCATGTCTTAGTTATTGTCATCCATGCTGGTTTTCTTAACTTGGATAATTGATAGTGTTCTTAAAGAGAACACTTCACACTGGGCATTAGATGTCCTTGTGTGTTCGACACCTGGTTATGGTGAATATACTCCGCTGTAATTATCTTTATTGTAAATTCCCTGCAATTTCCAAGAAAATCCCTAATGTCAGAGTGCACTCTAATTCCGGAATGCTACAGAGGAAGATCCTTGGAAAAGGGAGCCTTGTGCCACAATTTAGTTGGGCCCCACAGTCTGTGTTTACATTCCAACTTATTGTTAGTGCAGTGATGCTGTGGGCCTGTTTCCATGTTGTAACCATTCCTCTTAGACTCAAACACCACTTTATAGTTAGCAAAACCAGATATATTCGCTATTAATTATGAGAACATGCTTGAAGCTTTCAGAGAGGTTTTGATTTTCAGAACAGCTTGCAGACTTCTGACTTTAAACATCCCAGCCAGAAAATTAACAATTTTCTCTGTTACAAACCTAGTTCCTCCCATTAACCACATCATTACATGACCCTGTATATCTAAACCCACATTCCACTCCTTTAATAAAATCCCAGAGAACTTTTTAATCTGTAAAAAAATTCCATTCATGCTTTCCTAAATAAACACTGCATGGCTAAAATCAGTAATTATCCTGCTTTCTCAGCATCCATGCGGCATGTTTACCAGACACACTGACTGCCTGTAGTATAACACTGAACTTTAAAACATTCCCCTTAAACATAAAATATATAAATAGCACAGTATCATCATACACCATAGACAATCAGTTTGGCTGAAACAAAAAAAGTGATATTGGAACCACACAACTATTTCCATTTGCAGATGCAAACAAAACATTGCAAAAAAACTTTACCTTATATAGTACCTTAGCTGTAGGACAAAAGCCCAAGGCATTTCAGACACAAAGATAAAAAATGTACATGGATATAAATATGGACTTTGATAGGTTGAATGACCCACTTTTGCATCATAATGACTATGATGATAGTGACCAGGATAAAAGGAAAAAATAATAAGTTGATCAAAAATTTGATAAAAGAAAACTTAGAGGGAGCACAGAAGGAAGATGGAGAGGTATAGCAAGAAATTTCCAGACTTAAAAGAGGGCAATGAAATGGAAGGACTTAAACACAAGGATGAGAATTTTACAACCCAAGTTTCTGCAAGATTTATATGAAATTTGGGGTCAATAGAGGGGAGATAAGGACAAAAGCATCTGACTGTGGAATGCAGCCTACCGGAGATGAAATCTATGCCCTGTTAATGAGGAAATCTTGCCGGGAAAGTTTATTTTGGTGTTTTTAACAGCAAGTGCCACGATTGTGCTTTACATATTGCTGTTGTATCGTCATTTCTCACTCGCCGGTAAAGTTTGCCAAATTCTAACTTTGTTTTTGTCCAGGAGCTCTATGTTGAGGATTACGGTACCATTGACTGGCCCGCCCAACGGAACAATGTGGCAGCTTGTGACCTGTACACACCACACAGCAGGCTTCTCACCATTGCCTACGGTATGGAGGATCCCTCCATTACACAAACATCAAAATCATTTGTGTTTTGCCATTTTTATCCGAAGGGGACATCAGCAAATCAGCTTTTTTATGAAGTGGAATGTTCGTTAGTAACAATGAGTGTTCTTCTCCATTTCTGAACCTACTGATTCAAGGTTAACATTGCTGCCACTGAATAAATGTATGTGTTCAATGTTTCCAAAGAAGCCATGAATATTTTTTTGTTAAATCTGTTTGATGTCAGGTGATGGAGTGAGAAGCTGCCCCATTATTGGAACTGCTTTGTACTAAATAATGTTGTTCCTCCTCAGGACGTGGTTCATATTTAGTCCGGATGGGATGGTGTAGATTTGAACACTGCAACAGTAATAGGGAGGAGGGGCTACATTCTGTTTGATGTTGATATTGAGGATGAAATATATAAAGCTGCCCATTTATGAATAGAGATCTGTCAAATGGGAAGAAGCTTTGTTATGATTTGATTTAAACGGGAGAACATTCCTAACTTATTTTTGTTTTCCCCCACAACCCAAATATTGAGGTGTTGAATATCCTTTAAGTGTAGATTCCACAGCTGATACACACTCAGATGTAAATGTGCCATTCTGTTGTGCACTTACTTTTTTATTGAGGTGATGAGTCATTAAATTTGGGCTTTTACAGCTTTGTTGAATGTGTATGAGGATCACCACAGCACCAGCCTGAGGAAGAGGGCAGTTACAGAACTCTACGACCACATCGCAGCTGATGACAGATTCACAAAGTGCATTAGTATTGGGCCAGTAAGTATTTATCACAGAGATGATGAGATATTGATGCCAATTTCTTTAAGCCTGATATCTTCATAACTGTTTTTCTGTTTGGATGACTGTTAAAGATTTGTGTGGTCAGCAGGTATTTTGAATGTACTGTTTATGATCTTAATTTAGCACGGTTGTGAAGGAGCTAACACTGAACGAAATGAGATAAAAACCATTACGCCAGCTGTGATGGAATGCTGACAGTTTGGGTAAACCAAAGGAAAACTTAGAATAATCAAGGTTTTCTTTCGATTTTGGATAAAACAAAATAGTAAACAGTGAGGAAAGAAGTTTTAGAAGTTTATTTATTAGTGTCATTGCAATGAAGTTACTGTGAAAATCCCCGAGTCGCCACACTTATCCACCTGTTCAGGTACACTGAGGGAAAACTTAGCATGGCTAATGCACCAGCACATCTTTGGGCTGTGGGAGGAAATCAGAGCACTCGGAGGAAACCCACGCAGACACAGGAAGAATGTGCACAGCCTGCACAGTCAGTGACCCAAGCTGGGAATTGAACCTGGATCCTTGGCGCTGTGAGGCAACAATGCTAACCACTGTCAGACATCGGGGATCAGGATTTTGTGGATGAGGCAGGAAGATTGAGTTGGAAAACTTCTAAACGCACAGAGGTTAGCACTGCTGCCTTACAACACCAGGGACCTGGATTCAACTCTGGCCTTGGGTGACTGCCTGAGTTTGCTCAGGATGCTCTGTTTTCCTCCTACAGTCCAAAGCCATGCAGGTTGGGTAGATTAGCCATGCTAAATGCATGGGATTACGGATAGGAAGCAGGAGATGGCCTGGGTAGGATGCTCTTTGAGAGAGTCAGTGCAGACCTAATGGGCAGAATGGCCGCTTTCGGCATTGTAGAGATTCCAACAGATCTGCCTCTTAAAAAGACCAACGCCTGCTGTATTTTTGTGTCAGAGAGACAGATGCGGGATGGAATTGGATCCACCATGTGCAGAAGTAGGTCTGAGGTGACAACGAATGTGGGCTGATGACGAGATGGCAGACTAGAACGCCCTCTTCTGCTAACTAGTACGTTAGAACAGTTGTGGTGATGAATGTCAGGCCCTAAATCCCACCCCCACCTACCCATAGATACTGTCAGCTATCTCAAATGGAAGCAACGTAACTTGGATGCGGAAAATCTGAAAGCAAAGCAGAAAATGATGGAAAGACATGGCAGGTCTTGCAGCATCTTTGGAGAGAGAAACAAAATCAGTGTTTTGGGGGCATAAAATTTTTTGAAAGTGGTGTGAGTAAATGAGTTACTGCACCAGGATAGATATCACTACCTTAACCAGTGCTAATATTACCATTTTAACTGGTATTTTGTGGTCAGCAGTGTTGCAAAGGTGTTCACCACTAACTTCAAAAGCAAACTGACTACAAAAATCTAACAATATCTATGGTGAGGATTGCACTTTTCCTGAAGTAGCTTGGATCTGATGTCTAGCCAAGGGGGATTTCCAGGCACGCAGCAACAGATATGTCACCAAGTAGGCTAAGTAGCAATTGCATTGACGTATTCTAACAGACAATAAAGCAGGACCTAAAATGCAGTTATCATTAACTTAAATTTTATGGAGAGTGAAATTAGTGATTGGGACGTAAACGTGGAAAAAAGGTAGAGCCTGAAGCATCATCATTTTTTAATATTATTTTAAAGTATGGGAACTTATGGAGTAATTTGGCGTGCCACAAACATAAAATTAGCTTTCAAGGCTGGCAAGGCTTTTCAATGGTAATTATAGATTTGTTTAAAAGCTCAAGGGTTTTTACAGTAAGACCAATCACAAGTTTTGTCAGTTCATAAACTAAGGCGACTTCAGTAGTGCATCTTGCAAATTAGCGTTGAATTATTGACAGTAACTTCTGGATTTTCACATTTAACTGTGTGTGTTTAGACTCCTGTCAGTTTCAGAGGGGTAATGATAGTAAAAGCTGACAGTATTTTTAACACTACTACAAAATCTGGATGTTTGATTCCCACTGACATGGGGCACTGTCTATTTGTGCGTGTGTGTGTGTGTGTGTGTGTGTGTGATGGGTCAGATTAGTTCAGTTGGCAGGATGGCTAGTTTGTGACCTATGTTCAATTCCCATACAGACTGAGGCTATTCATGAAGGCCTACTCTCTCAACTTTGCCCCATGCCTGAGGTGTGGTGGTCCTTGGGTTAAATCACCACGAGTCAGTTCTCCCCCTCAAAAGAGAGACAAGAGAGCACCCTATGGTCATCTGGAAGCTGTGGTGATTTTACAGTGTTTGTGTGTGCACTGCTATTGCTCTAGGCAAGGGCCCATATGATCATTTGATACTGTCAATGTGGATATAGTCATGTGAACAAGTGTAAGTGGAACTAAAGTGGAAATTTCCCTGCTTCACTGTCACCTATGATTCTATTTGTCTTTTAGATTTCCAAAACTATCAACATGTTAGTTCGCTGGCATGTGGAGGGTCACAAGGCCCCTGCTTTTCAGGAGCATGTTTCTCGGATCCCAGACTACCTCTGGTAAGTCATCTGTCTACGTTGTTTTGGTGGTGAGATAGTAAAGACCAACTGAATTTGGTTTGAGAATGCACCATTGCTTCTGCTTTTTATTGACTTGCATCCTAGTTACCTGAGCTTTTCTGTTTCACCAATGTCTTCTCTAATTTATTATTGTGTAATCCTGGCTAATACATTTAAAACCATTTAAGAGTTGTGAGTTGTTTCTGCTGGTCAATAATGAGTGGACACAGATTCAAGATAATCAGGAAAATTAAGTCATTCGGAGAATATACAAGAAACTGTGATGTTCATGGACTGCTCTGACCTTGAAGGCCCAGTGTTTGTAAAGAGTGTAGCCCCTTGGGCACTGCACCTTACAGCTAAGAAATGTGATTTCTTTAAATCCCTTTCCCAAGATTCATATCACACAAAAAAAATTTATTTTGGCCTAGCAGATTGTTTAGTTTCCATCCACTCTTTATAATTGAATCAGAAATTGACTATAGGGAAACATAAAAGCTTCCTGTTTTGTGTGCATTAAATCTCAGTGTGAGAAAATAACAGTACTCGTGTAGTAATGTCTTTTAATACCTGATGCAGCAGGATAGAGCATGGCAGCACAGTAGTACTGCTCAGGAACCAACCCAATACAAATGAACATTTGTGGTAGATCGGTGCTTTGCTGGAACAATTGGAACCAGAAAATTAACACCACAGAGACTGCAGATTGTTCTACGGAAAGACCCCACCAATGCCTTTTTGGAGAAACCAGGAATGGGCAATAAAATGTGACCTTATCAACAGCACCCACACCTTCCCAGTAATATGTTTAACAAAGCAAGCACTCGTAATGCCAGATTAGATGCATGTGTGAGGAAAGGTACAAAATCTCCTAATCAACATATGAGCATTGTCAGTGTGATTATAATGACATCTACAGCCTCATCCTATGGAAATTCTGTCACATCAAATTCACCCCACTGCTAATTTACACGATTCTATGTATTGAAGTGAGTGTGTATAGGGGTGTGGAACTTTAAACAGGAAAGATGTGGATTTGTTACAACAACTTAATTCGGTACAAAAAGGAAAAAATACTGTCGTTACTCAGTGGGCCTGCTGTAGCCTGATCTGTGTAGATAGAGTTGCCAAACTGGCGAGGATAGCCCCCCTCTACCCACCCACCCACCATCAGTTTAGTGCGGAAGGCCCAACAGTCAGCTGCTGGCAAACCTCCCATTTAATCCCTGAGCCACCACCGATTCTTTTTTAAACTTTATTCCAATTCAATCCAATCAAATCCAATTCAGAGTCTGAACAAGTTGGGACATTCCCGATCCAAGCTGACAAGACATGGCTCTCACTTCCTGTCTTGGGATTGAGCTACATGATCCAAGCTGATTGGAGTAGGTGTAGCTCCACCGCCAAGGCTTCATCTCATTTGCATCTTAGCCAAAAGGCCAAGATGCCGCTTTTAAAAATTGCTTCAAATGAAGCTAAGATGTAATCTAATGATTTCAACCAAGCGCAGCGTGTCGATACTACACTTGATCCACCACTGAATTGCTGTAGACTGGGTGATAATGAGCCTAACTGACATCCCACTACGGCAGGTGATAGCCCATTCCACCCTCCTACTTTATTGGAGGTGACGCACGAGGGTGTGGGGGGTGGTTGGTTGTTGCAGGCCTGTCCCGTAGTTAAATGGGCCTGGCTGCCATGCTTCCCACCACAAACGGGGTATTAAATCCAGCCCTTAATTCTGTTTCTCTCACTCAGATGCTGCCGTGCTCACTGAGACCTTCTATTTCTCATTTCAGATTTCCAGCATCCTCTGTATTTTGCTTTATGACATATTCTGGGGAGTCGGTGATGTTGCGATATTGTCTCTGGACTGGTAATCCAGAATTCCAGGGTAATGCTCTGGAGACCTAGGTCCAAATCCCATCACAGCAGTTAGTGAAATTTAATGACACAAATCTGGAATTGAAAGCTTAACGATGACCGTGAAAACTTTTAAAAACCCATCTGGTTCACTAATGTCCTTTAGGGAAGGAAATCTGCCATCCTTACCTGGTCTGGCCTACATGTGACTCCAGAAATGCTCTTGGGGATGAGCAGTAAGTGCTGGTACACAGCGACGCCCATGAACAAATAAAAAAGAATTTGACTTGCTCCTAATTGTCATTATAATATGAGTAATATGTGTACATTGATGCAGTGGTGAGCTTGGAGCAGTGCCAGTGTTACTGATGACTGCAGCATCTCACTGATCACTGCAGAACAGCGTCCAAACCATCATTTCAGCCTGACAATCTGTTAATTCATTTCACAGGCTTGGCCTTGATGGACTGAAGATGCAGGTAAAGTTTTTAAATTCATCATTGAGTTGATGTGAAGGACACTGGGGAGAAGGGACCTGTTTAAAGTGATTTAAGCAGACGTGCGGCTCTGGTTCTGCTTAGCAGGAATGTACGACTTCAGACACATTGAACCAGTGAAGCAGTTTTCTCTGTATAATCAATTTTCCTGAGGGTGTGTGACAGTATATTTCTTTTTCAATAGGCAAATGATTCTGGATACTTTTTAAGGTGTTATTCACTTACAGGAACAATAAATTCCAGTGCTGTTGGCCATTTAGTTATTGTAAGATGTTCTGCTTTTTATTTATTTTGTCACAGTGATTGCTATTTACCTAGAGTTCCCCATTTGTTATGATATTTAGCTGACTCACGACAAGCACAGTTCAAGTTTGCTGCTCTCTGATCATCAGGTGTTGTGTCGTCATAGAATTCCTACAGTGCAGAAAGAGGCCATTCAGCCCATTGATCTGCATCGATAACAATTCCACCCAGCACCTATCTCTGTATTTACCCTGCTAATCCTCCTGACACTAGGGGACAATTTAGCATGGCCAATCCACCTAACCTGCACAGTCTTTGGACTGTGGGAGGAAACTAGAGCACCCGGAGGAAACCCACACAGACACGGGGAGAATGTGCAAACTCCACACAGTCATCTGAGACTGGAATTGAACCCAGGTCCCTGGCGCTGAGAGGCAGCGCTGCTTATCACTCTGCCACCATGCTGCCCATAATGTCATGAGGCAAGGTTGATATCACCTGGTGGCAAAGAGCTTGTATGGCAGTGAAAGAAGAATCTCAGTGGGGCTGCTTACAAGCTCACTGTGGTGAGACTTAGACACTTTAACTGCCTTGATTTTGGCAGCTATTAGTTAGAGCTGTAAGTAAATTGTTTATAATTAAGACTAGTAGATTGCAAATTTCTACACTGCAGTGCAGTCAGTGATATGGGTATTGAATATTCACAGAAGACACTTAAGTATCTGCATTGGATGTTTACTAAATTATCTGTGTCTGTGTCCCAGGGTACCAATGGATCTCAGGTGTGGGATACAGCTTTTGCTGTCCAGGCCTATCTTGAGGTGAGCAATGAAGACTACTGCAAATTAACAAGCAGCCCAACTGATTGAACAAATAGAACTTCTTTAACAATGAAGATATTAACCCCAAACTGAGCAGCTTGTTCAGCAGACAATATGCTTTTTATTGAGGGTGACTTGTGAATGATGCAGTTACCATGTGGAATGACTAGTTATCTGGCCTGTGATTTCCCTCTCTTCCCAAATCTGGCCTGAGACCCTGGAGTCCTGCAGTATTTCTAATAATAACCGAGCTGAGGTGAGCCAAAAGTCGGCACAAACACTGGAGTGAAACATGGTTCTTGGTTTGTACTGCGCAGAACTTATAATGCGATTTATTACCATTTCTTTAATGGATAAAACCGTACATGATTGAGACGTCAGACTGAAAATAAAAACATACGGTGGACTAATTTATGCTGCAACCAATTTAAGGTAATTGGCAAAAAAAGGCAATGACGATGTGAGAAAAATCTTTTCCACGCAGTGAGTGGTTGGGATCAGGAATGCTGTGCCCCAGGGAGTGGGGGAGACCGGTTCAATTGAGGGATTCAAGAGGGGATTGAATCTGAAAAGGAAGAATGCAGGGAGGAGGAGAGAGAGTATGTGAGGTGAATGCTCTCTTTGAGAGAGCCAACACAGACATGGTAGGCTAAATGGTCTTCTGTGCTGTAAACATTCTGTGATTCTCTCTCCATCACCTTGTCAGAATGGTGACCAGCAAGAGGACCCTGTGCTGTCGTGGTGACTTTGAAGCTACATGGGGAAGTGGTGCTTTGGGTTCTTTAGCCTTTTGTGAGTTTGGCTACTGCACGTTGCTATCAAATAGAATGATAACGCGATTCACTGAATTCTGCCCGTACTGTTTGGAAGCATTGGTGCAGTCCTTAAGTCTTTAATATTTTAATTCTCCATTGGGAAAAGAAATGACTCCCCATGGATTGAGGTCAGGAATTCAGGCACAGGGACACAATATAAAAATAAGTCCTGACTTTGGCTGGAATGTCTCAGATATCCATATAGTGACTGTTTGACTTGTTACCTCCTGAAGGAGTGAAATTCCTAAGACCCAAAGTTTGCAGGCGTAACAGAACGAGGATATAATTTCTATCAGAAGAGTTAAACATATCCCATTGCAAAGCTAAGGGAAAGACTAATAACTTTTGGAAACATATGAATGTTTGAAGATTGACTAAAAACCAACTGGGCTCACACCAACAACTGTAACATAAGATGGGGTGTGTATATTTTTTTCAAAAAGTATTCTTCTATCAATTTCAAAATTGTAGCAATTCTATGAAGAAAAATAGTGAGAAATGTGCTCCGTTTGTACTGGTTTCCCCAGGTTCTCACCCCCATATGTGTGCATGCTTTTTATTCTCAAAATGGTCTGATAACTTTTGATATTTTCTGTTGATGCAGGCAGGAGCTCACAATATTCCAGAATTCACAACCTGTCTCAAATGTGCCCACAAGTATTTGCAAATTTCACAGGTAATGTCAGATCTGAGAGTTAAGATTCCACTATAAAAGTGGTACAGCTGTGCCTAACTAGAAAAGTTTGTAATCGTATTAGACTTAAAGAAGAAGATTACCGTATTGCCAAAGAGAGCTGTAAATCTTGAGGATTGAGAAGGTTTTAAGAATCATCAAAAGTTAACCAAAGAATTGATAAAAGTGCAAGAAAATGGAATGAAAATAAGCTAGCACAGTGATTAGCACTGCTGCCTCACGGCACCAGGAATCCGGGTTCAAATCCAGCTTCGGGTCACTGTCTGTGTGGAGTTTGCATGTTCTCCTTGTGTCTGCGTGCATTTCCTCTGGGTACTCCACTTTCCTCCCACACTCGAAAGATGTGTGGGTTAGATTGACTGGACATATTAAATTGACCGTAACGTAAGGGGGATTAGCAGGGTAATTGAGGGTTACGGTAATGGAGCCCGGGTGGGATTGTGTCAGTACAGACTTAATGGGCCAAATGGCCTCCTTCTGTACTGTAGGGATTCTGAGATTCTAGTAAGAAATTTCCAACCACATTTTAAGAGCTTTTGCAAATATGTATAAAGGAAGAGATTAGTGAAAGTAAATGTAGGTCATATATAGAGAGACAGGATGATTTATGAAGAGGAATAAAGAAACAACAACAAATGATTTGTGTCTGCCTTCAGAATAGAATGCCGTAGAATAAAATTTGTGGGGAAACAAGGGTCTAATTCATATGAGTAAAAGAAAAGGTATTGGAGAAATCCTTGAACCTGATGACGATGTCCTTGGGTTCTCAAGGAGCAGTTGCAGAAATAGTTTCTGCATTGATTTTCAAATGGTTCCTATGGATTTGAGAGTAGCAACTGTTTAACACCTTTGTTCGAGAAAGGAGGGAGAGGGAAAAGTCCAGTGAGTCTGACAGTATCAGGGAAAATGTTAGAATCTATTAGGATGTGGTAAGAGGGCACTTGGAAAATTGCAATATAATTAGGCAGAGTGAACATGGATTTAGGAAAGGGCAGTTGTGTTCAACAAGAGTATAACTAGAAGGCTGATAAAGGATAACCAGCGGACGGTGTATATTGGGATTTTCGGAAGGCAAGGTGGGTCAGGGCTCATGGAACTGGGTTAATATATCAGCATGGATTGAAGGTAGGTTAACAGACAGAAAACAAAATCAAAATAAGCTGCCCATTTTTGGGTTTGCAGGCTCTAGTCTATATGACAGTTGGCTGCAATGTTAACATATATAACAACTGCTATCTGAAAAAGGAACTGACTGAAGAAGTGTTTTTGGATATCTTGATAATAGGAAATACATTAAAGAAATGCAGGCTCTTTCTTTCTGGTAGTGGTATTTCGCTGCCGAAATCTTCAGTTGTCAGTACTCCTTAAGGCCAGCTGTGGCCCAACTCAGTTTTCATACTGGCTAGTCCAACACCTGAGCTCTTAAGGCTGAGTGCTTGGAACTTAGCAATCTATAATTTCTATCAGTGATGTTGATGAGATGAACAAGTGTAATATATCCAAGTTTGATGATACTTAAATGGAAAAGGACATTGAGGAGGATGAAAAGAGATTATAGACAAATCATTGATTGGGCAAAGAAGTGTCAGATAGTATTAATATGGGGAACTGTAAAAATATCCAGTTTGAAAGATAAATGGGTAGGCAGAATATTTTTTTGGAATGTGAGAGACTAGTGTGTTGGTATTTGGAGGGATTTACCGTAGAAAAGAACCACAGAATCCCTATAATGCAGAAGGAGACCAATGGATCCACTGAGTCTGTAAAATAGCATCTCAGCAGGGCCCCCAATCCCCATAACCCTGCACTCAGAAAATCATGTAAATCTTTGGAATTCCCGAGCCCAGGGGGCCGTGGATGCTCATTTGATAAATACATTCCAGAATTAGATCAAGTTAGGCACAAAGGAAATCCAGAGCTATGGGTATAAGAAGAGGGATTCAAAAATTCAATTATGATCTTATTGACTTGTAGAGCAGGCTCAACGGCATTGACCTCGTATTTTTATATTCCTAAAATAAACATTATCACAGCCTGACCGTATGTGAAAATCTGGTTACTATCTGTCCTGCAGACTTGATATTATTTTGACTTTTTATATGTTTGAATTGAACTTTCAGTATTTGGCACAGTGAGTTTCTGGTGGAATCCCATAAAAATACTTCAATACAAATGTAGAACTAGAAGCAAATTCTTGGACAAAACCTAAATCAACAGATAAACCTTTGCACAGATAGTCCCATAGTTGGAGCAAGACAGCCTTGTACATTCCAGGAAGCTACTCATTCTTGCAGCCCTTTAATCTGGGACTTGTAATAAACTTGCTGTGCCTGTTAGCCTGAAGAGGGCACACAGTGCTTGCGAAAACTGGTCTTGGACTAGCCAGTATGAAAACTGAGTTGGGCCACAGCTGGCCTTAAGGAGTACTAACAACGGAAAATTTCGGCAGCGAAATACCACTTCCAGAAAGAAAGGGCCTGCATTTCTTTAATGTATTTCCTATTATCAGGATATCCAAAAACACTTCTTCAGTCAGTTCCTTTTTCAGATAGCTGTTGTTATATATGCTAACATTGTAGCCAACTGTCATACAAGAAGAATGAGATATGACTAGAATCATAGAATCCCCATGGTGCAGAGGCCATTCGGCCCGTCGAGCCTGCACCGATGACAACGCACTCAGGCACTATCTCTGTAACCCTACATATTTATTCTGCTAGCCCTCTTGACACTGAGACAATTCAACCTAACCCGTACAACTTCGGAGAGTGGGAGGAAACCGGAGCACCTGGAGGAAACCCATGCAGACATGGGGAGAACATGCAAACTCCTCACAGTCACCCGAGGCCAGAATTGAACCCGGATTCCTGGCGCTGTGAGGCAGCAGTGCTAACCACCGTGCTGCCCTGAGTACTAGCTAATGAATTTTCATGGATGTAAACAAAAGTTGATTGTGATATCAGGAGAACTCTGAATAGTGACAGGGAATCTCTAACATCCACTTTGAAGAGGTGGACCAGCTCTCAAATTAATATCTCATCCAAAAGATCAACTTTAGGACTTAAGCTACTATTCAAGGCTGATAAATAAATAAATCAATATCATGCAGTACAAGAATGGAAAGTAAATCCAAACCTAACTCAGAGGAGAGGGTGCTACCAGTTTGCCAAGCTGATGATTTTGAAAGCCAGTGAACTGCCCCTGTGTTTGTTCTTAGCCCATAACCCTCAGGCAGGAGAGTCCTATTTCAACTATGCCTGTTGTGGCTCAGTTCCCAGCTTGGGTCACTTTCTGTGCAGAGTCTGCACGTTCTCCTGGTATCAGCGTGGGTTTCCTCTCACAGTCCAAAAGACGTGCTGGTTCGGTGCATTGGCCATGCTAAATTCTCCCTCACTGTACCCCAATATTCGTCTGAGTTTGGCGACTAGAGGATTTTCACAGTAACTTCATTGCAGTGTTAATGTAAGCCTACTTGTGACACGAATAAATAAACTTTAAAAACTTTGAATTTTAAAAAAAAACTTTAAAAATGTACTTCTGCCTGTGGGTAAGTGGGTTATGGATTCAAATCTCACACCAATACCTGAGCACATAGTCTAGACTGAGACTCCAGTGGCAGCAGTGCCACCTAAACCTGTCTGCCCCCTCAGTCAACCTAAACCAGGGCTCTGTTTGCCCCCTCAGGATATAAACAGTCCTGTGACATGATGGTGTCCTGATCAATATTTATTCCTAAACCAACATCACAAAAAGAGATTATCAAATTGTTATCACATCACTGTCTTTGGGATTTGCTGACTGTAAGTTGCTGTTTCCTACATCACAACAGTAATTAATTGGATATAAAGTTTTGGGACTTGTGGTGGGCACAGACTATATAAATACAAATTTTTCTTTTCTATTCGTGTAGACATTCTGGCAATTGATGTGGGCCACATTCAGTAGAAGTTATTTGAACACAAGGAGTCAGATTGATTTGTGTTTTGCCTATTTGTGTGTTAAACTGGCTGAATATATACAATTGTGTGAGGTTCTGCAGGAATGTTACCGTACGGGTTCTCACTGTGTTCAGGTAACCACAATGGCAGCCTGAAATTATTGTTGGATTATGTGCCTGTTATCAAACCCTTTAGACAAATATCTGGGTGACCTAGGTGGAAAATGCTCCACGTGCAAGCTCAGACTAGTTTTTCCAGCTCAACAGTGATCACTGAAGGAGCTTCTGAAGGCTGCTGAAGAAATATCTTGTGTTTAGTTCATGTTCCAAAGAAGGGACAGTAATCGGAGTGCCCTTCCCAGCTCCACATCGCCACTGTAGGTCACTGTCAAATGTAGTCAGTCCTTCCGCAGGTCCTGCACACATTGGAGCTTATATTCACGATGGTGGGAGTGCCCAGAACTGGGGGCATAGTTTAAGGATAAAGGGGTAAACCTTTCAGAATTGAGGTGAGGAGAAATTTCTTCACTCAGAGTGGTGAATCTGTGGAATTCACTACCACAGAAAGTAGTTGAGGTTAAAACATTGTATCATTTCAAAAAGAAATTAGATAACAGCTCTTAGGGCTAAAGACATCAAGGGATATTGGGGGGGGGGGGGGGGGGGGGGGGGGGGGGAGGTGGATCAAGATATTGAATTTGATGATCAGCCATGGTCAAAGTGAATGGTAGAACCTTTTATGAAGGTTCCTGAGAATCCACAGTCTCCATCACTTTATTCCTCATACATCCACTAATGAAAATATTCTTTCACTATTTACCCCCAGTATGGTCCCCGGGCATCTCTCTTGACACTGCTCCCACATGCCAAATTACTACCACTGCTCCCCAATTCTGCTCCCAGTGTTGGGTCTCTCACTTACCCCATCCCTCTCTTCCTCTTCCAAGGTCGCCAACACCACCCCCCCCCCCCCCCCCCCCCCCCCCCACCCCCTGGCCAATCCCGTTTCCATGCTCCTGCTGGTCACATGTTTACATGTGCCCTTGGATTCCTTCAGATAAGTAAACATTGGTCCAAGTTCAAGTTTTATATTTTTGCATTTCTAAAATATCTCAGTTACAGGTTTAAGTTCCAGTGTGAAGCTGCTCCAGTGGACATGATGGCCAGCTTACAATATCCAATTTATCCATCCTGTTAGTTTGCACAAGATAATGTCAAAAAAACAGCAGTCATCCAAAGGTCAGAACATTCAGAGAAAGATCATTGATTGCCCCAAATTGCAATCTTTATATTATGAAGAACTGGACCAAAGAGTCTACATTGACCTCCTGATTAATATTTAGCCATGGAGGTCTAAAGGAGTTGCTGCACACTATTAAGTCATTATGAGCTAGTGCAATGGACTTATGACTAACCCTGCATGCTCCTGAATTTCTCCTTAGAAGTACAGGAGAGTAAAGGGAGAGAGAGAGATGAGGTTACTGTGAGAACTGAATGAACATAAATATCTCCCACCTTAAATCTACTGTTGTTTCTTTACAGGTCAAAGAAAATCCTCCTGATTATGATAAGTATTACCGTCAGATGAATAAGGTAATTTGGGTGCCGATGCTGATGTACAAACTCAAAACTTCCAGTGCTGTATTCCTTTGATCCAAAATGTGTTGCCGTTTGAAACATTTTTTTCCTGCAGTAGAAATGAAATCACCACCTTTCCTCTATTTTTAAACTGGTTCTCTTTAGAAGTCAGTGTGAATGTGAACAGCAGTTATGGCGTATCTCGTGTATGAAATTATCTGAATATTTGAATTGGGTGGAGTGAGCTGAAGATGGAGTATACAGTAAGGAGGGAGGTGACACAGACCAAAGGCATGTGTTTCCAGATTTCCGAAGGACCACCAAGAGTGAACAGCCACTGAATGTAGAGTCAGAACCAAAAGTATTGCCAACAAACCCAACAGTCATGCTGACCTTAAGCTATAGGAGACTGCTGCTCATTGAGTATGTGAGAACAGACTAGTATGCAAATAATAAGGAAGAAAAGGCAATAGGCAAGTGGATAATAACAACCCTGGCATCATTAGTAGTATTTGATTGTGGTGAAGATATTTGGGGTGATCATTGAAGGAAAACTGTATAAATGATGAATAGAAAGACATCAAATAATTGTACCTCTGGGGACAGCGGGGATGACCATATAGAGTTGGAAGAGAAACAGTTTTGAATAGATTCAGTAACTACATGGTTGAGACGATAGAAGTAGGAAAATCTTGCTACAACTATACAATATTGGTGAAACTGCACCTGCTGCTTACTTAAATAGGGAGGGATAAACTTGCATTGGAACCAGTTCAGAGAAGGCTGATTCCTGGGTTGAGGGATTGTCTTATGAGGAAAGGTTGAGAAGGTTGGGCCTCTACCCATTGGAGTTTAAAAGAATGAGCGGTGAACCTTATTCCAACATGTAACATAAGATTCTGAGGGGCTTGTCAAGGTAGATGCTAAGAGGATGTTTCCTTTTGTGGGGAAGTCTAGAACCGGGGGGGTACAGTTTGAAAATAAAGGGTATCTCCTGTTAAAGGTGAGGAGAAATTTATTTTATGTGGGTCACTAGTCTTTGTATTTCTCTTCCTCAGAACAGTGAAGGCTGAATTATTGAATATATTCAAGACTAAATTAAACAGATTGTTGATTGACAAGGGAGTTGAGGGTTATAAGGGATTGTGCAGGAAAGTGGAATTAAGGCCACAATCAAATCAGCTTTGATCTTATTGAATGGCAGAGCAGCCTTGATTGGCAAATTGGCCTACTCCTTTTCCTAGGACTAAGAAAAATATTCTGCTGAGGGAAAATGAGGACAAAAGTCTCTGGATTACTACTTGAGCCATAAACAAAATGGCATTGGGTAAATAAAATCAGTATTGAATGCGGGCTCAGAGATTAGTTTGGAAGAAATTGGTTTTGATTCTTGGGCACTAGCACAAGTATTGGGGAAATAGGAAGCTGTGTTGTCAGGTCAGTCTTCACCTGAACCGCGCTGGGACCACTGTCCTGGCAAGCCATATAACTAGGGCTGGACAGGTTCACATTAGGGGAGATTTGGAAAGTTAAGCAGAAATGACAAGGCAGTCAATCATGAAGGATAATGATACAGTTAATGGTAATCAGAGATAGCAAGAGACAGCATCCAAACAAGAGTGCACCAGCTATTTTAAATGTGGTATTGTGCAATGAGGTGGAGTTAATTAGTAATGTGACATGATAAAGTGGAAAATAGTGATCATAATACAGCTTAATTCCATGTTAATTTTAAAAGCGATAGATTCCAATCATAAACAAGAATCTTGAACTTAAAGTCTTTTGCATAGTTATGAGGGGAGAGCAAATTAAGGTTGATTGGGTAAATAGATTGAAAGATAGGGTGGTGGGAAACATTTAAAGAAGTAATTCAAAATGTTCAGTGAAAACAAAACCTCAGTGACAGAGATCCATTCATGACTTACGAAGGAGATAGTATCAAAAGAGACTGAAAATATTGTAGAAAAAGGAACAAAATAGTTGAAGTAAATGTTGGTCCTTTAGGATCAGAGACAAGGAGAAATTATCATGTGAAATAAAGAAACGGATACATTGAACAAATATCGTGTCTCTGTCTTCATTGTAGAAGATACAAGGTGTATATCAGATATAGAAGGTAACCTAAAAAGAGTGAGGAAATTGAAGTAATTGATACCAGCAGAAAGAAAGTTTTGGAGAAACTCGGGCTAAAAGTGAACAAATCCTTACCACTGGATGGTTTACGTCCTAAGGCTCTAAAAGAGAGTAAAAGAGAGAGCTCCAGAGAAGGTGCAAGTACTGGGTACTGGATACGATTTTCCAAAAGTCCCAAAATTCTGGAATAAGTCCAGCAGATGGAAAATTAACAAGTACAACATCAAAAGGAGGGGAAAAATATCAGAGCTGCAGGCCAGTTGGCTTGATATCAGTAATGGGGAAAGTGCCAGAATATTAATTATTAAGGAAGTTTGAACGATGCATTTCAAAAAGCATAGTGTTCTGAAACAAGGCAATATGGTTTTTCTAAGGGAAAATCCTGTTTGACAAATTTATTGGAATTTCAAAGAATAGAACCAGTAGATGTAGTATACTTGGATTTCAAAAAGGCATCTGATAAGGTGCCACACAAAAGGTTAATATACTAGATAAGGGGATATAGAGTTGGCCATGTTAAATTCACAAGGATAGACGATTGGTTTACAGAGAAGAAGCAGAATGTAAAGATGAACAAGCATTTTTAGGTTGGTAGGCTGTGATTAGTGGAGTGCCACATGGGTCAGTGCCTCAGCTATTTACAATCTGTATTACTGACTTTGACGAAGAAACAGAGAGTAATGTTTCTAAATTTGTTGATGATACAAAGCTAGGTGGGGGCCCCCAGCTGTAACAAGGCCACAAAGAGGCTGCAAAGAGATATAGACAGGTTAATTGAGCGAGCAACAAGATGGAAATGCAGTAAAACATGGAGAACTGTGGGGCTTTTCACTTTCGTTGCAAAAATCAATTAAAAGGTTTGAAAAATTGTAAGTGCTGATGTCAAAGAGACTTGGGTGTAGTCTTATAACAAACACAAAAAGTCAGCTTGCAGGTACAGCAAGCATGAGGCTGATTGAAGTATCACGGATTTGACAACTGACCCATTTGCTGATGGTTTTGATAAATTGTAGGGAAGTTATTGAGATTGCTCAGGGACAGAGTATCACTTGGACAGGTGTGAGATGATCAAGGAGAGTCAGTTCAGATTTGTGAAGGATCTGACTAATCTAGTTCTAAGTCATTATTCTGGACAGGGGTGTTTCTGTAGATACATATGTAGATTTTCAGAAACGCTTTCACAAGAGATAATTAGCAAAACGAGCAAATCATACTGTGAAATGGATTGATCATTGGCTAGGAGGTGTGTGATGGAAAATAGGGATAAATATTTTGTCCAGTTGATAGGAGATGCCAAGCAATGTAATACTCCTGTTACTGTGAACACTGCAGTGGGTTTCTCCTTCTATAGCAGTTCAGCCACCGGATTGCTTCCCCACAGCATTCCCACCCAACAAGAAGTAAATACTCATTATAACTTTGTGTGTTGCAGGGTGGTTTCTCGTTTAGCACCCGTGACTGTGGCTGGATTGTAGCAGATTGTACGGCAGAAGGCTTGAAATCTATAATGCTGTTGCAAGAAAAATGTCCCTTCATAACAGAGCACGTCTCTGAGGAGCGACTGTTTGATGCCGTCAATGTGGTAAGCCGGGCATAACCGGTGGGCATGGCAGTATCCACAGTGAATAATGGAAGGATTGAATCATACCCAATCTTATTTTCTCCACCACTGACCAACATAAATGGGTGGAGGAATTATAGATGGAGTAAGTAGAATGTCGTGCCTGAGGAACAGAGGGAGTCACTCGTGATTGGGCAGTGGGGGCATGAGGAGCTGAGCAGTGATTGTCAGCTCCTGAGCAAGTCAAGACACATCCAGTCATGTTGTCTGTCAGCTTTTCAATCAACCTAAGTTGCTTGCAGACATAGTTCCATCAAACAGGTTGCAAGACATCCAAGCAGCCAATGTAATGAACAGGAATACCTTGAAAGTGCAGATCCTGAGGATTCGCCCAAACTGTTGCAACTTCAAGTTCACCTGAGAACCAACCTCCCACAACACGGCATCACTGTAGCTCCTCACCCACTTCTTTGGCCAAGAATGTTCCCTCCACTCAGCAGACCCCCCTTCACTCTGTTCTAAATTCTGATTCCACATGGACCCCTCCCCCTGCCCTCATCATCTCAGGATCTTTTTTAATTGGGAACCACTGGTGTGGCATCAGCTGTGTAAATCTTTCTACTCTACTCACTCAGTCCAATCTACGTCCCTCTGAACTTGCAGAATTCCGTTCCCTTGGGTCCCATTCTAACGCTGCCATTAAACCTTTTGATAAGAATGGTGCAGCTATATGGTGAATTGAACTCTGCCTTGCTGAACTGGAAGCCAACTCTGACACATTCTCTTCCTGATACGTGGACCATGACCATGCCACTGAAAGTCAAGCCATCATTTCCCAGTCAGCCACTCTGGAGATCTTCCTCTATGGCCCTCTACCTCATAGATCCCAACCCTTTTCTACTTCTTTCCCAGGATCCACAAATGGGCAGGTAAACTCATCGCTTCAGCTTCTTGCCCACAAAAGTGACTCCTTCCTATTTTGACTCTTTTTCTCACCTTGCCTAGTCTCTTCCCTTCATGTTCACAACACTTCTGATGTCCTGCATCATTTTAACGGTTCCAGGTTTCTTGGTCCTAACTGACGCTGAGGCCTCTGTACTTGCATCTCTAGTTAGACATTTTTTTCTTAGAATGCAGGTCTAACCAGTTCCCATTGACCACCAACTTCCTGGCTGAAATCACACTTCATTGACTAACTTGCCCTTTGAAAACATTCGTTTCCTCCAAATGATAGGTGTTGCTTTGGATACCTGCATGTGTCCAAACTATGTGTGCCTTTTCATAGAACATAGAACACAAGTCCCCTCTGTCACCTCTGCCACACCATTGGTGACTACATATGTATCTTTCCCTGCCATTGACCAAAGTCATGATGTGGGTATGCCGGCGTTGGACTTTTTACTGTATTGACCAAAGTGGAAGATTTAAACAACTTTGTTTCAATTTCCAATCTTCCCTTGCCATTTCATAGTTCATCTCTGAATATTCCCTTGCCTTGCTCAGCTTCTCTGTTTCCATTTCTGGTTATTGTCCTCTGATTCCCACAGCTACCTTGATTACACTCCCCCCCCCCCCCCCCCTCCTCTCCACTTCCTGTAAGGATTCTATTTCATTCTCCCAATTCCTCTGTGTCTCCATCACATCTGTTCTGATGATGCTATTTTCTGTTCCTTTTTCCTAAACTAATGATTCCCTCCCATCCCCGCCCCCCCATGATTGTCGGTGCATTTGACTGTGTTCATTTCATTTCCCGCACTTCTGTTCTCATCCCTTCTTCTCTATCCTAGAATCATACAGTTCCCTTTGTCCTTAATTTCATCTCACTAGCCTCCGCATTCAACAGATCACCATTGCCACCACTTCCGCCATGATCCAACATCTTTCCCTTGCTTCTCCATTCAGCCTTCCTTCCCTACGTGGAACCATGTTCTGTTCCTCAATCATCTTCCCCTCCCCCCAACCCCCACCCTCACCTTCCCGTGATAGCTTTCCAAAAAAGTGCAGGATATACAACACCTGCTTATTTCCCTCACTACCAGATGTGGCCAAACACTCCCTTCAGGGCGAGGCAAAAATTTACTTAAAATACATGCACAGAGTGCTTGAAATTCTCGTCAGGTCAGGCAGCGTTAATGGAGACAGAAACAGAATCAGTTACTTTGCATCAGAACATAGTCATCAGCTTGAAATTTTAATTCTGCTTCTCCCTCCACAGGTGCTCCCTGATCTGCTTCATACTTCCAGTATTTTAATTTGTAATTGCACCTAATCTGATCCCACGTTTTTCTCACTACAGCTGCTTAGTCTGAGAAACCCTGATGGTGGATTTGCCACATACGAGACAAAGCGCGGGGGGCGACTCCTGGAGCTTCTGAATCCATCAGAGATTTTTGGTAAATTTCTTCGATGTGGATGAAAAAAGTGTGCTTTTATACCAGTAATTCTTAATAAATTCTGTAGTGGGTCATTTCATCATACAGTTAAATATAGATACTGATGCCTAGAACACTGATGGTGTGAGACGTGTGAAATTTGGAGGAGCCATTTCAATCCTTGTTTAATTCTGTTGGTGAATTTCATCTTTTTGAAGTTGGATTGCTATCTGATGTATCTGTCCCCTCGGTGGAATGAATTGGGACAGAAATGCAAAGGCGAGGTGTTGTTCGATATGACCTAGCTACCTAAACAGTAAGGAGAGCTTGCACTACAGTTAGAGTATGAAGGAAGATACTCTGTTTGATCCAGGTTTTAAGGCAATGAGACCACTGCTGTCAGTTATCTAGTAAGAAGTCTCGCAACACCAGGTTAAAGTCCAACCACTGTTTACCCCAGTCCAACACCGGCATCTCTACTTCAGTTATCTAGACCATATATATATATATAGTGAATTTGGAATAACCCTGCCTTTCTTGCTGCAATATTTTAGATAATGCCAGTCAAGGTGGACCTTTTTAAATAGGCAATCATTTTGCAGAATATGTTTATTCATGTATATTTACCTATTATTAAATGTATATTTACCTATCAAAAGGATTTGATAGATAAGTATCACACTCAAACGGCCCCTTATTCTTTACATGGAATTATTAACAAGACTTCTATTATCAGAAGGGGCGAGTGCTGGACTGGAGGGGGGAGAAGGGGGCGAGTGCTGGATGCGAGAGGGTAAGGGGCGAGTGCTGGACGGGAAGGGGTGAGTGCTGGGTGGGAGGGGGGGAAGGGGGCGAGTGTTGGACAGGGAGAGGGGGAAAGGGGTGAGCACTGGGTGGGAGGGGTTGTGCCAGGTGGGATGGGGGAGAATGCCGGATGGGGGGAGAAACTGGTTGCATGGGGGTGGTAGAGTCAGCCTGTGGGCCTGGCTGCTGGGGTGGGTGTTAGTTTGTTTACTCATTCACTAACACGTACGTAAACACATTCACCTACCCACATACACTGACTCACTCTCACAATCTGCTCATTTTAATCTTTATATATTTCACATATCTTCTTGAAAACCATTTTTAATACTGTATCTGTGATATTTTTCCCCTTGTGTTAAAACAAGTTGATGCTCCTGCCTGAATAGTGAGCAAGTATAAACTACTTCCAGTATTAAACATGTTTCTTTTCTCATCTACAGGCGATATAATGATTGATTATACGTATGTCGAGTGCACGTCTGCAGTTATGCAAGCACTACAACATTTCCAAGAGAAATTTCCACACCACAGAGCAAGAGAGATCAGGTGAGTATATTGGGTATTAGCAAATCATTGCACCAGCCTAGTTTAGGGCACGACATCAAATCCACTATTGATGTGAATGCTCAGAATTCCTAAACAGCTGTACCTCAGACTGCCGTCAACTCTAACAGATTAATCTTGTCCCCTCAGAGACACTTTGGAGAAGGGACTTGAGTTCTGCCGAAGAACTCAGAACTCAAACGGGTCATGGGAAGGGTAAGTGGATTGTGTGTTGCAAACATGAAAATTACTTTAACATGATCAGCATGTCCCCATGTGAAGGTTTCTTCTCCCACCACCTTTAAAACATTTTTAATAGAGCTGGTTACTCTGAGCATTTTCAGTGTGAGAGAACGTAACGTAAAAAGAAATGAGAGTAGGCATCCACCATTTGACCCCTCAAGTCCCCTCAACGCATCAGGAGATATGGGGAACAGGTGGGGAGGTGGATTTGAGTCCGAGGAGAGATTGGCCATGATCTGATTGAATGGCGGAGCAGGCTGAAAGCTCTGAATTCCTATGTTCGTATCTGCTCCGTCATTCAACAAGATCATAGCTGATCCGATTGTGGCCATAGCTCTACTCTCCTTTCTGCTCCCTCCCTTCCCACCCCAATAACCCTTGACACAGAAATGTGGCTGACTCTTACCTGCCCTCTGCAATGGTCTTGCCAACAAAGTCCACATTCCGTGAAAGAATTAAAAAGAAAGGGACTTGTAAGAAAATATTATTGTCCTCATCTCCCTCTTGATCAGATTAAATCTGTGTCCTCTGGTTACTAAACCTCTTAGCAGTAGAAATAGTTGTTTTTTTCCTACACCGTAAAACTCTTCATAATTTTGACTGTCTCTATTAAATATTACCTTAATTTTCTGTGTTCTAAGATGGGCGATCTCGGTCTCCAGTATTCCTCACTCTGATACCATCATTGTAAATTGTCTCTGTAACCTCTCTGAGGTCTTGATATCCTTTCTAAAGTGTGGCACCTGCTGCACTCCAGGTATAGCCTAGCCAATGATTTATAAAACTTTTGTGTTTTTTTTTAATGAAGGTACATTTATACATAAATATTGTTCACACACAGATGCGTATGTGTGTATTTTATCCATAAAGTTAAAACAAAGAGTCCCTCCCATATGCTATTTTATAAAGTCTCCTCAACTTGTCATCATCAAAGATTTCAGTATTGAATGTGTGTTTCTCTATTCTTGCACCTTTTCAAGATTGTACCATTTAGATAATAGGTCTTGTCTTTGTTTGTCCAATCGTTTATCTTTTTGGATAGCATAATTCAAGAAACACTTCAGTGCAATGTTGAAGGAGTGCTGGACTGTCAGAGATGGATTGGGGTAGAAAAATAAGGAATTATTACTGCAAATGTCCAGCGAGACGACTTAAGCACTGTACACAGATTTGATCAAAGTTTCATTAGACTGATGTTACGGACAGGAGGGATATAATTTAAATTGCACTAGTTTCTCTCACCACCCGTCTATGAAACAGAAAGGTGTTTTTATTTGTTTCCCTCTTTATATGCAGTGGCATATTTCCTAACCCCTCAGTTTTTGGCGTGATCCAATTTTCTATTCATAACCCCATGGTAAACCCAGGACAGGATGAACTCCAAGGGTCCATTTGTTGCACACATCCAAAATTCGAAAGTAAGGTTGCAGTGTCACTGACACAGATAGTAAATAGAACAATAGAGAAAGGACACTTTACAGTACAGAGATCTCACAGAAAGTGAATATTGGTTCACATAAGGTCAGGAGTCCAGAATCAATGAGATATTGCTTCACCGAGATGGGTGAGCCTGAAAACCAGTGTTGCAGAATTCACTTTTCTGGTGGTGTGGAAGGCATGTGATGAGCTAGGCATGCAGCGATGAAGCAGTCTCATAGATGTTGGTACTGAATTTCCAGTAGAAGTAATGTAAATGGAGCCTGGTATTCTACCTGGGCAGAGAGCCCGTTGTCTATGAGGCTGCTAGTTTGATGGTAAACAGCAGACTGAGCTTTTCAGTTCAGTTCAGCAAGGCAATATTACTGGCATCACAAGCCAGAGGTCCACGTCGCAGGACTTCCACCACCTTTTAGCTCAGTTGTCTGGACTCCCAAGATGGTTAAAGTCTTAGCCATTAGGAGTTGAAAGGAAGCCTCTGCCTTAGCAGAGGATCCATCTCCTGGTCAGCCTGCGTTATTTAACGCAGATGGTCTTTGTATAGCTATTGTTGAAGTTGGGTTGTGGGTCCTCAGAGATAACAAGGTGTGTATTTTCCCGAAACTACCAAATAGTTTCTTTTGTTCAGGAATCACAGGCAGACATATATTCAGCCACTTTAAAGATCCTTGTCCAATTTTAAAATTTTACAAGTTGCAATGCACATATCTATATATTTTATAAAAAATAGACCATGCACAGTGTCAGAATGATTAGCACTGTTGCCTCACAGCTCCAGGGACCCAGATTCAGTTTTGACTTTGGGTGACTATCTGTGTGGAGTTCGCACACAGTCTATGTGTCTGTGTGGGTTTTCTATGGATGTTCCAGTTTCCTCCCACAGTCCAAAGATGTAAAGGTTAGGGGGGATGCTAAACTGGCCATGCTAAATTCCCCTTAGTGTCTCAGGATGTGTAGTTTAGGGGGATTTGCCATGGGAAATGCCCGGGGTTACTGGGAGAAAGTCTAGGTAGAATGCTCTGTCAGGGAGTTGGTACAGACCCGATGGGCTGAATGGACTCTTCCACACTGCAGGTATTCTGTGATTCTAACTTAGTCTCTCACACTGTTTACAAGGATGAGAAGATTGTCAATGAGATGGGATTTACTAAACCAGGCCTATCATTCTCAAAAATTCAGAAGAAAGGTGGTGATCTAATGGAAATATTTCAAAGGATCTTAACAGGGTAGATTCTGTGAGAATGTTTCTCCTGACTGGAAAATCCAGAGATATGATTCACATTCCCAGATCAGCCAATTGGGACTGACATGAATGAGAGATTTCTTCAAAGGCTTGTGATGTTTTCAATTTCTCCACTGCCAAGAGCTGTGAATATTCGATCATTGAGTGCATTCTTGACAGATAGATATGTTTTGAGTGAGGCATGGTGGAGTTGAGGCAAAAGATTCAGCCAAGGTCCTGGTGAATATTGGGGCAGGCTTGAGGGGTCAAATGTTCTACAGCTCCTCTTGCAATATATACTGCAGTCACAGCCTGTTTCTATTAACAGTGTGTGGGCTGGTCAGAAGAATACAATATGGAATTTGATAGTGCAGTACAAACTAAAATTTTAGACTGTTCTCATAGGAATATAGGAAATAGGAGTTGGGCACAGTGGTTAGCACTGCTGCTTCACAACGCCAGGGATCTGTACAGAGTCTGCATGTTTTCCCTGTGTCTGCATGGGTTTTCTCCAGGTGCTGCAGTTTCCTCCCATGTGCTGATTTGGTGCGTTGGCCATGCTAAATTCTCCCTCAGTGTGCCCGAACAGGCACGAAATGTGGCAACTTAGAGATTTTCACAGTAACTTCATTGGAGTGTTAATGTAAGCTTACTTGTGACACGCACAACTAAACTTGATTAAAATCTTTATTATTAAACTTTACTTCAGCCAAACCTTTGGTCCTCTGCCCTAATCTCATTGTGTGGCTCAATGTCCAAATTCTGCGTCTGTTCCTGTGAAATACCCTGGGACGTTTTATTAAAGGAACTAGATAAATCCAAATTGCTGTTATTGGTGTAACCTTGCTGTGTCCGCATTGACTGCTGCATCTCCCTATATTACAATACTTCCTGCATTTCAGTAAGTATTTCATCAGTGGTGAAGTGCTTTGGGAGGTCTTGAGGTCATTAAAGCTTCTGTATAAATGCAAGTTCTACATTTCTTTTCCCAGGAGCTGGGGGGTGTGTTTCACCTATGGGACCTGGTTTGGCCTGGAGGCTTTTGCCTGCATGGGACACACATATCAGAAAGGGTGAGTGAATGTCGATTTTAAATTACTATCTACGGAATCCTCTGAAGCTTAACATAAGGCTGGTATTCATAGAGAATCACAAATCACAAGAATGAAAATGAATCTTTCTCTCAGAAGAGAGAAGGAAAATGGAACGGCAGAGGAGCCTGACCTTCTGGTTCCTGTGTGAAAGATTCTTCAGCCTAGCCTGATAGTAAAGGATGGGATAAAAACAAAAGTGATAAAGGGAAAAGAAAAGCAAAATGATGCAGATGTTGAATATCTGAAATAAAAACAAAGTGCTGGAAATACTCAGCTGGTCTGGCAGTGTTTTAGGAGAGAGAAACTGAATCAACTTCTCGAGTCAAATGTCGCTCTTAGAGTTGAAGGATTATAGAAATATGGTGGGTTTTATGAAGAAGTGCAGGAGTGACAAAGATATGGATGAAAAGGCATAAGGAGCTCTCTGTTGCAATTGAGCTTTGTAAGATTATATTTTGGGACTGTGTTTTAGGATAAATTAAGTGGGTCATGTGACCTGCAGTCTGCCTGACAGTAAGGGCAAAGAAGATTACAGCACAGCTGTCCAAGCCTGCACTGACCATGCTATCCGCCTGAACTAAGAACCCCACCTTTCTGTTCCCGTCTATTCCCATGCTATTCATGTATTTGTCAAGACACCCTTAAAAGTCACTATCGTACCTGCTTCCACTACTTACCCCAGCAGCGAGATCCAGGCACCCAACACCCTCTGTGTAAAAACACTTGCCTCGTACATCTCCCTTAAACTTTGCACCTCGCACCTTACACCTGTGTTCCCTAGTAATTGACTTTTCCACCCTGGGAAAAAGCTTCTGACTTCCCACTCTGTCTATGCCCCTCATAATCTTGTAGACTTCTATCAAGTCGTCCCTCAACCTCCGTCATTCCAGTGAGAACAAACCAAGTTTCTCCAACCTCTCCTCATACCTAAAGCCCTCCATACCAGGCAACATCCTGGTAAATCTTATCTGTACCTTTTCCAAAGCCTCCACATCATTCTGGTAGTGTGATGACCAGAATTGAACACAATATTCCAAGTGCAGCTTAACTAAGGTTAACTAAAGCTGCGACATGACTTGCCGATTTTTAAACTCAGTGCCTTGGCCGATGAAGGCAAGCATGCCGTATGCCTTCTTGACTACCTTCTCCACCTGTTTTATAACTTCCAGTGACCAGTGTACCTGTACACCCAGATCCCTCTGCCTATCAATGCTGTCAAAGGTTCTGCCATTTACTATATATTTCCCATCTCTATTAGACCTTCCAAAGTGCATTATCTCACACCTGTCTGGATTAAATTCCGTCTGCTGTCTCACCACCCAAATCTCCAACAGATCTACATCCTGCTGTATCCTCTGATGATCTTCATCGCTACCTGCAATTCCACCAATCGTCCGCAAAATTACTAATTAAACCAGTTACATTTTCCCCCAGAGCATTATACGGCACGTGGTTAGCACTGCTGCTTCACAGTGCCAGGGACCTGGGTTCGATTCCTGACGTGGATCACTATCTGTGTGGAGTTTGCACATTCTCCCTGTGTCTGTGTGGGTTTCCTTCGGGTGCTCCGGTTTCTTCCCACAGTCTGAAAGACATACTGATTAGGTGCATTGACCCGAGCAGGCGCGGACTGTGGCGACCAGGGGAATTTCACGGTAACTTCATTACAGTGTTAATGTAAGCCTTGCTTGTGACTAATAAATAAACTTTTTAAACTTTTATATTACAAACAGCAAAGGTCCCAGCGCTGATCCCTGAGGGTTCATTCAGAAACGCACCCTTCCACTACTACCCTCTGTCTCCTATGACTGAGCCAGTTCTGTATCCATCTTGCTAGCTCATCTCTGATCCTGTGCACCTTCACCTTCTGCACCAGTCTGCCATGAGGAACCTTTCAAAGGCCTTACTGAAGTCCATGTAGACAACATCCACTGCCCTCCCCTCATCAATCAGCCCGGGCGATTTTATTGTTTAGATTAAAGTAGAGCTTAGATTGCTTTACTGAAAAGGTACAGAGTATTTGTGTTGAGAGATAAAAGCAACATTCTGAGTTTACAGCGAGCTGACTGAGTCTTGAACTTGAATATATGCTGTTAAAGATTCTCATCTTGCACTCATTAGGCAGCCATTGTCCCCTGTGCCAATCGACTATTCGTAATAAACAGAATATTAATCGTACTCAACCAACCTGTGCTTGCAAAACTCAGAACATAATGGGCAGTAACTTCCAACTCCCCAGCATCGGATAGGGAGGATACCCCAGGATGTTCCAGAGAATCTCTCTTGGAATGTTACAGGTTAGGGTTTGGACTGCCATTGCCCAGAGCTGCTAACTTAGCCTGGCCAGTCGCCCTGTGCTGGAACCATCCGAAATGTGATTTAAATCGCAAACTTCAAATTGTTCCGCCAGGGTTACACCAATTACTTAGAAAATGTTAGAAGAATTAAAATCTCTTTTAACTTCTGGATAAACTGTTGTAAAGACCTGGACCAACCCTACCAAGGGTCTGACTCCCCCTTTACCCTCCACCCCCAAACCCTCAGGGCACCCCCCCCCCCACCCCCAACTCTCAAAGGATCCCACAGATCCGACCATGACCTATGAACTGGGGCTAATCTGACACCCCCGACTTCGAAACTCCCAGCTACCTAAATCCTGACACTTACCTTCTCTCTGCCTGTCAGCTTCACAGGGCCTTCTGAACTCAGTAAAAAGTCTCACAACACCAGGTTAAAGTTCAGTGGTTTATTTGGCAGCACCATCTTTCAGAGTCTCAGGCTCCTTCATCGGGTGAGAAAGAGCCTGAGACTCCGAAAGCTTCTGCTTCCAAATAAACCTGTTGGACTTTAACCTGGTGTTGTGAGATTTCTTCCTGTGCTTACCCCAGTCCAACGCTGGCATCTCCACATCTTGGCCTTTCAAACTCAGCAGCTTTACAGAGGCTGGTACAGTTTTAAAAAAAAAAGCAGCTCCGGCAATTGGAAGTTTCAACACTGTTTTTGAGACCAGATAAGTGCACTTTTGTCTTCTAATTCCTGTGGGCAGTTGCTTTCCGACAGTCAGAAGTTGTGACCCAATGTCTCATGTTAGATGTGAATCTGCGGTTGGGCACCATTTGCTGATTAATCCAGTGTGCCAAAAACCAAGCAAGAACTATCAACCAAATTAAGATTGTCAGTTGGGCTTGCAATGTAGCTCATGTACTAGAAGTTACATAAATTCATAAGGAAACAGAGATAATGTCCAGAATTTGCACCTTTTTTCAATAAACAAAAGCATAAGGGACAATAGCTCCATGATTAATTCACCATGGCAACATCTTGACCAATCAGCATCCCTTTTCTTATATAGTATGAATTTGGCATTCTTTTATCTGTCCTGAAAAAGCTTCAAAAGAGTGCCTCTTATTCACCAATACTCTTCCCAAAGTCCCAGAAAGATGTTGATGGTGCCAGGTTTTAAATAGTTGTGCTGTAATTGTCCATTTACTTCTAAGATGAAAGGAAGTTGGGGTCAAGATTAGATAATTAGCATTTCTGCCCAGATATGAGGTTAATGTGTTTCATATTGCCATGAGGGAGGGGGCAGAGGAAGCCATTTTTGAGATCAGGTTATGGGTTTTCCTACAAATCAATGTACGTCACAGGCTTTGTGTAGTCAGCGGAGAGAAGAGGGTGTTTGCTTTTGGGAGCCACTGTAGCCAGAGTGTGAGGGTATGGCCCCGAGTTGAAGAGACACATCCTGCAGCCATCTGAGGGTTCTGGGAGATTCGTCTTGGGCTGTTCTTGACCAGATAGAATACACGGGGAATGCATTGTAAATTCTTAGCATCCCTTGCGTTACACTTGCCCGCGTTTTATATTGTTTACAATGCCTGAGTAGCAGCACAATCTCATCACTCACTCCCAAAATTCCAGTGCTACCATCTATTTTTAAATATTTTTTTAAAAAATTAATTCATCTCAGCGTGGACTAGTTGGGCCAAATGTGTCTAGGGTATACGCTATGTAATTTCCAGTACAATTCAACAAGTGTATGGTGCAAACTGAGGGTGTTGTGTTTCTGAAACTCTGCTGAAGCACTATTTACAGCAGTAGTAGAAAAAAAACAATTAAATTGCCTACGGAAAGATTTTTGTTACTGGCACTGTCATTGCCTTGGAAAGTTTATTGGAGGAAATTGCAAACTGGATCCCACTATCATACCAGCATTAGAGTTGTTGCAGTATTATGTCACAGTGAATCATTTATTTTCTGAACAAAGGAACAGCAGGAAACTATTTAGCTCCTCAAGCCTGTTCTGTGATTCACTGAGATCATGGCTGATTTGTAACTTAACTATATACACCTACTTTTTACATGTCTGGCTCCTGATGAGGGAGAAAACACATTATGTCATGAAGCAATAGAGATTGTAGTGTCTGTCCCTTGTCTAACAAGATGTTTGGCAAAAATATTGTACTGACGGTGCATGGTATTATGGTTAGTTATATCTGGGATTTTAAAGTTGTTATTTAATATTGTCAGACATCCCATCCTTTGTGATTTCCCCCTTACGGCCTTGAAGTCATTTCTAAATTCAAAGTTTTGTTTCTTGTCCAGTGCGGCATGCAGAGCAGTGACCCGAGCCTGTGAGTTCCTGCTATCTAAACAGATGGAGGATGGAGGCTGGGGTGAAGATTTTGAATCGTGTGAACAAAGGAAGTATGTGCAGAGTGCAAAGTCCCAAGTTCACAACACATGTTGGGCAGTGATGGGATTAATGGCTGCCAGGTGAGGCAGGAGTCTATTTATTTAAAACAAAAATTGATTCCTTTCATCCAAAACGTACTTAACATCCCGTTGATCATGGAAATTGTCATTGGGGCATTGAAGGAAGTTATTTTGCTGATCAAATCCATGCTTGTTCTCTGCAGAACAATCCAAATAGTAACATTCCCCAGTTCTTCATCCTTATCACTAAGTTTATTTCCCTCAGGTTCCCATCCGGTTTCCAGTTGAGGTCATTGATTGCTTCTGCTTCCACCAGACTGATGGGCAACGAGAGCGACGTTCACTCCCACTCGCTGCACGAAGGAAGTCCTTCCTCACAATCCCCGTATCTCTTTTCTACTGTGTCCCTGTAATCCGTGTACTGTCAACTAGTGGGAACTGTTTCTCTTAGTCCACCTTTTGTGAACCTGTCATAATACTTTATGTCTCTTCCAAATCTCCCCTAAACTGCCTTTGCAGCAGCTTCTGCAACTTAACTTTGTAGCTGAACATCTCTGGAACTATTCCGGTAAATTCTCTAAAAGACTGTCTCATCCTTCCTAAAATGTGGTGACAGGAATTGGGCACGATACTCTAGTGCAGTGGTTCCCAAACTTTTCTATGTCATGGTACCGCTCTATACCATAAAAAGATTTTGAGGCACACCTCCTATTTTCTGTCGTCTTCTCTTACTGGGAACTTCGTTTTTAACTTCTCCGCCCTCTCGCCTTTTCTTTTTTAACCTCTCCCTATCTCTGTCGCTTCTCCTAGGTTTTGGTGTCCTTTTTGAGTTTTTGCCTTTTGTGTGGGTGCATGAGATCTTTTGTCTTCAGTTGGTCATGGGCGTGGCCTGAGCCACATAAAAAACCTAGACCACACATGTGTGGCTCTTTCCCATTCGACACATGCATAGGAGGCCCAGGACTCGTTGTGTCTTGGAGATGCCAACCACAGAGCAGAAGATGGAGGTTAATTTTAGTTTAATTACATGAATTTTTAATCATTTTGAATTCTTTTTGTGGTACATTTGTTGAATGGGAGGAATGCTGAACAATGGAACTATTTTCTGTTTGCTCAGTGCCCTTCAGTCTGGATAGAGGTTGTCCTATCATTACTTCAAACCTTTCATGCAAACCTCACCACGTATTAAAAGCCAGCCAATATTAATAGATAATGAAATTATAATTATTTGCCTTATTAATCTCTTTGGTTTCAATAGTTATGTATAATCAGTCAGTGCTCCAAGTACTACTTTGCAGCACGATGCAATGGTATGGAAGTAAAAGTTGTGTATAAAATGTGTCTGTAAGGTGGCACTTGAATGTAATCCATTGTGTGCATGCTGCATTTTTCTGGATCAGCTGAGTGAAAATCACTTTTGATATTGTTTTACCCTCCTTGCTTTATGTCCCCTCCATTCTTTCTGTCTGTTCTGCAATTCTGTGCAGGTACCCCGGTACACGGGCAATCGAGAGAGGGATTAAACTCTTGATGGATAAGCAGCTGCCAAATGGGGATTGGCCTCAGGTGAGTGATTTATTCGCCAAGTTGATCTTGATTTGTCACCTGTCTGACCATTCCACCAACATGTCTAAGTCTATAATGTATAAGCTGTCAATACACATTTGTAACATTCTGCTCCCGTAAACACTACTGTGTTGCACTACTACCATGGTCTCTAGCTTAGTCTCGTTAGAAAAACTTACATATACAGCTCAGAGTGCGGTGGAGGCAGATTCAATCATGGTTTTCACAAGGGAATTTTACAGCACAGAAGGAAGCCATTCATCCCATTGACTGTGTCTATACCAGTTCTCGAAAGAGCTACCTTGGTAGTTACCTTGGTAGCTACCTTGGTATTCTCTAGGCCTATCTCCATAACCCTCTAAATTCATTACTTTCAGATATGTATCCAACTTACTTTTGAAACCTCCTATAGAATCTGACTCTCTTGATGAACACCTTGAAATTGTGAGCCCTATCCCTTGCCAGTTTTTCCTCATTCTATTTTGCTAATTTCTTTGTATCTCTTTGTTGCTCTTTGTACCTCCCGGTCTGTGCCATCCCTCCTGTCCTTTGAATAAGCCTTTTTTAGTTTTAGCATATCTCTCACTTATCTTGTTGTCTGGAATTGTTTAATTACATGAATAGAGCTCTTGCAATTTAGGGACATGCATTAGTTTTGTATTCCACCAAATGCTTCTTGAGCTCCTCCCATTTGTCCAGTCTATGGTGATCAATTTCTGTCTCATCCTTTCAAACTCAGCCTTGCTTAAATTTAAAACCATGTTTTCCCTTTCAATCTAATATTGGACCCTGTCTAATTATGGTCACTGTTAACCAAGTGTTCCCTTACTGTTAGATTATTAACTAATTCAAACGCATTACTCATAATTACAGCTAAATTGGCCCGTTCAATATTTGGGTTTAAGAATGTAGGCTGGAATTCTCCAGCTGTTCATGCCTGTGGGATTCTCCAGTCCTGCCGACAGCATATCCCCACATAAGGCTTCCCGTCAGCGTGGGGTGATGTCAGTGGGACCAGAGAATCCTGCCTCTGGCAAGCAACGTGCCACCTCCTGCAGTTGGGAAGCACACAACTGGGAGGCTGGAGAATCTTTGCACACATTATCCCAGAAATTTGTTGCGTTTGCGGTTTAAGCTGTTCTGCTTCTCGTGGTCCATGTGAAAATTAAAGTTTTCCATCAAAACCAGCATGTTTTTGAAGCAAGTTTTTTTGTGTATCCCACGACTTTATCGCTGTTGAATGGAGATCAATGAACCATATTCTTTTATTTGAATTTCTCTTTTCTGTCCTAGAACTTGTGATTTCACCCTCTTGCTTTTATTTTCCAACAGGAGAATATTGCCGGTGTATTTAATAAAACCTGTGCGATCAGCTATACCTCCTACAGAAATATCTTCCCCATATGGACTCTGGGGCGATTCACAAGACTTTATCCTAACAGTGCACAGACTCTCAAGCTCAAACTCTGACGATAGAAGTTGATAAATGTGTTCACAAATTCCGGTAGCCCATCCTTGCTGGTAGAGTATGTGAAACAGTAAGATAGCTGACAGATTAACTTTTAATAATGTGGAGAATGGTTAGGGTTGTGCATTTTCCTCAGTTGGGTTATGGATCAGCATGTGCCTTTATGACAACTCGAGTTGTGTAAGAATATAACTGGTTTTTGGAATAAGAAAAAGCCATTGGGCCCAAGAAGCCAATCCCTTTCTGTTAAACAATTCTCTCTGCCTTTCCACCATATTCTCTCCTTGTCTCTTCAGAAATATGCACAGCTAAGTCTTGTGCTGATTGACATTGTCCACATGAACTCAGTTGTTCCTTTGGTCAAGAGAAATTCAGCTAATATCCACCGAACATTAACTTACATTCTTTGACTTGTCTCCAGTCTGCTTTTTAAGTTCAAATCCTATTTCTTTTTCATCTCCCCACTCATGACAAATGGGCCATCGCAGTTCCAGAGGCAGCGGAGACTCTTCTTGCAAATGGTTTGACGTGTTGTTTTACACAAATTTATATTTAATCACGAATTTGCAAGGATGTAACTAATTATGGAAGTGGCAACTTGAGCAAGCTGTGTGTCCCCTCATATGTGGGTGCAGCATAATGCTTTTGCTTTCTGCCTTGGCATTAACTTCCCCAATTTCTGAGCTCATTAAATCAAACTAAGACTCTCTTTTAAAAGAAACCTTATTCAGTGAAGTCATATGCTTGGTTGAAATTTCAGAGCTGGACAGACAGGACAAGACCAGTAATGTAGAGCAATAAGTGAGGAACATTTGATGTCTAACAGTTTACCCAAGTGCATTCAGGCAACAGGATGGGTGCTGGCAATTAAAACTGGAAGCATCTGGTTTGAGGTATATCATCCTGAGCAAACTTTGTTCTCACTTGGCATATACATTCATAGTTATTCTTTCACATCCAGATCCAGCTATTTGAAATAACGAAATACAGCTTCCACGTCTCTTTCTCATCTTGAGTTTTTGCTGCATGTCATTTTGCACAAAATGATTGCTAATTTTGAAATAATTAGTTAAACAAGCTGTACCAGAGCTCAGAAATCTTATATACCACAAACGTTGGATTTTTTAGACCAATTTTTGGGTAAAAATGTAAGTGTTGACTTTCAGACGAGTAATATTTTCAAGGGGTTGGCATATGTGCTTGATTAGGCCCAAACAGCATGAAACAAAACCCCAAACCAAATCTTGACTCATCCAAAAAGGACCATCATAATGCAATAAAGTGAAAATCAGATTTTATTTAATATAATTTATATAACTATCTACATACAGGTTGGGAGGAGATTTGTTACAAGTACACAAAACTGTGAGCAATCTATACAGAGTAGATAAAGACTGTTGTTACTTGTGAAAGGATCAAGAACAAGAGGACACAGAATTTAAGGTAACTGGCAAAAGAAGCAATTACGATATGAAGAAAGCTTTGTCGTACAGCGAGTAGTTAGGATTTGGAATACCCTGCCTGAGTGTTTGTGGTGGAGATGGATTCAATCAAGACATTCAAAAGGAAATTAGACTGCAAAAGAAAAATGTGTAGGGTTATGGGGAGTAGGCAGGGGAGTGACTCTGAGCAAATTGCTCATTCGGAGAGCTGGTGCAGACACAACAGGACAAATGGCCTTCTGCGCTGTAACAATTCTGTGATTTCATCCATTGCAATATAAATCCTAATGTTATACACTGAATTAACTACTAGGTCCTTGCGTTCAATAACCAAACACAGTAACAATTCTCAATACTTGAGCAATGAAATTTGAAATCATTCTGATCACCATCTAAATCATTGGAATAATAATCCCAATCACCTAGTTGCATATGGTCATCATATGTTCCTGTGAGTGAATGTTTATTCACTATCCATTATCTAATTGTTCCACATCTTTTGGATGCTGTCATTGAGGGATTTATTTATACACACATCGAAAGGCTGAACAAACTCATCAGACTTCCAGGAATAATTGCCAAGTCTCTGTTAGTAGACCTCACATCATGGACAACAAGGTGGGATTTGAACATGTCCAAGACAAGCACAGATTTTCATTGCCTAGTTCTCCCAGTCTTAATCCCATAGCTCTTTTCTTGCAGCCACCTTCATCCGTCCAGGAGAGTTTTTCTATTGAATGTCACCATCAAATTTAGTTCTGTGGCATCCATCGTACAAGATGGAAGCACTGTGGACCACAGCTTTTTGTGACCGGTCTTTACCAGAACAGTATTTTCACCAGTCTTGTTTTCTGGCATGTTGAAGTTCATCGGTGTTGGATCCATATTTCATTGAAAACCAATTGGGGGAAATTGAAAAACCACATCCAAGCTCAATTCTGCCTTCACTCGCGTTGGGACCAATTCATCATCAGCATTTGTCATGGTCAGCACAATAGTTTCAAAGTTAGGAGCAAGATATTCCAATTAAAATTCTGGAATGCAATAGTCTGAAATATAGGGGTGAGATATTCCAATTGGAGCACCTCTGTTAACGGGAAAACTGTGGAGAGGAATGATGTTGGACAGTATTACTTGATGTTTTTTCCACAACTTTATGTGCCTGCTTTATTCATCCTTAAATCTGATATTATAATCATTTATTTCCCTCGCCCTCATATACTTGTTTTAAATGCATTTATACTATTCACTTTAAACACTGTTAGTGGGAGAAAATTTCATTTTCACACTTTTTGGGTGAAGAAGTTTTTTTCCAAATTCCCTATTATATTTCTTGGTGACTTTCTTATATTGATGGCCGCACTATGTTGTTTCTGACAAAAGGAAGCATTGTATCAACTCTGTAAAACATTCCAGAATTTTAAGCACAACATTAGGTCACCCCCGCCCCGGACACTTTATAAGGAGAGAAGACACCCACGCTGTCAGTTCTTTCCAGATATATATATCCAACCATTTCTGGGATCATCCTTGTAAACTTCCTCTGCACCCTCTCCAATGTCTCAATGTCATTTTTATAATATGATCAGAAACTTACATCCTAATCCACCCATCGTCTAACCAAGGATCTCTTCAGGTTTAGAATAACTTCTCTACTTTTCAATTCTATCTCTCTGGAAATAAAGCCCAGTGCGTGATTTGCTTTTTTCTATGACGTTGCTAAGCTATGGTGTAACTTTTAGAGATGCATTTATACTCTAACATCACTGTGTTCCCCTGTCCCACCTAGATTTTCTCCTTCTGAGTAATAAGTGACCTCCCTGCTGTTCTTACCAAAACACAAACTTTTATCTGTGTTGGAACTGCTGCATATGAAACACGATTAATCCAATTACTCAGTGAGCCCAACTTCCAGAAGGTTCAATATTGTTTCATTCTGATATGGTATCAGCTTGGTTCGAAAGCACAGCTTGACTTTGATCTCTTGAAGAGAAATTTTCTGTGCAATCTTGCCTTTGGTTCACAAGAAGGGAAAGTTGCTCATCATTTGTAACTGCAAAAGTCTTGGTTCTCCAAACTCCGGACTCTCAGTGCTGCTACTCATTACTATCCTATTTGGAGAAGACGCGATCTAGACGCATATTCTGAAATAACCACAGCCATTATCAGAGTTTGTATTTCGTTGCTTTGGTTTGGCTTCGAATAACTGTTCATTGTATAGTATTGATGGCACATTGATGGTACTGCTGGCTTCAGAAAAGCCTCTAATTAAAGTTTCTAGTGCACTTGATATTTTGGCAACTGTTACATGATGGATGAAACTTATTCCAAGCACATTTCTGCCTGTATTCCATTTCAGGTGGGCATAGCAGGGACAAGGGTAAGACATTCATCTCATGGTGACTCATTGCATGGTAAAAGGTTGTTCTCCAGGTGATCTGTACTTAGAACATAAATATTCTGAACAATCTCCTGGGTTTAACATTTTAATCTGTTAGCTCTAAGGAATTTCTGGACTTATGGTGGTAGTTTGGGAACCTTTGAAGACCTTCACAAACTGCCTGATCTGAGATTACTTGGACTAGTTTGTATTCTGGTAATTGATACTTCTCTTTTGATGTGTCATGATGATATGTGCTAGGGTAGCAAACCAGGCTGTTAGTGTTGTATTCAGTGCTCTTGTTGAAGATGCACCTGATGTCTAATTCCATGTCAGTAAGATTCTGAATCATCGAGTCCTTTCCCTGATGTTAGAGGGCTGATGCATTGCGCATGTTACCGTAATATGGACAACTTGCAAGAGGCAGGCATATCGGTAAAGGGTGTAACTAAGTGTTAAACCAAGATGAATCAGTTGGATTCCCTTGTGATTTTAACTGCATGTTTTCCCTCTGACCAGATTTGACTCTGGCTCATAATCATCGTCATACAAAACTTGGGGTCTTGCATCAATTATCATATATGAGCGCTTAAGTGCCAACCCTAAAGATAATTAGTATTGGGACCATGAAGTACGTGACCTAAAAGTGTAAATCCCAGAGATAGATAGTGACCAGTTAAATCTACACATATTCAATGTTATGGAAGAACTGAGAAAATGGAGATTAAGATGAATCTGACTAATTTGTATAATCAGTATGGCTGATATTGATGGTGATATATTTGTGTACTGTATTGGAAATGAATGTGTTGATTTCATTCTTAGAATTGCAATGCACGAATAAATGTCATATATTACACTACACTTGGTGTTTGTGAGTGGGCACATTCTCTGCCTCTTGTTGAGATTCTTCCTTTGATACAATGTGGTATCCTGAAAGAAAGCTCAACTTTTACACCAAATAAAACCTGATCACCACCAATGTTTTTTTAAAATTTATTCTATCACTGGACGCGCGCGTAGGCCAGCATTTATTGCCCATTCCAAACTGCTCACTCAGTCAGTAGGAATGCAGGAATAAAAGCATGGAGGGAGAGTGGGAACTTACTCCAATTTGGCAAGAAGAGGGGTGCGTAAAAACACAGAGTGGGAGTTCATTCTGAAAATTGGCAAGAGCAGTGGTGAACAAAAGCACAGAGAGAGCAAGCAGGAGGAGTTCACCCTGAGGGTTGGCAAAAACAGGATAAAAAATATGGAGAGAGCGGGAGTTAATTCTGAGATTCGGTGAGAACAGTGGGTCGTAAGTAAATGTGGTGAGAGAGAGAGAGAGCAGGAGTTCACTCCGAGTTGGTGCAAACTGTGTGGGATAAAAGGCAGAGACCCTTTGAGCAAAAATTCACCCTCAGAGCAGCAGAGAACGGAAGTTCACTCTGAGGGTTAACCTGTGACCAATTTCCACATCCTATAGCAAAAATCAAGCTTTGACATTACAGGAGAGCTGGTGGTTGGCAGGTCAGTATCCATTGGCCTGTTTTTAAAATTGGTCATTTATTTGTAATTGTGAGATGATCAGTAAGATGTATAAATATACAAGTAGGCGTATCCTGAGTAGTAGGATTTGGTCATAATAAATAAATTAAGACAACTAATTAACATAATAAAAAGCACCAGAGGAGCCGGCAGTTCAAAAAGAGCACGAGATGAACTGAGAGTTCAAGAGCTAAGCTGTTGCCGCTGGCGGTGAGTCCAATCAGCCTTGGAGAATATAAAGTCCGACACTGTAGGGAACGAGGAGAAAGGAGCCCGGGAGATTAAAAAGATGCAGGAGAGGGAAGAGGAGATGATTGGTGAGTGACAAGTGGGTAAATGTTTTGTATAACTTAGGGTCGGTTCAGCTCAATTGGCTGGATGGTTGGTTCATGATGCACAGAGACACCAACAGCATGGGATACAGAAAGTAATAAATTGTTCCAGCTAATTTACCATTGACCCCATTGTTTATTATTAATATTAAACCTCAAACAGAATAACTGGTGACAGGTGGCACACTGGTGTTGTCACTGAATTATTAATCCACTGATCCACTAATCCACTGATTTGAATCTGGGCACCCAGGTTCAAATCCCATCACGGTAGATGGTGCAATTTGAAATAAAAATCTGGGACATTTTTTGGGCAGCACGGAAGCACAGTGGTTAGCACTGCTGCTTCACAGCTCCAGGGACCTGGGTTCGATTCCCGACTCAGGTCACTGTCTGTGTGCAGTTTGCACATTCTCCCCATGTCTGCATGGGTTTCCTCCGGGTGCTCCGGTTTCCTCCCACAGTCCAAAGATGTGCGGATTAGGTTGATTGGCCATGCTAAATTACTCCTTAGTGTCCCGGAATGCGTAGGTTAGAGGGATTAGTGGGTGGATATGAGGGTAGGGCCTGAGTGGGTTTGTAGTTGGTGCAGATTTGATGGGTCGAATGGCCTCTCTGCACTGTAGGATTTTATGATTCTAGGTGAGTTACGACCCATTTCAGGATAGGGAGAAAGATTGATGTCACCATCCCAGACTCAGAATTGTCAAGTTATGGTGTTAGACTTGAGGGAACAAGCCTAGGCATCGAGAGGAGTGGTCACAAGGGGACATGGACTGCATTTGATGCTGAACGGGTACTGACCAAGAAGGCTGAAGGCAATGGTCATGAGGGGACTCGGTTTACATTCAGAGGCCAGGTATAAGAGAGGGATCTGTCCACCGGGAGCACACAGACCATCAGGAGGGAAGCAGTCGCGAGGTGACTTGACGGCAACTGTTGTGAAGAGGAGGGGAGCTGCAAAAGCAGCTACAGAACACGAGTGGGGTAAAACTCCCACCAAAGGAACCAGGAAATGGCAGGCCAGTTCAAAGCAACAGGGTCTTTCAATGAAGTTTTGGAGAGTTGAACACTACACATGGAGTGTTTCAACTCATAAAGGCAAATAAGGTACCATTAGCAGTGCTCTTAAGCACTATAGAAAGTAAAACAGTGCAATGTTAAGAAGCCTCATACAACCAGAGAAACCCGCAGAGCGTACCCTCGCTGACCTGCGTAAAGCACTAAGGAATCATGCCCCGAAGACACTTTTGATAGCAGAACAGTTCCAATTTTATGACAATGCAACTGGAAGATGAATCCATTGCACAATTTGTGGCAGTGTTGAAGAGATAAGCTGAGCTTTCCTACAGGATGTTTGCGGGATCGCTTGGTGTGTGGGCTGCGCGATGAAGCTCTACAACAGAAACTGCTGACCAAAAAAAAGTCTAGATTTTAAAGTGGCTTTTGAGATAGCTACTTCCATGGAACTGGCTGCAAATGAAGCTCGGTGTTTATGCCTGAGCTCACAAAATAGCTGAAGGTGGTGTTAATCAGAGTGTGTCACTGCTGTGGCAAGTCCAGCCATAAAGAGCCTATAAGCTGGGCTCACAATGCATCCAGTGTAAGAGGCTGAGGCACATTACTGAAATGGTAGGGCGCAACTGGAAGAGGAAAAGGAGAGCTGGAGAGAAAGGAACCCGAAGACTAGCCACAAGATAGATGCCGCCAACCAAGAGGGGGAAAGAGAGTCTGCCGGATCGGCCAAGGAAGCAGAAGAACCCAGATAGACAGAATTTCAGTTGAGTATTCTATCGACTACAGGAGAAGCTGATAAATTCTGGGTCCTTCCAAAGGTGGAAGGGAAGGTAATCAAAAAGGAAGTAGATATAGGCACAGCGGTAGTACTGATCCCAGACCCTGTATACAGAGACAAGTTGAAAACAATGACTTCTCAATGTTGAAGCCTTCACAAATCACCTTGTGTAGTTGTACGGAGCAAATATTGCCACTGAGAGGATATATGATGGGCAAGGTACGTCTGAGGGATCAGTGTGCAGAGCTACCATTGTCTGTGGTCAAGGGTGACTATGCTGCCTTGCTTGGTTGCTCCTGGTTGTAGAAATTGAAATTAAACTGGAGTACGACAAACAGGCTGGCAGATTTGAAGACAAGGTGACAGGATGTCCTTGAGAGATATTAGGATGTATTCAAAGGGGTGAGATGAAAGAGATCAAAATAAATGTTCAACTTAAGTCAGAGGTTCATCCAAGGAGCCCGAAGGACCATCTGGTGCCATATGTGATTAGGTTGAATTAGAATGTCTGTTGAACATAGGGGTACTGGAACTTTTACAGATGCACCATAGGAAGCACTTTTTCTGGTTGTATCACAGCTTGGTATGGCTCCTGCTCTGCCCAAGACCACAAGAAGCTACGAAAGGTTATGAATGTAGCCCAATCCATCACACAAACCAGCCTCCCATTCATTGACTCTGTCTACACTTCCCGCTGTCTCGGCAAAGCAGCCAGCCTAATAAAGGACCCCACGCACCCCAGATATTTTCTCTTCTGTCTGGAAAAAGATACAAAAGTCTGAGGTCACGTGCCAACTGATGCAAGAACAGCTTCTTCCCTGCTGCCATCAAAATTTTGAACGGACTTACCTTGCATTAAGTTGATCTTTCTCTACACCTAGCTATAGCTGTAACACTACATTCTCCAGTCTCTCATTTCCTTCTCTATGGACAGTGTGCTTTCGTCTGTATAGCACACAAGAAAATACTTTTCACTGTATGCTAATACATGTGACAATACTAAATCAAATCAAAATCATTTCAAATCAAAAGTAGTCTTGACCAGTGAATGGCCCACCCCAATTGTGGCAGTTTTGAAGACTGACGGCATGGCGAGAATCTATGGAGACCTCAAGATAACTGTAAACCCAGCACTGTGTGCGGACCAGTACCCAGTTCCTCTGATAGAGGATTTATTTAGTGGGGTGGCAGGAGGGAAGAAATTTTCAAAGATGGACCGATCTTCAAATGGGAGTTGCAGAAGTGACCCAACCACCTCTGATGATCATAACTCATCGGAAGCTTTTGCTTTATCGGCATCTTCCTTTTCGCCAATGCATTGGCACCAGCCCTTTTCCAATAGGCAGCGAACAAAATTTCTAAGTGGGTTACCTGGGGTCCAAGGTAACCTGGATGACGTTTTGGTGACAAGCTCCAGCAGTGAGGAGCATTTGAAGAACCTTGAAGAAACCCTCGAGGTTACAGGAACATGGCCTGCAAATAAAGAAGGAGAAATGTAATTTCTTTAAAGATTCGATTGAATTCCTGGGCCATGCCATTGGTAGTGAGGCACAGCACAAGGCACCAAGAAAATGGAGGCCATCACGAAAGCTCCCACACCAGGGAACAAAGAACAGCACAGCACAGGAAACAGGCCCTACAAGCCTGCGCCACCCATTTTAATGCTCAGTAAGTGCCTAGTAAACTTCCTCTGCACTCCCTCCAAGGCCAAAATATCCTTGCGTAAGTACGGTGCCCAAAACTGCACACAGTACTCCAGCTGCGGCCTCACCAATGCCCTATACAGCCGCAGCAAGACCTCCCTACTTTTATATTCAATCCCCCTCGTGATGAAGGCCAGCATCCCATTCGCCTTCCTGACCACCTGCTGCACCTGCAAGCTGGGTTTTTGTGACTCATGCACAAGGACCCCGAGGTCCCTCTGCACCGTCGCCTGCTGCAGTTTTTCTCCACGTAAGTAATAATCCTTCCTACCATTATTCCTACCAAAGTGGACCACCTCGCACTTGCCAACATTAAATTCCATTTGCCATTTCCTGGCCCATTCGCCCAGCCTATCTAGATCCTTCTGTAGACTCTCCCCACCCTCCACACAATTTGCCTTTCCACCAATTTTGGTGTCATCAGCAAATTTCGACACCCTACACTCGGTTCCCTCCTCCAGATCATCTATATAAATGGTAAATAGCTGAGGCCCCAGCACCGACCCCTGGGGCACTCCACTAGTCACCATCCGCCAATCCGAATAGCACCCATTGACCCCCACTCTCTGCCTCCTATTTGACAACCAGTCCTCTATCCACGCTAACACCCTACCCCCAACTCCATGCCCCCTGACCTTCTGCAGTAACCTCTTGTGAGGTACCTTGTCAAACGGAGTTGAGGGGGTTGAGCTATGAGGAGAGGCTGAATAGATTAGGCTTGTACTCGTTAGAGTTTAGAAGAATGAGGGGAGATCTCATTGAGACGTATAAGATAATGAATGGGATGGATTGGATAGAGGTGGAGAGACTCTTCCCGCTCAGAAAGGATAGTAGGACTAGGGGGCATAGCCTCAAGATAAAGGGGGGGGGGCGGTTTAGAACAGAGTTGAGGAGGAACTTCTTCACTCAAAGGGTGGTGAATCTCTGGAATCCTCTGCCCGTTGAAGTGGTGGAGGCTGCCTCGCTAAATATTTTTAAGACGCGGGCTGATGGGTTTTTGATGAGAGAGGGGATTAAGGGTTATGGGGAGAGGGTGGGAATGTGGAACTGAGCCACGACAGATCAGCCATGATCTTATTGAATGGCGGGGCAGGCTCGAAGGGCCAGTTGGCCTACTCCTGCTCCTATTTCTTATGTTCTTAATGTTCTTATTCTAATCCTTCTTCTACCTATGACTTTTGTCTACATCTAGTGGATATCTAGGTCTATATCGCCGTTCCGATCATTCCAGGGATTAATAAATTGTTATGGTAAATATGTGCCAGATTTGGCCATTTTAGTGAAACCTTTACACTGTCTGCTGGATAAAGATGGTGGAGATGGACCCAGAGGTGTGAAGAAGCTTACCGGGAGGTAAAACATGTTGACAGTGTTGGTACACTTTGATCTGAAGTTGCCATTGCAACTAGCCTGTGATGCCTTGCCTTATTGCTGGCACTGTATTGTCCAATAGAGAAGAAAGGTCCATCGCCTTTGTGTCAAGGTCCTTGATCAAAACAGAGGAAAGATATGCCCAGGTTGAGAAGGAGGAGTTGAGTATCATATTTGGAGTGAAAAAATTCACCCATTTTCTATGTGGCCAGCATACTGTACAGTTAACCAATCACAAGATTCTGGCCATCTTGTTCAAGCTATTACACAGGAATACCAACCCATATGCAAAACCATCAATGGTGATGGAGATTGTTCCTGGAAAGAATATCAAGAGACTCTGGTTACAGCATGAAATTATAGGCTAAAGTTTCACGGCAGCAGAGGGAAATTGGCACCAGGTTTGGTTTCAAGTCAGAAACACTCCGCCGGTGAGAAACCGATCAGATTTTCGGGTTGAGAAGCTCTTGGTATGGAGAAGGGTTTCCAGTCCATTACAGACAAGGTGAGAATGGTCAGATGATGAGTATGACCACATGCTGGCCTTGACTGAGGCTGTTTATTGTCCTGAGAGAGAGATCTGTACCAAAGCCTTCTGCTTCACCAAAGAGAAACGAGGCATCTCAGCACAGACTATAGCCTGGCAACTGGGGCAGCTCCACCACGCACCCCCCCCACCCCCAGCCTTTTAAATATTTATCAAATTCTCTTTTGAATCTATTTGATCATCTTGCACCATTCTTTGAAATATTGCATGCCATATAACCACTTGCTGTGTTTTTTAAAAAAAATCTCCTTCCTTCTGGTTTGTCGCCTCTGATCGTCAACCCTCTGACATTGGAAATAATTTTCACTAATTGTATCAAAAGCCTTCGTGATTTTGAACACCTCTATCAAGTGTCGTCTTAACATCTCTGCTGTAGGTAAAACACCTCCAGTTTGTCCAACTTTTCTATGTAACTAAAATCCTGCATCCTTGGTATAAGGTAAATGTTCTCTATGCTGTCTCTAAGGCTTTTCTAAACCAGTATTTAGAAAGGTTTGGCATAACTTCCCTGTTATATTTTATGCCTCTATTAATACAGTCAAGGATCCCTAATGTTTTTTCAACTTGCCCTACCACCTTCAAAAACTTGGGTGCAAACATTCTGTTCCTGCGGTCCCCTGTAACATTGAGAATGCTTCCTCGTGGTACATTCTTCGTTCCAAAATGTATCACTTCACGTTCCTCAATATTAAATTTAATCTTCCATGTGTTTTGCCATTTCACCAATGCCAATGCTCTTCTGAAGTCTTATCCTCTGTATTCTTTACTACACTTCTGAATTTTGTGTTATCTGGAAACCTTGCAATTATGCCCCGCATACACAAGTTCAAGACGCTAATATGGTTCTGGTCTCCATACTTTAGGAAGGTATGAGGGTTCTTAAGAGGCTGCAGAAGAGGTTTACCAAAATGGTTCTAGGAATGTGGAATTTTAGCTGCAAGTTTAGGTTGGAAAAGCTTGGATTGTTCTCCTTGGAGAAATGGAGATTTGATAGAGGTATACAAGACTATAACAGGTTTGGATAAGGTACACAAAAAGTAGCTGTTGCTATTAGCTGATGGTGCAATCAAGGGGGCACAGACTTAAGGTTTTAAGCAAGAAATGCAGGGGATGTGAGGAGGAACCTTTTACAGAGTGAGCGGTGATGACCACTACCCAGGAGTAGAGATGATCAGTGAATTTAAGAGAAAATTGGATAGGTGCTTGTGGGGAAAAAAACTTTTAGCACATCAGGAATAGAGCGAGGGGAAAGAACTGACTGCTCCACAGAGTGCCAGCATCAACTGGATGGCCAAAATAGCCTCTTGTTATATTATTGTTAAAATTGTTATATTCCTAAATTTGAAACTCATTCATGACTGATTAGCCATCAAACAAATACAGACTGTGATGATGAGTGACAATAGACTCATTAATCAACACAAGCTAAACTATGCAGAGCTTAGCGTAAGCAGCAGTATACATCTGTGTCTTTCACAATTCCTGTCCTCGCCACCCAGATAGCTGCAGCACTGTCTCTTCAAGTGTTTGTTCACCGATCTTTCTATTAGTGCGCACCAATATCTCAAAGGACCTCACTTTTTAATTCTCTTTTTTGATGGTCTAGCCTGTTAGGGCATATCCCCATCTCTCTTTCATAATTGACTTGATCTGAGATCATAATCTCTTTACATTTCAGTTCATAGACCCTCTCTGGTTTTCTTAATACTTTTGCAAAAGATTTCCAAAGGTCACAATTCTTCATAGCATTTCCTCATACAAGTTCTAATTACTTTTACAAGATATGTAACCACGTTTGCTTTTCCAAAACATTGGTGCATTTGTTGGTCCATTAATTCACCTCTCAACAAAATGAATTGTTCCTTAAGTTTCGACTCGTGTTATAAACCACAATACTAAATAATTGCTCTTTCGGCATCAGGTTTCAGACAATGCTTTAAGTTAGGCAAATGCTTAATTACTTTTGCCCTTATCACTGTTTGCCTAAGTTTAACCACATAATTTAACAAACACAGTTGGTTTGACCACACTATTTAACAAACACATCCTGACATTTTCCAGACAAGATTAATCATCCTACTTTGTAATTTGGCCTTGACGTAAAAAGACAACTAACATTATAAAAAGATCAGAATAGACTGCAAAGCCCGACAAAATAATCCATTGAGCAGTCCATTGCCTGCATGGATAATTATCCTGATGGGAGATAGCGTTAGCCAAGGCAACATCCTTGGATAAGAACAATATTTACTTTTCTGCTGGTGTTTCAGATGATAACGCAAATTGCCCTTGTAATGATGGTCTGTTTGATTAAAAGGCCAGAGATAAAATATAATAGAAATATTTGCTTTAGCTAAAAGATAAGCTTTGAGACAATGAAGCAATAAATCTTGTTGAGCCTTGAAGTGGGTAATGTAGACAGGGATAGACAGGTGAGAAAGACCTGGATATTTCTATTGTAACTAAACCTTTCTTAATATTGGAAATCTACAAAGTAAAACTAACAATCTGCAATGTAAGTGGTTCAGGAAGGTTATAGTTGGGTCAGCACCTGTAACCAGACAATAATGGACTAATTATGAGCAAGCACCAAAATGTGACTGGAATTTAATTTAGTAATTAAAGAACCTTTACTAAAGGTTCTGCCCACTGGCTGAGGAACTAGTGGGAGCCACATGTTGCTTTTCTCTGGGAGGCCTGTCACTTTTCTGAGATAATCAGATACTTAGCTGGACAATGATGGACATTCCACTGAATTAAAGAGCAACTGAGTGGACAGCTGTACAGGTCCAGATGAATTGTGTCCCAGGCTGCTGTAATTCTTTATTGGATCTGTCCTACCTGAAGGTCAGGACATATCTGGGGATGTTAATGGAGTTGTCTGTGAGTATGACTATGTTGCTAGAGTAGTCTGTGGGACTGCTCTCCAAATTTTGGTACAAGGCCGCAGATAATCAGTGAGGAGGGCTTTGCAGGGTCAACTAGGCTGTATGTCGCTTGTACACAATGGCAGGTGGTCTGTCTAGTTTTAATCTTTTTAGAATTTTGCTAATGAAACATGATGTGGCTACAAGAGGAAGTCAACCTACACTACCAATGCTGTCCATCAAAATACTTGACAAGCTTTAACTAACCACGAGTATGGAAGTTTCATTATGGAGTTAGCTTCAGACGTTCATTCAGGAAGTTCTGTTTTGTATAATAGATTATTGTTTATAAGTATACATAATGTTTTAGGCCCATTGTTTTCTTCATTTAACAATATTTTGTTCACTGTTAAATTTTGCTTGCTGCTTTCCCGTCCAATACGAGGCAGGATGTATCAATGACTTTGGCTCTAATGATCTGGAGAGCAGGGGGTGGAATGTCAAAGGCGCAGTTTTGCTAAGGGGTGCATGATCCCGAATATGGAGATATTATACAGTGTTATGAATCCCGTAGAGACTGATAACCTTAAAGGAGAGAGACGAATTTCCTAGTGACCAAAGTGAAGAATTGCACAAGATTTCACATTGTAAAACTTTTACTGTAATAATCAAACTGAAATCAACATCGACATTTCTGAGGAGGTAATTAATGTGCTGATCTACAAAAAAGGTATTCCCCATTAATTTAACAACTGAAAACTCCACGCCACATTTTTGCATTACATAGCGATCTCAGCAGAAATGTAGTCTTATTTTTAAAGTCCCAAACTCCTGTAGACTTTAACAGGCTTCTTGTCTCCCTGCTCCAGAACCCTTCTTTAAAACAAAGTCCCTTCACCCAATCTTCTTGAGCGTAATCAAATTCACTTCCAGTAGCGAGGCCCCCGCTGACTTGGTCTTTAACTCTCCATAAGCCTCATTTCTTTGATCACAGAATCTGTTCTCCTTGGTTATTAACCTAGTAACAGCCTTTCTTTCCTGCCTGGCACAGCAGCACCTGTTGTGGGTCTTCTTCCCCGAATCTCCCTGACTCAGCGTCTACTGCAGCAAGACAATGCCCTCCTCCTTTATGTTCAGGCGTTTAAACTTGCTTGCTCACTGCACCCCTTGTTATAATTACAAAAGCTTTTTGCATTTATATAGCACCATTAATGAAGTAAAATGTCGGCAAAATAAGACAGTCCAGACAGGGCTGCTGTACCGAGACAGATTAAAACACTGCATTGAATTGCATTGTAGAAGATGATCAAACAGCCCCAGAAGGTCTGTTAATAATGGTATTATGCTGATTGAAGAACTCACATTGTCTCTGAAAATAGGAATGATATTCACATATCTGGCACTTTGATTGCAAAGTCTTCAGGAAGACAGCTTTGACTATTAGTTATTTAGCCAAGTCCAGTTACATTATGACTAAAGTTAGCTGGATGCTTGTCTTTAATCATAGGTCACAGTTCCCTTTGTGACATCTTCCAGTGCTTTGATGTCACAGTGCAGCTGCTCAGGCTCCTGGGCCATCTGCAGTGACTCTCAACCTGGTGTCTGGATCCCAACGTGTTCACCTTTGCATTTTGTTTTTGTTTGTAATCATGTGCGATGATTCTGAAAAGATTCGCAGAGATAACATGAAATTGACTGCCGAAAACAAAGCATTAAAGCGGCAGATTACCCTCCTTAAAGAAAATGAGGAGTTGCGTAATATGCTGTCTTCTAACTGTGCACCACTGCTTGGATCAAAGTCAAATTGTTTCTCAAATTTTGGTCATTCCAACACAACTGCAGCAACACGTGGTAATTGAATATTTGCTCTCTTTGTGAAGCTATAACAAAAACAACTTGTACTTATATAATACCTTTGATCAAATAAGGTTGAATCTCGGATACCTTCATCCCGTTGATGATGGATACATTGACAATGATGCATCGTATTTTTAATATTAAGACTTGTAAAGCAAAAGTTTTGTTCAACTGTTAGTTTCTGTTTCCAAACTTTTTCTGTAAATTCTCTTCTTATTTTCAATCGACCAAGTGCATGTGCATTGCCCAAATGTTGAGGCTCTGGTGCCAGAGATAAGTCCCATGTTGGTTTTATTAATATTGACAAATTACAAGCAAAGCATCATACTTATATAAGGGCAAAATACTGCACACGCTGGAATCTGAAACAAAAACAAAGTGCTGGAAAATCTCAGCAGGTCTGACAGCATCTGTGAAGAAAGAATAGAGCCAATGTTTCAAGTTAGGATGATCTCTATTCTCTCTCCACAGAACTGTCAGACCTGCTGAGATTTTCCAGTGTTTCTATTTTAGTTTCATGTTTATATATTTACAGTGTATCTATCAGGTAAGCAAACTCCTAACCAATCTGGGTGAGATCTCAGCACAAATACCAAAGGTGCCCAGACGGAAAATGTCAGATGACTTGCTATATATTTAGCAACTTTGAAATTGCCATTCAATCATTGTGTCATGTGCAACCACTATTAATAGATTGCAATGTGGTGTGGCATACTCACTATAAGGTACGTTTTCTGTTTACTCCGTGTCAGTAGATAATTTTAAGTGGTTCTAACTTTGGTGCAATAAATACAGCTGAAATATAAACATGTTAACTCCAAACTAATTGTAATTCTTACACCAATCATTTGACGAGGCAGCACAGTGGTTAGCACTGCTGCCTCGCAGCACCAGGGACCCGGCTTCGATTCCCAGCTTGGGTCACTGCTTGTGCGGAGTTTGCATGTTCTCCCCTTGTCTGCATGGGTTTCCTCCAGGTGCCCCGGTTTCTTCCCACAGTCTGAAAGATGTGCTGGTTAGGTGCATTGGCCATGTTAAATTGTCCATCAGTATACCTGAACAGGCACCGAGGGGATTTCATAGTAACTTCATTGTAGTGTTAGTGTAAGCCTACTTATGAGACTAACAAATAGACTTAAATTCATTATGATTATGACTGATGTTCTGCCTCAATTCCGCTTTCCCACCTGCTCCCCGTATCACTTGAATCCTTGACGGGTCAAAAACCTGTCTGTCTCAACCGTAACACTACTCTAAGATGAAGCTGCCTCAACTCATGAGTAGCGAGTTCAAAAGATTAACAACCCTTTGAGTAAAGCCATTTCTCTTCATCTTGGTCCTAAACGATCATCTCCCTTTTCCTGAGACAGTGCTCCTCTGTTCTAGATTTCACAGCCAGGGGAAATAACCTCACTTAGAATCTTAAATTGCATCCACCACTTCTCCATGCCCTCACCCAGTTTGTGGAGATACTTCTTAGATTTGCATGATATTCACCATTTGTTAATACTCCCAGTTAATTGTTGCACACAAATCTGAACGCTCTTCTCTGAACTTTATCCAATGAATTGATATTATTCTGCTGGTAGAATATTGAGCTCAGTGATAAATATTCCAAATGAAGCCTCGCTCATGCCTTGCTTAAAAAAAAGCAACTTCTTTCGATTGCTAATCAAGAGCTCTTAAGATGCATTTCTACTTGGTTAGTCTGACTGACTGGGTAACAATATAGGTCATTTACACGAGAAAATTAAACTTGCATTTGATGTATGTGAGAAGTTGGTATCCCATATAGGTCTTTTCTAAAGCCACAACTTTTCACCACGTATATTAATGGCTTGGATGAAGGATGGGGTGGCATGTTGGAATATTGGTTAGCACTGCTGCCTCACAGCACCAGGGACCTGGGTTCGATTCCTGGCTTGGGTCACTGTCTGGGTGGAGTTTGCACATTCTCCCCATGTCTGCTTGGGTTTCCTCCCACAGTCCAAAGATGTGCGGGTTAGATTAATTGGCTGTGCTAAATTAACCACAGTGTCAGGAGGATTAGCAGGGGAAATATGTGGGGTTACAGGAATAGGGCCTGGGTGGGATTGTGGTCAGTGCAGACTTGATGGGCCAAATGGCCTCCTTCTGCACTATAGGGATTCTATGATTAAAGAGCTGCATATCCAATTTTGCAGATTATAGGACATTAGGAAGCGCAGTTAAGTGTGTAGTTACAAAGGGGTATCGACAGACTAAGTGACGGGCAAAGCTGTGGCAGGCAAGTTGCCATCTGCTTTAGTTTTGTAAAAGACAAAACAGAATACTTTCTGAAAGATAAGAAACTATAGAGGAATAAGGAGAAATGGAGTTTCCATGTACCCAAATCACACAAAGCAGAGATACAAAAAGTAAGCAAAAATCTCAGGACAATGGAATAGAAAGAGAAGGAAGTTGTTTTTCAGTTGCATGGATTTCTGGTTAGATCCTGATCTGGAGTAACACCTTTAGTTCAAGGCAGTGCACTGATGGAAGGAGTTTTTGGTCTTGAAATGTACTTTCATCAGAAAGATATTGGGGCTTCAAAGGTAAAAATATAAGCGAATCATGGAACAAGCTCAAAGTGCTGCTGAATGTTAACCACTAAAAATAACCAATCAATTTGAGTTTATGGCTGATGGTATAAATGAGAAGCATCTCAAGAGCATTTTGATTATTTGTTATTCCAGCCTCATTTGGAATATTGTGTTCAATTTTAGGCAAAGGGTACTCTGGGCGCAGCTTCAGAGAACAGCAGCAAGGAAGATTCCACATCGCCACGTGCCAAGCTATGTAGAGAGACATGCAGAACTGAACTATTCATCGGCTTAAAAAATTGAGAGAATGCTGATAAGAATTAATAATGTACATAAATATTACTTAAGCTTAAGGGTATTTAAAAAACCATGAAGATAGTAGTAGCAAACCTGAAGCTAGTATTGAAATTTTGTGGCTCGCGCTACTTAACTTCTGTCAGCACAATATAAATTCACAAAGCAACACTTAATTGTTTCCCTCACCAGTGCTGTTTTTTATGTGCGTTGTGTTGGTTAAAATCCTCACGTCAACTATGACTGAAAGAGTGGTGGAAGCAAATTCAATGATAACTTACAAAATTGAATTGGACAAATGATTAGGAAGGAAAAAATAGGGCTTTGGAGAAAACGCAAAAGAGTGAAACCAACTGGCTAATTCTGGCATTGGGTTAGTATGGCCCTGATGGGTCAATAGGCTTTACTTTACTGTAAGATCCTATTAAACTGTCAGTAAGATCTCATGTCACTTGGTATCTGTCTGCATTTGGGTGTTCATTTAATTGGCAGTGGGTAGATTTTATGAGGAAATTAAGACTGAAGAATTTTCACTCTGTCAACATCATGGTTTCCCAGATCAAACATTGACACTAGTCAAATGAAGGCCGTAGCTTCCTATGTACAGACCAGCAGTACAACAAATAACTGATATTTACATAGTCTCTTTAGCATAAGAAAACATCCTAAGCTACTAACCTGCCAGACCCAAATCTTGTGTCATGTAACATTATTGAAGCTACAATCATGCAGGGACTGAACTTCTGGTACTTGATTGTATTTTCTCTAATCCACACCATGCGATTGTAATGTGAGCAGAGTTTCTTTGGTATGACTTGTTGGGAGTGGATAGGTTCAAAATGAAAGAGAAGTGGAGAGGTCTGACTGAACTCTTTCGATCTGTGGTCCCTTGAGATTGTTGGGACCACTGCTGTTGAGAGGAGCAAGAATTCCATTGTTGGTTCCTCCTGAAATCTGCTGATGTGTTTGTGAGTTTACCCTCATTTTTATAACATTGGGTCCACTTAAGACAACTTCAATAAAACAAGTCTAAGATGTCTAAGGTGTTGGTGATTAATTTGACAACTGCAAGTGTTGCACAATGACTTGTACATAGAGAAACAGCAATTTAAGACAGGGGATTGATTTTTTTTCTCACTTGTAAGTTGATAATATTTATTATTGACTTTGTTTAGCTTCCACATTGTGCAGTACACCAGAGCAGAACAGCCCAGGTGAATTGCAGGACCATCACAACCGGCAGCCAAGCCCCACCCTGGAAAACCTGCTCACTCTTTCATTATCCGAAGATTCGCACTCAATGAACTTCAGCACCTCTCTCAGTGGAGCCCAGCCAACAAAAATCTCCAGTTACTGTCGATCCACCGAGCTTTTTGAAGCCAGTACTCCGGATTCCTCAGGTAGCACACAAGATGAGGACGTCAACAAACAGCTCATCGATTCCGAGGCTAAGCCCACAGCTAAGAAGATCTGGTTTTCAGAAACAGCCACATCGGATGATTCTAAGAAACTGTTCCTCGAGGAAGGGAACAAAACGCGAGTGTTCTATGTGAATGGTGAGTAATTGCTCATGGAATTGAGTGAGGATTTGTGTCAGTACTGGTGTCCCTGAAAAAAAAAGTGGCTTTCTTTGTAACAGCTCTGATCATAGCACAACACAAATGAGAGGCAATGAATGGAAACAGGCTTCCTTCTGGGAATACTTTCCAATCTATCAACCTCAGCTTATTCTAACTCATACCAAGTCTCATTTATCACCCCAGGCTCACTAACTGCAGGTCGAGCAATATATCAAATTTAAAATTCTCATCTTTACCTTAAAGTCCCTCCGTGTTTTTTTTCGCTGTCTTTATAACTTATTCCAGCTTTACAATTCACCAAGATCTCTGTCCTTCCAACTTTGACCTGTTTTGCAATAAGAACATAAGAAATAGGAGCAGGAGTAGGCCATCCAGCCCTTCGAGCCTGCCCCGCCATTCAATAAGATCATGGCTGATCTGTCGCTGCTCAGTTCCACTTTCCTGCCCTCTCCCCATAACCCTTAATCCCCTCTCCTATCAAAAACCCATCAACCCGCGTCTTAAAAATATTTAGCGAGGCAGCCTCCACCACTTCAACGGGCAGAGAATTCCAGAGATTCACCACCCTTTGAGTGAAGAAGTTCCTCCTCAACTCCGTTCTAAACCGCCCCCCTTTTATCTTGAGGCTGTGCCCCCTAGTCCTATTGTCTTTTTTGAGCGGGAAGAGTCTTTCCACCTCTATCCTATCCATCCCATTCATCATCTTATACGTTTCAATGAGATCTCCTCTCATTCTTCTAAACTCTAACGAGTACAAGCCCAGTTTATTCAACCTCTCCTCATAGCTCAACCCTTTCAACTCCGGTATCAGCCTAGTAAACCTCCTCTGCACTCCCTCCAAGGCCAAAATATCTTTGCGCAGGTGCGGCGCCCAAAAATGCACACAGTACTCCAGTTGCGGCCTCACCAATGCCCTATACAGCTGCAGCAAGACCTCCCTACTTTTATATTCAATCCCCTTCGCTATGAAGGCCAGCATCCCATTCGCCTTCCTGACCACCTGCTGCACCTGCAAGCTGGGTTTTAGCGACTCATGCACAAGGACCCCGAGGTCCCTCTGCACCGTCGCCTGCTGCAGTTTTTCGCCTCGTAAATAATAGTCCTTCCTACCATTTTTCCTACCAAAGTGGACCACCTCACACTTGCCAACATTAAATTCCATTTGCCATTTCCTGGCCCATTCGCCCAGCCTATCTAGATCCTTCTGCAGACTCTCCACACCCTCCGCACAATTTGCCGTTCCCCCAATCTTGGTGTCATCAGCAAATTTCGACACTCTACACTCGGTTCCCTCCTCCAGATCATCTATATAAATGGTAAAAAGCTGAGGCCCCAGCACCGACCCCTGGGGCACTCCACTAGTCACCATCCGCCAATCCGAATAGCACCCGTTGACTCCCACTCTCTGCCTCCTATTTGACAACCAATCCTCTATCCACGCTAACACCCTACCCCCAACTCCATGTCCCTCGACCTTCTGCAATAACCTCTTGTGAGGCACTTTGTCAAGCGCTTTCTGAAAATCTAGAAAGACCACATCCACCGGCTCTCCTCTATCCACCGCCCTAGACACATCCTCATAGAACTCCAGTAAATTTGTCAGACACGACTTCCCTTTAATGAAACCGTGCTGCGTCTGCTCTATCAATCCCTATTTTAATCTCATTTTAAACTTTTCAAGCCCTAAGCCCTGGAGTTTACAGAATCATAGAAGGTTATGGCACAGAAAGAGACCACTTGGCCCATCATATCTGCTGCCAGCTGAAAAATGAGCCAAGTGGCCTAACCGCATTTCATGGCATTAGCCCTGCAGATTATGGCGTTGAAGTGTATATCTCGACACATGATAAGTGAGTTTAGGATCTCTGCCTCAACTACCCTTTCAGGCAGTGATTTCCAGACCTTACTGCCCTCTGGGTGAAAAGTCTTTTCCTCATCGCTCCTCTAACTTTTCTGCCAATCACTTTAAATCTATACCCCCTAGTCACTGAGCTTTCTGCTAAGGCCCTTCCCATCCACTCTACCCAGACCCTTCACAATTTTGTAGATCTCAATCAGATGTCCCCTCAGCCTCCTCTGTATCAAGGAGAACTATCCCACACTATCCATTCTTCACTCATTACTGCAATTTTCCAATTGTGGCAACATCCTCCTAAAATCCTCTCTAATGCAATTGCATCCTTTCTATAACAAGGTGACCAGAACTGCACATAGTGCTCAAATTGTGACACGATTAATGTTTTGTACAGTTTCAGCATCACCGCCCTGCCATTATATTCTAACAAATGAAAGGATTCCATAAGCCGCCTTAATATCTTGTCAATCTATCTTGTGACCTTCAAGGATTTGTGAACATCAACTCCATTCACTTCCTCTACAACTCCTCCAAATGCCTCATCTCCCACTTTGTTGGGTTAAATTCCACTTGCCACTTTTCTGCCAACCTGACCAGGAATTTCCTCACTAAATTTATCTCCTTCTGTAACCAGTTTATATTCCTAAAGGCTATCCTCAAAAACTATTTATTTGACCTAGAAAATAGTAGTAAGTTATCAAAAGTAATAGAGTTTATTAATTAGAAATTTTAATTAAGAAAAATAAATTAGTTAACATAATTAATTAACTGACAATGGCACAAGAAAGTATTCAGGCAGTGGGTGGAAGGGTGGAGAGAGTTAAAAGGATTGTACTGAAAGTAAGGGATAGTCAGAAGAAGAGACACAGTTCTCTGCAGGTGAGAAATAAGTTTAGAAAGCGCTGTAACCTGCCCACAGCCAGGCTTTGGGACACTTGGGGCTGGAGAGAAAGGAGGGGGAGGATCCAGCTGTCATGGTCCACACTTGTTCCAATGACAGACATAGGGTTAAGAAAGAGGCTTTGCTTGCAGAGTATGTGCAACTCGGGACTAAATTAAAAAGCACTAAGGTTAGAACCTTTGGATTATTATCTGAGCTGTGAGCAAACGGACATAGGGTAAATAAGATTAGAGAGATGAATATGTGGCTGAAAGATTGGTGTGGGAGAAATGGGTTTGGATTCCCAGAGGACTGGCACCAGTACTGGGGAAAGTGGGAATTGTACCATGGGCTTCACCAGAACCGTGTCCTGGTGAGTCACATAACTATGGAGGTAGAGGGAGAGAGAGGGCTTTAAATTAAATAGTGGGGACGGAAGGGATTTGTGAGAGGAGATGTAGCAAATCAAATTAACAAATTACTAGAACGGTAGCAACTTGAATAAAGGCAACCAGAGAATGGCCGGAAGCACAAATTTAAGAGTGCAACAGAGATAGCAGATTTTACAGCAGCTTCAGCAGCAAGTTGTCTGTCTTTTCAACTGAGAAGACTCTCCCTAAGAAGGGAAAATACCATTAGAATGAGGACATTGTAGATGAGTAAAAGGAGGACATTTGACTCATTGTGCTCTATGAAAAGCTGTCCAATTAATTGAACTTCCTACCCTTTCAGTTAGCCCTACAAGTTTCTCTCATTAAGGTATTTATCCGTTCTTTCGGGCATACATTCCTGACCATCCTCACTTGCTGCAGAATTTGATAGGTTGAGGGAGCTCGGTCTTTTCTCCCTGGAGAGACGAGGGTTGAGAGGTGACCTGATAGAGGTTTATAAGATGTTGAGAGATATACGTAGGGTGGATTCTCGGAGGCTATTTCCCAGGGCTGAAATGGTCGCGACGAGAGGACACAGGTTTAAGGTGCTGAGGAGTAGGTACAGAGATGTCAGGGGTAAGTTTTTCAGTCAGAGGGTGGTGAGTGAGTGGAATCGCCTGCCATCGGTGGTGGTGGAGGCGAACTCGTTGGGGTCTTTTAAGAGACTTCTGGATGCGTACATGGGATTGAGGGTTATAGATAGGCCTGGTAGGTAGGGATATGATTGGTGCAACTCATGGGCCGAAGGGTCTGTTTGTGCTGTAGTGTTCTATGTTCTATAAAAATATTCCCCTCATTTCGCATCCAGCTCTTTTGTCAATTGTCTTCAACCCAAGTCCTTTGATTATTAACCCTGCTTCCAGTAGAAAGAAGTTTCTTTCTATCTACTCTATTAATGCTTTCATCATTTTGAATCTCTCTTTAACCTTTTCTGCTCTAAGTCTCTCCACCTAACTGAAGCCTCAAACCCTTGGGATCAGTCTAATAAATGTCGGCACTAACTATCTTTGTGGTTTTGACATGTTTCTTGAAGAATGGTACCCAGAAGTGGACACACTACTCCATCAGAGGCCTAATCATTGTTTAATAAAGGTTTAACCTAACTTCCTCATTAATTAGGTAATAAAGCTCGGGATTCTGTGTAATGATCCCCATGGGGAAACTGTAAACAAAATAATCAAATTTACTGAACGATGCTTAAATGAAGAAATTACTACTAAAATTTCATTTTGTAACTTTTGACACAGAATCAGAACTAATACCAGTTACATGTAATTTAATAAATGACACTTGAAATAAAAAGGTAAATTTCAATTCAGGTAGTCAATACAACAAGGATATGTCTTACACAACCATTAGCACTCACGTCATTCACCACAAAATTTATTTATGCAGGTTAGATCAGAGGTCCTGTCCAACAACAACACTGAATTTCACGGGTATGATTATCACATCTAGGCATATTTCTGTAAACCTTCCCTCGGGTTACAACAGTCCTAATGGTGTTACTTTCCAAGTTACTTCGCAATAAAACACCAATTCATGATTTGGACAATTCTCAGCAGCATTTCCAAGCTATTCACACGGTTTTCCAAGATGTAGACCTTTTCATCCAACTTGCACAGGACGTCCAAGAACTTTTATGATGCCGACAGCTCCATTGCTGATCCCACCTTTTAAACATCCCTTCGTGGCACCCCATCACCTATCATAGCACAGACCACTCAACCGAAACTCTGCCCCACCCCACCCCCAGTCCTCCCAAACAAGAAGTCACCCTCACTGATGCTGTGTGGCTGGGAGGAGCTGCCAATCACTTTGCAGTTTATGATGACCCTGTCACACCGGTCTGCTTGGTCTCCAGAGGCAGAGCAATTTGTTCATAGGGGATGATTGCAAAATTAATTTTTCATTAATCTTTAGAATTATTTATTGATTTGTCAAATCACCAGCAAAGGCGACCGGGATATGAATTGTATATTTAATACTTACGATGCGCCTATTACCAGGGACTGATGTGTAGATTTACGGAAATGATGGCTGGAATTCTCCAGCCAGGAAGTGGTTCGTGCCCCACTGCAACTGCAAGCGAGGACAGAGAATTTGGCGCTCAGTTAAATCTCTGTTCACTGCAGCAGGACCACAGAATCCCACTGCTGTGAACGGCCAGAAAATTCTGGCTGATATTTAATGATCGGTTTAGCTCAGTTGGTTGAACGGGGCTGGTGAGTGATGCAGGACGACATCAACAGCGTGGGTTCAATTTCTGTACCAGCTGAGGTTATTCAAAAAGGCCCTGCCTGCTCATCCTTGCCCCTCACTGGAGGTGTGGTGGTCCTCAGGTTACATCACCACCAGTCAGCTCTCCCCATCAAAGAGGAAAGGAAGTCTTTGGTCATCTGGGATAATGGAGACTTTATCTTACCTTATTTAATGATAATTGATAAACGCTCTTAAGTGCAATCCTGTTGCATGTTAATACAATCTGCTCAGAACTTTCGAAAATCTGCTGGCCTTACTTCCAGGTCAAGGGTCACCAGGTCACGTGGACCAGTATTTCTTTATGGCCCAGATCTTCCAGTCTCTGAATCGCCAGGAGACTGGAGTCCCTCAAGATAAGTGTTGGGATCCCCCAGGCACTACACTGACTGTGGGGATTTCCTGGGAAGTTTAAATTTCTGATGGTAATTCCACTGCTCCCTGAAATCCTTCCAGAAAAAAATCTCCAACTCTTGAGTTAGACTCAGAGACTTTAGACAGATCTGACAGATTGGATCATTACTCAGGAAATGTTAGACAGAGAAATTCTCTCTATTTCCTGGGTAAGTATACAACTGACCCTCCCATCACTCACCTTGACCTTACACTGACTCTTCCTCTAACTCTCCCAGCCGCCCTCCAACCCATCCAACTCACCCCCCGCTTTCCCAACTCTCCCCTGAATTGACGAGTCCATCACCCAACTTCCCCTCGACCCGTTCTCACTGTCCTGCCACCCTACCCACCTGCCAAGCTACCATCTTACCCACCTGAAACCCTACCCACCCACCATTGTACCCACCTACAGCCCAATCAACTCACCACCCTACCAATCCACCATCCTGCCCAGCTACTCACCTACCACCCTAGTACCTTGCCTACCTGTCACCCTACCACCATACCCACTTAACTTCACCCATTTGCTACCCGACCACCTTACCTGCCACCCGCAGCCCACTGCCACCCTATCTGCCTCACAAATCCGTCACCCTACTCCTTTATTCACTTAGCCTCACCCACCTGTCACCCTATTCGAATGAGTACGATTTGGTGGCCATTACAGAGCCATGGTTGCAGGATGGTCACGACTGAGAGTTAAATATCCAGGGGTATCAGACTGTTTGGAGAGACTGACAGGAAGATAAGGGAGGTGGTGTAGCTCTGATATCTGATATGATATCAGGGCGGTAGTGAGAGATGATATTGGTTCTATGAAAAATGGTTGAATCCATTTGGGTGGAAATTAGAAATAGTAAGGAGAAAAAGTCACTGTAGGCGTAGTCTATAGGCCACCAAATAATGACATTGTGGTAGGGCAAGAAATAAACAAAGAAATAACTGATGCATGTAAAAATGGTACAGCAATTATCATGGGGGATTTTAATCTACATATCAATTGGTCAAACCAGGTCAGTCAAGGCAACTTTGAGGAGGAGTTCATAGAATGTATCCATGATAGCTTCCTTGAACAGTATGTAATGGAATTGACAAGGGAGCAAGCTATCCTAGATCTGGTCCTGTGTAATGAGATGGGAATAATTAATGATATTGCAGTTAGGGATCCTCTTGGAAGAAACAATCACAGTATGGTTGAATTTAAAATACAGATGGAGTGTGAGTGGTATTGAATTTTACCTTCTCCCTCATCCCTTTATAATCTCCTTTGTTTAAGCACAAGACACTGGTATTGGATTTTACCTTGTGTCTTGTGCTGAAACAAAGGAGATTATAAAGGGATGAGGGAGAAGTTGGCGAAGGTAGACAGGGAGCAAAAACTTTATGGTGGGACAATTGAGGAACAGTGAAGGACTTTCAAAGCGATCTTTCACAGTGCTCAGCAAAAATATATACCAGTGATAAGGAAGGACTGTTTAAAAAAAGAGATAATCAGCCATGGATATCTAAGGAAATAGAGGAGGGTATCAAATTCAAAGAAAATGCATACAAAGTGGCAAAGATTAGTGGGAACCCAGAGGATTGGGAAATCTTTAAAGTTCAGCAGAAAGCCATAAAAAAGCTATAAAGAAAAGTAAGATGGATTAAAAGATGAACTAGCTCAGAATATAAAAACAGATAGCAAAAGATTCTACAAATATATAAAACAGAGTGGCAAAAGTAAACATTGGTCCTTTAGAGGACAAGGGGGATGTAATAGCTGGAAGTGAGAAAATGGCTGAGGCATTGAACAGGTATTTTGTGTCAGTCTTCACAGTGGAAGACACTAATAACATGCCAAAAATTAATGACAGGCTACGGCAGGTGTGAACTTAGAAACTATCATTATCACGAAAGAGGTAGTGTTGGGCAAGCTAATAGGGCTAAAGGTAGACAAGTCTCCTGGTCCTGATGGAATGCATCCCAGGGTACTAAAAGAGATGGTGGGAGAAATAGCAAATGCGCTAGTGGTAATTTACCAAAATTCGCTGGACTCTGGGGTGGTTCCCGCAGATTGGAAAACAGCAAATATGACGCCACTGTTTAAAAAAGGCGGTAGACAAAAGGTGGGTAACTATAGGCTGGTTAACTTAACTTCTGTGGTAGGGAAAATGCTTGAATCTACCATCAAGGAAGAAATAGCGAGACATCTGGTTATAAATTGTCCCATTGGTAAGACGCAGCATGGGTTCATGAAGCTCAGGTCATGTTTGATTAATTTGGTGGAATGCTTTGAGAACATTACATGTGCAGTGGACAATGGGGAACCTGTGGATGTGGTGTATCTGGATTTCCAGAAGGCATTTGACAAGATGCCACACCAAAGACTGCTACATAAGCTAAAGGTGCACTATGTTACGGGAAATGTATTAACATGGATAGAAGATTGGTTAACTAACAGAAAGCAAAGGGTGGGGGTAAATGGGTGGTTCTCTGGTTGATGATCAGTGACTAGTGGTGTGCCTCAGGGATCAATTGTTGGGACCACAATTGTTTACGATTTACATAGATAATTTGGAGTTGGGAACCAAGTGTAGTGTATCAAAAGTTACAGATGACATTAAGATGGGCGGAAGAGCAAAGTGCGCAGAGGATGCTGAAAGTCTGCGAAGGGATATAGATAATCTAAGTGAGTGGGCAAGGGTCTGGCAGATGGAGTACAATGTTGATAAATGTGAGTCCATTCATTTTGGTAGGAATAACAGCAAAATGGACTATTATTTAAATGGTAAAAAATTGCAGCATGCTGCTGTGCAGAGGGACCTGGGTGTCCTTGTGCAGGAATCTCAAGTTGGTTCGCAGGTACAGCAGGTAACTAAGAAGGCAAATGGAATTTTATCTTTCGTTGCTAGAGGGATGGAGTTTAAAAACAAAGAGACTATGTTGCAGCTGTATAAGTTGCTGGTGAGGCCACACCTGGAATACTGTGTACAGTTTTGGTCTCCTTGCTTGAGAAAGGATACACTGGCACTGGAGTGGGTGCAGAGGAGATTCACTAGGTTGATTCCGGGAGTTGAGAGGGTTGGCTTATGAGGAGAGACTGAGTAGACTGGGGCTATACTCATTGGAATTCAGAAGAATGAGGGGGAGATCTTATAGAAACATGTAAGATTATGAAGGGAATAGATAAGATAGAAGCAGGGAAGTTGTTTCCACTGGTGGGTGGAACTAGGGGGCATGGCCTCAAAATAAGGGGAAGCAGATTTAGGACTGAGTTGAGGAGGAACTTCTTCACACAAAGGGTTGTGAATCTGTGGAATTCCCTGCCCAGTGAAGCAGTTGAGGCTACCTCATTGGATGTTTTTAAGGCAATGATAGATACATTTTTGAACAGTAAAGGAATTAAGGGTTATGGTGAACGGGTGGGTAAGTGGAGCTGAGTCCACACAAAGATCAGCCATGATCTTATTGAATGGTGGAGCAGGCTTGAGGGGCCAGATGGCCTACTCCTGCTCCTAGTTCTTATGTTCTTATTCCCTTACCCACTTAGACTCACCCACTTGTCAGCCTACACCCTTACCCCCACTTAGCCTAACCACCTGTCATCCTACACCCTTACCCACCTAGCTTCATCCGCCTGTCACTCTCCTCCCTTACTCGCACATAGCCTTACCCACTTACACATTCATCCATTCACTCAGACACTCATTCATGGACAGACTGAAAAGCTGTTTAAGTGTTTCACCTTCTCAATGTGTTAGTGAACACTTACCAGAATATGGCAGTGCCTGCTGTCAGAGTGGGACGCGCCTTACCTTTCCCTGATAATCCAGCATCACGAGGAAGCATTGATTGATGGTAAGCTCCACATCTGTGAAGATACCGGAATTGAAAGTCCCAGCCTGAAATATGGAGTATTGGCACGGTGCAGTGGCAATCCAACAGTAATGGTCACTCAGGAGGTCTGGTCAATATCCAAGAAAATTCCAACTGATCTTCTAATTTCTTACAACTCCTTTGCAAGTATCCTTCAAAAGCAATTGCAGATTCTATTGAGACTTTTACAAAACTACAATTTTTTTTACTGTACTGCTTTCAGGTCAAAGGTCATCACACCTGTATCTTCTCAAAACTTGTGTTTATAAACTCCAGATCTCTCCGTTCCTACACCCTCTTTAAAATTATCTCGCCTCATTCTCCTTACCAAAATGCATCACTTCACACTGCTCTGCAAAGTCTCTATGAATCCAGGACAAAGCAGTCAGAAGCATACTGTCTGCATCCTCCTGTTGCTGTCCACCTCACTGTAACGACCTCATCTGATGCACATTTTTAATACATGATCTTTCAGAGATGGATTCTTTCTCCAATATGGAAAAGAACAGCCGTGTGATTGGTGAGATAGCATTCCAACTTGATCGGAGGATCCTGGCGCATGTGTTCCCGGGATTAACCAGGCTCTACGGATACACAGTATCCAACATCCCATCAAAAATCAAACAGGTATGACTTCAATCCTTTCCTTTTGTGTTGTATCCTCTAAACAAGATTAGAAACTGATTGAATTAAATGGGAACTTAATGTAGAATGAGCATAATGGGAGTATTTTGTTTAGAAATCTACTTTAATTAAGTTGAAGTATATTTTTTTTAATTCATTTTTGGGAAGTGGGCATCATTGGCTAGACCAGTATTTATTGCCCATCCCTAGCAATTGCCCTTCAGAGGATGGTGGTGAGCTGCCTTCTTGAACCTCCCTGAGATTTAAGTGTATCCACAGTGATGTTATGGAGGGAATTCCAGGATTTTTACTCTGCGACAGGGGAGGAACAATGATATATCTCCAAGTGAGTGACTTGGAGGACAGCCTCTAGGTTGTGGTGTTCCCCAGATATCTGCTGCTCTTGTTCTTCTAGATGGTAGTGGTCGTGCGTTTCGAAGGTATTGCCTCAGAAGTTTGGTGAGTTCCTGCAGTGCATCTTGTAGATGGTACACATGGCTGCTACTGTTCGTTAGTGATGGAGAGAAATGTTTGTGGAAAAGGTTGCACTCGAGTGGACTGCTTTGTCCTGAATGGTGTCAAGTCTCTTCAGCGTTGTTGGAGTTGCACTCATCCAGGCAAAGTGGACACTATTCCATCACATTCCTGACTTGTGCCTTGTAGATAGCAGACAGGCTTTCAGGAGTCAGGAGATGAGTTACTCACAGGAGGATTCCTAGCCTCTGATCTGCTATTGTAGCCACAGCATTTGCATGGCTCACCCTGTTCAGTTTATGGTCAATGGTAATCCCTAGGATGTTGATAGTGGGGGATTCAGCAGTGGTAATGCCATTGAATGTCATGGAATGATGGTTTGATCCTCTCTTGTGGAGACTGCCATTGTCTGGCACCTCTATGGCACAAATGTTCCTTTTAGGGAAGGAAATCCACTGTCTTTACCTGATCTGGCTTACATGTAACTCGAGACCCACAGCAATGTGGTTGACTTTTAACTACCACCTGGCAAGCCATTCAGTTCAAGGGCAAATAGGGGTGGACAATAACTGTTGCCTTGCAGGCAAAGCCCACGTCCCATGACAGATCAAAGGAGAAAAAACAGCATTAGCTTCTTGCATTCTCCTAGAGACGCACTGAGGGTGATTTTGACTTTATTAAATAGTTTGAAAAGGGTGATAGAATCTCAATTATTAAATGTACATCTCTCCAGATGCTTTTATTTCTATTTGACTGCTTGCATTTCTTACAGAATTCCATTAATCCCATGGATGGAACGGTAGATAAGCAGAAATGGAGGGAAATGACCCAGACTTACACAGCCTTATTAGCAAAACTCGAAAAACTCAACTACAATACTGATATCCACACTGGCTTCAGTGAGTTCCTGGTCAACACCTATGGAATTCTCAAACAGCGGCCAAATGCTTACACCAATATCACCTACAATCCCATCATCCTGCGGAAACTCGTCATTGACATGGTTCCTGCCAAGTTCCTTCGAGACACACTGGTTCTGCTGAACTGTCTGTGCGAGCTATCCCGCAATGACAAAAAGCCACTGTTTCCATGGTGACCACCACTGTATCTCCTATCATTCAGAGTTCACAAGATAAAAAAACATTTATCTTCCTTTGGGGGGGGGGGGGGGGAGGGGTGGGGGGTGGAAAAATGTTGAAATCGATTCCTGAAGGTGCTGATGATCACGATTTATTCTACTGTATGTGGACCCAGCACTTTAAAGAACTGAAAATATTTATAAATAAATCTATGTAACATTTAGAAAGAAAATTAAAATAGAATTAGAGTAGACCAGATAATATGATAGAATCCTTTGTCAAGGTGGATAATGATGTAGCTGATTCTGAGACCAGGGTCCTGAATCTCAGTAAAGGTAAGTATGATGGTATGAGGCATGAGTTGGCTATGATGGACTGGGAAACATCACTGAAAGAAAGGACCAGTGGACAGGCAATGGAAAGCATTTAAAGAACAAATAGGTGAACTCCAAAAGTTGCTTATTTCTGTTTGGCACAAGAGTGATAAGGGAATTGTGGCCAAACCATGGTTTACAAGAGAAATTAGAGATAGTATTAGATTCAAAGAAGCAGCATACATATTGGCGAGAAAAAGCAATAAATAGACTTCAGGATTGGGAGCAGTTTAAAATTAAACAAAGGATTAAGATGGGGAAAACAGAAATGAAAGTAAAGCTGGCGGGAAATATAAAAAACTGACTGTAAAAGCTTTTATTGGTATGTATAGAGAAAAAGATTGAGAAAAACGCATATAGGCCCTTTACATTCAGAAAGGGGAGAATTCATAACGGAAAGCAAAGAAATGGCTGAGGAGCTAAATTTATACTTTGCTTCTGCCTTCACAAAGGAAGAGATGAATAATGTACTAGAAGTTCTGAAAGAAACAAGTTTTAATGAGAAGCTGAAGGAAGTCAGTATTAGTGAGAAATGGCTTTGAGGAAACTGATGGTGTTGAATATTGATATATCTCCAGGGTTCGATAACCTTCATCCCACTTAAGGAAGTGGCCCTGGAAATAAGAGATCCATTTTCCCAAATTCTCTGGACTAGTTCCTACAGATTGGAGGATAGCTAATGTAAGCCCGTTATTCAAAAAAGGCAGCAGAGAGAAAGCAGGGAACTATAGACCAGTGACCCTAACATCAATACTGGGGAACAAAAACAGAAAATGCTGGAAAAGCTCAGCAGGTCTGACAGCATGGGGTCATCCTATCTCGAAACATTGGCTTTATTCTCTCTTCACAGATGCTGTCAGACCTGCTGAGATTTTTCCATCATTTTCTGTTTTTGTTTCAGATTCCAACATCCACAGTATTTTGCCTTTATGCTGGTACTGGGGAAATTGCTAGAGTCCATTATCAAGGATTTCATTGTTCAGCATTTGGAAGGCAGTGGTATAATCAGAGAAAGCCAGCATGGATTTACAAAGGGGGAAATCATGCTAAAGAAATCAAGTGATATGGGGGAAAGGCGGATCAGGATATTGAATTTGTTGAATCAGCCATGAACAAAATGAATAATGGAGCAGGTGCACGGGGCTGAATGGCCTATTCCTGCTTCTAATTTAGATGTTCCTAAACGAATGGCTTATGGTAAATCTTTTTGAATCTTGAGAGGGTGTAAATTGAATGAAGCCATTCATTTCTGGACATGATCAATCAAGCAGCTTATCAGGAAGACCCAGGTATTGAGAAGGGGATATAGTGGGTTTTATTCAATATTTCTTTGTCTCTTTTGGGGCCCAAGCCTTTTCTCACAGAGCACGTAACCAAATCTTTATACTCCATTACTTCATCCATCTCTGTGTCTCTTGGTTATCACAGTAAGAAGTCTCACAACACCAGGTTAAATTCCAGTAAGTTTATTTGGTAGCACAAGCCACAAGCTTTCGGAGCGCTGCCCCTTCATCAGGTAAGTGAGAGTTTTGTTCACAAACAGGATATATATAGACACAAACTCAATTTACAAGATAATGATTGGAATGCAAGTCTTTACAAATAATCAAGTCTTAAAGGTACAGACAATGTGCGTGGAGAGAGGGTTAAGCAAAGGTTAAAGGGATGTGTATTGTCTCCAGCCAGGAGAGTTAGTGAGACTTTGCAAGTCCAGGCAGGTTGTGGGGGTTACAGATAGTGTGACGTGAATCCAAGATCCCAGTTGAGGCCGTCCTCATGTACGCGGAATGTGGCTATCAGTTTTTGCTCAGCGGTTCTGCGTTGTCATGTGTTGTGAAGGCTGCCTTGGAGAACGCTTACCAGCATCTCCACTCCTTGGTTATAACATTGTCAGTCTTTCTAGACCATCGTTTGGAGCACCCAATTTCTGTTAAAGTGGGGTAAAGTCATCAATAGTCTCTGTTTGGGATATAGATCTTTCTGTGACCCTGAATTAAGTTCCTTGTACCCTTCAGCAGAAACTGTGAGAAAGGGGATAGTTTGAATGAGTACAGCCTCTCCAATCCCACTGTCTTCCCACAATATGCCTTCCTAGAACAATGCTGTTTTCATCAGATAAACAGAGAAGTATTTGAATGAGCAATTGAAACATCTTAACCTTCAAAGATATGGGACGTGCTGGAAAATGGGATAAAATTTATTTATTAGTCACAAATAAGGCTTACATTAACACTGCAGTGAAGTTATTGTGAAATTCTCCTAGTCACCACGGTCCGGTTCTATTCAGGTCAATGCACCTAACCAGCATGTCTTTCAGACTGTGGGAGGAAACTGGAGCACCCGGAGGAAACCCACATAGACACAGGGAGAACGCGCAGACTCCATACACCCAGTGACCCAAGCTGGGAATCGAACCCAGGTCCTGGTTCTGTGAGGCAGCAGTGCTAACCACTGTGCCACCATGTCGCCCCGGATTAGTGCGACTTTAGTGATAGTTATTGTTAGTGCAAACCCAATAGGCTAAAGGGCCTTTTCTGCACTGTAGAACTCTGACTGTATGATAGCAGTGGGAGGTTCTGTTTAAGCTTACAGATTGGGACAAGATGATGCCCCCTCCGCCTGCCCTCCTCCTCCATTGGTCACTTCACAATCCCCAGTCACCTCCTCTCAGGATCATTGCTTCCCTGGCTCATCCCAAATTGTCCCACATTTCCTGACTGATCACCACCCGCCAACTGGGTTTGGAATTGTATTCAAATGAGGCCTACCTGTTAATGAGGGCCTGGCCTGCATGGAGTTGCCCTCACCCTGTCCCTGGCCCGATTTAACAATCTGGGCCTGAGGTTTGTACGACTGAGAGGCCACAGCTCACCAAATGCTTGTTAATCCTTAAAGCTAAATTCCATCTATCAGGTTTGCATCAACGTATACTTGAAAGCAGCAAATTCCACCTCCCTCATGGACTAGCCGAGGGAGCATGGCTTCCAGTTCCAGCAGGCCTTTATATCTCGGCTCCGAATGAAGAAATACTTACCTGTTCCATCAATTCTTTCCACTGAAGTTTCACTTCATGAAGATGACTGATTAGCAAGTGTGCTGGAACTTAGATACTCCTAACACCAGCATGGTCATGATGAACCCACAAGGCTCCAGGACCATGTCCTAGGTCCACAACCTGGTACATCACTGTAATTGGAGGACACCGTGAGAGTTAAGAGATTCTGTAAAGTGGGAATATGTAAGAAGCATTTATATAACACCTTTAAACTAGTAAAACATCCCAAAGTGATTATCGAGAGCAGGTTGGTGTAATCTTGTTTTAAGGGCAGCATGGTGGCACAGTGGATAGCACTGCTGCCTCACAGCGCCAGGGATAGGGGTTCAATTCTGGCCTTGGGTCACTGTGTGGAGTTCGCACATTCTCCCTGAGTCTGCATGGGTTTCTTCATACAGTCCAAAGATCTGCAGGTTAGGTGGATTTGCCATGCTAAATTGCCCCTTAGTGACCTAGGATGTGTGGGTTAGCGGGATTAACAGGGTAAATATGTGGGGTTACAGGGATAGGCCCTGGGTGGGATGGTCTGTCAAAGAGTCAGTTCAGACATGATGGGCTGAATGGCCTCTTGCACCGTATGGATTCTATGACCATCAAAAGAAAATTGACACTGAGCTTCAGGAGGGATACAAGAACAGAATCACAAAGTGTGGTCAAAGGGGTAAGTTTTAAGCAGCATTTCCAAGTAGCAGAGACAGAGAAGGAGAGGAATGGGAGGAAATTCCAGAGCTTGGGGCCAAGCAGCTGAAGATTATGGCTATCAATGGTGGAGTGATTAAAATTGGGGAAGTCTAGAAGCCAGAATTGGAGGAACATTAAGATCGTGAAGGCCTTTAGGACTGGAGGAGGTTATAGAGATGAGGAGATGTGAATGTGTAGAGGAGTTGAAAGCAGAAATGAGAATTTTAAAATTGAGGCATTGTCAAGCCTGGTCATTGAGTAAGGGATGATGGCTGAAACAGAACTTGGTACGAGGTAGGATATGAGCCCAAGTTCTGAATAACAGAGAATGGAAAGCCAGCCAGGGAGAGCTTTGGGATTGCTCTTTACTGAACTTTAAAATTGATGGTCAGTTAAAGTTAACTATTTAACTGAAAATAGATACTACCGAGTTAGGAAAACCTTGGCCAAGAAATATCCCTATTGTAGAATCAATCTTCTTCTCTCTGAAACATTCTTCAGGGTACAAGTTTTGTTGCAACGGTTATTCTCCTGGAGTTATTGCTGCCAATCAAAGATGTCTCTTTTATTCACAATTCTCCACTTGCTCCTGGAAGATTCTCTGTCATCCAGCCAACTGTGTCACCAGAAACTAATCACACGGCTCGAAGATCCAGTGAAATTAGTTTTGAACAATGCTATGATGCTTAGTTCATTTTACATGTCCCATACAAAGCAGCCATAAATGGGGGCCACGATGTCTCAGTTAATATAAACAACTTCTCTGATCTGACCAACACAGGAAGCTACAGGTCACAGCTCCCAGACCACAGCCTCTTAACCACCGGCATCTGGTTTTAATCAAAAAGTTGACCAAAATTCCCAGCATACTTCATTCACAGCCAGAACAGCCATTTTAAAGCCACTGATGGCATTATTATACAATGAGCCGTGCGGTAAAATGGCAGTAATTGAGAACAGTATTGGAAAGGCAGTGGCAGGTGCTATGTGAGTCTAGGGGATGGTCGGATTGCTGGACTCGAGGATAGTGGCTGTGGGTCTCCAGACCAAAATGGCCTGAGATCCATAACTCCAATGAAACAACAATGTTTACTGGAGCTGGATGAGGGACTCAAACATTACATAATGATTATAAGGTCTCTGACACCAATGCTCAACTCCGAGAATTAGTTAGAGATGTACCTAAGTTAGGGATGGGCCATCCCACTATCTTGCTCCTAGCTGTAGAACAGAGTTGGCTTCAGTGAATTCAGTGATGTTGAACATTTGAACTTCTTATTGTCTTTAAAGGCCCAGTTAGACCAGGGTACCCTGGCAGTTTGATGAGTATCAGAGTGATACTCTGAAGACGCTCACTCATTGCCTCAGACCACTTAGTGGCAAAACTGATAGTGGAGCCTTGGTGAGAAATAGTCCTGATGGAGCACCATGTGGGCATTGGCTAAAGGCTGCGATTGCAAGAAGCCAGCCATTCATTAAAACACAAATTAATGCCTGGTTTGGGCCACAAGTAGTTGAGACAGTTGAGGAAAATGATCCTTGCCTCTCATGGCGGAAAGAAAAGGAATAGTTCAGAAAGGAGCTTGGGATATTTCTGTAGGCCTGAGGATCCTTGAAGGAGGAGACGCATAATGATGGAAACCAGAAAAATCACAGAACTGTTACAGCATGGGAAGAGGCCCATTATGTCTGCACTGGTTCTTCCAGTGACCAACTGCCTTACTGCCATTCTCTCGCCTTCTCCCCGTAACCCTGTACATTTCACTCTCCAAATGACAGGCCCTCTTGAAAGCTTTGATCGAAGCTGCTTCCATCACACTCTCAGGTAATGCATTCCAGATCCCAACCACCTACATGTGAAAAAAGGTTTTCCATGTCTGGCTTTTGCTCTTCTCATTCTCGATCTTTTCACAAGAGGGAACTATTTCTCCTTGTCTGTCCCATATAGACCCCCTCATGAGTTTGAATACCTCTATCTGCCTCATCCTTCTCCAAGAAAAACAGTCTTAACCTTTCCAACCTATCTCTAAGACCGCCTAAGAAAACAGACGCTATAATTGTAGCGAAGCTGGCGACATAAGATAAATCACAGGGGGAGTTGGAAGGGAAGGTTTACTCTGAACAGTCCGACTATACTCCTTCAGATGTTTGGCCATAAACTAGTGGAATATTGAGAGATTATTGTGGAAACTTTGTTGTTGTTGTCTGGGTGTTCATTGAGCTCCAGGGTTAACACTGTCAGATCATCTCACACCCCCTCAATAGACTGTTAGTGGGTGCATGGTTGAGGGAATGGCACAGTGTTGAGTCAAAGCATTTCTATTTGTACCCTCCTAGCGAATAAGTATAAAAAGTACAAGGAGAGGAAGAGCCCCAGTTTGCTGCTAGTTTGGACCAGCAGGGGAACTGCATGATTGTTCAGTTGAAGGAGTATGGGAGAGACTGAATAAAGTGGGATTTCTCCCTGGAAAGACAGAGTCTGAGAGGCGACCTGATAGAAGTTTATAAAATTATGAGGGGTACAGATAGGGTGAACAGTTAGAAGCTTTTTCCCAGGACAGAAATGGCAATAACAAGGAGGCACAAGTTCAAAGGTAAGGGAGGAAAGATTCAGTGGAGATCAGTGTGGGGGAAGGTTTTTACACAGAGGGTGGTGGGAGCCCGGAATGCACTGCCAAGTGAGGCAAACACATTAGTGACATTTTAAGACTTATTTGGATAGGCACATGAACAGATGGGGAATAGAGGGATACAAGTGGTTGGTTTAGATAGGACAATGTGATCGGTGCAGGGCTTGAAGGGCCTATTCCTATGCTGTACTGTTCTTTGTTTTCTGGAGAAAAACTCCAGTGGGCCACACAAGGAAGTGTCCCATGACACTACATACAGATTGAGACGGACGTGGGTGCAAGAGTGTAATCCACCCGGGAGTGGGGGTAGCTGGCACACTATTTATGTGGGTCGCTCTAATTGATGGGATAAGATGACCAGGATCTCTGATTTTGAGGCAGAAGTAGGCCCCATGGGCCATGACAGGGTGGAAAAACTGCCCAGACTGTGTTGGCTTTATGTGGTGACCCAGCCCACAGGACCTCTGCTGCTTTATACTGTACACTCTGCCCTTACATTTACTTGTAACTCGTGTACCGACTGCTTAGTCTGCTGCAAGGGTCGAGGCTTTGGATCAGCAAAATGGCGACTTTGACTGCAGTCCCATTGTTAACTGAATTCTCAAGCCGCTCAGATCAAGTATTATAGTCACAGGATAAAGGCTCATTTGGAGGAAGAGCCCCTGTAGGAAGATAATCAGAGGATCAGTGAACTAACAAAAGTGGGGGACAGCAGAGAGTGGGATCATTTTAATCAGGGATGATTGTAGCAGTCACCCTGCAACAGGGACTAATAGAAGGAATTCCCTTGTTTCCAGATTTAAAGGAGGTAATAGCCAAGGATACGATAGGATGGTTAATTTTAAACAATAATTGCTTTAAAAAAACAAGAGGGAATCCCAATCAAGGATCCCTTCAAGGTTACAGGTATGACAGTAAAAGGAGGGATGCCGTTTAAAAGAGGCAAGTCGATAGTACTGGAGGGCAGAGAGTTCATGAGGATTAGCAGATGGAGGCCCAGGGGCCAGAAATGATTAATGGTAAAGTAGAGGAAATAGGAAAGTAGCCCCATGTGGAAGAAGATGTGATAAGATTTCTGTACAAACTTGTGTACTGCCAATAAACCTGAGCCACAGAAGAGAAAAACTCCAGTGGGCCACACAAGGAAGTGTCCCATGACACTACATACAGATTGATTTTCTTGGTAAGTACCGCTTGGTGTTGGTTCATCCTCTATAGATGGAGCCATTTCCATTTAAATCCGACACTGCCCTGGCAATGGTGAAGGTGTTGGTGAAAGAAATGTTCTTCAGGTGGGGGCTACCTTGCCTCACTGGATAGATCTACCTCATGGTTGTTGGGAGTTAAAGAGAAATGGCACATTTCCCATGGTTCTCAGTCCTGGGGAAATGGTGGAAAGGAGGAACAGAACTATGAAGGAAAAAGTAAGCAAAGAATTGGAGGGAGGACAATCCTGGGAACTGGGATGTGATACTGTCATTGGTTCTGATGGACGTCCGAGCCACAAAGGACTATTTGCCCCGTGGGCTGGTGACAGAGCAGTAACTGAGGACCCCAACCCATTTACTGAGCCCTACTCTTACCGAAAGACTGCAGCTAGAGTAAGATTTAGCCAGAGTGAGGGTATCAGGAATTTGGAGCTGAGTGAGAATTGGGTGCTGAGGGGAAAGAGGTGGTCATTTTCGAGAGGACCACAAGGTGGGACCTGCAAGGGTGATGACACAGCCAGCAGGTAAGTGATTGGCTGATGACTGACTTCAGGAGCAGGACTGAGTGGGAACGAGCAACCTGAGAAGGTCCAGGGTTGTGGGACGGTCAGGGGTTCTGTTTGAGTGTTGGGAGGGGAGAGTGAAAAGTGATGCCACAGTAAGGCTGTGATTGGATTGGCTAATAGGGAATCTGCTAAATTTGAATCTGTTAAATTACTGGTTATAAATTGTGTTCAGATTGAGAAAATAAGCAGAGCTATAAAAAAGTTAAATTTAAAAAAACAAATTCAAAACTAATTAAATAAAATAAGGATGGATGTTCAGGTGATATGCTGTTCCTGCACGATGTGTGAGCTGGTGGACCTCACTGAGGTTCCCAGTGACACGACTGTAATAAACGTTGGTTACTGGAGAAACTCCAGCTCAGAATGGATGAGCTGGATTCTGAGCTTCAGATGCTGCTCAGGGAGGGGAAGAGATACCTGGACACTGTGTTCCAGGAGGCAGTCACACCCCTTAGACTAACTAACTTGAATTCGGTCAGTGGTTAGGGACAGAAGGGTATGGCTGCGAGTGAGGCAGGTAGAGAGATCCAGGAGGTAGGGTTACAAGAGTCTCAGCCCTTGTCCAACAGGTTCGAGATTCTTACTCCTTGTGTGGAAAGGGATGGGTACTGCAGGGAGGATTTGCCAACTGTGGTGCAGGGAGCCATTCAAGTGGGGGGAGAAAAAGAAATGTAGTGGTAATTGGGGATAGTATAGTTAGGGGCATCGACACCGTTCTCTGTGACCAGGACTGAGAATCCCAAAGGTTGTGTTGCCTGCCTGGTGCTCGGGTTTGGGATATCTCATCTGGGCTGCAGAGGAACTTGGATTGGGAGGGTAAAGATCCAGTTGTTGTGGTCCAAGTTGGTACCAATGACATAGATAAAAAAAGAGCAGAGGTTCTGCCAAGGGAGTGATGAACAGCTAGGAGCTAAATTAAAAGCAGAATCAAAAAAGATGATAATCTCTGAATTACTACCTGAGCCACAAGCTAATTGGCACAATGTCAATAAGATTAAGCAGGTCAATCTTAAAAATAAGATCCAGCCTGGGAAACAGGCTCATGTGGAGTTTAAACATCCTCATTGCCCAATGCGTGGCTTAAAGTTTGGTGCAGGAGGAATGGGTTTGAACTCATGGGACATTGGCACCAGTACTGGGGAAGAGGGGATCTGTTCCGATGGGATCATCTTCATCGGAATTGTGCTGGGACCAGAGTCCTAGCAAATCGCATAACTAGATAGAGCTTTAAAACGAATTGGCGGGGGGAGTGAGTGGAGGGTTCGGTTGTAGGGGAAATTAGAAAACCCAAATATTAGGAGGAGGTCAGAGTGCAGGTTAGCGATGTGGCGGATAATTACTAGACAATAAAAGAGAGGGACAGAATGGGTAAATGTCTTTATGCACCAAGGAATTATTAAAACAGTAGGGAAATTTACCAGTAGAACAAATTTAAAAGCTTTGCATCCAAATGCAGGAAGCATTCGGAACAAAATTAATTAGTTAATGGCGCAAATAGAAACAGAAGAGTATGATTTGGGGGCGATTACTGAGACGTGGTTACAAGGAGACCAGGTCTGGGAATTGAATATCCAAGGGCACTCAGCATTTTGGAAAGACAGACTGAAAGGAAAAGGAGATGGTGCAGCTTTACTGGTGAAGAAAAGGATCAGTGCTGTAATGAGAAACTACATAAGCACAGGAAATCAAGATGTGGAATCAGCCTGGGTAGAAATAAGGAATAGCAAAGTAAAGTACTCGGTAGGAGTAATCTATAGGTCCCCAAGCAGTAGTTCTGCAGTGGGGTACAATATAAACCAGGAAATACTTGGGGCTTTCAAGAAAGGTATGGCAATAATCATGGGTGATTTTAGTATGCACATAGATTGGAAGAATCAAACTGGCAAGGATAGCCTGGTGGCAGAGTTCATTGAATGTATTAGGGATTGTTTCTTGGAACAGTATGTTGTGGAACCAACCAGGCAGCAGCTGGTCTGGATTTGGTATTGTGTAATGAGGAGGGCAGACCTCATAGTGAAGGATCCTCGAGGAGTAGTGAACATGGTATGATAGAATTCAAAATTTAGTTTGGGGGTGAGAAAGTGGAGTCCCACACTGGTGTTCTGGAATTAAACAAAGGGAATTACATAGGCATGGGGACAGATTTAGAATGGGCAGGAAGGCTAAAATATAGAACAGCAGATGAGCAGTAGCAGTTGTTTAAGGAGATACTCAATTCCTCACAACTAAAATGTATCCCAGTGAGGAAGAAAGATAATTAAAATAACATCCAATGGCTAAACAAGGCGGCCAATGACAATATAAAGACAAAAACTGAGGTATACCTTATTGTGAAGGCTGGAAGATTGGGAAACTTTCAAACATAAACAAAGGGATACTAAAAAAAATAAAAAGAGCGAAGGTAAATTATGAAAGAAAACTAGCGCAAAATATCAAGAAGGATAGCAAACGCTTCTGTAGGTATATAAAAGGGGAGTCACTAGGGTGAATGTTGGTCCCTTGGAAGATGAAACTGGAAAGTTAATAGTAGAGAATACTGAGATAGCAGAAATGCTAAATCAATACTTTGCCTTAATTTTCACTGTGGAAAATTAATCTAGCCTTCATTAATCGAGGGATTGTGTTTCGGAGTCGGGAGATAATGCTGCAACTTTATAAGACCCTTGTCAGACCCCACTTGGAGTACTGTGCGCAGTTCTGGTCACCTCACTCCAGGAAAGTTGTGGAAGCTATTGAGAGGGTGCAGAGGAGATTTACAAGGATGTTGCCTGGATTGGGTGGCATGCCTTATGAGGATAGGTTGAGGGAGCTAGGTCTTTTCTCCCTGGAGAGACGAAGGATGAGAGGTGACCTGATAGAGGTTTATAAAACATTGAGAGGTATAGATAGGATGGATTCTTGGAGGCTGTTTCCCAGGGCTGAAATGGTCGCTACGAGAGGACACAGGTTTAAGGTGCTGGGGAGTAGGTACAGAGGAGATGTCAGGGGTAAGTTTTTCACTCAGAGGGTGGTGAGTGCGTGGAATCGGCTGCCATCGGTGGTGGTGGAGGCAAACTCATTGGGGTCTTTTAAGAGACTTCTGGATGAGTACATGGGATTGAGGGTTATAGCTAGGCCTGGTAGGTAGGGATATGATCAGCGCAACATATCCCTGTTTGTGCTGTAGTGTTCTATGTTCTAAAGCCAAACCATCAGGACTGTCATCACCCGAGGGAAAGGAGATGCATAGAAATGTAGCCTGCTAATACAATTGTGCCAGTGAAACAGGGAGGTGAAAGCTATTGTTGGATAGGACTCCAATGTGAATAAAGAATAATAAATAGTGGGACTGTCTAACTTTTCCCCATCTGGGCCACATATTATCTGAGCTAAGAAACACACGGTCTATTTCTAGAAATACAATCTACCACTGAGACCATGGGTTCATGTAACTGTGCCACAAGCCATTGGTCACTGTCCAGTTTTTAGCAGTTTATATATTTTCCTACTGAGTAATGGAAACAATCCTCGCTCCAAGAAACACTTCAAGTTCTAATTGTAGGAGCAAGAGAGCCTGGTGACCATGTTTTGCTTTAGTTGTTGTCATGAAAATGGAACGTTGAACAATACAGCACAGGAACCAGCCCTTTGGCCCATGATGTTGTACCAAACGTGATGCCTGCCCTTGGTCCATATCCCTCTATTCCTTGCCTACTCATGTGCTTATCTAAAAGCCCCTTAAATGCCCCTATTGTATCTGTGTCCACCACCATCCCTGGCAGTGTAATCCAGATACCTACCACTCTCTGTGGAAAATACTTGTCCCTCACAAGTCCTTTGAACTTTCCCCCTCTCACCTTAAGTGCATGTCTCCTAGTATTAGATGGTTCAACTCTGGGAAAAAGATTCTGACTGTCAACCCAAACTATGCCTCTCATAATTTTATACACTGCTATCAGGTGTATAATTTTATACACTGCTAGCAGGTCTCCCCTCAGCCTCTGCCGCTCCAGAGAAAACAACCCTAGTTTGTTCAGCCTCTCCTTGTAGCTCATATCCTCTAATCCAGGCAGCATCCTGTTCAACCTCTTCTTCGCCCTCTCCAAAGCCTCCACACCCTTCCTGTAATGTGACCAGAATTGAATGCAATGTCTTTAAGTGCAGCCTAATCGAAGTTTTATAAAGCTGCAGCATGACATCTGACTCTTGTGCTCAATTCCCCGACCAATAAAGGCAAACATGCCATACACCTTCTTTACCACCCTATCTATTTGTATGGCCACTTTCAGAGAACTATTGAATTGAACTCCAAGAACCCTTTGGACATTCCCTCTAGATGATTTTTCACAATAACTTCATTGCAGTGTTAATGTAAACCTACTTGGAAATAAATACAAGCCCGCTGATAAATAAATTTTAAAAACATTCATGTTGTTTGAGGTCCTGTCATTAACTGTGTAACATTTGACCTCCCAAAGTGCAGCACCCAACACTTGCCTGAAGAAACATGAAATCTTCAACCATGGACTTTTGAATGTGTTTCAAGGTGCTGGGTTCAGTTCAAGGCCATAATGTGAAAAGAATTTTACAAGAATTGAATTGTGGCTGACAAAACTTCCTACGTTTCTATAAATGGAGGCACAACCCTCCTGATAAAAACAAGTAACTGCGGATGCTGGAATCTGAAACAAAAATCAGAAAATGCTGGAAAATCTCAGCAGGTCCGACAGCATCTGTGGAAAGAGAACAGAACTCTGATGAAGAGTCATCCAGACTCAAAATGTTAGCTCAATTCTCCCTCCACAGGTGCTTGAAGACCTGCTGAGATTTTCTATTTTTGTCACACCACCATCTTGATTTAGAATCACAGAATCCCTACAGTGCAGAAGGAGACCATTTGGCCCATCGAGTCTGTACCAACTCTGCAACAGAACATCCTACCCAGGCCTTATCCCTATAACCCTACCCCAATAATTGTCCTAATCCACGCATCCTGGGACACTAAGTGGCAAGTTAGCCTGGCCAATTAACCTAAGCTGCACGTCTTTGGAAGGGATTTGTTGTGGAAGATGTCACTACTGTAAGTGACTGCAGCTAATTCACATAAAGACCAGTGTTCAAGCAGACAGCATAGAGCTGTGTGAACACTGGAAGTTTAAACTTGCAAACCAACAATGAGCATTGCAGTGGACCTTCTACTTTTGAAGTGGAGATGACTATTTGGTTAATATGATTAGTCTTTAATCCATTATTAACTCTAAGGCTAAACATCACAGGACAAAGATCACAAGCTTGTCTTTTTGTGGTTTTTGATTAACAGTTATTTACCGGACAATGTGCTCTTAGGAAAATAAAATTCACCTGGTCACTTGGCCTTTCATTTGCAGCTAGTTCCTTGGGGAAGAAATAGACTGCCGATCGGGGGTTATTTGGCAGATGTAAATTTTGCACTTGTGTAGTAAAATGCTCCAAGATGTTTCACTGAAGTGTAGTGTTCCCCTAAACAACCTGGAACGTAGCAACATAGGGGGATATTAGGACAGATGATGAAATGATGAGACAGTGAGGTAGGTTTTAAGGAAAACGTAGGTCGAGGATGGGGTGATTTGGGGAGGGAATTTCTTGGATAAAGCAGCCCCCCCTCCCCCCTCAAAGAAATTGAGCTAAAGAGATGTACAAGAGGCAAGAATTGTACAAGTGCAGAGACCTCACAGGGATGTAGGACTGAAGGAGGTTAGATAGACAGAGAGGAGCAAGTCCATGGAGGAATCTGGGAAACAAGGGTTGAGAATTTTAAAATCAACTTATTGTTGGGCTGCGAATTAATAGAAGTCAACAAGCAGAGTGGTGAATGGCATTTACTCAGCAAAGTTTAGAACTATTTACATTGCACAGTTGGGGAGACAAACTGTAATGATGCACTTTCACTTGTAAATGTCAAAAGGATTTATTAAGAAGAAAGCAGCAGTTTTGTTTCTGCAGCTAGTTCCCTAGGTGGCTCTTACCTCAGAGGACTCCATCCCCTGGGGTGATTACCCACTCTCAGTCCTAATTGGTCCCTCAAGCCAGGTGACCCTTAAACTGTTGTGTTCTTAAAGGGACACTCACCACAAATCAGCAGACAGACAGGCATCTCTGTAACCAAAAGACATCATGAAGAGGATGCAGCATACTCTGCAGAGGGAAGGCAGGGATCCAGAAGTTGTGGTACACATCTGTCGCAATGATATAGAGGGGGCAGGTACACTCAAGCTGATCCCTGTGGATCACTCCAAATGCCACATGACAGCAAGAGTGGAAATAGGAGAGTAGGGAGGAGGATCAATGCGTGGCTTCAGGCATGGTGCAAGAGGGAGGCCTTCAACCCGTTGGAATAGTGAGACAATTTTTTAAATTCATTCATGGGGCAAGGACATTGCTGGCTGTCCAGCATTTATTGCCCATCCCTAGTTGCCCCTGAGAAGGTGGTGGTGAGCTGCCGCCTTGAATCGCTGCAGTCCATGTTCTCCCACAATGCCATTAGGGAGGGAATTCCAGGAATTTGACTCAGCGACCGTGAAGGAGCAGCCAATATATTTCCAAGTCAGGATGGTGTGTGGCTTGGAGGGGAAATTGCGGGTGGTGTATCTGCTGCCTTTGCCCTTCTAGATGGAATGGGTTGGTAAGTGCTGTCTAAGGATCTTTGGTGAATTGCTGCAGTGCATCTTGTAGATAGTACACACTGCTGTTACTGAGTGTTGATGATGGAGGGAATGGATGTTTGTGGATGTGGTGCCAATCAAGGGGGCTGCTTTGTCCTGGATAGTGTCAAGCTTCTTGAGTGTTGTTGGAACTGCAGCCATCCAGGCGAGTGGGAAGTATTTCAGCACACTCCTGATTTGTGCTTTGTAGATGGCAGATAGGCTCCCAAGAGCCTATGAGATGAGTCAGGAGATGAGTTACATGCCGCAGTATTGCTAGTCTCTGACCTGTTCTTGTAGCCACTGTGTTTTCATGTGGCGAGTCCTGTTGAGTTTCTGGTCAATGGTAACCTCAAGGGTGTTGACAATGGGGGATTCAATGATGGTAACACTACTGAATGTCAAGGGATGGTGGTTAGAGTGTCTCTTATTGGTGATGGTCATTGCTTGGCATTTGTGTGGTGTGAATGTTACTTGTCAGCCCAAGCCTGGATATTGTCCACATCCTGTTGCATTTGAACATGGACTGCTTCAGTATCTGAGGAGTTGCAAATGGTGCTGAACATTGTGCAAACATCCCCACTTCTGACCTTAATTTAGAGGCAGGAGGTACCTAATTGCTGCTCAACAGCACTGAGACCAATGTTCTCAAGGGGAGGTTCATTATATGTATGGGGAGAGAAACTAAGTTGGCAGGGAGGTGGGCACCAGTATAAAGCTGTAGAAAAGATGAATGAAGTGCAAAAGAATGAGAGTGCTGGATAGGACTAGACAAGATAGAAATACCATATTATATACGAGCAGACTAAGATGAGCTACAAGGAATACAAAGTCAAGTTTAGAACACCTATGTGTAAACATACAAAGTATAGTGAATACAGTTGGTGAGCCACAAGCTCAAATAGCCAAGTGGAGTTATCTTGTACAGTCAATAATGGGACCACAACTTAAAATAGTGAGGTCTAGGCAACTATTTTCATGGATAAAGTGTTTAGAAAAGAGAAGGAAGGAAAAAAAGGGTAGGGATAGTAAAGCTGTCAGGAAATCTATAGAGTATCATATTGGACAATGTTAATGACCTAAATACCATTTGGAGTAATATGACAGTAAAGGGGAAAGAAGGTGAGGGCTTTTTGAAATAAATTCTGGAGAATTTTCTTGAAGAATATCTTCATGGTCCAGATAGGAAGGAGGCATTCATTGCTGGGTCTGGTGCTGGGGTATGAGGTAGGCCAAGAGGATCATGTGCCTGTGGAGGAACATGTGGGTAAGAATGAGCGTCATAAGGATTAGAATAATAATGAAAATATGAAGAAGAATGTAAAGTAGAGCTTCTAAACTGGAAGATAGCAAACTGAAATGAGATGATGTCTGACATGTGTGGAATGAATTTCCCAAGTTAGGTCATCATGCCAAAAAATCTCCCCAAGTCTTTGTTTCTTTAAAGATGAGGCTGCACCTTTAAAGGGTTGGGTGCCTTCCATTCTAACTTATCAGGTGGTGATGTCAGGAAGCTGTCCTTTTAGTAACTGATTGATAGACTGTGAAAAGTCCAGTGAGGTTGTAGTCTGACCACAGACACGTTAAAGGTAAGTGTTGTAATAATGGACAGCTATGAGTACAATGTTTTGGGACTAACTTTGCACTGAGGAGATTTTATTACAATCTGCTTATTTGCAGGAAGTGACGATTCCTTGGGAAATCATGGCCCGTCTTGTGGAATGTGTGCCAAACTTTTCCAATGGGCAAAGTAAAGAGGTGAGGTTGTCAATGGACTTGTATTAGTGGCTGGATAGCAATTTACAAGATAGCAAGCCAAGGCTAGAAGCATAGCAATGAACTGGAGATTAAGGTTAAGGTGATGAGTATGGAATATAAAACAGAGATCTCAGTTTCAACTCCCCATGGTGGCACAGTGGTTAGCACTGCTGCCTCACAGCACCAGGGACCCGGGTTCAATTCCTGCCTCAGGTAACTATTTGTGTGGAGTTTGCACATTCTCCCTGTGTCTGCATGGGTTTCTACTGGGTGCTCTGGTTTCCTCCCATAGTCCAAAGATGTGTGGGATATGTGGACTGGCTATGCTAAATTGCCCCTTAGCGTGAGGGGGATTAATTAAATATGTGGGATTATGGGGACAGGCCTGGGTAGGATTGTTGTCGGCGCTGGCTCGATGGGCTGAATGCCCTCCGTCTGCACTGTTGGAATTCTATGATTCTATGGAAGTTGGGTTGGTTTCCCAGGTCAGAGGAAAAATAAAATGGTTGGAATTCCCCTCTCTGTTTTGCTATTTAGTGACTCACATGTTCTGATGTCCCCTATATTGGAGTACCATAGTATAGAATAGCACTGAAGGTGACCATTCAATCCATCACCTCTTTTGGAAGAACAATCCAGTAGTCCTATTCCTCTGTTCCTTTCCCACATCACTGCAATATATTTTCTCCTATGTCTTTTCATCCCGTTTCCTTTTGCAGACTAGTTATGAATCCACTTCTCCAGCCCAGATCAGACAGTGTATTCCAAATCATAATGAAAGAATCTCCTCATGTCACATTTGTTTCTTTGACTCATCACCTTAAATCTGAGCCCTTTCAAATTATTACCCTTCACATTTTACCTCCACCAAATCTCTTCTTACCCTTCTCTGTTCTCAAGGGACTTTGACGGTGGGTCTTGAGAAAGGGAGTTTCCCGTCTGAAGCTCAAACTTCCCGGGAAATTCCCATGGAGGTCTATACTTCCAGACATCCGCAGGGTCATGATGTGAATCTTGGGTCTGACAATCCAGTTTATCCAGATTCCCAACACCCTACCAAATTCTTCAAACACGCCCCCGTGGCAATAGTTAAATCTGTCCGCAATGTCATTGGTCCCAGCTCTGCACAGGTGCAAAAATAGTATCTTTCATTTGTTTTTAGAGAACGCGGGTGATTTATTTAAGTTTGCGGCCCTTTTAAATATTTTGTGTGGCCACGCCCACATGGTAACTTAAAGGAACTGACTTGAGCACAGCCTGTTCAGGGACTTCGTGTTGCTGTGCAGTTTTGTGGCTGTGAATCTTACAGGGAACAGTGGTTTGCAACTGGACTGTATACCTCCTCTACACAACTAAGCCCCAACATCCCAGGAATTCAATTCCTCTCTCCTGCATTATGTGTCTAGACACAAGTTTGTCTGTTGTATATTCCTATTTCTATTCTTACTAGTGCAAGTGAATATTTTGCTAAAATCCACTGTCTACTACTGCAACAGTAAGAAGTCTCTCAACAGCAGCTTAAAGTCCAACAGGTTTATTTGGAATCACGAGCTTTCGGAGCACTGCTCCTTCATTAGGTGAGTCCGATGAAGGAACAGCGCTTCGAGAGCTCATGATTCCCAATAAACCTGTTGGATTTTAACCTGGTGTTCTACCCCAGTCCAACGGCAGCATCTCCACATCATTACTATTGCAATGACATTTGACTGAAGGCAGCTGCCCTTGCCTCTGGTATGAACTACAATATGACCATGTTTCTCACCACCCCGCTGTCCACGCTGGATGCCTGATTCAGGGGCAGTACCTTCAGATTTGGGCCTCCTGGCGCCATTTTGGATAAGCCAGGGTCCCTCCACAGTCTTATGAAAATGTAGGCCAGAATCTGCAATGTGATAGTGTAGGGTTTATTATAGGAGAGGGTATGTGTGGTAGAGATTTGGACACGTTGGTGTTATGGAAATTGGAGATCAGTAAAGGAGTCCAGAAGGAATATAAGAGATGGATAATGATTTAACAGCTGGAGAGTCTGAGTCTGAGTTTGAGCTGTAAGTGGACAGTGTTGCATATTATCCCAGGCCAGTGGATGGATGATGCCGAGGAATGGTGTGGGAATGAAAGAAACAAGGATAAATCCTTGGGTAGGATGTCCTTTAGAAATAACAATTGGGAAGCAAAAGCCATTGATGGAGAAGTAATGACTGTGACCAGACAGTAAAAGGGTGGAACCATACAACAACAATCCCATGGAGACGAGCGATGGAGGATAAGCAAATGATGATGTGGTTCACCGTATGTAAGGCTGTAAAGGGCTTAGGAATAGACCAGAAAGAATTAACACTCCCCAGGGACAGCAGTTGCTATTTGGGCCTTGGTGATATGAGCTGAATCAAGATTTGACCGAGGGGATTTGAACAGTGAATCTCAGCTCACAAATGAAGAGTAACCACTTGCTAGAACATGAGGATATAAATAACACCCTCAAATCTGAATGTCTGCAATGAACCGACAGTATGGACAACATGTGGCACAGTGGTTAGCACTGCTGCCTCACAGCGCCAGGGACCTTGGTTCAATTCCTGGCTTGGGTCACTGTCTGTGTGGAGTTTGCACATTCTCCCCATGTCTGTGTGGGTTTCCTCTGGGTGCTCCGGTTTTCTCCCACAGATCAAAGATGTGTGGGTTAGGTAGATTGGCCGTAGTAAATTTCCCCTTACTGTCAGGGGGACTAGCTAGGGTAAATGCTTGGGGTTATGGAGATAGGGCGAGAGTGGGGTTGTGATCGTGCAGACTCGATGGCCCCCTTCTGCACTGTAGAATTCTATGATCTTCAGGAACACAGGTTAGAGGAAGAAAATTGTGTCAAGAAAATTAACTCTGTCTCTGACACAATGCTGTAGCTGCCTTGAGAGAGGTTGATGGAACAGTATAGAGCTTTCCTGTATATCTAATCTGTGATGTATCTGCCCTGAGAGTCTCTGATAGACAGTGACATAGGATTTAAGATCTGGTGTAGTCTATTCAGTTTATTGAGCCTGCTCCGCCATTCAATAAGATGATCATGTGACAGTGGTCTCAACTTCACTTTCCTGCCTGACCTCTTGTTTACCAAAAATCTGTCTAACTCGGCTTTGAATAGCTTCAATGACCCAGCCTCCACTGCTCCCTGTGGAAGAGAATTCCACAGACTTACAACCCTCTGAGAGAAAAATATTCCTCATCCCTCTCTTTAAAGAGTTCCTCTTTACACCTTTTTCTTTTACTGTGTCCCATCACAAGATGAAACACTCTCCCTGTATCCATTTGATCAAAGTCGCCTCAGGATCCCATGTTTCAATAAGATCACCTCTAACTCTTCATTGGGCAATGGCCCAACCTGTTCAGTCTTTCTTCATAAAATAAGCCCTTAATCCCAGGAATGAGTAGTTAAAGTTTAAACTTTTTAAAGTTTATTTATTAGTGTCACAAGTAGGCTACATTAACACTGCAATGAAGTTATTGTGAAAATCCCCTAGTCACCACACTCCACCTGTTCGGGTTACACTGAGGGAGAATTTAGCATGGCCAATGCACCTAATCAACATGTCTTTCGGACTGTGAGAGGAAACGAATGCAGACTCAGGGAGAATGTGCAAACAGTGACCCCTGCCTGGGATCAAACCAAGGTTCCTGGCACTGAGACAGCAGTGCTAACCACTGAGAGTGAACTTTCTCTGAACTGCTTCCAATACAATTATATCCTTTCTCCAGAGACCAACACTGTACACCAATCCTTCTGTACTATTGACTTTTGTGATCTCTCTCTATTTCTCCTGCCAAAGTGGAGGACAAAGTGATGGGGGCAGTCCTTAGGAACTTTACAGTGTAACGTGTGCTGTACCTCCCCTTGGAATATTTGGCGGGATTGATGGACACTAACTAGCACACACTCTATCTCAGAAGTGCGGATGGAGCCTATAGTGATGCCTGAAATTGCGAACATGATTATCCATTAGTGTAATGTGCACATTTAGCAAAGGAGGTTTAAGAGGACATGGTACAGATTGCAAACGCACATTCTGGAGGAGGGAGGGGGAAGGAATGTTAAGTAATAATGGACACACAGGAATCCTGAGGATTATTAATCAGAGGTGTGTATACCTCACTGACTGTGGGTTAATAATTACAGGTGGCAAAGACTCTGGGAGAAGGTGCAGTTATAAACCAGAGTGTAAGCATTGATCTGAATGTTCATCGAAAACTCATTCTTATGCAGTAAACAGATTGAGTGCCGTAATCAGTGAAAATGGAAGGATCTCTGACCAGGCTATCTGAGTGTGGTGACACTGAAGTGAGAATCTCAGTCTGATAGATAAACACTGCTTGCTTTCTCTCTTGGACTTTGTTGTGCAACTGGTTTATTGAGCTGATGGAAATGTTAGCCTGTGCCGCTCCCCCGCCACTCCCCTCCCACCACCACTCCCCTCCCACCACCACCCTGACCTTATACCCACCAGATACAGCCTCAGGAATGAATGGCCACCCTGCTGCTATACCACACTGCAGGCTGGAACAATCACTTTAACAGACACCTCTGTCCCTCATACCAAATCTTACATTCATGATTTTCTTGTCAAATTTGTGTTCATTGAGATGAAGGATGTTGATACTGGGTAATAGAATACATTGCATTTCAACGTAGCCAGTTTATCCTTGGGCAAGAGACTAGGCTGGGGTTTGAAGTCCTGAACTGTATTAACATAGATTAGGCCTGGCTGAAACCTGTGTCGATGACAAGCAATAATGAATTAAAATGATTAAATCATGAGGCCAAGTTACATAGATCATAAAATCCCTACAGTGCAGAAGGAGGCCATTCGACCTGTCAAATCTGCACCAACCACAATCCCACCCAGGCCCTATCTCCATAACCCTATTTGTTACCCTACTAACTCTCTGACACTAAGGGTCAATTTAGCATGGCCAATCCACCTAACCCACACATCTTTGGAGTGTGGGAGGAAACCAGAGCACTGATTAAGCTAATCTTGAGTGTAGAAGGTTAAGGTGTAACCTAGCTGAGGAGTTCAGGATGATTAAAGATTTTGATAGAGATTACGGAGAGAAATATTGCCTTCTGCTCTGAGAGCCAGTGACGTAGGCCCAGATGTTTGCTGAGTTGGGCCCAATTTGGGAGCCCTTTCAAAAAAAAGGCAGATGGGGCCTGCTCCCAGGATTCCCATCTCCATTCCCAATTCCAGCAATTTCCACAGGTGTGGGATAAGGATGCGGGTAATTAGCCCATATGCAGCTTTGAAATACAACAAGAGAATTGTTTCACCAGTTAGATTATGATACGTTAACTGTGTATTTTAAGTTAAATGTGTTTCTCCTGCAGTGATTTGTTAAAAGGCTCTCTCCTGCAAAGGTAAACTGACCTGATGTAGAAGGTGAATTAGTGTTTGTCTGCATTGCCAATGGGTTGAGATGATTTAATATGTTTTGAATGGTTTTTGTGAATGGGTATTTTAGTGTGTTTGAGTAACAGCTTTGATAGATTTTTTGGAGTTCTGCCCACCAAGAGCCAATCACAGGTTGGCGGATCTACTGAGTGGCAGCACCATTGCTGGAACCCGTGAGTTACAGGAACATGGCAGAGAGTGAGGAGGGAGTGACCTTTATACACCCCACCCTCAACCCCACCATTACCCCATCGGGCACTGAGTGCTTTTGAACAAGGGAGCACTCCATGAAGTCCCTAAGACTGCCACATACAAGGGTTTGCTCGTTGTGCCATGCAGATGGTGAGACCGGCCCTGGCACTGGGTTAGTTTTTATGTTATTTTGACAGGGTTAACACAGGTGGCAGCAAGAAGAAGACCTTAAGGGGGGGCTAATTTTCAATTGGCAGCAGGCTGGGTTTAATCGGTGTGGAGGCAGGAAGATGGCAGGGGAGTGCACAGGATTTTCTGGAGCGTAAGCCCAGATTGTATCCAGCTCGTCTTGTGTTTGAAAGCTCCACATTGTTTTTGCACTATTGTACCTGTAAAGGATTCACCTTGTGGCTCTGGGTAAATGGGTTTAACGGATTCTACCCGGTAGGTTATTGATGCCATTGCCGACGCCATTTCACGGACTGATGGCTGCTCACTATTGGACGTGGATCCTGGTCCCTCCACCAATCGGACTGTCTATACGTTTGTTGGTTGTCCAGAGGCTGCTGTGGAAGGAGCATTGAATGCTGCACAGGTGGCCTCTCAACTCATTGACATGACCACACACCGAGGTGAGCTGGTCGCTGGCTTGTTGTGAGGACATTAGGCAAATTTTGCTATCTGCTTTATTGGTACATTGATACTAAAGTAAATGGGAAATTCTGTTATGTGGCCTTCTACAGAGCTTCAGCACTCTGTGCAATCTGTAGCTATGTTTACAATTTGACATTCAGTCCAAGGACTTCCTCCTCTCTCCCAACTGTGTCCCTCTACACACCTGTTTCATTGATCTGTGGGTCTAATTGTGTGCACGCACCTGTGTGTGTGCATGCGTGCATGCCTGTGTGCACCTGTGTTTGTGTGTGCGTGCGTACGACTGTGTGTGTCTGTGTATCTGTCCGTGCCTGTGTGTGTCTGTGAATCAGTGGCGGATTTACATTTTGTGTTAGGAGCCCCACACTCACTTTAATTTCGGCTCTCCCCCAACACACGCCTCCACCCCACAGAACACAAAGGTGCAAGCCACAAAAGTACACAAATTGCTTGTTGCTTAGCCTGCCTTAGTGCTTTTTAACTTGTAAAAACACGCCTGTGTGAATAATTGCTGAACTGAAATCCAAGCTGACCTCGTGTCAGAATGATGGTAAAGATGGTCATTATTGTGATGTGAATCTTGAAGCGAGCAAACATGGAACTTACTAATGATGGAAAAGTCAGCCACTGCCATCGATGTGTGGCCAGGCCAGTGCAGGGTGGAATGAGCACCCGAGATTTGCAATGATTTCCAAAACCGCTGTTTCCAGACACTGAGAAATGTTGGATTGTAGCTGGACAAAACCGAGAAATCGCACTTCAACTTCACCATCACTGGTCACATATCTCCAGATTAATGTGAATTGGTCCACATGACTCAGATCTGGTGTTGCATCAACTATTATGGAATAATATTTAGCATCTTTAACTTCATTAGTAAATTGTTTCTGAGCCGCCCTGCCATTATAGTGATGAAGGTTCTGTGGGTTAAAATGTTGGTCGTCCCTAAGCCACAATACGGATAGCTTTTCAAATGCTTCAAAAAATTCCAATTTCAGAAGTTTGTCTAATTCATGGAAGTGTTCAAGGCAGGATACAGATGGGTTAAAAACGTGTTGAAGGTGGGATACAGATGGGTTAAAAGCGTGTTGAAGGTGGGTTGATGGCAGGTTCAGCTTCCTGTTCAACATTGTCAGGAACCCCTTTTGCAATCATTAGCATCTCATTCGTGCTCATTAAAATGCCACCTCGCTGGAATGAGGTTTCCCACCAGTCAGAAATTAGAGCATTTATTTTTAGGACTGTATATAAATGGTGTCCACCTGGTAAGCTTCACACTTTCCACAGCTATGGGGGGCGGGCGGGGGGGTTAGATGCTGCTTTGACCTTCTTGGGGGCCACTCGCAACCTGACTCATATCAGGTGCCAATTGGACAAGCAGGCAAGGGGCAGAAAGGTGGAGCGGAGATGGGACACTGGAGAAAAGGGAAGGTGGGAAGGCTGCCTGGGTGAGGAACAGACTCTCTAGGGAGCAAGGCAGGGAGTGAACGCTAGGGTGCACCTCTGCCTGTGGGGAATGCTCGGGGTGGGGGTAACTTGACGGGACTGGCAGATCCTGCTAGCAGGAATGGCAGAAAAGTTTAGCCCAAAAGCTGGATAGTTGGATATTCCTCCTCTTAACTGGGAATGTTTGGGGTCATTGTCCTGTTTTGGACATTTGTTTTCAGTGAGTTATTTGCTCTTTTACAACTGACACAGTTTTGGGAGATTAAGATGTTTTGTTTCTTTGATTGAATTTGGTGATTTTTGATGTCAGGTGAACATCCCAGAATTGGTGCTTTGGATGTTTGTCCATTCATCCCGGTCCGTAATGTCAGTATGGAGGATTGTGTACAGTGTGCCAATCAGTTTGGGAGACGGCTTGCAGAGAAACTACAAGTGCCTGGTGAGTACATCGGAGAAAAGCAAATAAATTATAAGGGGGAAAGGTTAGGCCCCAAAGGGGTGAACGCTGGTCCACACAAATAGCTCTGCTTCTTTTGAATAACCAAATAAACAAGATCAACAGATTGAGGGTTAAATAAAGGGCAGCCCCTTAAAGAGATGCTGCGTCAAAGTAAACAGATTCTCAAAGTAAACTTCAAACATCAAAACAAAGTGTGATAAAAGGGGGCTGAGAAATCACCTCAGTCCGCGCAGTGTCCAGCGGGTATGGAAGATCTCGAGCAGGCTGGTGGACACTGTGCGCTCCCTTTCCAGGGACAGCCAGCAGCGAGCAAGACTTGAGTCATAGAATCCTCTAGTACAGAAGGGGGTCCATTAAGCCTGCACCAACAGCAATCTCACCTAGGCCCTATCCCCATAAGCCCACAAATTTACCTTGCTACTCCCCCTGACACTAAGGGGCAATTTAGCATGGCCAATTAACATAACCCACACATCTTTGGCTGTGGGAGGAAACCAGAGCACCTGGAGGAAACCCATGCAGACACGGGGAGAACGTGCAAACTCCACACAAACAATGACCCAAGTATGGAATTGAACCCAGGTCCCTGGCACTGTCAGACAGCAGTGCTAACCACTGTGCTACCCTTGAACAGCAAGACTTGTCAGTGTGTTTAGACCCTGCCCCTCTCCAGGCCAATGCCTCACCCTCTCCAAAAAAATTTTCAAGTGCTCATGAATAAGCCTGATTGTTGCTGCTCGGGTGTGTGGGAAACACAGCGATTTTCCCACTGGCGGTAGCATTGTTTCTTTTCCTAGAGAATGGTGACCATTATTTCCTCGCCTTTGTATTAAACTCCCTAGCGATTAAACCAATGATCCTTTGGCTAATTTGATTGTTTTTTATACCTGTCAGCTATGTAATGGACACCCAGATCTCTCTGTTTCTATACAGTTCCGAGTCTCTTGATGCTTACAAAGCATTCTACTTTGTCTTCTGTGGTCCCAAAGTGGATGGCATCTCTCCTCCTCACACTGAGATCCATCTACCAGTTTTGTCCCTCGTTTTTATTTTCATGTCACTTTGCATCATCCTGTTTCTATCTATAAAACTGACTGGGCGGGATTTTCCAGCCGCACTTGCCCCAAGATCGGAAAATCCCACTCAAGGTCAACGGACCTTTGCATGTTCTGTGTCCCTCCCGGTACGATTCCCGTGGCAGGCGTACAGGACCAGAAAATTCTGCCCACTGTCTCTCCTAAGTTAGTGCCAACTACGAACTTGGATAAGCATCTCTCTATTCATCCCAGTTATTATTATGCATGGTAAAAAACTAAAGCCTAGAACAGATCTCTCAGGAACACCATGTGTCACACTTCTCCAGCTGTGTGTGTGTGTGTGTGTGTGCAGTCTAGTTGTGTTTACTCATGTTCTGCCCAGTTGGCCATGTTTATGGGCTGTGTGTTTGCCTGTATGCTGACACATAGGCCCCGATATTAACAGGGAACCAGGGAGGGTGTCAGGAGCTCGCCTGCAGGTAGAGTATCCACAAGGCCATGGACACAGGAATGCCCTGCTGAGCATAAGCGTAAAGTCCCAGTTTTGGATATAACTCCTGTCCAACAGTCGAGCTGGCTGGGAGCAGTCAGGGGTCGCTGCTGTGTGTCAGTGGTGATTGTAGGGAGGTTAAGGGATCTGTGTCACAATCAGAGCCGTGGATGTTGAGGGAAGGCTGCAAGAAGCTGTCATCAGGCCTGTGGGAGGCTCATGTTTCCACGTGTAGTCTGAGAGAACAGCCCTAAAAACAAAATCAGGCTCACTGCCTCTGTAGGTTTGCCCAAGCTAACGTGTTTGTTCTGATGCCAATGTTACTCTTCCGGCAGTGTATTTATATGCAGAAGCAGCTCGCGATGAACGCCGCAGAACACTGCCCAGCATTCGAACTGGTGAATATGAAGGTCTACGGGAGAAGGTACAGAAATGAGGAACGATTAAAAGCCACCATTATTCTGAGTGTGGGAGGGATCAACCTCACTCCATCCGCCTGGACGTTTCAGGGGGTTTATTACCTTTTGGCTCAGCACTGTCTAGAATCTGAAATGTTTCCGGCCATCTCACTCTGGTCGTTGCCCTCGACTTGACATAGTCGGTAACACTCTTCCCAAGATGAGACTTTAAACTGAGGTCAAAAGGCCTGTTCTGGAGGCTTGGATTGAGATGAAAAGTACCACTGTTCAGAGAAGGTGCTAGCCATCCTCAAATATTTCAGACTCTTGAGGATTGGGTAAATGGAAGTCTGATACTATCTTTGAGATTGCTACAAACTCTTGAACCAGGGGCACAGACCCAGGCCTTGGAGAGGGAAGATGATAGTTGCGACTTGATGATTTGATGAAGAGGAAGGGGGTTGATAATAGGGTGGAGGAGACCAAACAAGGAGATAGCGTGGGAGAATAAGGGTGGGAAATGTATGGGAGGGTTGAGTGGTCAGTTGAGGATTTTGAGAGCTATTAGGTTTTGGGACCAGATAGATGGGTTGTACTGTCTTTTCCAGCCCACTTCAGCCAGCAATAACAATAAATAGCTCATCTCCTTGCTGTTTATATCAAGAAACAGTGCAGTGGCTGCACTTTAGAGCAAATTTCCTTGAAGGAGCAGTGCTCTGAAAGCTCGTGATTCCAAATAAACCTGGTGTTGGGAGACCTCTTACTGTGCCCACCCCAGTCCAACACCAGCACTTCCACAACATTTAGAACAAGCCATTGTAAGTGAAACTTTTTGGATGTGTCTAAGGTGCTGTGTAAGTGTTGCACCCATATCCTCCATTGTTTCAAAACCTTGTTGGAATGAGTCCAACAACAGAGATGGATGAATTCTCGACACTTTCTGGGGGAGCAAAAGAGCAGGACTTATTGTCAGCACAGGTACTGATAGGTACGTAAGGTGCTGCTTGGGAGGGGTCATTTTTAATTCATTCATGGGACACGGGTGTCACTGGCCGGCCAGCATTTGTTGCCCATCCCCAGTCGCCCTCGAACTAAATGGCTCGCTAGGCCGTTTCAGAGGGCAGTTGAGAGTCAACCTCATTGCTGTGTGTCTGGAGTCATGTGTAGGCCAGACCGGGTAAAGGCAGTAGATTTCCTTCCCTAAAGGACATCAGTGAACCAGATGGGTTTTTATGACAAATTGACAATGGTTTCATGGTCAGCAGTAGCTTCTTAAGTCCAGATTTTTTTAAACTGAATTCAAATTCCACCATCTGCTGTGGTGGGATTCAAACCCCTGGGTCCCCAGAATGGAACCTGGGTGAGTTGGATTAACATGATTTACCGGCAGGCGTCGCAGAAGTGCTTTTGAGGCTCTATGTTAAATTAACAACAGAGGGAAGCAGATGCATGGAGGTTACTGAGGACGTCTTCATGAGGGAAGATTAGTGGAAATGCAAGTTTAAGTTTATTTATGAGTCACAAGTAGGCTTACATTAACATTGCAATGAAGTTACTGTGAAAATCTCCTAGTTGCCATACTCCGGCATTTGTTTGGGTGAATTTAACTTGGCCAATGATTGGACCTCAATGGGACTGGGCTTAAACAGGATAACATCACTTAGACTCTGATGGGTCATTCAAGAGAATAAAGATGGATCCTTAGCAAAGTTTCAGATCCCTTCAGACCAGTGGGTGATGTGTAATATTTTAACCTGTCTCATTGCAGCTGCAGAACCCTGACTGGGCTCCGGATTTTGGCCCAGCAACCTTTGTCCCGCGCTGGGGGGCCACAGTAACCGGAGCACGAAATTTCCTCATTGCCTACAATGTTAATCTGCTGAGCACCAAGGAGCAAGCTCATCGTATCGCCCTCAACCTCCGCGAGCAGGGCCGAGGGAAGGAGCAGGTTAGTTCTTGTAGAGTCTGTTCGAATAGATGCAGGCAACACTGGCCTGAAGTTGAGCTTCTTTTATTGTGCATCATTTAAAATTAACACATCAGAAACTGAAAAGACTGATTCACTGAAGAGATAGAGAGAGGGAGTAATTAGGTACTGGCTTCACAGCCAGGCCCTGTACAGACTTGAACTCAGACCCTGCACAGGACCAGTCTGAATTAAACAGATAACTGTTACTTAAAATATATGAATTCTTACCTATGTTATTGAAAGAGCCAGGCGCACACAGTCTCCAATTTACATAAACAATTGGCATCATTTCTGCTAACACTGTATTTTCAATTTCTAAGCTCATCCCAGAATTTCCAGGTGAGTTTTAAAGTGTGGTTGTTGGCGTTAAAGGCTTAGCATAATTAGTTACATAGGCAGAAATACCTTGAAATGAAGTCTTTTAACCAAAGCAAACTATCCAAACGATCCCACAGTGCTATTCAGTGTTAACTCAGCTGGTGCTGTCAGTGTACCTGCTAAAATCAAACCCATTGGATATGAGTTTCCTCAAAGTAGACTCCAAATGGTATCCAGAATGAGCCATTCTGCTGGAAAGAGCCCTGATAGGTATTGTGCCACAGGAAAGATTGCCTAACAAGCCTGTTCTTCAACCAATTTGCAGCTTCCAACATGCTTACCTGAGTTATTTTAACCCAACATTCAAGGTGGGAATAGGAAGATGGGGTATTTCCAACTTGGCTGATTTTACTGTTCAAAAGCTACATGAGGATTTGTGTTCATATTATCTGGATTGGTTAAATGGGGATGGTGGTATCAGGCCACAGGTCTCATCAATTAGATGGACTCAAGGAAAGAATGAGAGAAAACTGGAATTAGAGAACAAGGCAAGAGGCACTTATCGTTGAATGTGGTGGGGGGGGTTAACGGAAAAGTAGTCAGATCTTTGGTCTTCTGGATCACTCTACAATGTTGGGCTGAGGGAGGGAGGTCTGCAGTCTATCGGTGTTGTCTGGTGACGTTGACTAAACCAGGCTGTGCACCAGCCACTCCCATGTACGTGCCACTCCAACTTGATGATGGGAAGAAGGGGCTCACATTGGCACAGAGCTTCTCGATCAGAGAGAACAAAGGTTTTGGTCGGGCCAAGGCACCAAAAATGGAAGTGAGCAGCCTGATAGAGAGCTGTCATGGTGAATAAGGCTCAAAGGCAAAACTATTGGGAATGTGAATGAGTAACTGTAAAAGTCTTAGGGATGGCGTTATTTCTGAGGGTAGACGCAGAAGGAGGTGGAGTTGAAAGGGGGAAGGGGGCTGCAATGAGGGAAGTGGTTGGAGATCCTATCAGCAGTGATTGAGATCCTGAGGATAGACAGGTCACTGGCATTGGTAAGATTGAGGTGGTAGCCATGATACTCTGAGCTCAAACCTTATTTAGGTGAAGGGTGTTCCAATAGCAATTTCTGAAATAATGTTTTGGAAAATGTCTCAGTAACTCATTCTTTGTTTTATGTAGCCAGGACGTCTGAATAAAGTCCAGGCTATCGGCTGGTACTTGGAAGAAGCCAATATTGCCCAGGTGTCTGCTAATCTTCTGGATTTTGAGGTGACTGCGTTGCACACTGTATTTGAGGAAGTCTGTAAGGATGCCAAGGTAATGTGGAAGAAGCAACACACATTGTGAGTTTGTGTTATAGAGCTTCTATTGCTAGACTATATAGCTTCACTATTTGATAGCATATCTTTATGTACTGCAGGCTATTGCAGTAAGAACAGGAAAATGCACCCTTCCTTTCAAATAACTTTCTTAGCTAAAATTTAAGGCACTTGTTCAAAGTTAAAGTTTATTTATTAGTGTCACCAGTAGGCTTACATTAACACTGCAATGAAGTTACTGTGAAAATCCCCTTGTCACCACACTCCGGCGCCTGTTTGGTTGCACTGAGGGAGAATTTAGCACGGCCACTGCATCTAACTAGCGCGTCTTTCAGACTATGGGAGGAAACCAGAGCATCCGGAGGAAACCCATGCAGACACAGGGAGAACGTGCAGACTCCGCTCAGACAGTGACCCAAGCTGGGAATCGAACCTGGGTCCCTGGCGCTGTGAGGCAGCAATGCTAACCACTGTGCCACCCATTAGAAATTATCTGTTGTTCAAACATCATGCAAGAAGATTGTACACCTGGAGGCGACCAGGAGATGTTCACAGAAATCGAATCTGCTGATCAGCAGGAGGTACAAAAACAGCATCAAAAATGCCTTCACTTACCCAAATACAGATATCAATCCCAGTCTCTGCCTGCTTCTGATAAAGATGGAGACCATGCTGGAAATCCTATGAAAGAGCAAATCCTAACGTAAGCAGGCTGATGGGGAAGGTGTGCTGATGAAGTATTCTGAGGAGGTAGCTAACACCTTTAATCCAGGAATCAAGAAGTTTAGCGAGGAGGAGATGATAGGAATGTATCAGGCAAAGTTGAAACAGAGCGGGAAACACTCTGTAACCGAGGCACTCCCTCAGAAAGAGAGATGGCAGCTCCAAGAGTGATGACGATGGAGGAAAGGAGACAGAAATTAACAATAAAGAAAAATACGAAGTATATAGAAGAACAGAAAAGAAAATCATGAAAGGAGAGAGAGGAAAATGGTATGAAAATCACTGCAAGGGAATCGCAGAACTAGAAAAGAGGCACAACATGTGGTCATTGCAGAAGAAGTTGAAGCACTAACAGCGAGGAAGAAAAACTACAAATAGTGGCTGCATAGAGCAAGGAAGGCAAACCTCTCTTTAAAAAAACCAAGTGTAGAGAAATGATGTGTGGAGTCCATCAGAGAACTAAATAAAATTGAGACCGAAGTGAACTGACGTCAGAGGGAACAGGAGAAGCAGAGATAATTGAGGCAGAAGTCAGCGGAGTGATCAAGAAGATGGAAGAAAAAGAATTGAGCTATCAACAGAACACCTGAAAACCCTGAATGTTAATGCTGGGATACTGCCAGACCTCGGCAACAAAATTCACACACTATCGACTCTGACCTGAGCATCTTGTTCATTAAACTCTCAACGAAATGAAAAATCATTTGAGTGTTCAGCGAACAGGCAATCTGCTTCATGAGCCATGTGATTACAATTATTCTACTAAACCAGTTGGCAGAAACAGAGAGAGATAACTAGTCAGGATTCAGACCCAAGAAAGGAACAAGAGAAGCGATCTTTAACTTGAGAGTGGTAATTGAAAGATACCCGGAAATGTAAAAAACCTGTGTATGTCTGCTTCATAAACTATAGGAAGGAGCTTACTAAAGTCTACCATCAGGAAATAAAGGTGTGTACCAGAGATTGAGAGCAATGGTGAAAGGGTAATTTCAGATCTACACTGGAATCAATCAGCTGTGATGAGACTTGATAGCAGTTTGTCAGACAGATTCCCAATCAAAAGAGCTGAGTCAGGGATGTGTTATGTTCAACCTCTACACAGAAGCTAGCTTTGGATTTCAAAGGTGTGCAGGTTAGGTGGGTTGGCCATGGTCAAATTACCCCTTAATGTCCCAAGATGTGTAGGTTCAATGGATTAGCTATGGTAAACGTGAGGTTACAGGGATAGGCAGGGGAGAGGGTCTGGGTAAGATACTCTGTCAGACAGCCAGTGCAGATTCAATGGGCCAAATGGCCACCTCCTGCATTGTAGGGATTCTATATATGGAGACAATAGAATATTTAGCAGGTTATAACGCTAGGAATGTCAATAACTTGAGATATGCAGACAAGACTGCAGTGTTTGTAGAATCAGGTGAGTAAATTGTCAATGAAGTGAAAACAAAGGTGAGGGGTGTGGATTAAAAATGAACCTGAATAAGACCAATACCGTGCTGAGAAGCAGAGATCTAACCGCTGGAGTGAACATTGAGAAGAACTGGCCATATCCTGGAACAAGTACGGTTTCACATACCTTGGGCTGATCCTGACGAGCAATGGGAGATGTGATTTTGAGATCTAAGGGTGAATACCATTGACCAAGATCAGCTTTGTCAGAATGAAGGACGTGTTAACATTAAAGAAAATCGCACAATTGTTATGATGCAGAAGGAGGCCATTTAGCCCATCCTATCTGCACAGGCTGTCCAAATGGGCATCGTGACTTGGTGCCATTCCCCTGCCTTTTCCCCGTACCCCTGTTTCTATTCAAATAATCATCAAATGTCCTCCTGAACTCTTCAATTGTACCTGCCTCCTCCCAGGCAGTACATTCCAGAACGTAACTACTGCTGTGAAAAAGTGTTTCCTCACGTCACATTTCCTCCTTTTGCAAATCAGTTTAAAGTTCTGCCCTCTCATTCTTGACCATTTTACAAGGGGGAAGAGTTTCTCCCCATCTGTTCTGCCCAGTCCCCAAATGAACCTGAATCTTAGGAAGAGAGTGCTGAGGTGCTACATCTTTTTCATCTGTGTTATGTGCCATGGAGGCAATGGCAAAAAAAAATGAAGAGATCATTGATAAGCTGAATACGTTTGAGATGTAGACATATAGGAAGATGTTCCACATAATCTACTCGGACAGAAAGGCTAATGAGGAAGTGTTGATAATGGCTGGAGAAGAGAGGAAATGAGTGCATGATATCAAAGAGACAAAGATATAATACTTAGGCCACATCAATAGAGTAGGTTGTAGACACAGACAGTGTCGGAGAGGAAGAGTGACAGAAAACAAAGGAGATGGAAGCAGAGGGAAAAATGGATGATGGATATAATGGACTGGACGTTGTTGACTAATGCAGAATGTGTAAAGGCCATGCAGGAAAGGCAGAGGGGAGAAGGAGGCCATTTAGCCCATCCTATCTGCACAGGCTCTCCAAAAGGGCATCATGGCTTGGTGCCATTCCCCTGCCTTTGCCCCATACCCCTGTTTCTATTCAAATAATCATTGAATGTCCTCCTGAACTCCTCAATTATACCTGCCTCCTCCCAGGCAGTACATTCCAGAACCTATTTGTGTGAAAGTCAACCTTCTGGGAAGAAGATGACACCAAAGAACAAATGGGACTTAGTCAGGTTATTTGTCAATCGGAATACTCTTCATTCATGATGTAGTTGGTACTTCATTGTTGCCATGGTAATATGTTATTTTCTTCACAGGATTTGGACTTGCCAGTCGTGGGTTCTCAGATTGTGGGCCTCATCCCATTGAAAGCCATGATGGATGCAGCAGAATTTTACATGAAGAAGGAAAACTTATTTATTCTTGAGGAAGAGCACAAAGTCCGACTGGTTCGTGTGTCAACTGCAAATGGGGATGATTGATTTGATTGGTATACATATATTGGTATACAGTGAAAAGTACTGTTTGTTGCACACTATACAAAGCATACCGTTCATAGAGTACGTAGGTGAGAAGGAAAGGAAAGAGTGCAAAATGTAGTATTACAGCCATAGCTAGGGTGTAGAGAAAGATCAACTTAATATAAGGCAGGTCCATTCAAAAGTCTGATGGCAGCAAGGAAGATGCTGTTCTTGAGTCGGTTGGTACGTGATCTCAGACTTTTGTACCTTTTTCCTGATGGAAGAAGGTGGAAGAGAGAATGTCCGGGGTGAGTGGGGTCCTTGATTATGCTGGCTGCTTTTCTGAGGCAGTGGGAAGTTTTGACAGAGTCAATGGATGGGATGCTGGTTTGAATGACGGACTGGGCTATATTCATGACTCTTTGTAGTTTCTTGTGGTCTTGGTCAGAACCTGAGGCAGAGTTTTATTTGTCTGAGTTTAGTGTCCATTAATGTGAGGAATAGTCGTGTCAAACAATCAAACGCATCCATCTCAGATCCATGGAGATATCTCCCTGCCATTCCCACACCACGTGGGAAATGGACACTTTGCCATTTCACTTCCAATATCAGATTCAGTGATGTCTAGAAATCTAACCTAAAACTTGCATCAAGTCAACAGCACAGAAACAGGCCATTTGGACCACTCGGGTATGCCAATATTTATGTTTCACACAGGCCACCTCCTATTGTAATATCCTAACCAAATTAGGGGTTGTGGCTTTTAAACAAAAAGAAAAGGATGTGGTTTGCACATCTGGTTTGTAGGGTGGGGATTTCTAGCAGCACATGCTCTGAAACCAGAAAATCCTGTCCAAAGTCAATGAACCTTTCCATGGCCCACCCCTCACCTGCTACAATTCAACTGGCGGGCGGAATGGGAAAATTTGCCCCATTGATTCAAAATAACAACAGATTTATTGCAAGAACTGTTGCCTGCACAGAATAGAAAATGAAACTAAAGCAGGAGCCTCTGAAACACCCCAATGACACCACCATCAAATCATATGACTGGCTCTTAAAGCAATCATCCAACCAGTGGAATAAATAACTCCTGTGTTATCAACATTGAGAGTTTTAGATTAGGTTATTCATGACCTTGACTTCTGGAGGCAAGGTAAACTTTATCTTTTATAGAACATTATAACCATGTTCAATACAGATAGCAAAAGGCTCTACACAGAACTAGCTCTATCTATGCTCTGTTGTCATGTGATCTTCCGTCACTGATAATGTAGACTATATATTTAGATATTTAACATTAACCCTTTAAACAACACCTCCTATCTCTCCATCAGGATACCCTTCTTTTCTTTTCTCCATTAAGTACTGACCTAGTTTCCTCTTAAATGCATCAACAATCGTTCACCAGTACCTAAAATGTAAAAGCAGTTAGTGTGAGATAATCTCGGGGGATTGATTCCTGCACTACCTGCCTGTTCAAAAAAGGTTGTAGGGATAGCCCCAATAATTACAGACATGTCAATTTAACATCAGTGCTGAGAAGGACAGTGCTGAGGTTAGGAAACAGTTAACACAGTCACCTCAGTCACACACAATTAGCTAGACCAAGAGAAAAGTAAGAGGTGCTCGAGGAGGTTGAGGGTGGACAAATGAATTTGAAGGAGACAAGGTGAAGATGGGGATGAAATGTAAGCTAACAAGAGCTCAGGGATGGAATGTAGGGAGGCTGGAGAGAGAGACTTGAGGCAAAATGGAGAATAGCAGAGGAATAGAGATATTTTAAATTATCCTATGGAAATATTCCACACATGTTATAAATGAACCCTTTGACAGATTTATAATATACTCATAGTAAACTGCATGTATTATGATAGACACAACGTTTCATATACTGAATGTACCTACTTCTCATGAGGAAACACTGATGTGCCTTTGAGACACATCTTTTGAATGCAGGGGAAGATACATTATCCTTCTGCCCATCCTCAGTCTGGGCTTGTCCTGGAAATGTGGAACATCCCCTTTCTAACATAGAAGGTAAGTATAGGATACTTCCATTCCATATTGGACATGTGTGGGCTAGCTCCATTCTACTGTACTAGATAGGGAGTAAATCAGTGAGCATTAATTTAAGATGCTAATGTTTTTCGTAACACCACGCCGTCACTTCCTCCTTTACCTTCCGGCAAAAGTGTTGAATGTTATAGACCATGGTGGTTAAACAAAGTTATAGTGCAGACCAGCCACGATCGATTTAAATAGCCAGGAATAGATATGAAGGGCTGAATGGTCTGCTTCTGTTCCTTTATTTCTGTGTTCCTTATCATGCTGCTCTACCCACTTAACTGCAGGTTATAAGCCGCCTGGGACTGGATTCTCTCGCTCCTTTCAGTGCTAAAGAAAGGATCATTGAGTAAGTGATGCACTTTTTTATTAATCACTAAAACTGCTATTTCTAAACAACACTATCTGCTGACCTTTGAAGGGGACACGAGTGAAGGGTTAAGAGCAAATAGTTAGGAGTTTCTTCAGAACTGCTTTCACTCCAACAATGTTAAAACAGTGGAGTTCGATTCCTGGCTCGGGTCACTGTCTGTGTGGAGTTTGCACATTCTCCCCATGTCTACGTGTGTTTGCTCCGGTTTCCTCCCACACTCCAAAGATGTGTGGGTTAGGTGGATTGGTCATGCTAAATTGCCCCTTAGTGTCAGGGGGACTTGCTAGGGTTAAATGCATGGGGTTACCAGGATAAGGCCTGGGTGGGATTGTGGTTGATGTCAACTCAATGGGTTAAATGGTCTCCTTCTGCACTGTAGGATTCTATGACTGGGGGGTTTGCAGCCATAGGGAAAGGTGATATCATGAAGGCGTCACCCCAAATGTTTTTTGAGCTTTGGTAATTAATTTTCCTTCATTTTGTGTTTTTTTTTTCTGTTCCAGTAGGTATGAAGATGCATTTATCTACGTTAATACATTATCCCTTGGGGTCTGGGGCGTATTTAGTTAGCATGTTCAGGAAATCTCCATACAGCAACAGGAAGTGCTGGAAAATCTCAGCAGGTTTGACAGCACCTGTGGAGAGAGAATATTCTGTCAGATCTGCTGAGATTTTCCAGCATTTTCTGTTTGTGCTTCAGACTCCAGCATCTGCAGTATTTTGCTTTGATCTCCACACAGGCATAAATTTATTAACCCTAAATCTATGGGCGGCACTTTGCCTCACAGCGCTAGAGGCCAGAGTTCGATTCCTAGCTTGGGTCACTGTCTGTGCGGAGTCTGCATGTTCTCCCTGTGTCTATGTGGGTTTCGTCCGGGTGCTCCAGTTTTCTCCCACAGTCCAAAAGACACGCTGGTTAGATGCATTGGCCGTGCTAAATTCTCCTTCAGTGTACCCGAACAGGTACCAGAGTGTGGCAACGAGGAGATTTTCACAGTAACTTCATTGCTCTGTTATTGCAAGTCTACTTGAGACACTAATAAATAAACTTAATAGTCTGCAATCAAGTACAATGTATATAGCTGCACCTTAACTCTATACTGTAATGACAGAGGCCATTCTTACGATCACCCCCAACATCTCAGCTGGTTCACTAACTGAAAATGGGAAAGATGGTACAGCTTTAGTACCAGAGCACCACACAATTCTCGGTTGATATCCATCAGTAAACATTCCCTGACAGACATTTATAGCACTGAGCTACCCTCATCTATCCTCAAAAGTGTCACGTTTTATTCCTCATGTTACTTGCCTCTTTATCTTTGCCATTAGGTTTCCGCTCCTGCAGCTCTGTGACAAAGCAGAACAGGTTTCAGGAAAGAATGCCAGTGATGAACAGAGGCTAAGCTTGACATTCTGACATATAACCAACATTCTGCTACTCCATCCTTTATCACCACCACTCATGCTGCAATAAATTGACCATTTGACCAGGATGATGTTATTAGCTTCACCAATCTTTAGAGATAATACCCCAGAATGATCAATATAAATGTCTGGACTGGAATAAATAACAGTGACATAATGTACACCTAGCAGTAATCTGTGAATGGGACAAAAATATTTGCAACTCAAGAGTTGGTTGATTTAAAGAAAACTGCCTATGTATTTTATAATACTGTAAAGAAATGTTTAAAGAATATGATCTTCAATGGTCTCCCTAACGTTTTTAGGAGATTTGTTCCATGTATGGTATGTTTATTTTCATCAGATACATGGTGCAGGATGAGAGAGAGGACTGTCTGGTTTCTAGACCTTTGCGGGAGTTTATCCAAAGTGTCGGAGCTCGTTCCGCAGCCCCTGGAGGAGGATCTGTTGCTGCCGCCGTGGCTGCCATGGTTTGTGTCTTAAAGTTTCAGATGTACTGCAAAATACATCCTCAATTCAATTTCACAGTCACCCTTGTGACTAGTCGTAGAATCACAGAACCCCTACAGTGCAGGCGTAGGCCATTCAGCCCATCGGACTGTACCGATGACAATCCCACCCAGGCCCTGTCCCCATAACCCAATGTATTTACCCTGCTAACCTCCCTGACACTAAGGAGCAATTCAGCATGACCAATCAACCTAACCTGCACATCTTTGGACTAGTGTTGCGTTGTGCTTCTGCCTGTCTCTCTCCAATGAATTGCTTGATTAATCTGCATTCATTTACTAGGGTGCGGCCCTGGGTTCAATGGTTGGATTAATGACCTATGGGAAGCGACAGTTTGACCATCTGGACAGTCAAATGAGGAGACTGATTGTTCCATTCCATCAGACAATGAAGGAGCTTATTACAATGGTGGATGATGACTCCAACGCATTCAACAGCTACATGGTGAGTGATATATGAACGATTGATAAAGAACTGGCATTCAGTCTGATTAGGCCACAATTGAAATATTGCGTCCACTTCTGGCTACCACACATTAAGAAGGGTATGAAGGTCCTACAGAAGATGCAGTGGAGATTTTTCAGAATGGTTCCAGGGTTAGGTCAGAGAAACTGTGGCTGTTTTCCTTGGAGCAAAGGTGATCAAGGGAGATTTGTTAGAGGTATACAAAATTATGACATATTCAGCAATGTTAGACAAAGCTCCCAATCTTTTATTTATTAGTGCCATAAATAGGCTTACAATGAAGTTCCTGTGAAAATTCCCTAGTCATCACATTCCGGTGCCTGTTTGGCTACACTGAGGAAGAATTCAGCATGGCCAATGCACCTAACCAGTACATCTTATGGACTGTGGAAGGAAACTGGAGCATCTGGAGGAAATCCAACCAGATACGGTGAGAATATGCAGACTCCCCGTAGACAGTGACCCAAACCTGGAATCGAACCCAGATCCCTGGTGCTGTGAGGCAGCAGTGCTAACTACTGTGCCACCGTGCCACCCTGCTGGTACAAAAACTAGGGAAATGTAGATTTAAGGTTTTGGGTACAAGGTGCAGGGATGATGTGGGAAAGAACGTTCTTATGTGGTGGGTGGTAATGAGTTGGATCTTATTGTCTATAAAGGTGGTGCAAGTGATGACAGTGAATGATTTCAAAAGGAAATTGGATTTGCTTACGAGGGAGATAAAGTTGCAGGGCTGTGGAGATAGAGTGAGGTAAAGGAGCTGACTGGACTGTTCTACAGAGAGCTAGCATAGGGCAGAATAGTCTCCATCGCAGCAAAATCCAATGTCAATGGAAAAAGTGGGATTGATCCCACCAGCGGCAGTGGTGACTTTTTCCACCTTATTGCATGGCACTTAGTTGGTCACTCATCGCCAAGGATTCCCTCACAGCTAGACTGCCAACTAATTTTCCACATTGCACAACACCCAGTCCAAAATTACCCGCTCCCTTGTTGGTTCCTCAGCATATTGATCCATAAATCTTTCCCGTACACACTTCAGAAATTCCTCCTCTACTGTACTGTGACTAATCTGACCCACCCAGTCTACACGCAGATTAAAGTCACCTGTAATATCAGATGTTCCTTTATCACACCATCTCTGATTTCCTGTCTAATGCTATTCCCAACATTACTACGAAAGTTTGGTGGTCTGTATACCACCCCCATGAATGTTTTTTACCCTTTGGTGTTTCTTAACTCGACCCATACACATTCCACACTGTCTGTGCTAATATCTTTCCTTGATATTTTATCAATATCTTCTTTAATTAACAATGCAACTTTTCTTTCTGTCTGTCCTTCCTAAATACTGAATAACCCTCAATGTTTAGCTCTCGTCCTTGGTCACCTAAGAGCCATGTCTTTGTAATCCCAATTATATTATACCCCTTTAACACGGTAGAGTCATTTAAGAGTAACTTAGACAGGCACATGAGTGGGTTGCAGATGGGTGGATATAGGAGATTGTTTTAAATAAGGGTCATTAGCATTGGGGCGTCCCTGGTAAGGTAAATGGATATGGTACAATAATAATGTTTTTTTTTTCCTTTTCATTCACAGGTTTTAAGTCGGTCCGCCTTGTGTCCAACGAGGGGCATACACGCGATGGGTCGTACTTGGGCTGCTCTTGGTTGTTCGAGATTGGCCTAGTGCTTCATGTCGTTAGTGTGTGCCTAAACTGGACCAGATACTGGGCAGGACGACAGATCAGTGACTATCACTGATTGCTGTGCAGACACATGGATTTGGGCCGGTGTCTGTGGGAGTTTGCGCATTCTCCCCGTGCTTGCGTGGGTTTTCTCCAGGTGCTCCGGTTTCCTCCCACACCCCAAAGATGTGCTGTTAGGCTGATTGGCAGGAATAAATTGTCCCTAAATCAGTTTCCCTCAATGTGGATGGCCATAAAACATTAGACAAGGGTTGTGGGTGGAGAGGGGGACTGGTGGTGTTGAGATGGCGGCGCGGGCTCGTTGGGCCGAAGGGCCTGTTTCCCGGGCTGTTTTTGTTCTTTGTTCTTGATTTTTACATCTGCCTGCACAACTAATTCATCCATTTTATTTCGAATGCTCCAAGCATTTAGAAACAAAATTTTAAGGCTAGTCCTTTTAACATTATTCAGTTCCCACTACTTTTTTTTAGTGTCCTTTTCTGATTCTGGTCTTTAATTTCTCTGTAAAAGACCTGTTAATTCCTACTGTTTGCTTTCTATTGGTTAACTAACCTCTATCCAAGCTAACATGGTAAAGCTTTTTCAAGTTTATTAATTAGTGTCACAAGTAAGCTTACTTTTACATTGCAGTGCAATTACTGTGAAAATCCCCAAGTCGCCACATTCCAGGTACACTGAGGGAGAATTTAGCATGGCCAATGCACCCTAACCTACATGTCTTTCAGACTGTGGGAAGAAACCAGAACACCCAGAGGAAACCCGTGCAGACGCTGCAGAGTGACCCAAGTCGGGAATCAAACCTTGGTCCCTGGCACTGTGAAGCAGCAGTGCTACCACTGTGCCCCCAACCCTGTGGGATCCTACTTTGTATATTAACCTTTTGTGTGGCACTTCATCAAATGCCTTCTGGAAGTCCAGATATACTAGATCTACCGAACCCCCATTATCCATTTTGCCTGTTATATCTTTAAAGAATTCGAGCAAATTAGTCAAACGTGGTTTACCCTTAATAAAACCATGGACTGTGTTTGACTTTCCAAATGCCCTGTTATTACTTCCTTAATAATGGGTTCCAACAATTTCCCAATCAGAGTTGTCAAACTATCTGGCCTATAGTTTCCTACTTCCTGCCTTGCTCCCTTTTGGAACAGGGATGTTACTATAATGATGTGTTTCCAATTCACTGGAACCTTTCCAAAATCCGAGGAATCTTGGAATATTACAACCAAAGTCTCCACTATCTCTGCTACCACTTCCTTTAAAACATGACCTCCTGTACCTTTCTCCTTTTTATGCTGAGTGAATTGGATCAATTAAGGTGAAAAGAAATCTGTACGGAGCATAAACCCTGCTGTAGACTAGTTGATTAATGTCCATGCTGTAAATTTGATGTATTGTTATGATAGACTTTGTGCAGGCAGCTGCTGGCACAGTGTACTGACTATTACTATATGGATTCTGGAAGAGGAAGGGAGAGTACGTGTTGAAGGTGCTTGCTTGAGACTGTCAATGTTTTTGATCCTTTAAATATTTTGGGGACTTAATCTGCGCAACAAAGAGTTGGCTTTGCATTACCCCTGGGCCCACGTTCTCTTCCATCCCCACTTATTCCTCAATGTGTGTGTCTATCTAGAGGAACGTGATAAATTGAGCTTGTGATCTTCCAATCTCTTCTTCAGGCTGCCATCAAGATGCCCAAGTCGACATCAGCAGAAAGGGAAAGGTAAGTCACACTCGTAGGAGTGCCAAATTTCAAAGGAAGCAACAATTTATACCGCTAGAGAGAAGTGCGCTGATTGGTCAGAGTTGACTTGCCAACCAATGTCCCCCACACTTTTGTTTCATTCAAAAAAAGGCCTGGATATGTTCCTTTAGAGGACAGGACCCTGTGGATGAATATACAGGAAACTGTGTTATCCAGCACACAGTTGGATGTGTGCTGTGGCTCATGAAAAATAGAGTTGTCACCTTAACCGTTAAATTTACCTGCTCATTTTGGAAGCAGAAATGGAGTCTCCACATGGCTTGCTGACCACAGCTCATGAAATTGGGTCCGGCTTGACGATTTTACTGACCTGACCTGCTGACATTTCATGTGAACAATAGTGCAGGACACACCAAGAATATTCGCAGTGTACTGCACTACTGTCCTTGTGGAGTCTTGAGCTTTTTTCCATGTGGATTCCTGCGCTATATTCACGCCCCCACCCCGCCGGAGCCCTGTACTATTGTCTTCTGGTGTCATGAATTTTGTCTACTATTCTTTGGGGCACTTTAGGTGGATTAAGTCCTTAGTGAAGCCGCAGGAGATATTTCTGAGAATGAATGCAATGATGAGGAATTTCAGTTGCATGGATAGATTGGAGAGGTTGGTAGTGTTCTTCTTGGGAAGAGAGATTTGATAGAAGTGATCAATGAGGGATCGGGATACTGTCAATAGGGGGAAATGTGGACCGAGAAGCGTGGGATATATATTTAAGGTGAATGGCAACAGGAAATAAAAACAGGAAAATGAGGAACTCCTTTACTATGTAATGAATGGTGAGGACGGTGTTTCCCAAATTCTTTCCCACTGTAATTCAATTTAATGTGTGAAGATTGGTGTAACTCCTGAATGAGAGCAGTAAGGAGGGTCTTGGAGGCAGGGAGGGTTGGGGGGGTGGGTAGCTGTCAGCTGGTTGAGGGGGAAGGAGAGTTGTTGAGCACGGGGCAGTGGCTTTGTCCACAACTCTTTTGAAGATTCTGATGTGGTCTTGGGGCGGTGCTCCCCAAACGTTTTCCCATTGTGACCCCAGTTGATGCAGCCTCTGAGCTAAGCATCCTGTGTACAAAAGTAAAGCGACCTCAACACTGATCCCAGAACACACTCAACACAAGTCTTCACTTGACAGTCACTTCTGCTAAGGTGGAGCTCTCAACCCTGGTGGTCAGCCCACAATCCCAAGATGAGACATGACCTACGGTTTGGGAAGCCTTAGGTTAGAATCAGGAATGTGCTAGCTGAGAAGGAGATTCAACTGAAATGTTCAAAATTGCATAAACACATGAAGAGTAAAAAGGCCAGGTATCAGGGAAAGGTTGGCTGAGAGGAATAATTGAGTTGCTCTTGCAGTGAGCTGACACAGATAAGATGGGCTGAATAGTCTTCCACTGTGCTGTAATCATTTTATAATTCAGTAACTCTACAGTGGTGGATTTTGGGACAATGTCTGATTTGGATATTCTCGAGGTGTTCTGCAGTGTTGTCACTGTTGTACTTGCTGCTTTACTGAGGATATAACAGCCTCAGTAATTACAAGGAAAGTTACAATCCATCCCATGGTGGCATTAGGAGGGCCTTCGACAAAGTTGCACACTTTCAGTCGACAGAACAGCACTCACGGCGACAAGAGCCAGATCTCTCTGTTTTCCTTTCACAGGCGAGAAGCTGCGATGCAGGATGGCTTGAAGAAAGCAGTCAGCGTCCCTCTGTCCCTGGCAGAGAAAGTGAACAGCCTGTGGCCAGTGCTCCGGGAGATGGCAACATGTGGAAACCTGGCCTGCAAATCTGATCTACAGGTAGGCACGGGTTACAGGCCGAGTAAGAAACCCTCAAGCGGCGTCTCCCTGGTTCCTCAGAAATAACCAACAAGTTTTGGTTAGTTTACATGGAGGTTTGGCTAGGCGGGAGCAAATGTTGATCACTCATGGCATCCAAATGGAAACTTTAATATTTGGAGCCATGCCGCTGTTGTATCATAACTGTTTATCATTCTTTGAGAAGAATCTAGATTCCTCTAGCTCATTTAAAAACTGATTTCCATTTAAGGCTGTAGAACCTAATTTATTTCCCCCCAGCCTGTGATCTAATCGAACACTGGAATATATTTTGACTATGAACTCTCTGTCTTGTTTTTAGGTGGCGGCTAAAGCTTTAGAGCTGGGAGTATTTGGGGCCCATTACAACATTATCATTAATCTCAAAGATATCAAAGAGGAGGAGTTCAATGCCAAGGTATCGATGGAACACAGGACACGGGTTTGAACACAGAACAGGATTGCAGGGGGGGTATGGACAGACTGGTGAAAGGGGTAGATACATAGCAGAATAATGTGAAGTAATGCATTTTGCTTGGAGGAATGTGAATAGACAGTGTAAACTAATTATAAAAGGGGGTACAGGAAGAGAGAAACCTGGTGATTTATGTATGAAAATCCTTGAAAGAGGCAGATGATAAAACAAGTGAATTACACAGGATCCTTCTCCATAAAAGTCAAGGACTTTCACTGTTGAGGTGAACCACTCACAGTTCAGCAGAGTCCACCTCTGTTTAAATCCCCCTATCTCACACAATTTTTGTTTTGGGGGTAGCAGTTCAGGATAAACTCAAGCCCACTGACCCCAGAAGCAGATTTTAGGTGGCCATGGAGTTCGCTGAGTGTGGGTTAGAAGGCCCACCTCAGTTCTATGGATCCCAATTGTAATAAAATCTATTTGACCTTCCCCCACTCCCCATGGCCAGTTTGCCAACTAAATGCCAACACTTCCCCCACCTACCCCCTCCTGACTCCTCACACCCTCCATGCCAAGATAAGGATAACTTGTGTCCCCCATACATTCCCCCCATGGCTCCTCACAGCCTCCATGTCAATGCAATGCTAACTCATGCCCCCACATTGCCTCCATGCCAACTCAGCTAGTTTCCACTTTGGGCAGACCTCAGGAGCCATACAAAGATGAAATAAAATAAACCTCTAAAAATCTAAATGAGCTCTCGCTCTATAAACATGATCATAAAAAAATCTTCCATTCATGAAGCCCATTGAAAGCGTTTTAATCTCACGTGGATAATCTCTTAGACAGGACTGAGGGAAGGTCTGAACATTTTGATAAATAGGTTCAAATTATTTCCAGGGCAGAAGAATCCTGTAGGCATAGATTCAAGGTAATTGGCAAAAATCCAGTGGTGAGTTGTAGAGTTTTATTCAGCTAGTTGTTGTGAACTTTAAGCCCTGCCTGAAAAGATGGAAACAGATTCAGATGTAACTCTCAAAATGTAATAGGGTATATAATTGAAAGATGTGAATGTTATTGGAGAACAACTGGAAAGCAGACTGGAAAATATTGCCATGTTGCAGTGGGGATAACTGAGGATAAACCCCACGTTGTGCAGCAAGGACATCTCCTCAATGTTGTAAACGTAAGAGCTTTGTGTGTAAATCCAAAGCTTCATATATAATTGTATAATTAAAGTGGGCAGATGTTTCATTTGTTTGTAGGGATACAGTACATGCAAGCATTTGTCATTTTCTGTACTCTTACTGTCTGAGTCTAGAAACTCCGGAATTTTCTGGCCGCTCTCACCACAAGGGCTGGAAATTCCTGCCGGAGATCGATGAACCTTTATGTGATCCACCAAATTTACTGTCCTGCCCGTTACAATTCCCCTGGCAGGTGGGATGGGAAAATTCTGCCCCGTGTGTAGATTGTGTTGAAGAATGACATTTTCTTACAGATTAGGAGTTAACCATCTCTCTGCTTCTCCACAGGCTAGACTGAAGGCCTTTGACCTCTTGGATCAGGCTAAACGGAACACAGCTCAGGTCTTAGAGCTGATTGACAAACGGGAAGAGTGAGAAACTGGACCACAACAATGGGGGAAACACAGAACATCAGCTTGAAAATCCATAGGAACATCTGGCGATTGTTAAGTATCTACGTTCATCAGCAGTGGTGAATAAAAGAATAACATTGACCAGTGTGTGTAAGGTTTTCTTGGTGAAAATACTGGTCTTTGGAGCTGTAAGGGGATGAATTTTACTTTCTGAAATTGGGCGCACTGCCCCCCCCCCACCTCTCCAACACCTCCACTCCACCCCCAATGACCCCCCCTCAATCCATCACTGTCCTGCTATCAGAGTGTACAAGCAGCAATCCAGCCACTTTGTGTCCAAGCTCTAGTGCCACAGGAGGCTCCGCCTCGCAAGGGACAACATGACAACAATATGCAGCATGATTGGGCTGGAGATCACCTCCAATGTGTGGCTGTGCACCCAATGTCACTGACTCTGAAAGCCTCAGTAACCCTAGATTTTTATATATTTGAATCTTTCCGGACGATCTGTGTGGAATATCCCAATCAGCTGTCCATAGATATGTCAAACGTGTAACTGATGTCATTTGACACTGTCAGACGGACCAAGTCAGCCAGACTGAGTTAACCAGAGGCTTCACCACTACAACCGGGGTTCTCCCTCATCCAGGATGCGTTCTTGCAGCCATCAGGGCCACAGCGGGTCAGCTGGGTGCCTTTGTGAATAGGAAGGGTTACCACTCCATGCACATGCAGACAGGATGTGAGCACAGGACCCATTCATCCAGTCTGTGAAAGGCCCCCAGGCAGCTCCCATGGTGCACACTCCCAGGCTGTTCACGGTGCTGGTTCAGCCGGTGGGTTGCTGGGTGATGAAGGGCATTCATTGAAATGATCATCCATGATGCCACTCAGGCTCCCAAGAACAAAGGCTGAAGAGAGGTACAATCAGTGTCGTGGCAAAAATGTTGAGGAACCACTCGATCTGTGATATAAACAATCTGATTTATACAAAATAAATTACTGGCAGAGATCAAAGTTTCTTTGGAAAAGTGATGGAGCTCACACCAAACCATAATAGTGTGAGTGAATTGCAAGGTGTGCCCAAGTAAACCACTTGTGGTGAGAAATGAGTTGCTGCTGAGGCAGCCAACCCGAATGTGGGAACTGAAGAGTTCAATAAAAGGGATACAGCATCCAGGGAAGAAGCTTGGATCACTCCCAAGAAACATGCTGATGTAGAAATTATTTGTGTTTCCAATGCAACAAAAAGGGTCATTTCCAAGCACGGTATAGAATAAAACTAACAGGACAGAATGTGCAAACAAAATCCCCCAACAGTTAGTTTAACTCCTGTGAAGAGCCTGGCACATGACCCTTACTGTTTCCTTAAAGTGCCACCTATAGAGAGAGTTCTGATATTTACCATCAAGTCTTAAACAGGGGCTGCAGTACAGTCCTAGAAAAGCAGATGTTTTGTTACCTTGAAAAAGGCACCGCACCTCTGAGATTAAATGAGTCTTGAACTGTATTGTCCACCTATGTGGAGATGCTGGCGTTGGCTACCTACGCCAGAGAGACACTGCAGACTTTCGGGGCAGCAACAATCACAGTGTCCAACAAGCTTCAGCCGTCACCTGTTTTGGTAATTCAGGGTCATTGGCCTTGTTTAATGGGATATGATTGGCTTAAGCAGATTAAGCTAAATTGGTCAGAGATATTAGGTCTGCGAGATGGAGGTTTTTAGGGGCTGTTATATAAATATTCCAAGGTCTTCCAAAATGAAGTAGCATGTATGAGGGGAGCTAAAACTAAAATATATTTGAATCCAGAGCTTGTCCGGTGCCTTATGAGCTTCATCATAAGGTTGAAGTCGAACTCGAGTGTGGAAGATTTGGGTCTCATAAAGCCTGTTCAATTCTCAGAATGGGCCACACCCATAATCCTGACCCTAAAACCAATGGACTGTAAACATCTGTGGGGACTACAAATTGACAGAGTTAATCTAGGAGCTCAAGTAGACAAGATACCCCATTCTTAAAATTGAAGCTCTCTACACAAAGCTACCTGGAGGTTTAAAAGATACCATGTTAGACCTCTGTCATGCTTACCAGCAGTTGGAATTGGATGTGGACTCAGAGATTGGTAATCATCAATACTCACAAGGGTTTTTCCAGTATATACACATCAGCCTTTTGGAATCTCATCAGTCTGTGCTATTTTCCAACAAGCAATGAAAAGTCTATTACAAAGCATCCCAAATGTGGTGGTGTATCTGAACAAGGTTTTAATTATAGGAGCCACACCTGAACAACTCAGAAGAAGTTATGCAGCAGTTTAAAGAAGCAAGGGGTTAGGCTTAAGCTGGAGGAATAAACTTTCCAAGCAGACAAAGTTATCTATTTAGGAGGAATGTAAAAGGTTTGCAACTTTTGGAAGTCAAAGTAAAAGCCATAAAAAAAATTTTATGGCCATCAAATGTCTCTAAATTCCATTTGTCAGAATGGTGAATTATTATGGTAAATTTCTGCAAAATGTGTCGACCATCTTAGCCATCCACCAAAGAAACATCAATGATGAAAACCAGAAGAGACATTCATAGAAATCAAATGGATTTTGTAGTTGACCCAACAAAGCCCTAAGGCATGACTTGTGATCCAACACTGTATGAAGTGGGAGCAATTCTGTTCCACAGAACTCCTGGTGAAGCAGAAAGGCCACCTGCCTTTTTCCTCAAGGACCTTATCTGGGGCAGAAAAGAAATATTTCCAAATCCATAAAGAAAGCTTGGGGGTAATATACATGTTTATGGTCAGCATTTTACAATTATTTGGACGTCGTCAGAGGAGATAAGCGAATGCTGCCAATAGTTGCGGCAAGAGTGCAGAGGTGGGCTCTCTCATTGCTCATGTACAATTACATCGCATAGGAGTACGATATCTACTGCGAAGTGTCAAGATGGGAAACTGACCCATCAAGTATGAAAGTGCGTATTTCTGGTTGGGAAGGATCAGTAGTTGGAGCCAGGCAGGAGTAGCGTACAGTCACATAGTTATTCTGTCAAACCTTATTTGTATATATCATTATTCATTGTTTTATCAATAAAGCCTTTCCGTCCTGAAGTCTCATTGATTCGCTCTCAATCTATTACACTTCCACTAGAGAGTGAGGATCTAAAGCTGCTCACTAGATCGCATCAAGGTGAGGCCAGAGGAAGGTTTTGGAACTGAGGGTTACACCACATTAAAGCAGAGACTAGTGCATCATCTAAGAGAAATATGAAACATTCTGGGGGAATTGGGAGAGAGCACCAGCATTGGCATAGGTGCTCTCCTGGTTCTAGGGGAGTTTCTTACATAACAGCAGCTGGCATAAAACCTAAAAAAAGGTATCAACTACTGAGGACGCAAAATAAATAATATTGGCAGACTTCAGACAGTTAAACCTCAGGAATAACTTGAAGTGAAGTTAGCAATCCCAATTTCAATGAAGAGTTAAATTTAATCCAAATTGGGAAAGATAATTTCTCATTTTTCTCAATAAATCATACCTAAGCTGGAGTTTTTGGGGTTAGTCCATCTTTTCCCAATATACATTGAATTGAAGCTGGATGCTCAAACTCCATTGCTTAACGGACAGAGAGACTGCGCCCACTGAGCATGCGCTCAGACCACAGGGCGTGTTGGGATTTGTTATCTATTCGCAGACTCGCGTTGCATGCCGGGCGGAGGGTCAGTCCCAGAATGCGCAGCGCCCTTTCGCAGTGCATGCTGGGCGGAAGGTCAGTCCCAGGATGCGCGGTGCGATTTCGCAGTGTGTGCCGGCTGGAAGGTCAGTCCCAGAATCCCTGGCGCTGTCACCAGGCAAGCTGGCCGTTCAAGCAAGATGGCGCAGAGCTGCAAGATCGGCCCTTCGATTCTCAACAGCGACCTGGCCCAGCTCGGCGCCGAGTGCAGGCGGATGCTGGACTGCGGGGCCGACTACTTGCACCTGGATGTGATGGACGGGTAAGCTGGGCCCTGCCTGCCTGCGGTCATTAAGTGGTGAAGAAGCTTCCGCATTAGGGCGAGGACTGCGGCTGTCAACACAAACAGAAAATGCTGGAAAACCTCAGCCGGTCTGACAGCCTCTGTGGAGAGACATTTTCCAGCATTTCCTGTTTTGGTTTCAGATTCCAGCATCCGCACTATTTTGCATTCATCTTTAGAGAATTGTGGTGACTTCTTCACCGTTATATTCTTTCTAATAAAGGCTTTCTTAATTGCTTTGTGTGTGTGAATGTTAACTCTGTGTAACTCAGGTCCCCCTCAACTTCTAGAGTCCCCCAAGGACTCTCCCTTGGCTCCTTCCTACTTCCACATGTTGCTCCTCTGAAAACTCATCAGTTTTCACATGTACACTGACACCTAGCCTTTATCAAGTCTTCCACACCCTCTAAACTGAGGCCAGAACTCTCCATTCACCTGAAGAAGAGGGAAACCTCAAAAGCTAGTGAGTTTACTATCAAGTAAATCAGATGAACTTAAACCTGGTGTTGTCAGACTTTTTACTCTCTAAATTGCCAGACCTGTTTGTCCAGTATTGAGCACTGGGAAGCATGAAACCATTCTTTTAATTCCCTGCCACAAGCTCTGCTCCCTAGCCACTGACTCTATCTTTCTCTCCCTGACAATTGTCTGAGGCTGGAACCAGACTGCTCACAATTTTGAATTTAACCGCTATGTGAGCTTCCAACCACATATCAGTAGATGAATGCAAAATGTTGCAGATGTTGGAATCTGGAACAAAAACAGAAAAAAGTGCTGGAAAATCACAACAGGTCTGACAACATTTCTGAAGAGAGAGTAGAGCCAATATTTTGAGTCTAGATGACCCTTTGTCAGAGCATGTCAGTGTAATCACTAGTAGCACCTGCTTCATTGCCTGACTGCAGCACCTATCAGCTTATCTGCTGAAACACTGAATCAAGCATTAATTACCTCTCAGCCAGCTTTTCATTCTGCATTCATCAGTTCTAAGTTCATCCAAACTCTACTGCTCTTATTCAAGCTTGCACCAAGTTCTGTTCAACTTTGACCCCTGACTAAAGTCAGCTGACTGACTTGCTCTCCCAGTTCACCAGTTTTATTTTATTTTCAGATCTCTCCATGACCCTATCTCTGCGACCTGTTTCTGTGCTCCTCCCTCTTGTACATTCACAGTCGCTGCAACATTGGCGACGGTGTCTTCAACTGCTAAGGCATAAAATCTGTAACTCCCTCTAAACCTCACTCCTCCTTTTGGAATCTTGTTAAAACTTGTTTCTGATTAAATGTATTGGTCATCTGACCCAATGTCTCCATAATGACACTTGGTGTCAAGTTTTATTTGCTACTGTGAAGTGCCTTAGGGTGATTATTAGGTTTAAGGAGCTATAATGTATTCAGGTTGAAATACCCTAATCCTGAGGGAATTGTGCCTTTCCACTCTTTCTTCTTTCTTTTGATATCATTGTTTTTACTCTTTTCAGCAGTTAGAATGAGCATGTTGCTCTGGTGAGTAGTTGGAACAGTTGTTTATTCAGTACATTCATTATTTGATACTCCTAATCTGATTCAGTCCCGTTAACCTCTCTGACTGCCTTCAAGTCATTCTAGATATGAAAGGATTTTGAACTTTATGGTTTGCATTTGCAGATAGATATTTCTTCAGATTGTTCTTTGCCGTGATCAAAGTTTTACTCCAGTTTTCTGCACACTGCTATATTCATCCCAATGGTTCTCTGTTCCTTGCTGTGGGAATTTTACATTGTTTTTAAACTGATCCATTTGCTATCATGTCTAGTCTGCATTTAGGAATCAAGTGATCCTCCTAAATATTCAACAAGTGTCTTTAAAACACATTCAGAAGTGCAAACAATCCTCCAGATTTTCACTATTCACTAACTGAACACTAAGCAAACAACCAACTATAGATTTTATCTATAGATTGCAACATATCTCTTAGTAAATGTAGTGAGATTACAGTTGGTGACGCATTAACTTTGTCAAACTGATAATAGCATTCAAATATTCAAAAACATTGCAACACTGGCTACTTTGACAATGCACACACCTTGTCATTACAAATCATTCTCAGTGATAAAACTATACCCACCAGTACTGTACCCGTGTTATACAGGGACAGACCTGTACCCCAGTGTTATACAGGGACAGACCTGTACCCCAGTGTTATACAGGGACAGACCTGTACCCACCAGTACTGTACCCGTGTTATACAGGGACAGACCTGTACCCACCAGTACTGTACCCGTGTTATACAGGGACAGACCTGTACCCCAGTGTTATACAGGGACAGACCTGCACCCACCAGTACTGTACCCGTGTTATACAGGGACAGACCTGTACCCCAGTGTTATACAGGGACAGACCTGTACCCACCAGTACTGTAACCCAGTGTTATACAGGGACAGACCTGTACCCACCAGTATGGTACCCCAATGCTATACAGTGACACACCTGTAACCAATAGCACTGTACCCCAGTGTTATACAGTGACAGACCTGTACCCACCAGTGCTGTACTCCAGTGTTATGCAGTGACAGACCTGTACCTGCCAGTACTGTAACCCAGTGTTATACAGTGACAGACCTGTATCCACCAGTACTGTATCCCAGTGTTATACAGTGACAAACCAGTACCCACCAGTGCTGTACCCCAGTGTTATGCAGTGACAAACCAATACCCATCAATACTGTACTCCAGTGTTATACAATGACAGACCTGTACCCACCAGTACTGTACCCCAGTGTTATACAGTGATAGACCTGTATCTACTAGCACTGTACTATTGTATAGAAGCCTGTGGCTTTAAAAGGACTGGTAACTTGGGTATGTAATCAGCAATAGGATATGAGGCAGTTGAAGGGTCTTTTTTGATGGAGAGAAGTCTGACTTATGATTATCCAGGATTTGGTATTAGAATCGTTGTTATATATCAATGACCTGAATGGGGTTATAGGGAATAGAATTATGAATTTCGCGGATGCTATGAAATTTGACAATGTCATAAATAGCATAATGAGAGCAAGCTTCGGGAGAACATTGGCAGACTGTCATTGGTAGCCACCTGAATCAATGGACTTTGGGGAAGCAACATGGAGAAGCAGTGTAGTTTAAATGGCCTTAATCTGGGGTTTGGAGGAACAGATGGTCCTAAAAAGTGAAGGTTTGTAAATCAAAACCATAGAATAGAACCATAAAATCCCTTCAGTGTAGAAAGAGGCCATGCATAGAGTCATAGAGGTTTATAGCATGGAAACAGGCCCTTCAGCCCAACTTGTTCATGCTGTCCTTTGTTCTACCACTAAGCTAGTCCCAATTGCCTGCATTTGACCCATATCCCTCTATACCCATTTTACCCATGTAACTGTCTAAATGTTTTTTAAAAGACAAAATTGTACCTACCTCTGGCAGCTTGGTCCAGACACTCACCAACCTGTGAGTGAAAAAATTGCCCCTCTGGACACTGTTGTATCTCTCCCCTCTCGCACCTTAAACCTATGCCCTCTAGTTCTTAAACTCCCCTACCTTTGGGAAAAGGTATTGACTATCTAATTGTTTTATGCCCCTTACAATTTTATAGACCTCTACAAGTTCATCCCCAAGTCACTCCAGGGGAAAAAGTCCCAATCTATCTTGCCTCCTTTTAACTCAAACCATCAAGTCCTGGTATCATCGTAATAAATGTTTTCTGTACTCTTTCTATTTTAATATCTTTCCTGTAACAGGATGATCAGAATTGTACACAGTTTTCCAAGTGTGGCCTTACCAATGTCTTGTAAACTTCAACAAAACATCCCCACTCCTGTACTCAATGTTCTGACCAATGAAACCAAGCATACAAGGAGCTATGAATCTGTACCCCTAGATCTCTTTGTCCTATAACTCTCTCCAATGCCGTACCATTAACTGAGTAAGTCCTACCCTGGTTCAATCCACCAAAATGCATCACCTCGCATTTACCTAAATTAAATTTTATCTGCCATTCATCAGCCCACTGGCCCAATTGATCAAGATCCCGTTGCAATCTTAGGTAACCTTCACTGTTCACTATGCTACCAATCTTGGTGTCATCTGAAAACTTACCAGCCATGCCTCCTAAATTCTCATCCAAATCATTAATATAAATGACAATGGACCCAGCACCGATCCCTGAAGCACACTGCTGGTCGCAGTCCTCCAGTTTGAAAAACAACCCTCTACAACCACCTGTCTCCTGTCATCAAGCCAATTTTGTATCAATTTCCTACCTCACCCTGGATCCTGTGAGATTTAACTTTATGCAACGACCTACCCTGCGGTATCTTGTCAAAGGCCTTGCTAAAGTCCATGTAGACAACATCAACTGCACTGCCCTCATCTACTATTTTAGTTACCCCTTCAAAAAACTCAAATTTGTGTGACGTGATTTTCCACTCACAAAGCCACGCTGACTATCCCTAATCAGTCCTTGCCTCTCTAAATGCCTGTAGATCCTGTCTCTCGGAATGCCCTCTAACAACTTATCCACAACAGATGTTAGGTTCACCAGGGTGGCAAGGCTGAAAAATTGCTCTGAGTGTATCTAATAAATACAGGATATGATAGTCATGGAGGTTTACAACATGGAAACAAGCCTTTGGATAGTTTCCAGGCTTTTCCCTGCAGGCCTTAAACAAAGGCACAACATTTGCCACCCTCCAATCTTCAGGTACCTCACCTGTAGCTGCTGATGATTCATATATCTCTGCTAAGGGACCTGCAGTTTCCTCCCTAGCCTCCCACAACATCCTGGGATATACTTTATTAGGTCCCAGGGATTTATTTACCTTGATGCACTCTAAGACTTCCAGCACCTCATTCTCTGTGATATGTACACTCCCCAACACATCACTGTTTATTTCCCCAAGTTCCCTAACATCCATGCCTTTCTCAACAGTAAATACTGATGAAAAATATTCATTTAGATGTCGCCCACCTCTTGTGGATCTGCACATAGATGGCCTTGTTGATCCTTAAGAGGCCCTACTCTCCCTAGTTACTCTTTTCCACTCTGTGTTTGTAGCAGCTCTTTGGATTCTCCTTTGCCTTATCTACCAAAGGATGACAGATCATTTTTGCACTCCTGATTTCTCTCTTAACTCTACTCTTACACCCTCTATACTCTTGAAGGAATCCACTTGATTCCTGTTGTCCATGCATGTCATTTGCCTCCTTCTTCTTGACCAGGGCCTCAATATCCCGAGTCATCCCATTCAGCCCATTGAATTTGCACCAACTCTCCAAAAAAGAGCATCTTACCTGGCCCTGTAACTCCGCACAATTACCACGGCCAATCCACCTCACCTGTACATCCTTTGGACCTTAAAATCCTTGAAGGCGGCAAGAAAAGTGGATGAGGTGGTTGAAAAGGATATGGAATACTAGCTTTGTAAATAGAATGTTGAATATATATTAATGAAAGCCTTGCTTGTTCGGTCTCAATGTTGTACAGTTACCACTTGAGGAATGTCAGGTCTTGGAGAGTGTGGCCTGGAGATTCATGAGAACAGTTGAAGGGCTGGGGGACTTTGTGGATGTGGAAGGACTGGAGAAGGTGGGGTTGTTCTTGGAGCAAAAGTTTAAAGGGAGACCGAATAAAGGCATGAAAACTGATCAGCAGCATTGAGAGAGCTGAGGGAGAAACGATTTCCTCTGACAAATGAGTTGTTAACAAAAAGAGTCGTAGATTTAAAGTGATGTAAAACTCCAGTGGGAATGAGAAATATTTTGACACTACCTGAAAGAACAGTGATGGAAGCGAATTCCAATGGAACTTTCAAAATGCAATTGGATGTCTATTTAAAGTGAAATAATTTACAGAGAAAGATCTGATATGTTGGACTGGGGCAGTACAATGGTTAGCACTGTTGCCTCAGTGCCAAGGACCCAGGCTCTCTTCCCCCACCATCCCCCCTGCCTCACATTGTGCTGCAAAATGCCATTCTGTGAAATATCTTCATGCAAAGCTGGTTTTTAAGAACATCTGTTCTCTCTTCTCCAGACATTTTGTGCCAAATATCACCTTTGGTCATCCTGTGGTAGAATGTCTTCGTAAGGAACTTGGGCAAGAACCTTTCTTTGGTAAGGCTTTCAGCAGCTGTCCCTCTATCTGTGATGGCTGTGTTTTTGGAATAGTGGCGTGAAACAAAGTGGACAGTCCCTCAGTGTATTGTAGGAGTGGGGAAGAGAAGCATTATCAGCAACTGTTAATACAACCCCAGGACTGAACCATTTTTATTATTTGGAGTCAGTTGCGGAGTTTCCAGTTGTAGGGTCTTTGTCGGACTCTGTTTTGGGGAGAAATGAAAGGGTACTGCTCAGTTAGACACAAAGCCAATAACTTTGCTGGGGGACAGGATTTATCTCAGTCATTCTCACTGGCGCCCAGTGAGAGCAGCTGAGATAAGTACTGTCATCCAGTGAGATGCAAATAGAGTTGTGCTGGAAACATTCTGACAATTAAATGTAAGGTATTTCCATTTATCAAGTGTTATATTGAGAGAAGCAGGTGTAGTTCAGAATGGTTTAGCGTTTCCATCCTGTCATTGGTGCCATATCTGGACTCAGTGATCCTCCCCCATCGCTCTTTCTCTCTCTCTGACATTTGGAACCAGCTGTAAATCTCTTTGTGACCAGTCTTTGGTCATCATTGAGCTGCCTTCCATCTTGGGCCGATGCTGAATCTGGAGCCGAGTGGTCGGTTTTTCTTGTTAAAAATGGGGCTGTTGCAAAGTGTGTGTGGAACAACAGCAACTTAATGGAGAGCTCCAAGCCTTTGTCCTTGTTGCACTGTGTTGAAGTAGAGAGACCTGGACTGCTTGTGCTAGGCAGCAGAAAAGTCTGAACATTTTCACCTCTCTCTCAGCCATCCTCAGCACTGCTTGGAGAGAGATGGTCTGTGTTGTGTGTTAATTCCTTCAGCACATCCCATTATTAAGCCAACAGTCTGTGGTGGCCAACCATGTTTATCGGATGCATAATGACCATGTTCCTAAAGTTTATCTGTACAGTCAACTGGCCATTGGCTCACCACCTGCTGGATGCACCTAACTGCACCTGCGAGTGAGATATGAAGGTGGTGGATATTGATACTAGCAATTGGGAGTTGGGCTGACTAAGGCATTGGAAGAACTGAGGGAAAACAACAAGGGTCCAGAGAAAATAGGCTAGCAACTCCTGCCCTCCTTCAGCCCAGTGTCTTCATTTACAACCAATACAGCAGAGACTGTGGGTGGAATTCCTCCATCCAGGACCAAGTCCCATGGTGGGGCTGGGGAGTGTTTCCCAGTGCAGAGGCCAATGGAAAATCATGCCATATCTTCCAGTCTTGACCTCATTACTTATACATCGAGTTCAGTGCTGTATTCATGGTGGGGGTGGGGGGGGTGGTCTTGATTGCTTGTATCCTTCCGTCGTATCTGAGTAACATATGTAAAAGGCATCCAACATCACTGAGCTACTGTTACATAGAACACTACAGCACAAACAGGCCCTTCCGCCCACAAGTTGCGCTGATAATATCCCTGCCTACTTGGCCTATCTATAACCCTCAATCCCATTAAATCCCATGTACTCATCCAGAAGTCCCTTAAAAGACCCCAACGAGTTCGCCTCCACCACCACGAACGGCAGCCAATTCCTCTCACTCACCACCCTCTGAGTACTGTTGAAGAAAGGGGACCCCCTGATGGAGAAAGAGGGACCTTCTCAGTGGCATTGAGGTTTGCCGATTCACCTGAAAAGAGACTGTGAGGAACTAGCACAGGTTGACATAGAAAATGAAGAGGTATTGGAGGCTCTCACAGACTTAAAATTGACAAATCTCCTAGCCAGGATGAATTGCATCCCAGGCTGCTGAGGGAGACGAGAGAAATTCTGAGGACTCTGACACAAATTTTTAATTCCTCTTTGTCTGTGGGGGATGTGTCACAGGATGTGAGGTTGGCTAATGTGGTTCCATTTTTCAAGCAGCGTGGCAGAGATAAACCAGCAAAATACAGACCGGTGAGTCTCACATCAATGGCAGGGAAACTATTGGAGAAAATTCTGAAGGAGAGAATTAATCTCCACGTGGAAATGCATGGGTTAATTAGGGATAGTCAGCCTGGCTTTGTCAGAGGGAAGTCATGCACCACAAATTTGATAATATTTTGAAAATATGATCAAGTGTGTGGATGAGGGAAGTGCAGTTGATGCTGTGATGGTCCAGGGTCACTGGGCCACTACAATACCAGAGATCACTATTCCACACTGAACTCTGGAGGCAGCCCCGGGCAAGTCCTGAGTTCTGCACACCATGTTGTTCCTGATGTATTTTTCCACTGGTATTGTGGAGAATGTGGGTTCCTTTCCTGAGCTGCCATGGCAGAAGATCCTGCTGGAAATTCACCTCAGTTGGGTTTGCTGCTGCCCCCACCCACCCAGGCCTACTATTGAATTCACTGGCGGGGAAAATTACTCCCCACGCCTCCAAGTGGGCCTCCTAAGTCACACCAGATGACGTGTAACAGAGTTTAACACCAAAGTGCAAACCATCATCTGATGAGATGGAATGGGATGTTGTAAGGTGGGGGTGTCTTACCATTTAGTATGCTGATTTCATCTTTATTTGCCACACCGAGGTTTGTCATTGGACTGAACTTAATAAATATAACCTTTTGAAGCAATTGGTCGAAAAGAAGTTTTGAGTGTTCCATTCTGCATTGTTTTTTCTACAGATATGCATATGATGGTCTCGAAGCCAGAGCAGTGGGTGAAACCAATGGCTGTGGCTGGTGGTAATCAGTATACATTTCACCTTGAAGCAACAAATTGCCCAGGGCCACTCATCAAAGACATTCGAGAAAACAGTATGAAGGTAGCGTAAAGGAATAGTCTGTTTTCTTAAGTATGAAAAGCATCAGTGCTGTCCTTAAGACTTTAATAAGTGGGAATGGTCATTATTCAAAATTCACTGTTTTCTGAAAACATTCACTCATGGATGCTGCCAAACTTGGGTTGTGTATGGAGAGGCTATTTACAGAATTGTGTAACACTGGAGTGCAAGATAGGTGGGTACAATCCATTAGAGGAATATCTTTACAGTACTGGTGGGTATTAGTATAGCGTGGGTATGCTATTAGTGAGTTTTTTATTTCACGGGATATGAACTTTGCTGGCTAGGTCCATATGGACACAGACCACTTCAGTATTTGAGGAGTTGTGAATGATGCAGAGAACAGGCTGTTTTCGAGAGAGTGCCACTTCCTAGCACAGTCATGACCCCTTCCATCACTTTGCTGATGATTGAGAATAAATTAGTGGGGCGGTAATTGGTTGGGTTGGATTTGTCCTATTTTTCTGGGGACAGCACATACCTGGGCAGTTTTGCTCATTGTCAGATAGATGCCAGTGTTGTAGCTGTACTGCAACAGCTTGGCCAAGAATGCACCTAATTCTGCAGCACAAGTCTCCAGTACTATTGCTGGAATGTTGTTATTCATTGCCATATCTGGTGCCTTCAGCCATTTCTTGATAGCATGTGTAGTGAATCAAATTGACTAAAGATTAGAATTAATGTAATAGGAGCCTCTGGGTGAGAAAACATTTGATAAATCTCAATATATTGACTTCTGCATTGCCTCTTGCCTTGCTTATACTCTCCTGCCATTTCCCAGCAGTGTCCAAACATGAAGCAGGTCTTTGATTTTAAGGCCAATCTTCTGTGTGTTCTCATTTTACCCTCATACCAAACTATTCATTACAATTGCTTATTTCAACAGATCTTTTAAGATGAAGGCTGAGCATGTTTGGATGTTGCTGTACCATTCTAACTTGCAAAATGTTTGACAGCCCCACAGCTTTGCCTATTGCTCTCACACCTCCACTTTGAGAAAGCATCTGCCTAAGCTGTGCAGAGATCATCTTCCAACCTCTAATATTTTTTTCCGATATTGTGAACTCTGTAGTTATTGCACAATTATTATTTCTGTTGTGTAATCTCATCAACTTTTGAGTTTGGACTGTGCTGTGTATCTAGTGTTATAGAATCATAGAACCCTACAGTGCAGAAAAAGGCCATTTGGCCCATCAAGTCTGCACAATCCCACCCAGGCCCTACCCCCACATATTTTACCTGCTAATCCCTCTAACCTAAGTATCTCAGGACATTAAGGGGCAATTTTTTTAGCATGGCCTATCAACCTTACCCGCACATCTTTGGACTGTGGGAGGAAACCCACACAGACATGAGAAGAATGTGCAAACGCCACACCAATAGTGACTCGAGTCAGGAATTGAACCCAGGTCCCTGGAGCTGTGAAGCAACAGTGCTACCGTGCTGCCATGTTCTTTTTTGATGTCATCTTATATTAGAAGATGGGATTGGTGGAAGCACAGTGCTCACCAGTGAGGTGGTACCTTGATATCACGTGCGTCTCCTTCTTTGCCGTAAATGTTTCTGACATAGTTGCCGTCTGACCAATGTGACTCCTGTCTAATGGCATTTGATTCTTCCTTGTTATGGGCAGATCTAGTGATCCATGCTCATATCCATTGCTGCAACTTGACATAACTCAGTATTATCTCTCACAGTGAACATCAGTTTAAAACAATACTGTCCAATACACTCAACATGTGACAGACTGTACACACTGTTTCTTGTTTGTGGAGAAGAGCAAATCTAGGAATAATATAAACTAATTACCAAGAAATCAAATTGGGAAATCAGAAAAAGCTTCTTTATTCACATAGTGTGTATGAATGAATGGAGTTGATGTGGCAAATGGAGTTTAATCCAGATAAATGTGAGGTGATGCATTTTGGCCGGAATAATGTAGGAGGAAGTTATATGATAAAGGGTAAGCCCGTAAGGAGTATAGAATCACAGCGAGACCTGGGGGTGCAAGTGCACAAGTCTTTGAAGGTGGCAGTGCAAGTGGAGAGTGTGGTGAAGAAAGCCTATGGTACGTTAGCCTTTATAGGAAGGGGTATAGAATATAAGAGCTGGAGTCTAATGTTGCAGTTGTACAGTACGTTGGTTAGGCCACATTTGGAGTACTGCGTCCAGTTCTGGTCACCTTACTACCAGAAGGACGTGGAGACTCTGGAGAGAGTGCAGAGGAGGTTTACCAGGATGTTGCCTGGTACGGAAGGACTGGGGTATGAGGAAAGATTGAAGAAATTGGGGCTCTTTTCCCTTGAAAGACACCGACTGAGGGGGGATCTAATAGAGGTATATAAGATTATGAAGGGTATAGGTAAACAGAGGTAAGCTATTTCCTATGATAGATACACATAGGACAAGGGGCCATGGACTTAAGGTGAGGGGGGAGAGGTATAACACAGATATTAGAGGGAGGTTTTTCACACAGAGGGTAGTGGGGATATGGAATGCTCTGCCAAGTAAGGTGTTGGAGGCAAACACGCTAGAGTCCTTTAAGAGTAACTTAGGCACATGACTGAGTTGGAGATGGGTGGATATAGGAGATCCTTTTAAATAAGGGTCATTAGCATTGGGGCATCCCTGGTAATGTAAATGGGTATAGTATGATAATGTTTTTTCTCTTTTCATTCACAGGTTTTAAGTTGGTCCACCTCGTGTCCAACGAGGGGCATACACGCGATGGGTCGTACTGGGGCTGCTCTTGGTTGTTCGAGATTGGCCTAGTGCTTCATGTCGTTAGTGTGTGCCTAAACTGGACAAGATACTGGGCAAGACGACAGCTCAGTGACTATCGCTGATTGCTGTGCAGACACATGGATTTGGGCCGGTGTCTGTGGGAGTTTGCGCATTCTCCCCGTGCTTGCGTGGGTTTTCTCCGGGTGCTCTGGTTTCCTCCCACACCCCAAAGATGTGCTGTTAGGCTGATTGGCAGGAATAAATTGTCCCTAAATCAGTTTCCCTCAATCTGGATGGCCATAAAACATTAGACAGGGGTCGTGGGTAGAGAGGGAACTGGTGGTGTTGAGATGGCGGCGCGGGCTCGTTGGGCCGAAGGGCCTGTTTCCCGGGCTGATTTTTGTTCTTTGTATAGTGGATGCATTTAAGGAGAAGCTAGATTTTATAAATCACTCTATACATTCTACGTAATTATAGATTAGATGTTTGGCTGTAGGTCATGGAGTGATGGAATGGAATTGTTGTCTAGTTGTGAGGATTCTATTTGAAGTTGCTGTTTTAACTGATCTCAGCCAATTTTATAGTGAACTTGAGCTCACAAAACTGCCCCTGGTTTAGTACTAAGCTTTGTTCTGCATCTGACCTGGCACTGGATGCCTTAAAGGAGAATGCCCTTCATTTGCTCAGACCTGTATTAATTTTGTACATAAGAGCAAAACAGAAGAACTCATTTGTTAGAACCCAAAAGTAAAAGGAATTTTGGACAGTTTTAATTTTGGAACTTTCCAAATCTCACATTACACCCAATGGAGGATTACAGTGGGTAGTATCTTTTTCAGCTTCCAACAAAGGTCTTGCAGAACTAGGCAGTACATTCTGATAAAACAAGATTTCCTTTTCTTCACTGCTACATGGAAGCATTCAGAGGTGAATGAGGTTTCAAATCCTGATGTGAAGTGCAGAGATCAATGTTATGTGCTGATCATAGTTTTAATGCTCTGTTGTATTTTTCCTCTTAAGGTGGGACTGGCAATTAAACCAGGTACAAGTGTTGAAGAATTGGCTCCATGGGCAAATCAGATTGACATGGCCCTGGTGATGACTGTGGAACCTGGCTTTGGAGGTCAGAAATTCATGGGTGATATGATGCCAAAGGTATTCGATCTCATAAACTGTTCATATTTTAGTTATGTCAGTGAAGGAATTGGTTTCAAATGCAAAGTAATAATAGTTCCTACGAGGACAGGTTAGCTTTGATTTGTTTCAGGTGCAGCAGCACAGTCCTGTTCAAATTATTCAATTGCAGATGGTTCTTTCTTGCTGCATTTGTTACAAGTCTGTTTCCATTTAGCTGTGGGACAAGTTTGCTGGAATATTTCTATCAATTTGTGGATGAGAGCTCTGGAACAGAAAGCAATTTGTTTGTCTTTTCCTTCAGGTCCAATGGTTGAGAACACAATTTCCTTCTCTGGATATTGAAGTTGATGGAGGTGTAGGACCGGACACTATTCACAAATGTGCTGAGGTATTTATAACAGGAGTAAAATCCAGCACAGAATCTGTGTTTTTTAATTGCTTCCAACAGGATTAAATTTCTTCTTCTCACCCACCACTTTTTTTTCCTGCAAGCCCACTGTAGTGTGGTTTAATTCCATTGGCTTTCTGTGACATTATCTGTGTCTAGAACATAGGCTGAGATGTAGGAATCCAAATTGGTTTATTCTCTGCTGAAGATGCTAACCTTCTGGATAGCAGCAGGAAGAAACTGCATACTGGTTTGAATGCTGTGAATCACCAGATGATAATTGGGAGCAGAGTGAATTTTCTCCCTGGCCTAGAAACACCCAGGACATTTGTAGTGTCTGAACCACTGCCCTGGCTGAGATCAGCTCCCCCTCCTCTGTTTCTTCCATGATGTAGAATTGACCTGGAAGAACTCGTATCTAAAGTCAAGCAGTAAAATGGCCCTAAAGTCTTTTCCAAACATTTTTCCAATGTAACCTTATATTGAGGTGTGAAAATTGTCATGATCATGGAGAGCATGCCAGGTTAGTGTGTTGGGTGGCAAGAGATTAAAAGCAACTATCTACCTTCTCACAGGTGTTTGAGAACAAACCAGGCCTCTGGTGTTTGCGCGTGCGTGTGCTTGTGCGCGCGTGTCTTTGTGTGTGCACGCGCGCGCAGTTTGTTTGCGTGGCACGTGTTTGGTTGCGCATCTGTGCGTGCAGATGTGTTTGTGCGCACACGTGTAGAACAGAAGATAGATTTAACAGGAACAGAAGTGTTTCACAAGAAATGGCTGTTTAATATTAAACCGCAAATTCTTTCAGGCTGGAGCAAACATGATTGTATCTGGCAGCGCAGTCATGAAGAGTGATGACCCCAGATCTGTGATAAACCTGCTCCGAAATGCTTGTGTGGAAGCCATTCAGAAACGCTGCCTGGACAGGTGAAGTGACAACAGCATACCTCTCCTGTTGGTGTGGATAAGGACTTAAAACGTTTTGTACTGAACTATGAAATTACAAGCATACTCTGATTAGCTTTGTGGTTGAAACACTCTCTTAATACCCTTTTTGGTTTGAATAAAGATACCTCTGCAAAGCATTCCAACATTGAAATATTTGTGTGAAGTACATGAATAGATACAAGAGCTGGATTCTGGAAATACTCCGGTTTGGCAATACCAGTGGAGAGTGAAACAAAATTGACCTTTCTTCAGCCCCAAAATGTTATCATTTAAAGTGTGAGATTGCCATCTGCCCCTCTGGTGTGCAGTAGTTAGCACAGCTGCCTCAGCACCAGGAGGATTTGATTCCAGCCTTGGGTGAGTGTGTAAAGTTTACAAGATCTCCCTGATGTAAAGTTTAATGCCATAATGAGTGTACTGGGACACAGTTCTTTACAGAAAAACACTCATTTAAGAGTGAGCCAACTTTGCAAAGTATTTCTAATTTCTGCATATTGAGGGTGAAGAATGTTGTGCTCATGTTGGTACCAACAACGTCGAAGGCAGGTTTTGAAATTCTATTTTAGATTTTGTGGAGTGAGGGACCCTGAATATCTACTGCCACATGCTTGAGGCTTATTCTGGAGCAGGAAGCACCTATTGCAAAATGACACATTGTACTAGTGTGGTTAATGAGGAATTAGAGGAGCAGACTAAGATAAATGACAAAGAATTCAAAGATACACAGTATGATTGTATAACGGTGGTGAGAATATGATGTTGTGGCAATAACGGAACCATGGCTTAAAATGAAGATTGGCCTAGTAATATTTACAAATACAAAATTTCAGAAAAGATAGGGATTGGAAAAATATGTGGTGTCAGTACTAATGAGAGCGGATGTCCTTGAGGGGGAAAAGACAATCCATTTGGTTAGAGTTGAAAGATATGACCAGGCTATTAGAAGTATTCTATAGGCCTTCAAATCGAGGGAATATACAAAGAATCCAACTGTGGTGGTATTGGAGGAATTCAACTAGCAATTAGATTGGGGTAACATTAAGGAAAAAGGCCAGGGAGAGGGACAGCTTCCTTGATAGGATATTCTTGATCAAACTATGAAGGAGGTCCAAGTGTCTCTGGGAACATTTGGGCAAATGTAAAACTTATAAATTGAAAGATGGCTCATTTCAATAAGATGGGAGGTGATCTAGCCAGAGTGAAATGGAACCAAGACTGATTGTGAGGAAAACTTTAATTTATAATGACTGGGAACTCTGCTTGAAAAGGTGTTTGAAGCAGAGAATCAATGCATCCAAAAAGAATTGAATGGGTATTTCAGGGACATCATCTTGCAGGGATAAAGTAGGGGGAATGTATTTCTCTAGAGAGCTGCCGTGGGCTGAATGGGCTCCTGCTGTCATACTCAATGACAACTGCAGCAGCCTCATTTAAGCTATATTTGACACTCGCCTGAAATACAGATTAAAGGCTGAAACAAGTACATATCATGCAACTAAAATAACACATTTTTGAAAACTTAGTACAAAATTGTTGATTTAACTTGGACTTTCACAGCTCATTTGTGGAAAATAGGACCTGTATTATGAAAATGGCATTTAAAAAGCCAGTTGAAACCCAGAAGTATAAAGATTGACATTTTTACATAGCTTTGAGATCATTAATAAAGTTTTTAAACAGCAAAAGTGGAATGTTATTTTGTCTGACCCCACCTCAATACTGCCTTCGAGCTAACCCAGGGTTAAAATCATATTTAGATTTACTTCACATGTGAAATTATTAGTGACACCAGGTTATTAGAAATCAATAGGCTTAAGGATATGCAACCAAGGTGGGTGCGTAAGTCAGTAGTAACAAATACCTATTAAAGCCATTTCTGACTTGAACATAGAAAATGCTGGAAATACAGCTCTGAAGGTTTCACCCGGGGACCCAGTTTACCCTCAAACATTAATCTGCTTTCTCTTTAAAGGTGCTGCGCCATGTGTTGAATACTTACATTTCCTGTTTCTCCTCCACATTTGCAGCAGTTACCCACACCTTACCCTTTGTGTACAAGAAAGAACAATGAGAGTTTTCTAGTAACTAAAATAACTTTACTTCTTTAAAAAGTGAACAGAAGGCAACAGGGTGTGAAAACAAAACCAAAACAGTCGTGAAACAATTCCTAAACGCAAATTTTCTCTTGATCCAACTATTACGACCTCAGATCCAGCTGCTGGTCAAATGGTTTTAGGATGCAGAATGTCCAGTAGATTAAGAAAAGTTTACTGCTGTTCTCACTTAGGCTATGTGACTACTTCAGGTTCTGACCTGTTAATAATAATCCACACTCATTTCTCTTAATAAAGACACTCAACACTGCAGCATTTTGTGTGACCTTCAAACTTTTGCTGAGTTATGTTTGAATGATTTCTTTTTGATAAAAATCAGCCTAAAAGCTTACAAGATTGCAGGTGTCTTTCACTACCATAGGGTGATTTCTTGAAGATAACGGCATCAATTTACTGCTTGGCTGTAAGAAGATAGAAAATACACAAAATTAGCAATATGATCAAAATTGAAAATAAGTAAACATGTTATTCAGAAACTTTCTTCTTTGATTTTTTTTCCTATTTGCACAGGTTAGTTCAAAACATTCTCAAATGGAAAACTCAAATGATGACTTCAAAAGTCCTGGGCTAAGAAAGTAAATAAATAGCCTCTGTTCAGACAATATTTGCACGTGTGTGGGGAGGATGTGCTGATGAGGTCAGAATCAAGCTCAGCTTTGATGCATTTTAGACTAGCCCACCTTTATTCATTGTCTTGGCTCACATAGGAAGAATAGTTATATAGATATGGTGTTGCAAGGCTGCTAGTGTCCTTGGCATTGCATTTCAGTAGCTGCTACAGAGCTGATTTTATTAGGGGACAATCAACAATGAACGCAGAGACATAGAATCATAGAACCCTACAGTGCAGAAAGAGGCCCTTCGGCCCATCAAGCCTGCACCCAACACACTCTCATCCAAGCCCTACCCCCATATCCAGGGGCTGGGGGGTGACGATAGGGCAGGGGTTGATGACAGTGGTCAGAGCAGGGCTGAAAATTAAAATGGTAGGAGACTACAAGATTGGGGTCATGCTTGCACATCTATATAGTGCTTTTCACAACCATCAGACATGTTAAAGTACTTTCGACAGAGAAATCTACCCCAAGCATCTCTCAGCCCCAATGACAGACTGCAGTTCAGTTTTTCAACACAACCCAGGGAGAGTTCTCTCTATGCCTCTAAGGTCTCCCAGATTTACAACCAAAGGCAGTCAGGAGATATCAGAGTTGGAAATAATTTACAGTTTATTAATTAGTGTTACAAGTAGGCTTACATTAACACTGCCATGAAGTTACTACAGAAATCCCCTAGTCACCAACAGTCCAGCCCCTGTTCAGGTATACTGATGGAGAATTTAGCATGGCCAATGCATTTAACCAGCACTTCTTTGAACTGTGGGAGGAAACTGGAGTACACGGAGGAAACCCACGCAGACACAGGGAGAACATGCAGACTCCACAGAGACGTAACCTGAGCTGGGAATTGAACCCAGGTCCCTGGCACTGTGAAGCAGCTGTGCTAACCACTATGCTACTATGCCGCATCTTGCTGGGGTTTGGAATTGCCAGGCTGTGGCTGCCTTGATATAGAATATTTGTTTCCAACTTGACTGGAATCTGCTGCCTGGAAATCTGTAGGATGACTGCAGAAGAAACCTCAACAGAATCAGATCAACCTCATTATCTTAAATGAAAACAAAGTGCTGGAAATACTTGGCAGGTCAGGCGGCAACTGTGGAAAGAGAAAAACAGAGCAAACATCTGTGACTTTTCATCACCTTGCATCTGAAATTCAGTGATGTTATTGAAAACTTTGAGATGTATAAATATTGCATCTGCAAAACATTTACAGGAGGTAAATATGGGCTTGAGGACTACACTCTGGCAGCATCCAGGTTCAACACCTGACCTGTAATCCTCCATTGCAGAACAGCAATTAGTTCCACTCCCTAAATTAAAGTGGAAAATGAACCAAACCTGGGCTAAGTGCTAATCAGTAGTAAGTCCAATATCGATGTTAGTTGAAAACAGGATCCTGCACAGCTGAAATGGTCCCCATTAGAAAGTAAATCTAGAACACTATCTCAGATGATGGATGAATTATAACCACATGGGTGAAGCACTGTTGGGGGTCGTGCCATCAGAAGTGGGGGGTGGGGGGGTAGAGGGGTAGAGAAAGAGATGGGGGAGAGGCCTCGCCGTCAGATGGGAATGGGGGAAATTAGCAAAACAACACAAAAATGTTTGCTGAACATTGCTGAGAAGGTAGGTAGTTTCATTCACAAGAAACCTAATAGAAAAAAAAGTTACCTTATGACCATCCAATAATTTTCTCTGTTTGCTAAATAAACTTCAGGTTCATCTGCACTACTTCTTTGCACTATTGTGTCCCCGGAGTGAGTATTTATATTCTGTTTCTTTAGCAGTTCTCTCTCCAGTAGATGGCACTCTCTCTGAAGTTTCAGAGCGAGAGGGTGACTGGTTATGAGCTGCTGGGCTGTTCCCACCGAGTGCTGAGTGCCACCTTGTAAATGGCCAAGGGCCACCTTTATCAGTTGCAGCCACGTCCGGGTGAGTTAAGCATTTTATCTCTTCACCGCTCAGAGGGAACGTACGACTATTCCACGGCAGAACAACCTGTAATAAACAACAGTTCTTGTTACAATAAAAAGCTATGCATTTTCTGTTCCACCATAATCCTCAATGTTATGTTCACAGGATTAATTTATTAAGCAAAATTTTGAAACTGCAGTCAAGCTATTTAATTTTAGTACATTTTAAATCTGTCACACCTATAAAATTAATGCCACAAAATAATGAAGTATGACTTCCTGATCATCCTTAACAAAAAAATTCCTGAATTTTTGGACAGGCTAGCATTTTTGGATTCCAAAAATAAAATTGTACTCCAAAGGCTGGGAGGGACATTGTTTCTTTATTACAGGATTCCAAAAGGGATTTAACACAGTCATGGAGTTATTTACAGCGCAAGAGGCCGCCATTCAGCCAGGGCCCTATGGAGCAATCCACCCAGTCTCACTCACTGCTCTACTCCCATGGCCCAAGTTTATTTCCTTCAAGTGCCTCTCCAAATTCCCTTTGAAATCATCGTTTCTGCTTCCACCACCTTCATGAGCAATGGGTTCCAGGTCATTATTGTATACAGGTCTGGCACATGTAGAGTTAATGTGCTGCTGAGTATATTACCACCCACACAGTGATTCAAGGAGGCACATGATCCAGATCCAGATAGGGTCACTATGTTGAGCAGCTGTATATAGATAGCTCCTAACACATACTCTGTGCATGTGTAAACAGATCAAGTAGTTAATGAAGACTTGCAGTTAACCTACAGAAAAATACAGAGATCACACAAACCAGCCTCCCACCCACTGACTCCATTTACACTTCCTACTGCCTCCGAAAAGCAGCCAGCATAATCAGGCACCCCACTAACCCCAGACGTTCTCTCTAGCACTTTCTTCTGTCAGGAAAAAGATACAAAAGTCTGAAAACACGTTCCCACCAGTTCAAGAACAGCTTCTTCCCTGCTGCTGTCAGACTTTTGAATGAACCTACCTTATATTAAGCTGAGCTTTCTCTACGTCCCTATCTGTGACTGTAACATTATATTCTGCACCCTCTCCTTCTCCCTTACATACTCTATGAACGGTATGCTTTGTTGTATAGCACACAAGAAACAATACTTTCCACTGTATCCCAATACATATGGATAATAGGGAACCTGTGGATGTGGTGTATCTGAATTTCCAGAAGACATCTGGCAAGATGCTGCACCAAAGACTCCTACATAAAATAAAGGTTCACAGTGTTATGGGTAACATATTAGCACGGTTACAGGATCAGTTAACAGCAAGCAAAGAGTAGGGGTAAATGGGTGTTTTTCTGGTTGGTGATCAGTGACTAGTGGTGTGCCACAGGGATCAGTGTTGGGACCACAATTGTTTATGATTTATATAGATGATTTGGAGTTGGAGACAAAGTGTTGTGTGTCAGAATTTGCAGATGATACTAAGATGGGTGGAAGAGCAAAGTATGCAGAGGATGCCAGAAATCTGCAAGGGACATAGATAATCTAAGTGAGTGGGCAAGGGGCTGGCAGATGGATACAATGTTGGTAATAAGCTTTGACAAAGGGTCACCTGGACTCAATGTCAGCTCCTTTCTCTCCCTACAGATGTGCCAGACCTGCTGAGATTTTCCATCACTTTTTCTCTTTTGGAATGCGTCACCAATACCCTCCCAATAATTATCACTTGCTGCAAAAAAAAAATTCCTCAATTTGTATTATTTATGTTGAAGAACTATTTTCACAAATAGTCACTTCAGTGCAGAACTTGAGTACTGCTGAAAAAGAAACATGCTGTCAAAACTTTTTGTCTTGTTCTCATCAGAACTGATACAAGAATTCTAAATTTCAAAGTAACCAAAAGGATGCAGATTAGTGGGAAGGGGAGTCTGACTGATCGAGGCATTGCCATGGAGAATGCGCCAAAGAACAAGTCAAGTTAACTCTGATACACCAGGTAACCACTGCGTCCCCATGCTTTGTTTAATGCCCGAAGATAATCTGTTTGCAGAGGACAGGGCCTTGTTAGCTTCTAGCAAGTGGAACTGAGCCACATCGCAAGTACGACTGAATCTTAAATCGACTGTTAGCATATTCTTTGAATGCTGTCCAATTGTGGAATCACATTTAATGTTGGACACTATGTTTTATTATAGTCAAGTATGATCTCTGCCTGTTGCAGCCAGCTGAAAGGACATGCCATTAGATATGATCCACTAGCCATTGAGATACAACCTACACGTCCGGGCATCACACCAGCACTAAAATCCATTTACCTCATTACTCATTTGTGTGGTAGACAGTACGTCTTTTTGGCTTAAATAAAATATATAGAAAATGCTGGATAAACTCAGCAGGTCTGGCAACATCTGTGAAGATTTAACCTTTCAAATCCATGTGACTCATCTAAGGTTGGCTTGATGGCAAGTACACTACTTTCAGCTATTAGGGACCAAAAAGGGAATTTATGCACAGAGGCAGAGGTCATAGCTGAGGTATTAAAGGAATACTTTCCATCTATCTTTACCAAAGAAGATGCTACCTAGGCCATGGTGAAAGATTAAGTAATTCGGACACTAGAAAGGTTTAAACTGATGGAGAAGATATTGAATAGGCTATCTGTGTTTAAAATTGATGAGACACAAGGACTACATGAGAATCATCCAAGGATACGGAGGAAAGTGAGAGTGGAAATTGCAGAGGCACTGACCACAATTTCCCAATAGTCCTTAGATTTAGGTGGTGCCACAGGACTGAAGAATTGTAAATGTTACACCGTTGTTGAAAAATGGTATAACTATGGGGTAAAAATGATGTAACTATCAACTACAGGCCAACTAGTTTAATCTCCTGGTAGGAAAACTTCTAAAAACAATAATTCTGGTCAAAATTAACAGCCACGTGGACAAATGCAGCTTAATTGAGGAATGCTGACATAGATTTTTTTTAAGGGAAAATAGTTTTTTTTGAAGAGGCAACAAGACACTGTCGATGAGGGAAATGCTGTGGATGTGACGTACATGGACTTCCAAAACGCATTTGATACAGTGCCACACAACAGACTTATTAGCAAAGTTCTAGGCCCTTGAATAAAAGTGACAGCAGCAACATGGACACAACTTGCTGAGTGACAGGAAACAGGGATCAGAGGTGAGCTGGCAAGTGGATACAAAACTGGCTCGGTCAAAGACAAAGTGTAGGAGTGGTAGGGTGCGTTTCTGAATGGAGAGCTGTGACAAGCGGTGTTCATCAGGGATCGGTGCTGGGGCCTTTGCTGTTTGTAATGTATATAAATGATTTAGAGGAAAGCGTAACTGGTTTGATTAGTAAGTTTGCGGATGACACAAAGGTCGGTGGATTTGCAGGTAGTGATGAGGACCATCAGAAGATATAGATCAGTTGGAGACTTGGGCGGAGAAATGGCAGATGGAGTTTAATCCGGACAAATATGTGAGGTAATGCATTATGGAAGGTCTAATACAAGTAGGAAATATATGGTAAATGGCAAAACCCTTAAAGAGTATTGATAGGCAAAAGGATCTGGGTGTACAGGTACACCGGTCACTGAAAGTGGCAAAGCAGGTGGAGAAGGTAGTCAAGAAGGCATATGGCATGTTTGCCTTCATCGACTGGGGCACTGAGTTAAAAATTGGCAAGTCATGTTGCAGCTTTATAGAACCTTAGTTAGGCTGCACTTGGAATATAGGGTTCAATTCTGGTCACCACACTACTAAAAGGATGTGGAAGCTTTGGAAAGGGTACAGAAAAGAGTTACCAGGATGCTGCCTGGTATGGAGGGTATGGTATAGGTATGAAGAGGGGTTGGAGAAACTTGGTTTGTTCTCACTGGAATGAAGAAGATTGAGGGTCGACCTGAAATGGTCCCTGGAGGGATAGGGAGTTTTAGTTCAGTCAGGCAGCACGGTCGGTGCAGGCTTGGGGGGCTAACGGGCCTGTTTCTGTGCTGTAATTTTCTTTGTTCTTTGAAACAGTGCAGTGAGTGTTTTCAGGCTGGAGGACGGTTTGTAGTTGGGACCCTTGTTCTTCCTGACATATTAATGACCTAGAGCAGTGGCTCCCACTCTTTTCAGTAACACAGCACACTTCAATGTGACAAACAATTCCACAACACAACTACTCTGCTTCATTTAAAGCATCGTTCTCTTTGCTAAAATCCCACTATTTACATATGCTTCACCCTGCTGAAGTGGTGCACTTGCACCTCAGCCTCCTTGCTGAAGACTCGCAGCCGCTCTCCAGCCCCGGTGTCCTCACTGAAAGCTACTGTACAGACCCCTTGCATTTCAATTGCAACCCCATTCTCATTTCTTTAATCTCACCCTTTACTGCTGCTCTTTCCTCACTCTTCATATCCTGCTCTCCCAGTTTACAAATTGCCTGCTCTCCTTGTTAAAAATTTGGCTCTTTACATCTCCGCTCTCCTTACTGGGGTCTATGCAAAATCTTGGAACAGTGAATTTGGGTAAATCACTAGTGTTGGATGAGTAGTCAGCGTTTTTCAGGGCAGAGCGTAGGGAAACGTGATTATGATCTTACACACTCAGGTGAAACAAAAGGGATGGTTTTCATCCCTAAAGGTTTAGTGGAGTGCTGGTATATTGTAGCCACTTTAGGATTGCTAAAATAAATTCTGAGCTTTCGGCTGTCACATCAGTTTCAGAGTTGATTGATTCTCTGTTCCTCCTGAACAGGAGTTATCCCGGATTCTGTCCTGCTGCATTCCGCTGTCCAGTAACGTTGAAAAAGGCTGTTACCCTGGCAGCCAGTTAAATATTATGACTCCCTGTGATGATGGGATGAGTGAAAAGACTAGTCATGTTGCACAGCAACCTTGCTATTCTCGCAATTAATTCCACAAGCTTGGCCTGGTGTATTATGGCCTTGTGAACACAACCCATTTTGAGAGCAACTAAGATTTTTTTTGATTTTTTTTATAACTTGGAGTATCTTTTATTGATTTTCATACAACTGATTGGGGAGAAAGATATCAATTTGGATATATGTGAATAGAAGATCATTGCCAAATTTGTTGTTGTCTCAATGCTTGGTTCAGTTTGATGAACATGATGATTAGTATTCATCCTTGGATTTCAGCATTGACTTTATTACATTTCCTACTGTGGAAATATTTGGTCACAAAGGCAACAATTAGCTGGTGTCAGTGGTATTAATTCAATGGGGGAGACTTCCTGATGTTAGTGTTCACAGTCTGATTTACTTGAATGTGAAATATACTTAGTGTATTACTCCAGTCTACATGCACCCCTACTTACTAAAGCCTCAACATTTGAAGCATGGGACCACTCATTTAATGTCACTTTTTTTTTTTACATGGCACGTCCTCCATGTCAATATCTCACTCAATAGTCTGTTAAACGCACTGAATTCTCACACTTGCTACCCCGCTTGTTTGCTGAAGTACCTCTATTTACAGCAACACTTTCTTGCCTGAAACCTTGCTCTTAGCAGCCTGCATTTATGCCAAACGATGACCCCCTGCAGCCACCCCACCCACCCATCCACACACACACACACACACACACACACACACAACCTCCTCGCTGGAGTCCCCCTGCCTGCAGCGCTGCACTCATCGCTGGAGTCTCACTCCTTCCTGCCCCATTCTCCCTGCCGAAATCTGCTTTTGAAATTCCTCAGTATAGTCTGACACTTTGCAATCCTGCTCTCCTGGCTGGGATCTCACTTTTTTGCACAGCAATGCTTGATATATTCTCACTCTTTAAATGCCAGTGCCTCACGCGGACACACCTGCAATCTTATATTTAATCGTTCAGTCCCACATTCCATCTGGACTCAGTTCAGACTCCCTGACCCAGAACCTAGACACACAACTCCCTCTCCAGGGGAACCATGCCAGTCTCAAAATACAGAAAATTTTGTATCTTTGTACAAAATTTTGACAGTACACGTGGACAGTTCTCAGGACACGCCAGTGTGCAGTGGCACACTGATCACTGACCTCGACCTTGGTATACAAGGCACAATTTCAAAATCTGTGGATAAGATGAAACTTGGAAGTATTGTGAATTATGAGAATAATGTAAAACTTCAAAAGGACAAATTGGTGGAATGGGCAGACAGGTGGCAGATGAAGTTCAACGTGGAGAAACATGAAATGATTCATTTCGGTAGGAAAGACATGGAGAGACAATATAAAAATAAAGGGTACCATTCTAAAGAGTGTGCAGGACCAGAATACCTGGGTGTATATTGCTTGTGTACAGGGTAAATCACTAGTGTTGGGTGAGTAGTCAGCACAAGTAATAATAGGATTTTTAGCAATTTTCAGGGCAGGGCGTAGGGAAATGCTAATTATGTTCTACACTCAGGCGAAACAAAAGGGATGGTTTTCATACCTATAGTTTAGTGGAGTGCTGGGACATTGTAGCCACTTTAGCATTGCTAAAATAAATTCTCTGAGCTTTCGGCTGTCACGCCAGTTTCTGAGTTGATTGATTCTTTGCTCCTTCCAACAGGAGTTACCCCGGATTCTATCCTGCTGCATTCCGCTGTCCAGTTATGTTGAAAAGGGCTGTTACCCCAGGCAGCCAGTTAAATATTACGGCTCCCCACTGTGTTGCATAGCAACCTTCCTATTCTAGGAGTTAATTCCACACGCCTGGTGTCTAATGGCCTTGTGAACACAATCCATTTTGGGTGCAACTAAGATTTTTTTGTTTTTTTTAAATAACCTGGAGCATCTCTTGAAGATTTTGCTACTTACAATTGATTGGAGATGAACAGCAGCAGCACAGTGTATTAGAGAGAATGAGGATAACAGCTGTCACTGCAGCCCATAGAAACAGAAACCCTCCAGTGCAAAGAGTCCATTTGGCCCATCGAATATGCACCAACCACAATCCCAACCAGGCCCTACCCCCATATCCCTACATATTTTACCCCCTAATCCACCAATCTCAGGACACTAAGGGACAATTTTAGCACAGCCAATCAACCTAACCCACACATCTTTGAACTGTGGGAGGAAACTGGAGCACCCGGAGGGAACCCACACAGACAGTGACCCAAGCCGGGAATCAAATCCATGTTACCAGAAAATTAATACATATTAAAAGGAAACTGAAACAGACTTATTTCACGAGTCTCAAACTCACATACAGAACAAAAATGCAAGTAGCTACACAGTTCAAATGATATGCAACACACAGATTACATTTTTCTGGCCTATTTAATTACCATTCACTTACCTTTGCTTTGGGCTCTCCCTCTAGAAGTATATCCTGAGTTTCTTCACTTTGTGCCATCTCAGAAACACAGCACCCTGAGCTAGAATAGTTGAGCTGGTTTTCATTATCTGGAGAAGCTGGAAGGTGAGGATTCAAATGCTCATCATTATTCTTACTGAAGGATGACAACCTAAAGGAAAATACCAGATTGATAAGCTAAAAGGCTATGAAACACGCTTTCTGTATTTATAAAATCAGAGGATTTCCCGTGAAATAATACAGCTGGGAGCGCAGGTAATAAAATTGAGAACGTGTATCTGGAGATTTCCAATGACAGAAAAATAGGTAGATTTAAAAGTAGTGTAGATAAATTGTACATATCTATATTGCTTTATGAAGTTAAGCGAATGAACTGTGGTAAATGGATTTTAATGTAAGCAAATGGGAAGGCACCCACTTAAGTAAATGAAGCACAGTATTTTCTAAATGGTAAAAACGTAGAAATGTAATCTTTCATGGGATGTGAACATCACTGCAACATCTGTTGCCTATCCCCAACTGCTCTTGAACAGCACGGCTTGTGAGGCCATTTCACAGGGCAGCTAAGAGCCAACCACTTGGCTGTGGGTCTGGAGTCACATGTAGGTCAGACCAGATAAAGATGGCAGATCCAGGTACATCAGTCATCACTTCTTGTTCATACATTTTAATCAAAAAAAAATTAATGGAATGTTGGAATTTATACTTCTAGCCTTAAACTATAAGGTCATGCTTCAGCAATACATAACACTGTTAGACTGTAGCAGCAATACTGTAAGCAGGCACCACATGTTGGGACGTTTTAGAGTACAGACCTTCCAGGATGATACCTGAATCTAAGGGTTAAATTAGGAGGAGAAATTACACAAACTATAGTGCATTCCCTGGAATTTTGAAGTTGAGTGATTTAATTCAAGTTTTTAAGGGAACAGCTAGATAGGGAGAAACTGTCTGCTTTTTTTGGGAGTCTAGGATTGTGGGCATAGCTCTGCTTATTAAAGCCTGACCTTACAGGAGTGAAATTAGATAAGTTTCCATGTGCAAAGCATGGTAGAATTCTGGAATGTTCTTCTGCAAATGACAATTTTTAAAAATATCTATTCATTTGTGTGATACTGTGGCTTGGCCACCATTTATTATCCACTCCCAACTGCCCATGAGGTGGTGCTTGAACTGATGTCCATGTGCTGTAGGAACACCCACAGTGCTGTTAGGAAGAGTGTTTTGACCTAGCAACAATGAAGGAACAGTTATATAGTTTCAAGTCAGGATGGTCTGTGACTGGAGGAGAGTTGTAGATGGTGGTATTTCCATGCATCTGTTGCCCTTGTCCTTCGAGTTGATAGAGATGTGAGTTTAGACAGTGCTGTCTCAGGAGCATTGGCAAGTTGCTGCAGTGCATTTTGTAGATTGTACACACTGTTGCCATTGTGCATTAGTAGTGGAGGAGTAAATGGATGGAGTGCCCATGAGGTAAGCTGTTTCGTCTTGGATGGTATTGAGCTACTGGAGTGTTGCTGGAACTGCACACATCCAGATAACTGGAGAGTATTTCATCACACTCCTGATTTGTGCCTTATAGATCGCAGACAGGCTTTGGGGAGTCAGGTAAGTTACTCTCCGAAATATTCCCAGCTTCTGGTGTGCTTTTGTAGTCACAGTATCATATGGCTGTTCTAATTCAGTTTCTGGTCAATTGTAACACCCAGGATGTTGAAGGTGGATGATTCAACAGTGGAATACTATTGAACGTCAAGAGGAGATGGCTAGATTCGCTCGTGTTGAGCACGGTCATCTTGTGGCGTTAATGTCAATTGCCACTTACCAACCTATGTCTGAATATTGTCCAGGTTGTACTAAAAATAGACACAGACTGCTTTGTTATCTGAGGAAGCTCTGACAATGAGTCACCAGGACTTGAAATATTGGCTCTATTTGTTCACCACAGATGTGGTCAGGTCTGCTCAGCATTTTCTGTTTTTACTATCTGAGGAGTTGTAAATGGTGCTGAATATTGTGTAGCCATTTGCAATCACTCCCCACTTCTGACCTTAAGGCCATTGATGAAGCAGCTGAAGATGGTTAAGCTAAGGACTCGACCCTGCAACCACGCCCCCAGATTTTTGTGGGGAGGTGGTGGGGGGGGATGGGGGTATGGGTTGTTGTCTTCTCTAAAGTGTTTTGATAGGCAATGATTATCTAACAGACAGATTAATGCAGGATCACAAAATTGTCCCATTCCATAATCTATAATCTGTCAATACAAAACTGATCAAGATTAAAAGTAAAGCTAAATGCAGGTGTGTGTTGGGTCTGCAATTATCAGTCTGACTCCTGTAAGTTATTCTTCAGCACTGCCATTGTGTGATCAGAGCTGAAAACAGAAATTTCAGACCAACTTTTACAAAAAACATTCTCATCTCCTGTTGTCCTTCTCAGTTTGTTGGCTGTGATTTCATGACGGCTCTTGGTACACAACCACAACACTCAATCAGATCCACCCCATGCTGGCCTTATTGACTTATAAAGGAGTACTGGCAAATAAACGAGGATGATTATTCCATGGAGTTGCTATGTGGGTGAGGCAGTCAGTGCCACCACATAACAGCGAGGAATTAACAGCTTCAGGAGATGAGAAGCTTTAACAAAGGTTGTTTGACAAAAGAACTTAGAAAGAAATGTGTTGTGAGGGCAGATAGACAGAATATTTCCAATTTGAGTCCTCCACAATCCTTATACAATGTATTTAGAATCACAGAGTTCCTACAGTGCAGAAGACCATTCAGCCCATCAAGCCTGCACCAAAAACAATCATATCCAGGCCCTATTCCCATAACCTCACATATTTACCCTGCAAATCTCCCTAATACTATAACGCAATTTAGCATTGTCAATCCACCTAACCTGCACATCTTTGGACTGTGAGAGGAAACTGTAGCACCCAGAAGAAATCCATGCAGACACAGGTAGAACGTGTAAATGCCACACAGTCACCCAAGGCCAGAGTTAAACCCAGGTCCCTGGTGCTGTGAGGGAGCAGTGCTAACTACTGTGCCACCATGTATTGTATTTCTCAATTTTACTTTGCAAGTAATTGAATTTGTTAAAATATAATTGTTTACACGAGGAGAAAGAAAACCGAAGGAATGTCATTTTGGATCCATACACTTGCCTGTTGCCTCTTCGATGACATCTGCTTTGCTGCCATAGGAACCACCTTGCCTGTTCCCTTCTTTCATGCTTTCTATGCCGTGAGGCAAATGCTTCATCTGAAAGGTCTTCCAGCTACGAACAAAGTAGGCAGACAGTGACCAACAGAAACTAGTATCTTGATTAATTAAAATAAATGCTATTGAAATATTTGTACAAACATTGCACTGAAACACGTATGAAAGCAAGAAAACTAAGTAACAAAACACAACGTAACGACAGAACGCTGACAGTAAAAAAGGCCAAAACACAGAGGCAGGGAAAGTGGATGTCCTTAGTACCAGGACCACAATCACCTTTTCCTTATTTCCTGCCTATTAGGTAACCCAAATTGACAACATTCCCACCTCTGAGTTTCCATAGCAACTGTTAAAATTAAACCAGGCCACCAGGAAAGCCATAGCATACTGGCATTGCCACTGGATCAGCAATTCAAAGATACAGAGTAATGCTGTGGGTCTTGGGTTTGAATCCTACCATTGCAGGTGGTGGAATTTAAATTCCATAAAAACATCTGGAATTAAATGTCTAATGATTATGAAACTGTCAGGTTTCCTCCTCTAAAGGAAAAAATGTTGCCATCCTTACCAGGTTTGATCTACATGTGACTCCAGATCCACAGCAGAGTGGCTGACTCTTAACTGCAATCTGAAATGGCCTAGCAAGCCACTCAGCTGTATCCGAGTGCTACAATGAAACCAGACAGTGCACCCAGCATCGATCCAGGCACTGGAAATGCCAACAGCAAGCCCAACCCTGTTGACACTGCAGTGTCCTCCTTACTAACAATGAGGGCTTGCATCAAATTTGGGAGAGCTCACAGATATAGTAATATTTACAGAACCATACCTTACAGATGACGTCACAGACACACCATCACCATTCCTGGGCACGTCCCGTCCCATAATGGGACAGACCCGACAGGAGTGACGGCAGCACGGTGGTATACAGTGGAGAGGGAGTTGCCCCTGGGAATCCTCATCATCAACTCTGGACCCCATGAAGTCTTGAGCGCCCAGTCAAACATGGACAAGGAAACCTGCTGATTACCATGTACCATCTCCTCATAGCTGGTAAATCAGTACTCATCATTTGGCAAAAGCACGGAGGTTGACAAAAGTGCAGAATGTACTCTGGGCAGGGGACTTCAATGTCCTTTGAAAAGGATGGCTCGATAGCACGGCGACAGGCCCAGCTGGCTGGGTCCTAAAGGACATAGCTGCTAGACTGGGTCTGTGGCAGGTGGGGAGTAAACCAACAAGAGGGAAAAACATCTGCATCAACTTGCCTGCGCAGATGCATCTGTCCATGACAGTATCAGCAGCAGTGACCGCTGCACAATGCTGTGGAGATAAAGTCCTTCACATTGTGGATACCCTCCATTGTGTTGTGTGGAGAGCTTATCAAGGACATGGGAGGCAGTCAGTGCTCGCTGGAGAGAGCGTTCTGAAGAATTCCTCAACCGAGATTCTGCTACTGACTCAAAAATCCTCGACTGCATTCCTCAATAGCACCGACCTTGGCGCTATCCTGGTCGAGAACAAAGTTGAAAAAGCCATCTGACAGCTGAAAAACAATTATTTCTGTGGAGCAGATGGAATCCCTGCTAAAATTTTGAAACACAGCCAAGTTACACTCCTGGCATTGTTGCTGATCCTCATTTGGAAAAACGGCACAGAATTCCTACAGTGCAGGAAGAGGCCATTTGATTCATCAAACCTGCCTCAACAACAATCCCACCCAGGTCCTAAATCCATAAACTCACATTTACCCTGCTAGTCCCCCAGACACTAAGGGGCAATTTAGCACAGTCAATCCATCTAACCTTTGGACTGTGGGAGGAAACCAGAGCACCTGGAGGAAACCCATGCAGACACGGGGAGAACATGCAAACACTACATTTACAGATACCGAGGTCGGAATTGAACCTGGGTCCCTGGTGCTGAGAGGCAACAGTGCTAACCGAGCCACCGTGCCACATATTGGCGGATCTCAGGGATGCCGTGATTATGGTTATATTCAAAAAAAAGACAAATCCAATTGCAATGACCACTGAACAGGAAAAAATCAAAGCAAGGATCAGCCTCAGTGGCCTCTTCCAGTGGTCAAATGCCTTCTGCAGTTTATGTGGAGACAGTACTAGTAATCGCAATGAACTTGCAATCCAGAGGCTCAGGCTAATGCTGTGGGGACATGAGTTCAAATCTAATTATGGCAGCTGGCGGAATTTAAATTCAATCTGTAATGGTGGCCAAGATTGTTGTAAAAATTCATCTGGATCACTAATGGCCTTTGGGGAAGAAAATTTTCCATCCTAATCTGGTCTGGCCTACAATAATGCGCCTTATTCTCAAATACCCTCTAAAATGGAGTGACATGCCACTCATTCCAAAGGGATTTATGGATGGACAACAAATGTTGGTCTTGCCAGCAACACCCAGATCTCACAAAATAAAGGAAAAAAATCATAGTGCAGTTTTCATCCATCAAGAGACACCACAGATATGATCTTCATTGTGAAAAGTTCAAGTGCAAGGAACAGCACTGATCACTGTACATAGCCTTTTACGACTTCATAAAAGCCTTTAACTCTGCAAACTATTAGCATCCTCAGAAATTTGTCACCTTCCTCTGCAATGAAATGCAAGCTGTGATCCTCATCATTAGAGCCACCATAAATCCACTCAGTGAAAACTTGCAAATGGGATGCTGGCCTTTATAGCGAGGGGGATTGAATATAAAAGCAGGGAGGTCTTGCTGCAACTGTACTGGTGAGGCCGCAGCTGGAGTACTGTGTGCAGTTTTGGTCACCACACTTGCACAAGGATATTTTGGCCTTGGAGGGAGTGCAGAGGAGGTTGACTAGGCTGATACCGGAGATGAGGGGGTTGAACTATGAAGAGAGGCTGAATAGACTGGGTTTGTACTCGTTGGAATCTTATAGAGACGTATAAGATAATGAAGGGGATGGATAGGGTAGAGGTAGAGAGATTCTTCCCGCTCAGGAAGGACAGCAGGACTAGAGGGCACAGTCTCAAGATAAGGGGGGGGGGGGGCAGTTTAGAACGGAATTGAGGAGGAACTTCTTCACTCAAAGGGTGGCAAATCTCTGAAATTCTCTGCCCGTTGATGTGGTAGAGGCTACCTCGCTAAATATGTTTAAGACATGGGTAGATAGGTTTTTGATAGACAGGGGAATTAAGGGTTATGGGGAGAAAGCAGGAAAGTGGAACTGATCCACTTCAGATCAGCCATGATCTTATTGAATGGCGGGGCAGGCTCGAAGGGCTAGATGGCCTACTCCTGCTCCTATTTCTTATGTTCTTATGTTCTTAAATAATGCTTCCACATTTCCTCCAGCAAATAACCCACAGGGGTGGTGATAATCTACAGATAGACAGGAAACTGTTCAACCAATGTCATCTTCAACCTAAAGCCAAAATCACTCCAATCTCAGTCATTGAGTTTCAGTAATGGATGGTTGGGTACGTGCTCACTCAGAAGCTGAGTTCCAAGTCATTATCGATGACTCCATACCAGAAAGTGAGATTTCTACTTAACACCCAGAAAACTAAGATCTGCTTCCAAACAACTCTTACAGCAGAACACTTTCGCCCGTGAAATACAGCCAACAGTGAGATCCAGGAAAACGTGGACCATTTTCTGTATTGTATCTTCAGAGCCTCCTCTCGACAAGGGCAGACACAAATGATGAAATTCATCATCATCTCCAATGTACTTTGGCCACCTGAGGAAGAGAACATTTGAGAGCCAGGATCTCAATCCTGAGTCCAAGTACATGGCTTTCTGGGCAACAGTGACCTTGCACTCCTCTAGGCTTCTGACAACCTGCACCAGTACTTCAAAGCACTGGAGAAGCACCATAAGCGCTGCCTTTGCATGATTCTCCAAATCCAGTGACAAGAACAGTGATCCAACAGCAATGTCCTCTCCTGAGCCAACTTGCCAAGCACCAAGGTCCTAACCACACAAAACCAGCTCTGTGGGACAGAACAAGTTGTTTGTGCAACTGTTGGACTTGGAGCTTGGTCATGCAGACTGCCAGGAGGACAGTGGAAATGCCTAGGGGTGTTCTCAAAGCATCCCTGAAGACGTCAAATATACCCATTGGCTTAATGGAAGATGGCTTATGACTGATCAAAATGGAGAAAACTCATTCGGTAAGTTACCAAACACAGAGACTTCATTAGGAGTATATAAAGGTGAAATTGAGGCATTGAGGAAGCACACAAACTTCCAACGTGACAAGAGTTTGAATCAGAGCCATCCTTGGTCCTATGGGACTGCTTACGGGAACCTCCACAGTGAGACACCACACAACCTGCTGCATTTTGGGGATGTAATTTTTCTTTATTAAATACCCCAGTTGTGGGGTATTTAATATTGAGGCAAAATGTTCTGAAAACGGTTATGGACAACTATTCAATCTAGGATGGTAGTGGTAGTAAATCAGTTGTTTTTACAATATTGATGAATGAATGCTGAGAGCATAACTTATCTATTACCAGTGCAATAAAATGTCAAGTGGGTGCTGGGAAAAAAAAACACAGGGGCATCAGAGTACAAAATGGAAATGCAATTGATTTATCCAATTTGACAGTGCAACTTCAGCATTCATCTGCATGATTAATATGTGGCATCACCAGTATAAGCCAATCCCACGTTGTTATTGCAACATTTTCAGTAGACTTCAAACATACCACTTTCCCTTGTAAATGTTGTTCTTTCAATGGTTTGATGGTCACAATCCGCCAGCTGTTAATATAAGGAAAGCAGATTTAATCAACAAATTATTGAACTGAACAGCAATGAAACTGCCATTTAGTCAGATGTACCTGTGTCAGCTATTTATTCAATTAGTCCCACTTGCTGCCCTTTTCTCGTTGCCCTGTAAACATTCCCCTTTCAAATTTTTATTCAATTTTTCCTTGCTGAAAATTGTTCAATTTGAATCTGCTACTTTTTCAGGCACAGTACTGCAGAGCGTTACAACTCGCTGCGTAAAATATATTCCCCTCATCTCACCTTTGTTTTTTTTCACCAATAATTTGAAGTCTGTGTTCTCTGGATACAGACCCACATGTCAGTATAAGATTTCTCCCATTCTACTCTACATCCACTTATAACAGCTTATAACTTTGAATATTATTAATGTCCCTCAACTTTCACTATTCAAAGTAATACAGAACTTTAAACATGTGTGACCATTAAAATGATTAGACACGGAATCTCATTTCTATTGCTGCTAGCAGCAGATTGTAGAATGTGTGTTTGAAGCTGTTACTCCAGCACAGTACTGAGGGACCACTGCACTGCCACAGATGTTGCCTTTGTTTGAGATATTAAACCAAGATCCTGTCTCTAATCTCAGGTTCTCGTGTCCCAGCCAATATTTATTCTCAAGCGATATCTAAATGGCTGCTACGTTTCCTCACTGTACTCAGTACCTCATTGGCTGTAAACTGTCAAAGGTCCTGGCATTTAAATACAGGTCTTCCTTTTTTTCTTAGTTAATCTAGACATTTAATCAGTGGTATAAAAAGGGAAATGTTTAATTGTGCAAATCCGTCATACTTCTAGTTCTTAAAAATCAAGTTCTCAGTTTGATTTTTTGTTAAAATCAAATTAGATTAGTTTGTGATCATCATATGCACAGATATATTCCTTGAAAGAAGCTTAAAAATCCACATGCAAATCAATTCTTATCATCATCTTGGGAAAAATGGCCACTTGGGGACAATGTTCCTTTTAGAAACTCACATGGCTGTTTTGTCAGGTTATTTTCATCCACACCATTCTATATAATATCATGTTATAAACTGCACCTTCCTCTGATCCGAGGCACAACACTCAGACTTACAGCAAAGCAATGAGAACAATGTAGACATCAGCACTATAGTTTGCTAGTATTAAAGCAGCTTCACATTGAACCAGTTTAGAGAAAGTGAATTGAGGGGTGGGACGCAGCTGTTTCGTATTTATGGAGAATGAGAAAGATCCACACAAGGTAATCACCATTTAGTCAACATCACTCAGAATTGTCAGGAGATGTAAGGAGGCTTCAAGTGACTTAGACAAGTTCAGTGAGTGGACGAACACATGGCAGATGCAGTACAACATGACCAAATGTGAAGTTATACACTTCGGAGTGAAAAATAGAAAGGAAGAGTATTATTTAAATGGTGATATATTGGGAAGTGTGAATAGACACAGGGATCTGGGTGCCCTTGTACACCACACAAAGAAAATGGAGAGGCAGGTGCAACAAGCAATTAGGAAGGCTTAAGACATGTTGGCTTTATGAGGACAGATTGGTTTGACCAGGCCTACATTCACTAGAGTTTAGAAGGACAGATCTGATTGGAAATATAAAATTGTAACAGGGCTGGACAGACTACAGGCAGGGAGGATATTTTCCCTGGTTGAGGAATCTACAAGGGATCACAGTGACAGCTTCAGGATATGGGGTAGACCATATCATAGATTAGAGGACTGAGATGAGGACAAATTCCTTCACTCCAAGGGTAGCGAACCTATGGAATTCTCTACCACAGAAGGCTCTGGAGGTCAAGTCACTGAATGTATTCAAGAAAGACAGACTAGGTATGGGGAGAAAGTGGCAATATAGCATTTAGACAGAGGACCAGCACGATAATATGATTGGCAGAGCAGGTTCAAAGGCCCAAATGGCCTACTCCTAGTTTCTATGTAGACTGCAGAAATTAAAGGGGATTCATGACCTAAATATGAATGCACAAACTCTGAAGGAGGGCAGCTTCATCCTGACTGAGCCCGTGCAGTGCTCCCAAGATGTTTCCGAAATGGTTGGTTTCCTATCTCAGTTGGAACTGGAGTAGCACCTTTGTCAGAATCCAATTGTGAACATCATGATCATCAGCCTCACAGTGATCGAGACTTGTGTCATTCCTTCTTAGTGAGTTAAGAAAGGTTGTCACATCTCAGGAATCAACCGACACTAAAGAGATATCACAAACTTCAAACAACAAAATCACGGCAGAATTACTGCTAAAATGATTCTTAATAAAAAGGCCAATCCTGAACTTGTTTTCATTGCTGACTACAAAACTCCTTGGCTTAAGAAAACAGCAAGGAACAACTTCCATTTATACAGTATCTAATGCCTCAGTAGGTCCAAAAGCACTTCTTCCATCTGCCAGATCAAACTGAATGTTAATTCATTCCCTCTCCACAGATTCTGCCAGGCCAACTGGATATTTCCAGCATCCACAGTATTTTACATTTTTAGCCGATGACTTACTTCTGAAGGACAATCATTGTTATGCATCGTTATCATGGCAACCAATTTATGTGCAAACCATAACAAGCTTTTACTGATGTTAGTCATTATCAATCCACTATGGGAATGAGGAAATGCAGAGCACAGTAAGAGGACAGTCCTGAATGCGCTAACAAGACAATACAATGTGAAATTAATTGATCTAGCAGCGAGCAAAGGCACCACAAGAGTAGCATTGAACCAAAATAAACAGAAACACCCTTGATTGCCCTTTTGTTGGAACAGTTAGGGACACTAATATCTTTTATAAAGCTTAAAAATATAAAAACAGTGGCGAAAGGAAGGGTGGGGTCAATCAGGGACCACAAAGGAAATCTTGTGGAGGCTGAGGGCGTTGCCGAGGAACTAAATGAACATTTTGCATGTTTTCAGAAGACACGATGATGCTATCAACGTCACAGTAACATTGCAGGGGAATAGGACAAGAATAAAGGAGATACTTAAAAAATTGACAGGGTTCAAAATAGCAAAGTCACCCTGTCAGGCTGTTTTGCATTTTACATTAACGAGGGAAGCATGGGTGGGGATAGCAGAGGCACTGGTAACAATCTTATAATGTTTTTTTGATGAGTGAAGAATTACAAATGTTACATGTCTGTTCAGAAAACGCAGAGGGATAAATTACAGTCCCAAACTGGCTTTGAATAAGCTTTGAGACAATAATCTGAAGCCAAACATCAGCTGATAACAGCAGCCATGACAGATCTGTCCAACAAAACTTAATGAATTTTTCTGAGGAAATAAAGAGTTGAAAACAAAAGAAACAGGGACAGGAGTGGGCTATTAACCCTTTAATCCTGCTCTGCTTGCAACAAGATCATGGCTAATCTTTTATCTCAAGTTCCCATTCCCACACTATCCCTACTTCACTTAATCTCCTTAGCACCCAAAATTTATTGCCAGCTGACTTGAATATACCCCACAACCAAACACCCATAGCTCTTAAAAAATGTATCTGTCTTGATGGTAAAAGACTAAAACATTCTGGAAATATTTCCCCATTTTTGTTCTCCCTCCTTTCTTAAAGAGTGGGATTATTTGCTGATTTCCAATCCTTGAGAATTATTTCAGAATTCTGCAAGATCAAAACCAATGCATCCACTTTTTCTGCAGCTAATTCTTTGAAAATCTTTGGATGTGGGACATTAGATCCAGGGGATTTGTTGTCACTTAGTCCCATTAATTTTCCAGTTTTTTTTTAATCTATACTGACTTCAACTTTATTTCTTGCTAGACTCTTGATCAGGCATTATTTCCAGAATGTTTTTAGTGGCTTCTGCTGTGAAGACAGGCAAAATTGCTGTTTAATGTGTCTGCCATTTTTTTATTCCCAATTATTTCAACAGTCTTAATCTCCAGTAGGCCCATGCTTTCTTTCACTCATCCCTTCCTATTTCCATACCAAGAGAAACTTAACTAAATCATTTCCAAGATCAAAAGTTCACTCTTCCCTTGGGATCCTTACTACAAGATTATTAGTCCGCCTTTTCTCATTGCACAATACTAAATCCAAAATAGCTTGTTCCCTAGTTGGTTCCTCACCATACTGATCTAGAAAACACCACACAATTACTACAAATTGCGTTTAATGGGTCTATAAGATTATTCTATTTTTCCATTGTTATAATCCACTTCATTTTGTTTTATTCCTCCTGCTGGCCACATAAGAAATTGGGACTACTTTTGGGTCACTGGTAATGCAATGTTACAAACTGAGTATGTACCCATGCACAACACTTTCAGCGTTTCTGTGGTTCCTCAATGCTGGCCTTCTGCTAGCAATAATAATACAAGGTCTATGTCTTATAAATAAAACCAAGAGAAACCGTCTACCTCGGAGTAATGATTTCCTTGTACTGTAGCTTCTCGATCTTGGAGGTAGCAACCAATGACATGGGTATCACAATGTTATCAATATCATAACAACATTCACTTTGCTGCCTTTGCCGTAAGGGAATCTAGAATAATACAAACAGATTTTCATTATATAGGTTTGAGTCTTCTAAAGAATTTGTCTAACTTCTTTTCTGAAAAGATTGACAGTAGAGTTGTGACAATAATCCCTAGTTTTAATGACATAGCAGGATTACAATAAGTCTTCTTTATGGCATCCTGTCAATTTTCTGCTTTCCTTCCCTTCTTGTTGGGTCACAGTTCCTTGAATAAACACGCCCAGCACTTCTGTCAACAAACAATAATAACTGAAGAGAGACATTAAGTGCCATCAGACTACTGACAAAATGGGGTGGTGAGGGAAATACAGTCTTCACTGGATGGTTTCAGAGAAGGTTACTGGATTAGACAGGGGACATTTAACTAATTTTCCCTTCCCTAACCTGCAGATACTATGGCCAACTGTGACATCCTCTCCACTGTCCCAATTGAGGTCTGGTACAAAGTAGGGATCAAATCTGGACCCGAATGGTCTGTGAGGCATACCTCCCCAAAGCCTTGAATCAGCCAAATCATTGGGCTGCAAGAACTAAAAGTTTTATCATAATCAAAATGCACTCAAATTTCATAAGTGTGCTTTTAAAGAAGTGTAATTAGAAACCCAGTCAATCATCCTGTGATAGCAGATTCACACTCAGCCTTGGTATGCTAGAGTCACAAGGACAAAAAAAAAGGTCCTCAATTAATGTTAGCCAAAACACATCCTTATTGCATTATGTAGTTCATTTTGGTAAACAGGGCAGGTGAGCACAAAGAATAGAACACAGAAACCCCTTTGTTACAGGAGCCGGTCATTCAGCCCATCGAGTTTGCACCAACTCTCCCTGCCCTATCCCTGTAACACCCTCCCCCGCATTTACCATAGCTAATCCATAGCTAACTTACACATCTATAGACACTAAGGGCAATTTTAGAATTACCAATTCACCTAATCTGCACATTTTTGGACTGTGATAGGAAACTGAAGCACTGGGAGAACATGCAAACTCCACAAAGAAGTTACCCAAGATCAGAATCAAACCCAGGTTTCTGGAACTGTGAGGCAGCAATGCCACCATGCCACCCTTACATGACCGCATCAGCATGCAGCCAGGGGTATCCTTAACCCCAAACCATTTCCATCTATGAAGCAATCATGACAGCTCAGTAATGTTCCTGTATCTTAAACAAGCAAGACTGGCACAGACACAATGGGCTAAATGGCCTCCTTCTGTAGTGTAAATTCTCTATGTTTCAATCAGTATCCTGCCATTGCCACAGGTGAAGAATAGATCAGTACTATTGTGAAATCTACTGGAGAAAATGGCCACTTCACTCTTGAGGAAACATTCTTATACTGTGGCTAATTTGAAAGAAAAAAGGTTAGCTAACTTATCTATGACATTCAGAAGAAGTTATTCATTGGTTATCTTCTGCCTCTTACCCCTTCATGGGAGGAATTAATCCAGTACAGAAATCTCTAATGATTGAATATCAGTGATAGGTTTAGCACAGTCCAATAAATTATAGTCTGTCCACTATATCTTACATCCTTTGTGTGTGCAAGTGGTCTTTGGGATGGTGTTGATCTGGGTGCCCAGGTGTCTGTTGGGCTGGAACATGGAGTTTGTTGACTAGAAACTGGAATCTGTGCTGTTTTCACCAAAGAACCAGGAGGAAATTCACTGGAGTTCAGAAGAGCACAGTGTCGTTTATTTAAAACTGAAATACAAAAAAAAGTGCAAAAATCAATAAAAGGTCATAAGGATAACAAGACTTTACAATGCTATTTAAGAAACTGGTGTCAGCACATTTTTCAAACACATTCAATAGTTTATAGCTGTGACTAATTTTGTGAAGTTCCCAGTATTTTAAATATGAAAAAAAGCTATTGAAAAATCAATAAACAGTTTTCAAATCTACCTTTTATCACAATAGAAATTGAAAATAGTGTGAGGAAAGGCAATTAGAAGACTGAAAACAGGGAGTGGAGAGACAGTCAGGAGATTGAAAACAGCGCAAGAAAGAGGCAGTCAGGAGTTTGGGGTCAGTGAGTGAAGACAGTACGAAGTCTCACAACACAAGATTAAAGTCCTACAGGTTTATTTGGAATTACGAGGTTTTGGAGCACTGCTCCCACCTCAAGTAATTTCCCTCTTATTTAAGGAAAGATTTGATCTGTTGAGACCAAAACTGCACACAATATTTGAGATGTAGTATCACCAATGCCCTGTGTAACTGAAGTATAACACTCTTTTGTGTTCAATTGCAAATGTAAATGCATTGGAGACACTTCAGAGGAAGTTTATTAGATTGATAGCTGGAATGAACGAGTTTGTCTTATGAGGAAATTTTGGACAGTCTGGGCTTGGAGTTTAGAAGAATGATGGGTGACTTGATTGAAGTATACAAGATCTTGAGCGTTCTTAATGAGGTGAACATGGAAAGGATGTTTCCTCTTGTGTTTGAGTTCAGAATTAGGGGACACTGTTTTAAATTTAGGGATTGTCCTTTTAGGACAGAAGTTTTTTTTTGGTGAGGGCTATGTGAACCTGGAACTCTGCCTCAGAAGGTGGCGGAGGTGGGGGTCAATGAATGTGTTTTTGAGGTGGAGGCAGGTTGATTTCTTTGCCTAATAAAAAGACTATTGCGGGTAGATGCATAATTCGAAACACAAACAGATCAGCCTTGATCCTACTGAGTGGCAAAACAGGCTCAGCAGGCCAGGTGGCCTATTTCTGCTCCTATTTCTTTTGTTTGTATGAGCCAGGCATATGTCAGTTAGAAAGAGGGTCTGATTGCAGAAAGTTAGGAAAATAAAGTACAATAAGTAGAGCTGAAAATAGGTGTGAACCATCCAGAGGAAATAACAAGGAAGGGATCTGGAGCTGTACAGGACAATATGGTAAAAGGCAGACCTTAGAAAGTATAGTTTCAGGAATAAAGGCAAGAGGAATCAAATAAATATGCAATTTAGTTATAGTACCTTTCACACACAAAACACATCACAACCAATTCGTGACTTCTTAAGTGTAGTCACTTGCAAGCAAATACGACAACCAATTTGCACATAGCAAGATCTCACAATTAGCGAGATACACGTACAATAATCTATTTTGGTGATATTTGCTGAGGGATAAATGTTGCTCAGGAAACAAAGCAAACTCCCCTTTCCTCTTTAAATAATGCCATGAGATATTTTCCATGCACCACTCACTTGGACTGGTAGGCAGATATTACAACCAAGTGACAGTATCTCCAACAATGCAGCATTCATTCAATACTGGAGTGTCAGCCTAGATTATGTGATCAAGCCCTACAGTGAGATCTGAATCCATGATCATTTGATTTAGAGCATGAAAGCATGAACAACAAGCAGATAGAACACCATATCATGGGCAGCAGCAGGAGAAGAAAGCCCTGTTGATTGGAAAAGAGCCTGATTTAGAGAGGGAAGAAGAGAAACAAAATCTGCTCATTTAGAACCACAAGAGAATCAGAAGTAGAAAGTGATTCTACTGTTATTTATTTCTTCATTACAACATCTGTGTCAGTCACTGAGGAGGGAGCGATCGCTACTCCAACTTAGGAGTACTGGTGTCAGATCTGCAGTGGCAGGGTTGGGCTGGGTGCCACTGGTGTGGATGCAAGTTTCATCCACAAATCCAAATAAGTGAAAGAGATGGTGGCGATCAGGCAATGCAACGAGGCACAATGTCATCTATGGAGACAGCAAGCTCACAAGGTAAGTGTGACAAATGTGTTTCAGGCCATGTACTGTTCACTTGAGAGGAAAGCAACAGATCTTCAATAGCAAATTCAATGATGCAGATACATGCCCCACACGGTTTGTCCTTACTGGTATTTTTCTCGTTTGAATGCCTTCTCTTTCTTAATTCCTTGGAGGTCTTCCTTAATGTTTCTGCTGGAGTGTGTAGCTTAGAGACAGATGACTGGTTCCAGTGCTGTCCTAGTGCCTTTGGATAGTAGTCTTTACTCACATTACACCCTGGAGAGCAATTGGATAATAGAAATAAAAATCTTGGGCCTTTCTCTCCAAAATACAATATCTGAATTTAAAATTCTATACAACCTGCTTGCAAACCTTGGAAGGATTCAGTATTTTTTTAACCATTATTCCTTGCATTCATCAATTTTGGGAAGTTCTGTAATGATCTTTACATTAAAAAAATTACAGCAAAAAGCTTGAGAATACATTTCTCTTCCTGATTATTGTATCTCCCCCACCCCCACCACCCTCCCCTCCCCCCACCCCCGAAGGCATTGCTTTCTTATAGGGCTATGAGCCCATGATCACAAGTCACATTCAGAATATTTCTGTTAAGTGAACATTCTTCTTGTGCAACTGGTAACCAAATGTGAGCAATATATTGAACTTTAGCAGCATCATTGAGTGTCTTTAAGACAGGAATGGATAGGTTCTTGATTAAGGAGATCAGGGGTCATGGGGAAAAGGTAGGAGAATGGGGATGAGAAAAATATCAGCCATGATTGAATGTCGGAGCAGAGTCTATGGACTGAGTGGCCTAATTCTGCTCCTATGTCTTATGGTCTTATCACAGCTGAGCCCAATCCTGTCTTCATTTAATGTCCATACATCTGTTTTGCCAACAGGGGATGCTGGATGGCAGTTTAGGATATGAAAACTGATTTTCCAGTCTCTATCTTAGGGCTGAGGAAAACAACAACTGCTGCTGAACCTGCTGAATTTCCAGAGAGATGCACATCGATCATGGTTTGTAAGGCTCAGCTGCTCATTCCTCTCACCCATGAGTAATGCTGCCCACATTAACAGATACATCAGAAGCAAACAGTGTACAAGCTACTAGAATTATTTCATACAAAGATGGAACTAAGTTAGGGTAAAATCTTAATTCACAGTGGATCAGATGATAAACCCCAAGACAATTAAGAATAAAAATGAACTCTAATGTTGGCTGCCCAATGTTACTCCATAAAGGTTGAAAGTTATAAATACTAGGATAGTGATTAAATATAATGCATGTTGGTGAGTGCACTGTGCAGAGTGCAGGAAGAACTGAATTCGCTGCCTCCATAGTGGCAGAAGTATTTCTGCAGAGTGTTGCATGGACTCCTGTGCCATAATGACTATGACTCCTTTAGGAAATCCTCAGGAGCTGAAGTTCCACAAAGACTACATAGCACACTTGCCCTGTTTAGCTGGCTAAATAGGAAACAGGTGACTTGATTTTGGATACACTATAATAGAAAGTTCTGTAGTTTTCCAGGCAAATAGTAGATTATACAGAGCAGCGAAGCTAACTATGAATTAAACTAGTTTGATAGACAAGGGAATTAAGGGTTATGAGGAGAAAGCGGGAAAGTGGAACTGATCCACTTCAGATCAGCCATGATCTTACTGAATGGCGGGGCAGGCTCAAAGGGCTAGATGGCCTACTCCTGCTCCTATTTCTTATGTTCTTAAGCTCAGGTAGGGCAGCAGGAGAAGAATAACTGGCTTCTGCACCCCAGGTTAAGAAGAAGAAATTGCCTCAATTTTCAACAGAAGTTAATGGAACGGAAATATGTTTTGTGGATTGGACTTGGCTTTGATTGAATAGTGTATTAGGTCTCTGACAAAATTCACATTTGAATACTGGGCACCTGGATAATCCACTATATTGAATGATTGAACTATATTCCAGCAAGGAAATGAATTGGGATTAGGTGAAGTGGATGCAGAATAAAGCAATGCAAACCAGTAAGTGTCACGAGGGGACTGCTAGAACTTAAATACTTAACCTAATTACAAGAATGTAACCAAACTAGTATCATACAATTAGTTGCTGTTTAAATCAGACATTGAGTTTTGTGTCAAAAGAAAAGCCATACTCTGCTTCAAATCGCAGCAACATCACACATTACTATTTATGCAAATAATTTTGCTGGTGCAAGGAGTGTCTAAAGCATCAATTTCTGTAGAAAACTTCACAGAACATAAGAAATAGGAGCAGGAGTAGGCCATCCAGCCCTTCGAGCCTGCCCCGCCATTCAATAAGATCATGGCTGATCTGTCGCTGCTCAGTTCCACATTCCCGCCCTCTCCCCATAACCCTTAATCCCCTCGCTTATCAAAAACCCATCAACCCGCGTCTTAAAAATATTTAGCGAGGCAGCCTCCACCACTTCAACGGGCAGAGAATTCCAGAGATTCACCACCCTTTGAGTGAAGAAGTTCCTCCTCAACTCCGTTCTAAACTGCTCCCCCCCTTTATCTTGAGGCTGTGCCTCTTAGTCCTACTGTCCTTTCTGAGCGGGAAGAGTCTCTCCACCTCTGTCCTATCCATCCCATTCATCATCTTATACGTCTCAATGAGATCTCCCCTCATTCTTCTAAACTCTAACGAGTACAAGCCTAGTTTATTCAGCCTCTCCTCATAGCTCAACCCCCTCAACTCCGGTATCAGCCTAGTAAACCTCCTCTGCACTCCCTCCAAGGCCAAAATATCCTTGCGTAAGTACGGCGACCAAAACTGCACACAGTACTCCAGCTGCGGCCTCACCAATGCCCTATACAGCTGCAGCAAGACCTCCCTACTTTTATATTCAATCCCCCTCGCTATGAAGGCCAGCATCCCATTAGCCTTCCTGACCACCTGCTGCACCTGCAGGCTTGGTTTTTGCGACTCATGCACAAGGACCCCGAGGTCCCTCTGCACCGTCGCCTGCTGCAGTTTTTCGCCCCGTAAGTAATAGTCCTTCCTACCATTCTTCCTACCAAAGTGGACCACCTCGCACTTGCCAACATTAAATTCCATTTGCCATTTCCTGGCCCATTCGCCCAGCCTATCTAGATCCTTCCGCAGACTCTCCACACCCTCCGCACAATTTGCTGTTCCACCAATCTTGGTGTCATCAGCAAATTTCGACACCATACACTTGGTTCCCTCCTCCAAATCATCTATATAAATGGTAAATAGCTGAGGCCCCAGCACCGACCCCTGGGGCACTCCACTAGTCACCAACCGCCAATCCGAATAGCACGCATTAACCCCCACTCTCTGTCTCCTATTTGACAACCAATCCTCTATCCACGCTAACACCCTACCCCCAACTCCATGCCCCCTTACCTTCTGCAATAACCTCTTGTGAGGTACCTTGTCAAACGCCTTCTGAAAATCAAGACAGACCACATCCACCGGCTGTCCTCTATCCACCGCCCTAGACACATCCTCATAGAACTCCAATAAATTTGTCAGACACGACTTCCCCTTAACGAAACCGTGCTGCGTCTGCTCTATCAAGCAATTCCCCTCAAGATGCCTCGCTATTTCCTCCTTGATGACGGATTCTAACATTTTACCTACAACTGACGTTAAACTAACAGGCCTATAATTCCCTGCCTTTTGCCTGCCACCCTTCTTAAACAACGGCGTAACATTAGCCGCTTTCCAATCTTCCGGCACTTCCCCGGAATCCAGCGACGTCTGGAAAATAACCACCAAGGCATCCACTATCACCTCCGCCATTTCTTTCAGAACCCTCGGATGCATTCCATCCGGTCCTGGGGACTTGTCCACAATCAGCCCCTCCAGTCTGTCGAGCACCGCCTCTCTAGTAACAATAATGTCATTGAGACCCTCCAGTCCTACCACCTTTCCATCGCTAACACCCGGCAAATTATTCACGTCTTCCTCTGTGAAGACCGAAACAAAAAAGTTATTCAAGACCTCAGCCATTTCCCCATCCCCTACCACTAAGTCCCCCCTCTCATCCAGGAATTGCACATTACAAAATTCTATGAGCAACAGAAATTTTTAAGAGTAATTTCATCAACATTATGTTGCCAACTGTTTAATAAAAGGGAAACCAGACTTTGGATAATATTTGTACTAAAATTATTAGATATCTCACAGCTTATTTTACAGTTATAGTATACATTCCAGAAATTTAAAAACGTGCATCAATTCAAACAAAAAAGTTTTACAATGTGGAAAAGCTAAAAAGAGAATGCTGATGAAATGTCCGTTATTATTGTGAACCAGAAATCACCATTATAGTTAAAGTAAAAACACCAAATACTGGAAGTGTTCAGCAGGTCTGGCAACATCTAAGAAGGATTGAAAGTTTCAGGTTAATGGTTGAAAGATCATTCTCTCTCCACAAGTGCTGCCAAACCTGCTGCATGTTTTTAGTGTTTTCTGTTTTTATTTCAGATTTCCAACATCCACATTTTTGTTTCTGGATTGGTTAGGTAATTATTTATACTTTTAAAACCAGTTTTGTTGGTAAACGCACAAAGTGAAAAGCAAAAGCCAGCAAGCTCCTACTTACTGGCTGAATCTGAGACATCCTCACAAGATGTTCTGTTTGATAAGGAAGCCTTTAACTCGTTCATTATTGATGGAAAGGGCTGCTTGTTCCAGTCTTCATTATGTAACAAAGCTTGAATGTGTACATTGAGAGGTATATCTACAAAATATTAAAAAAAAGTTATTTCCTAAACTGCATTATTTAATTTCCCAGTAATAAAATGTCAATGGCTTCTGTACACAATACTTAGTTACTTCTATGCATTCATTACTGTATATACTAAACATTCAAGCAATACAAGACAATGGTCAAAAGGTCCTTTTTATTACTTAAGATACAAATGAGTTTGAAAACAGATTTCAATGGCTGTTTTCTTGTTGCTTTATGTAGAACTGCAGCTCCAGTACAATCTCTTGTCAACAAAGTATTGTTTATATGGTACATGATTTAAATAAAATTAATTATTATGTTGCAATCTATGGAACTGACATAAACATTACACTACAATCTTCTTTTTGGCTTTCTAGATCGATCTTGGCCTCAATTTCCTCAGAATTTTGCCACCAGATGCTAAGGTCTGTTCCAACTTTGGCCTGTTGGCTAAATCTTGTCAATCTGACCCTTACAATTCAGACAGCTGAAGATGATGGCATTGGCTATTTGTAGAACTAGTGGACATGTCAATGGATAAATCCAAATCAGAACACCAAAATCTTTTTGCGTTAGCCAGTTTAAATTAAGCCTATTTTGAAATTAGCTGGAACATAAATTTAAACTTGACAGGGTACCTGTGAAGCTCCATGGCATACACCTAGGAAGTTCATGCAGACTGAGCCATTGCAGTCCCACAGAGTTTATTTCTCTCTGTCCTATTTTTATGGCATCATTTAACATACTTGCCTTAGCCAATGTGTTAAAAATAGTGCAGAGTCAGGTTAGGTGTTTCAAGTGAGCCCCAGAAGTTCTAAAGCACAAACAATTCTTTAAAAAAAAGGCTACTGAGACAAAAGAGGATCAATGCTTAATAACTGTAAATGGCTAATATCCTTTATATTTACCTTATGACTTTCTTTGGTATACTCAGTTGAATTATCTTTTATCATGAATGGAAGTCATGCAAAATTGTGTCAATTCACTATTAATTCCTTAACTTCAAATATTAAGTTAAAATTCTTATCAGAAACGGGCTCTCCCCAAATGCAGTTAAATAAATCCTATCGTCAACATTGGATGGCAGTGTTTTCATACCAGAGTGCAGAGAAAAGTGAAATGTAGAGAAACCTTTCCCACTATGGAAAATAGCAGAGTACAGGAGAAAGGAAGGAAAGCTGTGGCAGACACTTATCATTCCCATCACACTTCAGAAACACATTTCTCTAGGAAAATACTATAGAAATGATCCCTAAGGGTAAATGCAAAGAGAACCAACAGAGTTTTCATGAAGTAAGAGACTATGTTAAACTGTCACTATTTTGCTGAGCTGTATTAAGCAGGTTAGAGCAGTTAACTTGTTGGAAAAGACAAATGGAAAAGGATTTGGAACTAACCCCATTTCTGCATAGTTCTGCTACTTCAAACACTACCACACAATCAAATCCAGGTTCACACATAGTTAGGGAAGTAACACTCCTTTGGAAGCATAAGAGTAGAATTGCATCTCTTAAATATTTGAATGTATTTTGCACCTTTAATAACCTCATGTGTTTTAAGCCAATGAAGCACTTCTGAAGTGTGACAAATCTTGTAATGTAGGAAACACAGTAGGCAATTTATATACAGTAAGCTCCCACAAGCAACAATGTGATAATGACTAGATAAGCATGTTTTTGTGAGCCTAATAAGAAGGATAAATAAAGGACAGGACATTGGGAATAACTCCCTGGCTCTCATTGAAGTAGTGCCACGTTTTTATGTCCACCCAAGAGGGCAGATATGGCCTTGGTTTAATGCCTCATCTGAAAGATATATATACACCGCGCTCAAGCAGAATACTGGCTTTCATCAGGTGAGGGAAAAAAAAACTCGGAACTCCTATCATGACCTGAGACTAGTATGACTGGGGTTAAAAAAACTTCCTGGTGACTGTGCATTCCAGGAAGTTCAAATGTTTTGCTGGTAGTGTTATTGCAAATATCAAAAAGGTCACGGTTGGGGTTGTATCACTTTTACTAAAATCAGCATTACAGGGCAAGAAAAATAATTCCTCTGTAGTTGACCATGAGAATAGAATCATAGAGTCCCACTGACTTTCCAAAAGAGCACCTTACCCAGGCTCACCTCCCTGCCCTATCCTGGTTAGACCACTCATTTACCACAGCAATCCACCTAACCCATTTATCTTCGGACTGTGGGAGGAAACCAGAACATCAAGAGGAAACCCATGCAGACATGGGGAGAATATGCAAATTCCATGCAGATAGTCACCCAAGGCTAGAATCGTTGTGGGGCAACTGTGTCACATATGCACACAAGAAATAGAAGCAATAGTAGGTCATCAGGCCCTCCAAGCCTGCCTCACCATTCAATACAATCCTGGCTGATCTGTGCCAGCCTCAGCTCCTTTTCCATGTCATTTCCTCATTGCCCTCTATTCCTCAATCAAACATATATCTACCTCCACTTTAAATATTCCAATGTTTTAAATTCCACTGCCATTAGGAACAGAGAATTCCAGAGATTCACTATCTTTTGTTAGAAGAAATTTCTACGCACTTCAGCTTGAAATGACTGGCCCTTTATCTAGTAGCTATGTCCCCTCGTTCAAGTCTCACCAGCTAATGAAAACATTTCTCCATCTATCCCGCCATGGCCCCTCAGGAGTTTAAATAAGGTCATCCCTCACTCTTCTAACCTCCAAGGAATACAGACCCAGACTAAATAGTCTCCTGAGAGGACAACCTTCTCATCCTAGAAATTAGCCTGGTGAATTATCTTTGGGATTGCCTCCAATGTTACTATATCCTTTTTTAAGTAAGGGGACCAAAACTGTACACAGTATTCCAGGTGAGGACGACTCACCAACATTCTGTACAAATTTGCAACAAAGCCTCCCTATTTTTAAACTCCAATCCCTCTGTACATAAGAACATAAGAAATAGGCAGAGTAGGCCATCTAGCCCCTCGAGCCTGCCCCACCATTCAATAAGATCACGGAGATCTTATAGTGGTTCAGTTCCAGTTACCCGCCTGCTTCCCATAACCCTTAATTCCCTTATTGATCAGAAATCTATCTACCTGTGACTTAAACATATTCAACGAGGTAGCCTCCACCGCTTCAACGGGCAGAGAATTCCAGAGATTCACTACCCTCTGAGAAAGGAAGTTCCTCCTTAGCTCTGTTCTAAACTGACTCCCCCTTATTTTGAGGCTGTGTCCTCTAGTTCTGGTTTCCTTTCTGAGTGGAAAGAATCTCTCTGCCTCTACCCTATCGAGCCCCTTCTTTATCTTATATGTCTCTATAAGATCACCCCTCAGCCTTCTAAACTCCAACGAGTACAGGCCCAATCTTCTTAACTGCCTGTTGGACTTACCTGCTAGCTTTTTGTGACTGGAACACCTAAATCCTTCTATACTTCACTCACAGGGTTCACATTAAGTACCAGCATCTAAATGCTATTTCGACAGCCAAACTTGGTTCAACCAATGATGCTGGTGTGACTTGTGCCCTGAAATGCCTGGTACAAAAAGTGATTGATGCTGGCATGCCATTTATTCTGGATGTTCTGCAAGCAATTTACAGAGCTCATTTATCAAAGGACAAGATGAAATCAGAATCATTGCCAATTGTTTTTGGCATTAACTTTCTCACCCCAGTAGCAGCAAAGAAATGAACTGCATTTAATACATTTGAAGATCCCGGTTCTGCATTACAACTGGCAACAGACAAAATCAAAATCTATAGCTGAATGTTGATGAGAAAACAATACCGAGGTTTCTGAATAACTGGAATAAATTTTGGATTTTGATAATCAAGCTCTTACACAATACTTCTCAACAGAAAACAAAACAAAGAATCAACTCAAGAGTTCAGACAAGCTGGACACATAGCTTCATCCTGTGCTATTGTACTCAATCACAAATATCTTGACCATTCACAAATATTGTTGATCCAAATATTATAACCTCTCCAGCCAGGAGACCCTGCTTGGTACTAAGTCTTCCCTATACTTTGGAAATTTCTGATTACAGAATGACATTAGAATGCCAGAACCATAAATACAAACATTGCAGATATAAACATTTACCTGAAACATAAAAAGTAATAAAAAATTATTGTGTGTTTTCATGTTGCTTCTTGATGTCAAACTGTTAAGACATCCATACCTTACACCAATGTTTTCCAGACATCTTTCACTAAAGCACTCTTATCTAGTTTATGATTTCCACTTTTTTTGATATTGTAAGTATATTCTGTTCTTAGATGCCAATGGTCAGGGTTTAAAAACCAATTATATCACGGAAGTACACGGGCCTGCTAACTTCACTACAGAAGGGAGGAGGGTGAGCGAGCCAGTGGCCAACAGCACCGGCAGGGAAGAGTACAAGCCAGCCAGCCAGTGGCAGCGGCAGGGAGGAGGGCGAGCAAGCCAGTGGCGGGCGAAAGGGAAGAGAAATGGTACAGCATTCTGAACTCATTTACTTAGGCCATTTGAATTCATAGGAAGCTCATGCTCTACTAAGAATTTCGAAACTGAACAGCAAAGTTTGCAATAAAGACCTTCTTTTCCCCCCTTTCAATTGTGTAATTAAATCCTGTGGGTGCCTGTCAATGCAATTTATCCACATTAATTAAAACAAAGATGAAATTGTCAATCAGTTGGCCTAAATAATTAGAGATATTTATTTTTGCTTAACGCCAATAATTTACCATATAGGATTACTTGGATGCTTGGGTTTGTTCTGGCTGAAGAAATTTATGCTGATTACTAGGGGCTTTTGGCTTTGATATTTTGTGACTTGGCTTCTATCTCTGTAGCAATAAGGCATACAGATTGCAAGATCCCATCATCAGTTTTCTGCTGATTTAACTCATTTCAGCCACATTAGCGGGAGTGATTGTATAGAAATCGGAAGCTGAAATCCTGGCAATTTTATCAGTTCACAGGGAAAGACTGACACAGTAAAATATGATCCAGTGTGAGATGTGAGGCGATTAGGGGACACAGCCAGGGCTTCAGTTCCTGACCCCAGAAAGTGCACAGAGATAGTTTCAGAAGTGACAGCTATCATTACTCAATATTTAAATTCAAGAATGATACACCACAGTTCTAACAGCATGTGTAGTTATTTTTTAATTCATACATCGGACATGGGAGTCACAGGCTGGCCAGCATTTACTGCTCATCCCTAGTCAAGCACTGAATGGTTTCATGGTCATCAGTAGATTCTTAATTCCAGATTTTTTGTTACTAAATTGAAATTCCACCATCTGCCGTGGCAATTTGAATTGAATTTTTAAATTAGAAATAAAGGATCAAAAGCCACCAATAAAAATTTTAAAAAGATGCTCTTTAGGTAAAGTAACACTTTTTAGATTTAAGAAAAACTGGCCACAATACTTGAGAGGAGCCACCTTACGAATGATGCTTTCGTGGGTGGAACCTTGGAAGTGGGAAGAGGGGAGAAGGAGCCAATCTAGTAATCTGAATCCAAATCCCCAGAACATGAGGTGAGTTTCTGGATTAATAATCTAGTGATAATACCACTAGGCCATCATGTATGTAGTATCAAGCCATAATCAATACTTTTAGCAGCGAATAGGAGGGAAAATATAACAAAAACATTCCAAGAAAAGGTATAAATATGTAGCAATTTTAAAATAGACTTTTCTGATGGAAAAATATGGTTATATGATCAGCCGTACCACAATGGAGTGACAATACTGGGTGGAAGCAAGGGTCTAACATTGCTACTTGTTCTTCCAGTGTCATTGTTCTCAGGTCCAACGCATCAGTTGTGTTGTCTGGGCCACACACTTCACAGGATACTGGCCAGCAACAGTTACACTGTTGAACCTGTAAATGTAATTAATGAATGAAAACTAAATTCTGGTAAATAGCAATTTCATGTATACAAATACACTGCTCACAACTGAACTCATAGCAGATGACATTTGAACCAAGTCACCACACATTCAAGGCCTTGCAGCAGCTTAGCTGGAATAAAATATACACTTTATGTATTAAAATATTCCACTGACTCAGAAAAAAAGCTTATATTCGTACTGAATCTAACCATTCCCAATATATACAGCAGAAGTGAATGAGATGGTGCTGTATAGTAATAACTTCCCCCTCAGTTTATTCATTCTGGGAGAAGTTGGCGCAGCAACATTTACTAAGAAGTGGGAAGCAGAAGATCTGGTGTCAAGGAGTGGTTAAGCCTGAAACATTACAATAGTGTTTCCTTTCATCCCCCCCTCCTCTAACCAAAAGGCACTGTGAGGAGGTAAAAGCAAGGTATTGTCTTGCCCTGTTGTAGTAGTAGAGACACAAGGGAAAGAGCTGATTGGTAAGTAGAAAGGTGGAGTAAGAATTTAATAATTTTATCACTAGTAGGTTCAGAGATAATTTCTGTGGTTTATAGTTTGTAAAGTTTATATTCGGTAGTAATGAGGAGCAGGAAAGGACGATCCTAGAGAATTGGATATAATCTGAAACAAAACATCTTTCAAAAATTTAATTTAAAGGGGTAAGACGTGATGGGAGAGGTCCAAGCTGTGGTTTGCTCCTCTTGCTCCATGTGGCAGACTAGAGACAGTTCCAGCCCCCCCAGATCAGCACGCATGTAGGAAATGTCTCCAGCTACGGCTCCAGGAAGCTCGAGTTTCAGAGCTGGAGCGGCAGCTGGGGACACTTTGAAACATCTACAAGGCAGAGAGAATCCTGGACAGCACATATGGAGAGGTGTCACACCACAGGCAGGAAGGGAATGGGTGACTGCCAGAGCAAGAGAGATAGGCAGGTAGTGCAGGAATCTCCTGTGGTCATTCACCTGCAAAACAGCTATAGCGTTTTGGATACTGTTGAGGGGAATGGCCTGTCAGGGGAAAGCCGCAGCAGCCAAACTTGTTGCACCATGGTTGGTTCTGCTGCAGAGAGGAGGAGTGAAAAGTGTGCCAGTGCAATAGTTATAGGGGACTCAGTTGTAAGGGGAATAGACAGGCGCAATAAGACTCCAGGGTGATATGTTGCCTCTCCGGTGCTAGGGTCAAAGATGTCTCAGAGCAGGAACAGGACATTCTGGAGGGGGAGGGTGAACAGCCGGTGGTCGTGGCGTACATAGATACAAATGACATAGGTTTGAAAAAAAGGGGGATGAGGTCCTGAAAGCAGAATACAGGACATTAGCAACAAAGTTAAGAAATCGGATCTCAAAAGGTAGTGATCTCAGGATTACTACCAGTGCCACGTGCTCGGCAAAGTAGAAATGACAGGATATATCAAATGAATATGTGGCTGAAGAGATAGTGTCGGGGGAGGGTTTCAGATTCCTGGGTCTTTGGGACCGGTTCTGGGAGAGGTGGGACCTGCACAAATTGGATGGGTTACGCCTTGGCAGGACTGGGACTGATGTCCTAGTGGGAGTGTTTGCTAGAGTGGTTGGCGAGAGTTTAAACTAATATGCCAGAGGGGTGGGAACCCATGCAAGGAATTAGAGAAGGAGGGAGCAAGGACAAATACAAAAGGTAGAAAAGGGAATAAGAAAAGTGATAAGCAGAGAAACCAAGGACAAAGTTCAAACAGGGCTATAGAAAAAAAATATTGGGAATGAGATAAACAATGTTAAAAAGACAAGCTTAAAGGCTCTGTACTTTAATGCGTAGAGCATTTGCAATAAAGTCAGCGAACTAATCACACACATAGGTGTAAACAGGTATGATATAATCAGGATTAGAGAGACATGGCTGCAGAGTGACCAGTGATGGGAACTGAATGTCCCAGGGTATTCAGTATTTAGGAAAGACAGGAATAATGGAAAAGGTGGTGGAGTGGCTTTGCTGGTTAAAGAGGAAATTAACACCATAGTGAGAAAGGATATTAGCTCTGACAATGTGGAGTCTGTATGGGTAGAGTTGAGAATTACCAAGGGACAAAAAACATTAGTGGGGTGTCATATACAGACTCCCAAACTGCACTGGTGATGTTGAGAATGGCACTGAACACGATATTAGAGATACACGTGATAAGGGAATATCGGGGATCATGGGTGATTTTAGTCTGTACATAGATTGGGCAAATCAAATCAGCCATAATGCCGTAGAGGAGGAATTCCTGGAGTGTATACGGGATGGTTTTCTTGACCAACACATGGAGGAACCAACCAGAGAGCAGGCCATCTTAGACTAGGTACTGTGTAAGAGAACGGAATCATTGCCAATCTAGCTGAACGAGACCCCTTGAGAACGAGTGACCATAGCATGATAGAATTTTTTATCAAGATGGAGAATGAAGTACTTGATTTGGAGACCAAGGCACTGAATTTTAATAAAGGAAACTATCAAGATATGAGGTGTGAGTTGGCCTTGATAACTTAAAGGAATGACAGTGGATAAGCAATGGCAAACGTTCAAGGAACGCATGGGGGAACTGCAGCAACTGCTTATTCCTGTCTGGCACAAAAGCAAAATGGGTAAGAGAGCCAATTCATGGCTCACAAAGGAAATTAGAGAGAGTATCCGATCTAAAGAAGAAGCACCTAGATTGGCCAAGAAAAATAATAGGTCTGAGGATTGAGCTTAGTTTAGAATTCAGCAAAAGAGGACCAAGGGATTGATTAAGAAGGGAAAGATACAGTATGAAAGTAAGCTGGCAGGGAACATAAAAACCGACACTAAGAATTTCTACAGATATGTGAAGAGAAAGAGGTTGGTGAAGACAAATGTAGATCTCCTGTAGACAGAAACAGGGGAATATATAAGGGAAAAAGAAATGGCCAAGCAACTGAACACACAATTTGGTTCTGTCTTCACAAAACAGGACACAAATCAGATACCAGAAACGTTGGGAGAATGTAAGATTTAGTGAGCAGGAAGAACTGAATGAAGGTGGATAAATTCCTAGGCCTGATAAGCTACATCGCAGAGTATTTAAGTGGCTCTAGAAATAGTGGATGCATTGGTGGTCATCTTCCAGGGTTTTATAGATTCAGGAACAGTCCCTGCAGATTGGAGGATAGCTAGTGCTACTCCAATATTCAAAAAGGCAGATAGAGAGAAAAGAGGCAATTACAGACCAGAAAGTCTAACACTGGTAGTGGGGAAAATTCTTGAATCCATTATCAAGGGCTTTATAGTAGAGCATTTAGAGAGCAGTGGCAGGATCAGACAGAGTCAGAATGGACTTATGAAGAGGAAATCATGCTTGACATATCTGCTGGAATTCTTTGAAGATGTAACTAATAGAGTGGACAAGGGGGAGCCAATCAATATATATTTGGACTTTCAGAAAGCGTTTGAAAAAGTTTTGCATAAGAGATTATCGTGCAAGATTAAGCACATGGAACTGGGGGAACTGTATTGAGATGGATAGATAAATGGTTGGCAGGGAGGAAACCAACCGTAGGAATTAATGGATGCTTTTCAAATTGGCAGGCAGTAACTAGTGGGGTGCCACAGGGATCAGTGCTGGGAACCCAGCTATTCACAATATATATTAATGATTTGGATGAGAGAACAAAATGTAACATTCAAAGTTTGCAGATGATACCAAGTTGGGTGGGAAGGTGAACTTATGATGAGGGTGCAGAGATCCTTCAGCATGATCTGGACAAGTTGGGTGAGTGGGCAAATTTGGATAAATGTCAGGCTATTCACTTTGGAAGCAAAAATAAGAAGGCAAATTGTTACTTGAACGACTGTAAATTGGGAGAGGGGTGTGTGCAGCGGGACCTGGGTGTCCTTGTGCATCAGTCACTGAAGGCAAGTGTGCAGATGCAGCAAGCGGTAAAGAGAGCAAATGGTATGTTGGCCTTCACTGCGAGAGGTTGAGTACAGGAGTAGGGACGTGTTGTTGCAATTATACCAAGCCTTGGTGAGGCCACGCCTAGAATAGTGTGTGCAGCTATGGTCTTCTTTCCAGAGAAAGGATGTTCTTGCTTTCAAGGAAGTGCAGTGAAGGTTTACCAGGCCAGTTCCCGAGATGGCAGGACTGATGTACAGGGAGAGACTGACTAGGTTAGGATTGTTTTTGACTGGGGTTCAGATGATTGAGGGGGCATCTCATAGAGACTTATAAAATTCCAACAGGATTAGACAGGTTAGTTGCAGGGAGGATGTTTCCGATGGTGGAAGAGTCCAGAATCAGCGGTCACTGTCTGAGGATTCAGGGTGGACCATTTAGGACAGAGGTGAGGAGATATTTCTTCACCCAAAGAGTGGTGAGCCTGTGGAATTCATTACCACAGGAAGTAATTGATGCCAAAACATTTAACGTATTCAACAGGCAGCTGGATATAGCATTTAGGGTGAATTGGATCAAAGGTTATGCGGAGAAAGCAGGATTATTGAGTTGAATGATCAGCCATGATCATGATGAATAGCAGAGCAGGTTTGAAGGGCCAAATGGCCTCTGCCTGCTCCTATCTTCTATGTTTCATCACATAAGAAAAACAGATGTTCACATCATCAGGACATCCTAAAGTACCAATTACCAATGGATTATTTAGAAGGGCATGGTTGTTGTTTAAGCAAACAGTGCAGTCAGCTTGCACAGAGCACAGTGGTGAGCACTGCTGCTTCACAGCACCAGGGACCTGAGTTCGATTCCCAGCTTGGGTCACTCTGTGTGGAGTTTGCACGTTCTCTCCGTGCTCTGGTTTCCTACCTCATTCCGAAAGACGTGTTGGTTAGGTGCACTGAGCTGAACAGGAGCCGGACAATGGCGAGGGGAATTTCACAATAACTTGATTGCAGTGTTAGTGTAAGCCTTACTTATAATCAATAAATAAATGCTAAAAAGCACTCAGCAGGTCAGGCAACATCTGTAACCAACATTAGTGGATGTGCTCTGTAACTCCTGCTCCAAACCCCTGAACTTCTCCACCCTCCTTTAAACACGCTTGAAAACCTACTTCTTCAACAAAGCTCTTGGCCATCTTTTCTGAAGCCTCAACATCCTTCCCATAGTTAAGGACAATGCTGCACATTTCATCCTAATTGAGGTCTTATGGTTTGATCTAGTGTTTCCAGTTTGTTTAAAAAAAACCCACCTCCCCAACAGCCAGCCTTAGTGAATCGGTTTTTATTTCTGAAAGTAAGCTTCCCAAATTCTAGAAATACAAAACCCATCAGTCAACATTTGTAACAAGCTGTTTTAGGTATGTATTCTCGATTTGTTCTATCATCTGTCTTTTCCCTCTTCAGCCGTTGACTACTCTATTTACAGCATTTACTTAATTTTTGGTTGCTAACTGTTGCAAGACCTGCTCCTGAAGAGCAGCTCAAAATCAGCATCAAAGCAATCTCTAGCATTGATGCTTATGCTGAATTTAGATTTTATTTCATAAATCTTGAAGTTAATTTGGCTACACTTAAGCACACAAGTTCCTACCACAAACAATTGAATTACCACTGGTTTTTTAGAAGCAGCTGTTTCCAGGGGAGATTGACTTAGACAAAAGAGAAATACAACGGATTTGTAGTTTATAAACTCCCTTGACTGCTGCTTTGCCATTCATGTAATTAAAGGGGTTTGATTTAATTAACTGCTCGGTGTGTTTCCTATAGGAGCAATTTCTAGTGATATCGCTAACAATAAGAAGTCCATCCATGATTTGTATGGGTTCCAGGGAAGCAAATGTGATCCTGTACTTCCTATTGAGGAGAGAGGATTTGACATTTAGTAAGTAAAGCTACAGTAGACTGATTCTTTTTAAACATTTGAGTTTAAATTTCCTATAGTAGTAGGGTTTAATTTCCTCTGCAGGCTCACTGTATGATGTCCTTAGGGTTATATTAAAATATCATCAAAGGAATGCTCAGTGAACACATTCAGCAGTACGCTGCCAAGAAAATTAAATTCCTTTGTGGTTGTCGGCTGCATTTCAATAATATGGAATGAAAGGTAATTTAATGGGAAAGACATGTACAATAACAGTGAAAGAGATTTGACAGTTGTCAACAGTAGGTGTTCCATGTGACAAGAGGCTTGCAGCAGAGATTGAAAGAATTAATCTTCTAAAGATGTGTAGGTCAGATGGATTGGCCTTTGTAAAAGTGCAGGGTTATGGGGATAGGGCAAGGGAGTGGGCATCAGTAAGATGCTCTTCTGGAATCAGTGCAGACTTGATGGGCCAAATGACCTCCTCCTGCACTGTAGGGATTCTATGACAGTATGCTAAGAAGTCACATAATTAGCAGTTTAGAATATGTCACTTACAGGAGTAGGAGATGGATAAGGGGCAGTTGGAAATGAATTGTGCAAGCTTAGTCCCACAACATGTAGCATTATCTGAACATAGAAAGATAAAATGAATTACTGTTGTTTGGAAACTTTAGATGGATTTCATATAATCCTTACAGTGCAGAAGAGGCCATCCAGCCAATCAAGTCTACTTTGACTCTGTCAGAGTATCTTACCCGGGCCGTTTTCCACATGCTATCCCCATGACCCTATACATTTACCATGGCTAATCCATCTGATTGTTCAGGAGAGGTTTGCATTTCTGGGAAATTAGCGAGCAAATCTTACCTATGAGTTTCCCAGTGCAGCTTTGAGGTAGCCTCACCCAACAAACCTAAGCTGGGAAGCTCAGAAGCTACGGCCCAATACATCACAAATGCATGACAATCAATATTATGAAAGTAGAATGTGGTTATTTGGCAAAAAAGTACAGATGATATCGTGGGACATATACTGCTATTTAGCTTTAGGACCTCGTTCATTTCAGCTCAAATTGATGAGATGGAAGTCTCTTCTGTTTGCTGTCCTATTTTAACCAAGTTTGGACAGTTTCAACCCAATGAATGAGAGCCCATGGTTGTAAACTGTCATTCATTTGACACTAGATTCCAGACATGGTAATTTTTCCAATTCCCAACAGTACACTGCTTTGATAGAGCACAAAATTCAAAATTACAAAGCCGGAAACACTGACCACAAAACAAAAATCCTGCACTTGTTTTAAGCAGTTCAACTCACCTGTCTGCTTGTGTCATTAATACAACTGAAAAGTCTGTGTTTATGTCGCATCTGGAGGGGTCTGGTTCTGGCTGACGTTTCATCCATAGAAAGAACCCGCTGTGTATTCCTGTCTAGGTGCTTCTTCTTAGACTCTTTACAACCAGAACTGTTTGAAAAGCCAGACTCATCACCACCTAAAACACTAACAGCCAAAGTTGGATTTAACTATTGTGACTCGTTGATAATATAATAGAAAACCACTGTTTCATGACAAAGGTTTCCAACCTTAAGTCAATTGTAGCAGTTAGAGATGCTTACAATTGGTTACCAGAAGTGGTCACTTTTATCCTCAAATCACTGCCACATACATGCTGGAGCCCCACTGGAATTCAGGTTAGGAGTCCAATACAACAAATAAAATCATTTTCATTTTCTTTATTTCGTATTCAAGAAAATGTGAATCAATTAATATCATGTGCACGGAAATGATGCAAGTGGAAGTGACAATATTTGTATTAATTGACCTTTTCCAAAAAAACTTCAACACTTCTACTAAGCAGTCAAATCTTCATTTAGCATACTCACGAAAAATCTTGTTTTCAAAGAGTCTCACTATTGTGGTCTAACTAATTTCTACAATAGGATTATAAAATATTACTTTCATTTATTTTAAGGTAGATGTGAAAAAGTGGGTCTTTTTTGGTAATTCTCTCTCTTTACTTGGAACTCCAAGAACATTTTGTTCATTGAAGTGATAGGAATGAGGAAGTGTTTTAATCTTTTCTCAAATAAAACATATCGAAACCTTTAATTTTGTAAAAATTCAGAGTCATAGAGCACAGAAACAGGTCCTTCAGCACACCACGTCTATGCCAACCATCAAATACCAATCTATACTAATCTCATTTATCTGCACTTGGCCCATATCTTACTCAGCCTTGGCAATTTAAGTGCTCGTCCAGGTGCTTCTTAAATGTTTTTAGAGTATCTGCCTCCACCGTCCTCTCAGGCAGCAGGTTTAAAAAGGGGCGGCATGGACAAGTTGGGCTGAGCTGTAAACATCTATGACCTGACACCTGATAAAATTCCAGCCATAGAAAATTTAAGGCACAGAAAGCAACCATTCAACTTTTTATACAGGTCATTTTCCAGCTGTGACCCAATTAGGCTTTTCACAAAGGCCTGCCTTCTCAGCCTTTCCCCTCACCTGAAGTGTGGTGATTCTCAGGTTAAATCACCACCAGTCAGCTCTCCCCTCCAAAAGGGGTAAGCAACCTATGGTCATTTGGGACTACGGAGACTAACTAGGCTTTTATACATTAACTGTCCAAGTATCTGCATCAGATTTTAGGGAGCTAGGGAAGAAATTAGTTGGAAGGACCTCAACGGTAGTAATGCGACACACTGGTGAATATAGAAATAGGAGGACAGGGTACATGTATGCATAGGTGGACACATAGTGCATATGTCTTTAGATCCCTGATATAACTACTTCTGGGGAGGTGGAACCTAGTAAGAAGTCTCACAACACTAGGTTAAAGTCCAACAGGTTTATTTGGTAAGAAACACCACTAGCTTTCGGGGCTTGAAACTAAGCCCTGAAAGCTAGTGGTGTTTCAAGCCCCGAAAGCTAGTGGTGTTTCTTACCAAATAAACCTGTTGGACTTAACCTGGTGTTGAGAGACTTCTTACTGCGTTTAACCCAATCCAACACCGGCATCTCCATTGGGTGGAATGTAAACTGCTTGCACCAGTGCCCTAGATTTGCTAGTGCTGTTGGGGAGGATTTAAACCAACCTGTTAAAACAGATAGAAACCAGGGTGTAACAAAAGAAGAATGGTGCACAAAGGATTGAAAGACCCAGTTAGAGTAAGAAAAAGAATGCAATCAGGTCGAAATCAGTTTTACTGGGCATGTATATATATAAATGAATAGCACATGGCTAGAAACACTGATGAGCTGCATGTACAGCTAACCACATGGGGGAATAAAGTTGTGCCAATAATGGAGATCTGACTCAAATAAAACAGCTAGACTGGTCAGTATTCCTGGGTACATAATGCCCAGAAAAGATAAGGAAGGAAAGAAAGGAGGTGTGCTGTCAGTATTGATTAAGGATAATATTACAATGCTGGAGAGGAAGCTCTAGACGGCTCCAAAGCAGAATTTATTTAGTTGACATAAGAAAGAGTATAGCTTTATTACACTTCTGGCAAATTTAAAGGCCACCAACCAGTGGGATAGATAGATTCCAGCTTTTCAATGATTTCCTTGCAAATTTGCTAAGTGTAGTTGTAATGGAGGAACTTTTATTTATAAACTGTGATAGTAATCAGAATTAGTTACATGGTATCAAAAAAACTTTTATAATTCTATTTTCTTAAACATGCTGCGCTTTATGTGCATAAAAGATGGTTTGGTGCCTTTAAATTTTAACTTTCATATCAATAAGATAAAGAGAAATGTAAAAATTTAAAGAAAGATGGTATACGCCTTCCTTATGTTCCAATTGTTTACACTGACATCTGTTCCTTTATACTCTGGCATTTGCTAATAAAACCTCAGGAAACTCCAAGGTAAGTAGCAATTGGCAGTGGACAAGTTGGCATAAATGTTATGTAGTTGACCTTTACAAGATGTTTTAATGTTTTAAAATGTCTGCTTTAACTGAAGGTGAAATGCAATGTCCTGAAAAGAAGGGTCATGCAGTCATGTCTGTTTGGAAATATGCCCATGACCTGGTTGCCATGTGGGGGAGGGGAGAAACTCAAACAGAAACCTATTGAAGTGCCAAGTGACAGACTTAATGCTTTTACATAGGAAAAGGCCAGCTTTCTAGATGCAGAGAAACAAAGAAACCAGTGCTGTGAGGAAGCAGATGGACTGTCCTGTGTTAACAACCAAGCAGAATATTTGAGAAGATTCAGTTTTTGTTCAAAAGGGGAAAAAAAACAGAAGAAATTGGGCTCTTGGAGAGTTAAGGAACAGGAAGTTGCCTAGTTGGTAAAAACTGGGTCCAGAAAATCAGGCTGAGTGGAACAATTTTTGAAGGGCCCTGAAAGTTTCAACCCGGTGTAGCAGGAAACAGTGAGGCTGCTGGACAGCTGGGTGTTGCTTTGGAACTGTTCCAGTAATGCCACAGATCTGCCAGAAACATGGCGCACACCAAAAGAGATTGTAAGACAGATCTCAATTCCATTAATGCAAAAGTACCTTTTCATTAGTTTGGTCTATATATTGCCTAGTAATTAATGCTTGACCTATGTTGATTTTAGTTTGTTTGTTCAAATGTCATCAGTCTCTATGGCAATCGTAACAGGTCAGGGAAATTCTACTTCTAATTTTTTTTAAATTTCAGAAAAGAACTAATTTAAGAGGCTAGGTGGTTATCACCTTACAAAAAAAAGGCTTGCTGGCCTTCCTCAGGCTATTAAACAATGCTGCTCTGATTGCAGCCTGATCCCTCTAATGTGCCTGGCAACATCATGAAATTACCAACAACACTGAAATCATAGTGTCATACAGTGCAGAGAAGGTCCTTGGTCCACTGAGTCTGCACCAACAATACCTACCACTAAAGGCATGCTAACCTCATTTCCCAGCACTTGTTCCTATGTCCTTGAATATTATAATTCAAATGCTCATCCAAATATTTTTTAAAGGTTGTAAGGGTTCTGGCCTCTATTACCTTCCAGGCAGTGCATTCCAGATTCTCACCACCTGCTGAATGAAAAATGCTTCTCATACAGTGCCCCTGCCCTAATCCTAAAACTATGCTCCCTCATGATTGATATCTCAACCAAGGGGAACAGCTGCTCCCTCCACATCCTGTCCATACTCCTCATAACTTTACACACCTCAAGAATGCTACCCCTTCTCTGATGTGATACTGTCCAGCACAAAGCAGTCTGCTTGATTGGTGTCTCATCCATCACTTAAATATTCATTCCCTCGACCACTGATGTGCTGGAGCTACAGTCTGTATCATCTACAACCCACTGTGGCAACTGACCATAGTTCTTCAACAGCACCTCCCAAATCTCCAAACTCTTAACACCTAGTATGTGTTACAAGTTTGCCACTAAATTACACACCAATTTGGCAATGTATTGCCATTTCTGGATTTTGACCCACTGTCAATTAGGAAATTTCCTACCCAACCTGCCACTGGAGTACTCAAACCACACAGACTGGAGTGGTTCCAGAAAGGGCTACACCATTATCTTCTCAAGGGAAATCAGAGGTGGACAATAAATCTAGACTTTGCCAGCAATGAATGAATTGAAAAAAAAGGACATTAATACAGAATCTAAAACATCAGTTGAAAGTTCTGAGTAGAACTATGGCAAGCGACTGTTCAACTAGTCTGTGGAACAGCTTTCCCAATTTTGGCAGAAGTCTGTAGGCCATTGTCAGGATGATTTGCAGTCTCTACTGGGATGGATAGGTCTTTGCCATGTTTAATCCAATAACTAGGTTGATGCCAGGATGGTCTATCTGGTTTTATTTCTGTTCTGGTTTTTCATAGCAGTTTCATACTAGGCCTCTTCAGAGGTCAGTGAAGAGTTATCACAATACCGTGGATTGAAGTTATATAAAGGCCAAGCTGGATAACAGCAGGTTTCACTCTTTCAAGATCAGTAAACCTAATAGGTTTTAATGACATCCCACTGACTGTATAGTCACCATTACTGACACTAGCACGTTTTAATTCCAGATTTATTAAATGAACTGAATTTAAATTCTCTTGATATCATGATGGTATTTGAACTCATGTCTCCAGATTATAAAATTCAGACTCAAGGATTACTAGTCTAATAACATAACAACATAACCACCATTCTACCATACCCTGTTACTTGTCAGTTAACTAATCCCTAATTCATGCTAATAAATTATCCCCAATCCCATGACAAGCTCATGTAGCACCTTAACAAATACATTCTGAAAATCCAGACCACATCCACTATTTTACCCTCATCCATCTTTACAATGACACACTTTGACAGATTTGCCAAACGCAAGTTCTTGTTTATATAACTGTGTTAACTCTACTTAACCTTGGTGATTTTCCAAATTTCTTGTTCCCACATCTTTAATAATAGATTGAATTAAAAGATAAGTTGCAAATTCATTTTATGTTCCAAGTTTAATGTTATATAGCTAAAACCCACAAATCATCCAGGGAGGGTTTTCAGCATCTGCCTTAACAGCACAATTTCCCATCACATTGTTCCGGGCAGTGCACCGAAATCATGTTGTCTCAAGTGCACCCACACTGAAATTTGGGGTCAGCATAGATGATCTGGGATTTTCCTGATAGTCCACAAAACTTAGAAGTTATAAATGCAGTTAAACTCTAGCTTTTAAGCTCAAGGACATGCATTTTTGACCCCCTTAGAATTAATCTAACAGTCTAGATTTTTTAAACTGGTTTGCATGGCTCAGTAACTCTAAAGAGCTCCATTTGATTAACATTACTTTGGCAACAATATGACATTCAGTCCTACAGCACAAAGTAACTTAACCATTTGTGAATCACACTCCTTTGTAAGAAATGCAAAATGAGACTGAAAAAGACAAACTGACAAGTATTTTTACCTGCAGGTGATGCCATCGAGACGTCTGCATGCCTTACAGGAGACAGGAGAAGAAGCAGGTGATAAATTGAGTGGAGGAATCAAACTGTTGACTGATTCTGTTAGCTGAGCACTCTGTAGACAATTAATAAACAATCCTTTCAACCTCTGTCTTTAAGAGCACGATTCTGTGTATGTGAAGTAAATACGAAACCAGCAACTTCCACCTTGAACTATCCTTACCATGAAGTTTAAGCCAAAAACAATCTTACAGAACTCAGTTTCTCATCTCAACTATTTAAACAGTTTTTTGTATGATAAATTGTGACTGTACTACTGGCAGAGCAAGTAATCAACTGGTTCCAGCTTTAAGTTTTTTTCTACATTTTCTTTCTACCTGTTTATCTATATTCCTTAGAAGAAGCGAAGGGCTGCTTGGAGATGTTTCCAAATTGCATTCCAGGGTTGAATCCTTTATCCCTGCAGGAGTTTTGTTATCCTTAGTTACAGCGGATAAAGCTGCTGTTTCCATCATCTGCATCTGCTTTTTGAGAATGGCTTTGGAAGGCTGAGAATCATCCAGGATCACCATTTCCTAGACAACAATGACACAAATGACTGGAATTAAGAAACGCTTGGCTGCAGCAACAGTTTCAAATGAGTTCCCTTTTCTCATGAATTAACAAAGCATCCTTCAAAAAATTGTTCTGAAAGGTGAAATACCTTCATGCAAATGGCAGGTTACATAAGAAATTAAATGCATTTAGCTTACATCAACCAAATAATCAGTTTACATATGATCCTACATGATGAGTGATGAAAGATCATTTAGCCTTTGCATCCAGATTGGGTCTTATGCAATTGCTGAGTAATGATCAGTAATAAGAATTCTGATGAGTTTCTCTATCCTAGTTCAGGGCTGATGACGACTAAAAATTCCCAACTGCAATACCGACTGAGTACTGAAGTCCTCTTCCAAATTTTGTTGTTAGGCAAAACCTGGTACCTGTGCTGAAAAGAAAGACATACCCTGATGACAAGAGGTCCATAGCTGGTGATTGTGAGATGATGGATCTGGAGTGTTCATAAATAGCTAGGGTTGGGAGAAACAGAGTTGAAGGGGAGCTGTGAGGTGACATCAGCGCATGCACTGGGGAGATAGCCACATGTGCGCAGTTCAACACTGTTTACATTCTTCAGCTAGTAACTGGCTCTGTGCATGTGCGCAGAAGAAATTGAAGAAAAAAGAGTGAAATAATGCAAAACTGCAAGTCAGGTGAGCTAAAGAGAAGCATTTTGAAGAAGCATCCTGGGACAGGACAGAGGCAAAGGGAGAGGGACAAAGGTTTCAGAAGACTGTCCCAGGATGGAGATCAGAAGCAGATTCTGTGAAAAACGAGCAGAGCAGTTCCAAATTAAAGAGAAAGTGCTGTGAGGAGGCTCAAGTGAAAACCTCGACATCAGAAAATGCAGCCGGACATACAGTTGGTGACTCCATGCTGTGGACCATAAAGGCAAAAAGTACCCATTTGGATCAGTGGCACAGCCAAAAGCCTGAAAATGTACCTGGAGGGTGAAGTTTAAGTACACACAGAGATTCAGAGGAAAGGAATCTCAGAAGGGGAAAGTGGAGGTGGAGTTGGATCCTGGTTGAAGTCGTCTGAGTAGAAGCAATGTTTGAAGAGAATTCTAAGGAAAGTTCTTCAGATATGGAGATTGAAACTCTTTCTCTCCCATGTTTCCAATGAGACAAGCTGGCTCAAGGTGTGACAAGCATCTAGATGGGATGTTGAGAAATCCATAGAGGCTGCTTTAGTCATATTTGTCATGCACTTCTGACTGACCACCGTTCGCCAACTGATTGACATATACTGCCCACATACCTTGGATGTTAGCATACAAGATAGATATAACAAATTGATTTACCTTTCTGAATTTGTATGCATCTGTAAAGATTCAGCTGGGGTGAAGGAATAAAGAATAGTTGAAACATATTCTTGTCTTCATTGTGAGCTGTCCAACCTTATTGGTCTGATGTAATATTGTTCATTTTTCATGTTTAATAACTATTAAGGTCCATCTGCAGACTCCTGTAAATTTGTTCAGTAACTTACCTCCACAATTGCTTGAAAAAGTAAGTTAGGATTTAGCAAGCTAGGTTTCACTCTAGGGTCTAACTTGTCCAGTAAGTAGTAACGTTAGCTGGAATAGCAATGTACCCGAGAATTTTTTGATGCTAACTCAAGTTGGCTGAGTTTTTTTTAAATGCAGCTGTTGATACAATTTGAGAGTATAGATTGGACAAATGTGCTCTACAGGATGTGCTCATGTTCTCAGATGGAATGGCATAAGGAACCTGAGAAGTATTCAGCCATTACTGTTAATGGCATATTAAATATTTCCTTTTAAATTTATTGAAATAAGATTTCTATTAGTCTTTATTTTACCTTTGTAGCACATATGTGCCTGTAGATTTCATTTATTTGTCGTATCCTATACTCCAGCTCTGATATTTGGGTTTGAAGCCACGTCCACCGGTTTGCAATTTCAGCTCGGTGAATGGTCCACCTCCATTCTGACCTGTACTCACTGTAAAACAAAATGTTTTATAATTCTTTATTACAAATATACCAACTTCTGCTCCACTGTCAATATTACATTGCTCCTTAAATAGTACTTTTCAAAATTTAAAACATTTGGATTGTTGTCCTGTAAGGTGATAAAATTCACCATTACTATGCATCAAAAATACCACATGAGCAGTTTGGATGCTGGTGCAGAAACATTAATTCTATTTCACTCACCAAGGATGCCAACATAATCTGCTGAGTGTTTTGAGCAGTTTATTTTTCAGATTTCTAAAATCCACACTAATTTGCTTTTGTAAAATATTAGTTAATAATGAGATCAGAAGGTTGAAGGTTGTCATCTTCTGTTCCTACTTCCATCTTCAGGCTCCTCTTCTCTCTCCAGGCTCCATTCAGTTGTCACATCCTTCTTTGTTCGGTTTTTTTTTGCCATTTCAACACCAATCTCTCTGTGACGTGGGTTGCTCCTGCTCCAATTTTTTTCCTAGGCTGGTCTTGCTGGGGTTCCAGAGATATTATTTTGTGTTTCTCCAACTTGCTCTTGTTGTTATTTCTCCAAAGTGCGAACTTTGATTGATATGGCCTCTTATTTCTGAGGACAGAAACTGCTTTTATATATTGGTTTTACTTAATATGTTTTCACTAGCTTTCAAATGCATGCACCTCATGGATATGCAGCAACCCCAAGGTAATAAAGCTGGCTCACAAGCGCCATAATATTTCTAGTACCATTTCAAGTACAGCACAAGTTAGGTGGAGTAAATAACTTCTCTAAACTGCCCCACCTTGAAATAATTGAGTGGATCATAGTTAGCACATCATGCCCAGTTTAAGGCTTCTTGCTCAAATAAATTTGGCAAGGCCATGCAGAGTACAGAAGGGATTTTAAAACAACGATTGATAAATTTTTGTTAACCTAAAGCATTGAGGGATATGGAGCATGGGTGGCTATATGAGGATAAGGCACAGATTGGCCATGATTTCACCAAATGGTTAAATAGTTTCAGAGCAATAGAAGTAGATTATTTAGACTATGTTACTATTCATTAGGTTATTCATGAAGGCCTGCCTTCTCAACCTTGCCCCTCACCTGATTTGGATCAGTGGATTCTGTGCGGCACAGCCAAAAGCCTGAAAATGTACCTGGAGGGTAAAGTTCTCTCTCTCTTTAATTTGGAACTGCTCTGCTCCTTTTTCAAAGAACAAAGAACAAAATCAGCACGGGAAACAGGCCCTTCGGCCCAACGAGCCCGCGCTGCCACTTCAACACCACCAGTCCCCCGCTCCACCCACGACCCCTGTCTAATGTTTTACGGCCATCCAGATCTCCGTCCCCAGGTTAAATCACCACCAGTCTGCTCTCCCCTATGATCATCTGGGACTATGAAGATTTCACCTTAGCTATTAGTATTCAGAAATTATCCAATAGAGTTGTAGATACAAATTCAATAGTGGCTTTCAAAAGAGAATGGGATAAACACTTGAAAGAAAAAAGGGAAAGGAGAGAGACTAACTGGCTGTTCTTCAAAAAGAGTCACAGACTCAACGAGTCAAATAGTCCGCTTCTATGCAATACTATTTAATGACTCGAGTCAATGGGCAGTATAAGATGGAGGAAATAAATAAGTAGGACCAAGCATGAGGTAAGGTGAGAGGTCAGCCTGAACATTGAAGTAGTTGAAACTGAAGATGACAAATGTATAGATAAACATTTCCACAGGAGACAAGTAAAGACATGAGTGGGGTTAGGTAATGCTATGAGGTGAAAGTAATCTTTGTGTCGGAGGGGCAATGAGGCTGAATGGCATAAGACTCAACAATTAACAATAATGGTTCAGCCTGGAATCAGCGGCAGGGATAAGAAGTTACCTAAAAGTTAGCTGCCTTTCTGCTTCCCCAATGAACCAAGACAGACAATAACGAACTTCATGACTGGGTATTAGCATCTTTTTTAAAATCAACTTTCTCTGGGGTCAGTGATCCAGCCTGATCAAACCTGTGCTATACCTGGTAGGAAGATCTCTGATAGCCTCCCGCTACTCAGGGATACGATCACCTAAATGCAGGGCAGGCAGGTGGATACCTGCCTTATCAGCCAAGACCAGGAGAAGGGTTTGACAGAATATCGCACAGCTACATGACGGATGTGCTCTCCAAAGTGGGCTTTGGGGAGAGAATCCACAACTGAATCCAACTGCTCCATACAGACGTCAGCAGTGCAGTTTCAATCAATGGGTCACATAGTTTCAGATCAGGTTTGGAGTCAGACAGGGCTGCCCTCTCTCATCTGTCCTTTTTGTGTGTTGCACTGAACTCTTTGCCGAGGCCCTCAGAAGCGACCCAGGCATCAAAGGGGTTACAATCTCAGGCAGCGGAAGCACGCAGGTCAAAGCCTCCCTGCATATGGATGACATAGCTGTTTTTTGCTCGGACCCCTTGTCTGTTCGCAGGGTCCTCCAAGTCTGTGAGCAGTTCGAGCTGGCCTCAGGAGCCAAAGTCAACCGGGGCAAGAGCAAGGCCACGTTCTTTGGGAACTGGGTTGACAGATCCTTTGTCCCCTTCACCATCAAGGCAGGGGATATGGTTTGGAGTGGCAGGGGCAGGCACCAAAAACTGGGAGAGCACATCGCCAAAGCAAAGCAAAAATTGGGCTTGTGGGAGCAATGCTCCCTCCCTAACACCAGAAAAAACCTAGTCATCCGGTGCAAGGTGCTGTCCACGTTGTACGTGGTGCAGGTCTGGCCCATCTCCAAATTCTACGCAGCAGCAGTGATCCAGGCTATCTTCAAATTTATCAGGAGATCAAAGATAGATTGTGTCCGGACGGAAGCAATACACAGGTCTCCAGAGAACGGAGGGAAAAGCGTTCCCAACACCACCCTCATCCTGATGGCCACCTTTGTGTGCGGCTGTGTCAAGCTTTGTGTAGATCCTCGGTACACTAACAGTAAGTGCCACTACTTTTTGAGACTCTACCTGTCCCGAGTGTTGCGGAGGATAGGTCTGGCCACACTGCCACGTAACGCTCCAAGTAGTGGGACCGTACGGCAACACTTGTCTTTCGTGGAGAAATTTTTCCGGAAACACACCTTTGACCACATGGCGATCAAGCAGTCGTCAGTGCGTAACATCCTCGAGGCCCTGAGAGAAAAGGAGAATGTGGATCCTGTCGGATAGTTCCCTAAGCAGACTGTCAGTGTCATCTGGCAGAATGCCTCATCACCAGAACTCACAAACAAACACCAAGACCTGGCTTGGCTGGTGGCGAGAAGGGCACTCCCTATCAGATCCTTTATGCACGCTCGAGGTCTCAACATCACCACATGCTGCCCTCGAAGCGGATGCGGGGCTGATGAGATGGTCACACACCACTTTGTGGAATGTGCCTTTGCAAAGAAGGTCTGGAGTGAGATGCAGTGGTATTTGTCAAGGTTTGTCCCGAGCAGCTCGGTGACGCAAGGCTTTGTGTTCTATGGGCTGTTTCCAGATAGGCACACGAAGACAAATATCAACTCGGTGAAGGGCACACTTTCGTCCGCCTGAAAGTTACTGATGTTCAAGTTTAAAAATCTGTCCTCGACCCAGTGTTGCAGACTGGCACATTCCAAGGTCCAGGACTACGTGCTGAGGGATGCGCTCAAGCTTGGGGCAGCTGTCACAAAGGCACAATGGGGAAAGGCCACCATGTAAAGCCTTTCAACTGAGGCAGACCAAGGGCCCGGGAACTGCAGAATACCTTCGGCCTGCGTAACTGTGTGCTAAATCTGAAAAACAACAGCACACAGTAAAAATCTGATGTATATACACAATTACATCTCAGTACTTGAAACTAATGTAATGTCGTGTAAATAAGCATTGTTTTGTACTGTAAAAATGATGGGTTTTTTCCCCCCACTCTGTAATTTTTTGGATATGTTGGTTTGCAATGGTTTGAGTTTTTTTAATGAATAAAGTATATTTTTGAAATAAAAAACTTTCTGTACAAATGATCCAGTAATTTAGTATTGCTAAATTTAAATCCAAGCCTTCCTTTATTTTCATTCAATCTGTAAAGCAAAATAATCAAAAAGTTCAAGTTTTCTAGAATTGAAGCTAATATTTATTAAAAGACATATACAAACAGTTATAATTCCCTGGGGTTAATTTAGTGAATTTATGAACTAGGTTTCCATGCTTGTATATTCCAGATTTTTCCAGCAACTTTCTCAAATATGTATTTTATCAGTTGCACTGCTGGAATGCTTTCTGTTTACATAGTCCTTTTAAACTTTAACTGAGGACAGTTAAAGAAAGTGGAGACTTGGGGCTTGAATTACTACATTCATGTATAATTCATTTCTCATTCAAGCAGTGCCAGATCTGCTCTCCAAATCCCAACAAGGTTTTGATCAACAAGATTTTGACTGGTTCCAGTTCCTTCATACAGTAAGGCTTGAAAGTTACAATGCCAGATTTTTATTCATTTATGTTAACTAGGCCATTTACAGTGTTTTAAAAATCATGTTAGCAGTTCAAATGCACAATCATATCCTCTTTACAATATAATAAAAAATGAAGAGACTGGCTGATAGGCATTCTGACTTATGTTCAATTCAGCCTGATGTCTGTAAATTTCTGGTCTGCTGGTTGTAAACTATTCAATCAATTTGGGCTTGGTCATTTCCATCCCAGTTCCTGTTGGGCAAAAGTCCAAATCACAAGACTGCCCTTGTACCTACCTATTGTTTGTACCATCAGCTAACGGGAACAGCTTTCAACTACCATATTCAAACCTAACATAATCTTGTACACCTACTCAATATCCTTTGCTCCAAGGACAAGCCCACTTTCTCAAATGTAACCTTGTAGTTAAAGTTCTTCATTCCTGGAACCATTCTGATAAAACTCCACTGCACCCCCTGAAGAATCTTCACACTTTTCCTAAACAATTTATATAGCAACTTTAATAAATAAAAAGTTCCAAGACAATTCTCGCAGCACAATAAAGTATGACACCAAACCATACAAGGAAATATTAAGTCAGATGACTAAATGTTTATTTCAAGTTGTAGGTTTTAAAGGAGTACCTTAGAGGAGGAAAGCAAGATAGAGAGCTGGAGAGACATAGGGAGAGCAGGTCTGAGCCTATGCAACTAAAGACACAGGCAGATCAATTAAAACTATGACTGCACAAGAAACCAGAATTAGAGGATTGTGGTATTGGATGAGATTACAGATGAGAGACATGAGGATTAAAATGGTTGACCAGAAGCCAGGTGGTCAGCAAGCACATGGGTAATAGGCAAACAGGACTTGGTACAAGACCAAGGGCAGCAGCGTTTTGGATGTCTTCAAGTTTGTAGAGGGTAGAATATGGCAGACCAGCCAAGAGTGCGTTGGAATAGTCAAGTCCAGAGGTACGATTAAGGCTTTCAGCATAAGATTTAAAGCAGGGACAAATTTACAGAGTTGGAAACAGCTGGTCTTAATGGTAACAAATTTGAAGCTAGGGACTTATCTCAGAATTAAATTTGACACCAAGGTTGCAAAAACTGGCTTATCCTCAGACTAGTTCCTTAAAGAGGGACGGAGATGGGGAATAGAATTTGCAGCAGTGACTGAAAACAATAGTTTGTCTTCCCAATATTTTAACAATATTTCATTTCGTGTAGTTAGAAGAATTGGATGCAATACTCCAAATATGGCCTTAGCAGAGCCATCATACTTATCTCATGCTTATATTCAGTGTGTGCATTTGAATGTTAACATTTTAATGCATTTGCTGGGAAGGTGAAAGGTAGTGAGTATTTTTTGATCATTGCAACAACTTTATTTCCCTGGATACTGAAGTGTGTTAAATAAATGGTAAATGTATTTCACATAGATATTAATCTATTCAGTGTGCACGTGGGAGGTGGTTGCTACTAAAATGGTGCACATGGCTAAAATGGTGTCACTGTAGCCACATCTTTGACCAGTCAGAACTTCCTACTGGAGAACACCAGATTACCATAACAGACTACATTTTCAACAACTAAACTCAACTCTAATCCAGCTGTTTTTAACCACCCAATCTTCCTCCTCTGAACATATTTCAGGTTTCCTAGTGGTGCTCATCTTAACTGTTGCATCAATCTGATGGAAGATCAAAATTGTTGAAGTTCAGTCTCTCATTGATAAAACTGCATTTGAGCTATGATCCTAGCAGCCAACATCCTCACCAGATCACTGATTAAAGAACTGGCAAGGTTAACCAATTGTGGTCCTTGGAGATGATCACTTCTTCAGTTGCTCTTTTGTTCCAAATGACAAAATTACCCTCTCCACATTAGCTCAAAAGAGTGGGTGAGTTGGTCCCTTTCTTGTAGGTCAAGCACTTTAAAACCTTTTCAGATAGATTAAGCACAATCTACTGTTCTCCCATGCACATTAAGTTAAAAATGCTAACCATGAGACGTAGAGTGGGCTCAGGGTCACATTGTTAGCTGCAAACAGTGAACTGCAAAAAAGGACAGCGCTCCCTTAATAACTGTGTGAAGAACACAAGGGGGAATTCTTGAAGTGTGTATAAGAAAGCTTTTCTTCCTGTATTTCCAGCCTTTAGAGAAGGCAGCAGTGTTGATAGTAGTGCTTGGCAATGAACTGCAGCAACTAGAGCTTGTTCCAGTTGGAGAACATTTTAGAAATGGTCATAACAGGTTTAGAATAGTTACAGCAAAGTCAGAGTTATACAGCGCAGGAAAGGCCCATTGGGTCTGCACTGACAATAACTACCATTAAAGTCACGTTAATCCCATTTTCCAGCACTTGTTTGATTTGATTTATTGTCACATGTATTAACATAGTGAAAAGTGTTGTTTCTTGCATGCTATACAGACAAAACATACTGTTCATAGAGAAGGAAACGACAGAGTGCAGAATGTAGTGTTACAGTCATAGCTAGGATGTAGAGAGAGATCAACTTAATGCAAGGTAAGTCCATTCGAAAGTCTGACAGCAGCAGGGAAGAAGCTGTTCTTCAGTCGGTTGGTACATGACTTCAGACTTTTATATCTTTTTCCCAAAGAAAGAAGGTGCAAGAGGGAATATCCGGGGTGCGTGGGGTCCTTAATTATGCTGGCTGCTTTGTCGAGGCAGTGGGAACTGTAGACAGAATCAGTGGATGGGAGGCTGGTCCCCACATCCTTGAATGTTATATTTCAAGTGGTCCTCCAAATACTTCTTAAAAGTTATAAAGGTTTCTAGTCTCCACTATCTTCCTAGACAGTGCATTCCAGACTCTCACCGCTCTGATTTTATTCCTCAAATCCCCTCTGAATCTCATGCCCTAACCCTAAAACCGTGCCGCCTCGTAAGTGGCCCCGAAGCAAGAGGAACAGCTGCTTTCAAATCACCCTGTTCATCCCCATCATAATCTTATACATCTCAATCATGTCCCCACTCGGCCATCTCTGCTCTAAAGAAAACAGCCCAAACCTATCCAGTCTCTCCTTATAGCTTAAATGCTTCATCCCACGCAGCATCCTGGTGAATCTCCTCTGTATCCATCTATTGTAATCACATCCTTCCTATAGTGAGGTGACCAGAACTACATACACCACTCCAGTGGTGTACATTCTGTACAGCTCAAGCATAGCCTCTTTGCTTTTATACTCTATGCCATTATTGATAAAAGTAAGTGTCCCACATGCCTTAACTATCCTATTCACCTGCTCTGCCACCTTAAGGGATCTGCAAATAAGCACCTCAAGGTCCATGTGTTCCTTAGAATCCTGCCATTCATTAAATATTCCCTTGTCTTGTTACTTCTTCCAAAGTGCATCACCTTGCATTTATCAGAGTTAAATACCATCTGCCACTACTCTGCCCATCTGAACAACCCATCGATATCTTCCTGTAACCTACAACCACTGTCTTCACTATTACCACCCTACCAACCTTGGTATCATCTGCTAAACTTATTCCCCCCACATTCTCATCGATATCATTGATGTATATAACAAACAATAGGGGTCAAGGAACAATCAAGTGAAAAAGCTTTCAGCTGGAGGGGGCTAAATTCAGCAAGTTAGAGGGACCTGGTCCATGTGGATTGAAATATTGTAGAAGAAAATATGCATCTACATAGTGGCTTTTACAACAACCAGATACCCCAATGCACTTTACAACCAGTGGACGTAATTTTAAGTGTACTCACTGTTGTAATGTAGAAAACATGGCAACAATATGTACACAGCAAGAGCCAATAAACTGCAATGTGGTAATGACCATTTAAATCAGTTTTAGGATGTTGATTAAGGGATAAATGTTGGCAAAATATAAGGAATAACCCCCTGCTAAAACAGTATCATGGGGTCTTTTATGCCCACAACAGAGGGGTTCAGTTTAACATCTCATCTGAAATTCAACATCCCTTGACTAAGCAGCAACCATTCAGTACTGCACAGATGGTCAGACCCAATTGCTGTGCTCATGTCCTAGAACAGAACTTGAACCCACATCTTGACGAAGAGGCATGAGTGCTACCAAAGAAGGCAAGGCTGAAGTACTTTGCTCAGTTTAGGGAACTACACTTTAGGAAGATGTCAAGGGTATCGAGACAGAATAGAAGGGACTTAGAATTATATCAGGGATGAGCAAACTCAATTAGAAAGCGAGATTGTTGAATCTGGAGTTACATAGAATTTGTACAGAAATAAGTCATCCAGTTAACCTAGTCAATGTAGCACACAAGTGTGATCCTATATCTTTTTCATCTCACCCTATCAACATACCCTCAATCACTTTTTGCCTCATGTACATATTCCACTTCTACTAAATTCATCAATGCTATTAATCTCCACAATGTATCTGGTTATGAATAGCAGAAAAAGGGATCAAAACCTGGTTTCCAGTGTGTCAGATTCATGCAAAGATTGAGGCACAGACCTCTGTGGGAATTGCCAAGTCTCAATTTCCAATGGGCAATTTTCCTGCTCCCCAGGACTCTGACTCCAAGTTTGAGTTGGAGACATACCTAGGAAATAGAAGCAGGAGTAAGCCATTTGACCCTTCAAGCCTACTCCGCCATTCATTATGTTCATGGCTCAAATTCAATATCTCAATCCTACCTTCCCCCTAATATCCCTTGATCCCTTTAGCCTCAAGAGCTATATTTAATTCCTTCTCAAAATCACACATTTTGGCTTCAACTACTTTCTGTGGTAGTGAATTTCACAGATTCACAATTTCTCCTCACCTCAATCCTGAAAGGCTTAACCCTTATTGTCAAGCAATGACCCCAAGTTCTGGATACCCTACCCTCCCAACCCAGAAAATCAGTCTGGTAAACCTTCGCAGTACTCCCTCGAAAGCAAGGGCATCTTTCCTCAGATAAGGTCACCACAACTGCATGCAATATTCCAGGTTTGGCCTCACTAACACCCTATACAGTCGCAGTAAAACATCCCAATTATTCAAATCCTCTCGCTAAGACCACCAACATATCATTTGCCTTCTTTACTGCCTGCTGTACTAGCATGCTCACTTGCAGCAACTGCTGCACGAGGACACCAAGATCTTGCTGATGTTCTACGTCTCTCAATTTACACCCTTTCAAATAATTATCTAGGGCAGTTCCACAGTATTATCTACCTGGGTGGTTACTGACGAAATGTTAGACAAGTTGTAACACAGTCTAACGCTTAAGTAACTACACAATTGATGCCACCCACCCCACCCAGACTTCCAACCACCGATATCACCCCTTTATTTACCCAACCACCCACTCTCACTCATACAAAAACTGGCAATTTAAACTTGCATTATAGTAGCTAGTGCTGTAAAAGGGGGCATGTCTTATCTTCCCAAATCAACTCCACTTCAATGCAGTTGCCAGAGGGGCACCCACATTTCTGGCAAAACCAGGTTGAAGGGTTCCAGAAGAAATGTGCAGTAATGTATACGTGGACTTTAGTAAAGCTTCCTACAAGGTTTCTCATGGCAGACTGATACAGAAAGTGAAATCATATGGGATCTGAGGTGAGCTGATAAGATGGACACAAAACTAGTTGGACACAGAAAGCAGAGATTAGCAGTGGAAGGGTACTTTTCTTAGTAGGGATCTGTGACAAGCATTGTTCCACAAGGATCAGTGGAAATAAACTGGATACAAATCAATTATTTGGAGGAAAACATAGGATTGTCAGAGGATACAGCAGGATATAAATTGGTTGGAGACCTGGCTGAAAGATGGCAGATGGAATTTAATCCAAACAAATGAGAGGTGATGCAATTTGGAAGGTTTATGGCAGAAGAAAGTATATAGTAAATGGTAGAGCCCTTAGAAATATTAGCATACAGAGATCTAGACATGCAAATCCACAGTTCCCTGAAGGTGGCAACTCAGGTGGACATGGTCATGATGGCCTTCATCGATCAGGGCGTTGAGTATAGAAATTGGAAAACCACGCTGCAGTTGTTTAAGACTTTGGTTAGGCCACATTTGGAGTATTGTGTACAATTCTGGGCACCAGGCTACTGGAAGGATGTTGATGCATTGGAAAGGGTGCAGATGAGATTTACCAGGATGTTGTCTGGTTTGGAAGATGTAGACTATGAAGAAAAGTTGAACAAACTTGGATTGTTTTCAATGGAGCGTTAGAGAATGAGGAGGACCTGACAGAGGTTTACAAGGTTATGACAGACTGGATAGAGTGGATAGTCAGAGTCTTTTTCCCAGGGTCGAAAGGTCAATTACTCAGAAGCATAGATTGGAAGTGAGACGGGGAAGTTTAAAAGAGATGCAAGGGGTAAATCTTTCACAGGTGGTGGCGAGTGCCTGGAACACACTGCCAGAGGTGGTGGTGGAAGCAGATTCTGTAACAACATTCAAGAGGCATCTCAATAGATGCATGAATAGGCAGGGAATAAAGGGATATGGACCACGTAGAGGCAAAAAAAAATTAAATTAGAGAGGCATCTGTGTTGGCACAGACTTGATAGGCCAAAGGGCCTGTTCCTGTGCTATACTGTTCTTTGCAGCATCAGATCAGGGGAATTTTCAAGCAATGTGGCAATCAGACTATCATTGATGCTGCCTGGAAGATTCAGACCAGTGGTCAGCTTCTGGAGACAAAGTATAATCTGAATACCCTTAATAAAACGCCAATATTAAACTGGTCAATTTCTTCTAAACACACATGATTTAATTGGCATGTTTGAAACTCTGACCTATGGAGAAAGTGTTTTCAGTAGTGGAAAGGTTGGCAAGACGGCATTGAATCATGGAATCACTACAATGCAGAAGGAGGCCATTTGGCATCGAGTCTGCACTAACTCTCCGACAGAGCATCCTACCCAAGCCCTATCCCCGTAACCTCTCGTACTTGCCCTAATCCCTCGAATATACACATTTTGGGACACTTGGGGCCAATCCACCTAACCTGCACATCTTGAACTCCTGGTATGAGGTGACCGTCTCAAGTGATCACAACCATCTTACTTTGTGCTTGCAGCCAGTGGAGAGATTTCCACCTCACTCAACCTGCCCTGAAATTCAACTTTACTAGGGTTCCCTTGATGCCACACTCAATCAAATGTTGCCTTGATATTGAGGGCAGTTACACTCACCTCAATATTTGATCTCAGCTCTTTTGTCCATATTTGAACCAAGGTTGTAATGAGGTCTAGAGTTAAGTAGCTCTGATGGAACCCAAATTAAGCACCAATGAGCAAGTTATTAGTTGGTAAGTGCCACTTAATAGTGGTGTTGATGACTTTGCTGATAAGTGAAAGTAGGCCAATGGATGGCAGTTGGTTAGGTTGGATTTGGCTGGCTTCTTGTGGCAGGACGTAATCATTTGTATTAGTTCCAAGATGACCATGAAGGTGTAGCCCGTCTCAGTAACCAATAAAGATCACACACCCATTGTGTCAGTTCTCATTTTTTAATCCTGTATCATTACCAAATACTAAACACATTGCAAAGTCTCTAGACTGTCAGCTCAATTAGTTATTCAGTACAGGACTCAAATTAGCAATAAGTCAGACAACATATGAACCACAAACAGCCTCTAATATTGAAGACTAATGTTCTAAAGTGACAGATGATGTCATCGGTAGGGGGGAAAAAAATCTTGTTACAGAAACTATTTACAACACTGCAGCATTCAAAACCTTGTCATCTGGAGTATCTCCAAGCGACACTTTGCCTAACTTGCATAGAGTGGGAATAAAAAAAATTCATGCAAATAATCAGTGCAAATTTTTATACCAATTTCTTCCTATAAAAAACCTCAATGCATTTATCCAAAACAACTTTGTCTGTACCAAGAGCATAGTGAACACTTCAATATACAATACTTAGCATGCATCTTTCAGCATGTGAAGAACAGAAATGAATGACTAAAAAGATGGAGTTGTCAGGTTCATGGCTGCTTTGAACAGATCACATGGAAAAACTTATAATCTGGTAAATTTCTCATCCAACCAACTCATTGGTTGTTCTCTGTAAAAAAGTATTTAGGTAGCATTGGTTCATTTTTTGACAAGAGGTTTAACACAACAGCATATAGTTTATAATAGAGGATTAAGTTCACTGAACTACTGAGTGAACAGCAAATCCAATCAATTTGTTTTCCAAATGGTGCCTGTTGTAACCATGTAGAGAGCATCAAGTTCCATTCAAACAGAATTTAACTGTACAGCAGCGCCAAAAAGTCAGTGTGATAAATCTTTAAAAGCCGCACTAGTGGAAAGAAGTGCGAACACAATTCAGATGTACGTGTCAGTTAGATAATTGTGTTTTCCAGCCAGAGTATAGCAAGAGGTGGTGTTTAGCTGTTGTGTTGTTACTTAAAAAAAAAATCTACAATTCCCACCAACAATATTCAACTGCCTCTTCAATAATGCCAGCACTATCCCAGAAGTTGATTACTCTACAGATTTTCTCCCTTGGAATAATTCCCATAATTTCACCAGTTTGTACCCATGTTCTGTTATCCTGGTTTAATAAGTGTTCAAGACAGCAGAACAGTTTGAAACAATTTTGGTGCACATAAACATGGTCAACTATATTTCATGCGTTGTTACAAGCCTGGAAATCTAAGCGACAAAACAAAAGTACCTATTTCTGTACTGCCCAGCTAAAATAAGTCATATTTGGCACTACATAAGTAAGCAGCAAAATGTTTGCAGATGTTGAAATCAAATAAAACTAAAGATATAAACACAGAGAATATACAAGCTCATATTTCAGTTAAGAACCATTGTCAGGATTAGAAGACATTAGTCAGCCAGCATTTAAAAACAGGGAGAAGAAATACATGGAAGAATGATTTTCCCTTCCCCTTGTCTTTTTAAATGTTCATATGTTTCCAAGTTTGTGTTTCATATTTATTGCTACACAAGTCACAGGGTCTTCACACTGAGTCAGAATATCACTTCCTTGTTACACAATTAATGTGGCATAACTTGGACATTTTTAAAACTTTACTTGAAGCCACACTGGAGTAACGGTCATACTTGTAAAGCTGAGAAATGGAGAACAGCTTCCCTCACAGGATCTTACTGTTGTTCACTGGAGTTATGCTGTCATTTCAAGTTGATACATACCAGTAACGCAAAAGCGCTGATAACTACATCCTTTATGTATACATTACTAGTTTAAACAATGGTTAGAACTGCTGCCTCACAGCGCCAGGGACCAGGTTCAATTCCGGCCTTGAGTGACTGTATGGAATTTGCATGTTCTCCCCATGTGTGAATGGGTTTTCACCAGGTACTGTGGTTTCTTCCCACAGTCCAAAGATGTGCAGGTTAGGTTGATTGGCCTTGCTAAATTGCCCCTTTGTGTCAAAAGATTAACAGGGTAAATACATGGGGTTATAGGAATAGGGTGAGTGGGCTTGTTGTCGGTGCAGACCCAATGGGCTGAATGGCCTCCTTCTGTACTTTAGGGATCCTATGAAACACCAATCCCCAGATTAGCTCAAAAGAAAGCTTTCAATTCCTTGTCACTTCAAAACTATTCTAGCCAATCATTTTTCTGATCCATTGGGAGTTACACTATCCAATTTTGCTCAGCTCCTTATCACCACGAGAACAATTTATATCCAAGAGTACTCCATTATACGAATGATGTTAAAAGCTGATAACAATATTAGCTAGAACCATTAATCTAATGATTCAACAATGTGTAGTCCATAAAATGTTACAAAAAAGTGTACATTTTTTCTGCATTCAGTAAATCATTTGCCATTATGTCAAAGTGACCCGATTTACGGGTGTTGCCACTAGGGAGCTTAAAAAATGAAAAAAAAAGGTTCAATAATACAAATATTTCTTTTGTGAGTTGCACCTAATCCACCCAGCTAGAAATGATAACTGAAAAGATGACAGTAAGAATTCTACTTACAATGGCATATTCCTCTTCAATGAAATCTCTTCGCTATCTGAATCTTCATCTGTGCTATTGACAGTTGCATCGGAATCCACATTCTCTTTGATGTGTGAAAGCAGTGCTTTTGAAAAACACGTATATTCGTAGAGTTCAGAGTTGTTGGGATTTGGGATGAATCCAGCCTGCTCACTGTCACTGTATTCTATTCCAGCACATAAAGCAGACTCTGTTTTTGAACCGGTGATTTTGCTCATTTCTGTCTGCCTTTGCTGCTGGGATTCTATCAATTCTTGAATTTGGCATTGAACATGATGCTCAACGTGCTTAGCCTGTATTAGCTGTAAACGCTTTCTCAGTCGGCTGGCCTTTTTAGCTAGCTCTTGTTGTCTGCCAAGACACTCAAGCAGCTGAGTATTCATTTCAGTTTCCCTTGTGCTTGCAGGATTACTGAGTTGTTTTTCTTGTTTTCTCTGCTGGGCCGATTGCCTGGCACCACTCAATAAATTTCCAGTCGGAATGTCATCCTCTACTGGTACAGTTTCCCAAGTTTTGTTTGTTTTGGTTGGTTTCAACTCTGGTTTTTGATTTGAAGTTATGCCACCATGAGTGTTGAGGTTCGCTGAAACTGAATTACAGGCCAATTTCACGTCACTAACAGCAGCTAACATGTCCCTACACTTCAAAGGACTGATTTTCTGGGAGCTTAAATCTTTCATACCATTTTTATTACTACCAAGCTCCACATCAGGTACAACATATATTTTGCTAGCATTAGAAGCAGATGTTGGCTTAGTTCTATCACAAGATAACTTTTTTTTGGCAAGAATGACTGAGTTTTTGCTAAACAATTTCTTCCTGCTATTAAAATTACATTTTAAAGACAGTATGTCTAGTAGAGAATTAGCACTGGTTAACAAAGCTGTATTGTTTGGGATTGAAGAATGCACAATTGCAGAACTATAAGATACATGTTTCAGGTCAGTTGCATCACTGCCAAGCCCATGTGCTGCAAATGGATATGCAAGTTGAGACCAAGCAGATTGTGTGTCGCATTCCCCATTTAGCTTCTGTTCTGTAGTAGAGTTTTCCTCGTTCATAAATGTGTCAGATTCAATGGAACTGGAGGGCAAGGAAGACGACGACAGCTGGAATCCATGTCCCTCTGTGGCCGTTTCAGTGAGAGCAGGAGCCATTGTAGCCATACAGTGTTGCTCCAACAGCTCCACTGCTAAAAAATGTTGCCCCTAAGGAAGAAAATGGGTAAAAGAACTCAATGGCACAGCAAAATATCTGAAGCCCTTAGCTGATATAGATTTTATGAGCATGCTTCCAGAACGGTTCTCTATAAACCTTAAACAAGTCAACACAAATATCTCAGGTACATAAAATTAACTTCAAGATGCCATTGTACTAAACCAGTTTGTGTCTGGCTATATATTGTATTTGTTTACTATTCAAACTTTACAAACATCTTTTAAAGTTTATTTTATTAGTATCACAAGTAAGTTTACATTAACACTGCAATGAAGTTACTGTGAAAATCTCCTAGTTGCCACATCTGGCATCTGAGGGAGAATTTAGCATGGCCAACGCACCTAAGCAGCACGTCTTTCAGACTGTAGGAAGAAATCCACGCCGACATGGGGAGAACATGTAGACTCCACACAGACAGTGACACAAGCCAGGAATCGAACCCAGGTCCCTGGTGCTGTGAAGCAGCAGTGCTAACCACTGTGTCACCCACATCTTTTACAAGTATCCAAGTGTTTCAAAATGGCACAAAGATGTACCAGTGAAAGAAATGTCACATGCACAGCACAGGTGTAAAATGACTAAATTTGCAATGGTGGCAATGAGAGCACCCTAAAGGACAGTTACCTTGCCCATGAAAGTAATAATCAACTTCAAATGCAACAAAACAACTTTCAACACCTCAAGGATCTTAAAGAAACCCTCATTATCATGCTTTTGTGCATTAAACAAACATTCAGGATGAAATGTCTCATTTATGTGGAGTGTCTGAGAAGCTGGTATTTTCCTCCTTAGAAAATGTTAAGGTTATTTTTAATAGAGATGTTTAAAATAAGGAAGAATTTTGATAAGAGTAAATATGGAGAAACTGTTTCCAGTGGAAAAAGACAGATTTTTTAAAAAAATAGGAGCAAGTATAAGCCATTTGGCCCTTTGAGTCTCAATAGCCTGATCCCACCTTCCCTCCATGCCCTTTGATCCCCTTTATCCCAAGAGCTATATCCAAGTCTTTCTTGAAAACATATGATGTTTTGGATCATCTGCTTTCTGCAAGTGAATGCCACAGGCTTACTACTCTCGGTGCAGAAATTTCTCATTTCAGTCTTGGACACACCCATTATTGGGAACATTCTTCCCCAATCAGCACTGTCTAGTCCTGTCATAGGTTTCTCCAAGATTTCCCCCCTCATTTTTCTAAACTCCAATGAATATAATCATAGCCAACTGAATGTCACCTACGCCAGTCCTGCCAGCCCAGGAATCAGTCTGGTAACCCGTCTCTGAACTTCTGCTACAGCAAGAACATCCTTCCTCAGAGGAGACCGAAAATGCACAAAATATTCCAGGTGTGGCCACACCAAAGCCCTGTATAATTGCAACAAGACATCTCTGCTGTTGTATTTGAATCATCGTTACGAAAGCCAACGTACAATTTGTTGCATTTGCATTCTTAGCTTCAGTGATTGGTGTATGAAAGTACCCAGGTCTCATTGCACATTCTACTGTCTTAATTTATAGGATTATCTGAATGGCTGTTATCCACTGAAGTTGATAACCTCACATTTATCCACATTATACTGTATCTGCCATGCAGTTGACCAGCTTGCCCAAATCACAAAAGCAACTCTGCATCCTTCTCATAGTTCACCCTCCCACTCACCTTTGTGCCATCTGCAAATTTGGAGATATTACATTTAATTCGCTCATCTAAATTAGTTGAATAGTTAGGGCCCAAGCACTAATCCACGCGATACCCCACAAGTCACTGCCTGCCATCTGGAAAAAGACCAACTCATTCTTTCTCTTTGTTTCCTAACTGCCAACCAGTTTTCTATGCATCTCAATACATGAACCCCAATCCTATGTGTTTTAATTTCCCAGGTAGGACTTTGTTGAAAGCCTTCTGAAAGTCCAATGAACCACATGTACTGGCTCCCCTCATCAAGTGTACTAGTTACATCCTCGAAGAATTCCGGTAGATTTATCAAACTCGATTTCCCTTTCACAAATCCAGCTGACTCTACAACTGTTTACCAAATGTTCTACTATAAATGGACTCCAGAAATTTCACCACTACTGACATCAGGCTGACTGGTTTATAATAATTCCCTGTTTTCTCTCAACTCCCTTTTTAAACATTAATTACCCTCCAATCTGCAGCAACCGTTCTCAAGTTTATAGAATCTTGGAAGACGACCAATGTATCGATTATTTTGGCAATTGGCAAAAGAACAAGGTGAGACGAGTACTTCTTTAATAAAAAGATGATCTGAAACTTTCAAAAGAGAATTGGATAAATGCTGAAATAGGAGAAAGCAAGTGGATAATTATAATTAGGTGGCTCCTTCAAAGAAATGACAGACACTGAGCCCATTGGCCACCTGTGCTGCAATATTCCAGGATTAAAGGACAGCAATACTACTTTACAATGTAGAAAAACAAACAATGCAAGAGTATTTCATCATACTCCTGACTTCTGCCTTGTAGGCGGTGGACAGTTCTTGAGTCACACTGTGTGGAATGCCTCTGAACTGCTCTTGAAATCACCATATTGATATAGCTAATCCAGTTCAGTTTCTGGTCAATAGTAACCAGATTGTTAATTGTGATGGATTCAGCGATGATAATGCCACTGAATGTTAAGGAATGATGATTAGATTCTCTCTCATTGGAGATGGTCATTTCCTGACACTTGTGTGGCTTGAATTTTACTTGTCACTATCAGATCAAGCCTGAATATTGTCAAGGTCTTGCTGCATATGGGCATGGACTACTTCAGCATCTGATGAGTCGCAAATTGCGAACGCTGTGCAATTATCCCCATTTCCAGTCTTATGATGGAGGGAAAGTCATTGATGAAGCAGCTGAAGGTGGTTGGGCTTAGCAATCTACCCTAAGGAATTCCAACAGTGATGTCCCAGGACCAAAATGATGGACTTCTAACAACCCTGACCATCTTCCTTTGCCCTCCATTATGACTCCAACCATAAGTTTCCCCATTTCCTATTGGGTTAGTTTTTCCTCGGGCTTCTTGTTGCAACAATCTGTCAAATGTTGCTTTGATATCAAGGACAGTTACTCTCACCTTCAGTTCTTTTGTAGTTTAGTGTATTTATTAGTGTATTAATGTAAGTAATTAATTTATTATTCTAATGCTTACATTACCAATGCAATGAAGTTACTGTGAAAATCCACAAGTAGTCCCACTTCATCTCCTGTTTAGGTACACTGAAGAAGCATTTAGCACTGCCAATGCACCTAACCAGTATGTCATTCAAACTGTGGGAGGAAACCAGAGCACCCAGAGGAAACCCATGCAGACTCCGCACAGTGACCCAAGGCAGGAATTGATCGCAGGTCTTTGGCGTTGAGAAGCAGCAGTGCTAACCATTGTGCCACCCCAAGTCCATGTCTGGATCAAGGCTGAAGCGAGGTCAGGAGCTGAATGGCCCTGGCACAACCCAAACTGAGTGTGAATGAGCAGATTATCGCTGAACATTGTCAATAATACTTGATCAAAAACAGGCTGATACACAGTAATTGGCCAGGTTGGATTTGCCCTGCTTTTGGAGGACAGGGCATTCCTGGTCAATTTTTCACATTGCCAGATGGATGCCAGTGTAGTTGGACTAGAACAACTTGGCTAGGGGCATGGCTAGTTCTGAAGCACAAGTCTTCAATACCAGTGCTAAAACACTGTCAGAGTCCACAGATTTTGCAGTATCCAGTGCCTCCAGCTGTTTCTTAATATCATGCAGAGTAAACTAAATTGGCTGAAAACTGGATTCTGTGATGCTGGGAACTTTCTCTTCCAGTTTGAAGTTTAATTGTCCACCACCATTCATGATGGGAGATGACAGGACTGCAGAGCTTAGAACTGATCCATTAGCTGTTGGCTGTGTTACAGACTGGAAGAGCAGTGATAAAAGAACCCCAATTTTTCCTCTCATCACCCATTCATAAACAGAAAGGTGTTTTTGATTTCCCTCTTTACATGTGATGGTGCATTTTCTCAACCCCTCAGTTTTGGTGATCCAATTGCCTATTAATTATTCCACAGTAAACTCTAACATAAAACATAGATGTTCCATTAGGTAAGAGAGCATAGGTGAGAACCAGGCATTCACCTGAAGAGAGCCCTTTTCTGCTGCTACCTAACTCCGGCTTTTTTCAGCTCTACAAGGCATTCTAGCAGCAGGGGAAATGGGACATGACTCTCACTTCACCACAGCTTGGGCAAAATGTACATTACTTGTCTGGGCTCTTGATATATCAACCATTAATAAGTTCAATGTAAGTTTCCGGGTGTTTTTGTCCTCGCAAACTGATCAGTTTCATAGGCCATGACTTGGCTGTAAAAATGTAAATGATATTTACACAACTCCTTGAGATTTGAGAAAAGCAAATTACTGCAGTGGCTGGGATCTGAAACAAAAACAGAAAATGGTGGAAAATATCATCAGGTCTGACAGCATCTTTGGAGAAAGACTAGAGCTAACGTTTCAAGTCAGATGATTTGAACAAAGGACTCTGACGGAAAGTCATACAGACTCAAAACATTAGCTCTCAAAACATTCCAGCCACTGCAGTAATTTGCTTTTCTCAAATCTCAAGGAGTTGTGCAAATATCATTTACATTTTTACAGCCAAGTCATGGCCTACGAAACTCATCAGTTTGCGAGGACAAAAACACCCGGAAACTTCCATTGAACTTATTAATGGTTGATATATCAACCATTTTCTGTTTTGTGCCTTTAGAATTTGATCTCAGTCACAGGGGTATTAGCACCTTTTTAGAGATAATATGGTTGCTGCTATTCTGAAGTGATGTGGAGAAGCCAGAGTCATAGCCAGACAGTTTAATTTTTTTTAAGGTTAGCCAAGACACATGATTTTTTAAATATAGAGTGAGGTTTGAGCTCTGGGACATCTGTTTATCACAATCTGTTCCCATCGTTTGGCATGCAAGACCAATGTTGAAGTTTCAACCAATTCACAACTCATATTTTGAGATGTCAAATGCTGCTCCTGCTACACTCCTAAACTCTCCACTGAACCAGGGTTGACCCTCCTGGCTTGATGGTCATTATAGAGTAGGGTATATGCCAGGTCACAAGATTACAGACTCTGGTGGCATACAATTCTGCTGCTAATGGCTCACAGTGTCTCATGGATGCACAGTTTTGAGCAGCAAGAACGTCTCAAGGGCAATTAGGAATGGGTAATAAAAATGTTGATTTAGCCAGTGTTGCCACATTGTGAATAAGAGAGTGTCTGCATTACTAAATAGCATTTAGAATAAAGGGTGTTATCAAGATTTGATCTTTGTATAATTTTAACTAAATTATTATAACAGTTTTGGTTTAAGAAACATATGCTCAAGACCAGCAATGCTGACTAACCTGTGGGATTTCAATTTTAATTAGACGTTGCCAACTTAAAATAGTTGTACTTGTTTCCAATCTACACATCACGCGAATTATACTAAATGTTACTAAAACAGTTGTGCAATATCTTTTGAATCAGTGTTACAGTAATCAAGACAAACAAAAGATCTGAATCTGTTCCCCCCACCCAAATAACAATTCATTATTTAATTTCTTAAAATTTAGAGACAGGAACTCTTTCAAGGACTATATCTAGTCCAATAAATACTTCTAACAAATTTAAGAGATGTCCTCTTGACTGGAACAGTTGAATAATAAGGAATACTTTGTGGGATATATATATTTGTAGCACTGGTTAACGAGTAAATTCAACACAAATACTAAGAAGTGGGAAAAATAGGTGCAGTTGACAACCTGAATAATTTACATATCTCTATACTGAACAGAAAATATCATAAGGGGTCATTCGGCTATGGTTTGTCAGATCTTCACCTTGTGTGTGGGGAGGTGGGGTGGGCAGGGTTGTCAATTCCCTGATCCCCTGGGGGCAGCACAGTGACCAGCACTGCTGCTTCACAGAGCCAGAGGCCTGGGTTCAATTCCCAGCTTCACCGACTGCCTATGTGTAGTCTGCAAGTTCTCCCCATGTCTGCAAGGGTTTCCTCCGGGTGCTCCGGTTTCCTCCACCGTCCAAAGATGTGGTGGTTAGGCCCAAATGGGCACTAATAACCTGGCAACTGGGGGAAACTTCACAGTAACTTTATTGCAGTGTTAATGTAAGCATGCCTGTGGCACTAATAAATAAGCTTAAAAAAACCAGGTCTGAGGGGGAGACAGGAGCCTGCCCCCCACCCCATGCCTCACACACCCTCTCCCCCCCCCCCCCCCCCCAGAGAAGGCCCCTGTCACTCCTCTCCACACCCCCCCCCACAAGCAGGCTCCTGTTTCCCTTCCCCTCCCTACCCCACCGCGGGACAGGCTCCTCTCCCCCTCCCTCCCGAGAGCAGCCGCCCCCTGGAGCTGGTTCCTATTCCTCCCCCCCCCCCCGACAGACGACCCCCCTCCCCAGCCGAAAGCAGGCTCCTGTTACCCCCCCCCCGGTTTTTCGTGAGCAGGCTCCTGTTCTCCCCCACCCCCCCCCAGTACACGATCCTTCCCTCTCCGCTGCCTCCGCGGACTGAGGCGGGCAGCGAAAGGGAGCGTTAGTAAATCTTACCACGTGACGGTGGGGGGAGGGGGAGGGCAGGCCCCGCCTTCGGGCTGTTTACCGGGCCCGGGGGGGGGGCGGGGAACGGCCGCGTCTCGCCCTCGCCTCCTCTCAGCGGATAAACAACACTCGCCGACGCTTCACCCCTTTTCCGTCGGCGCAGAAACAAGATCCCAACTTTTAAAATAAAATCGATATCTAATCGTGTCCACGACTTTCCCCCCTACTTCGTATTTTTTTTTAAAAACAACAACGCACTTCCACCTTTCCCCGCACTGCCTGGTGTCGGTGCGCCAGCGGCTTTCCCGGGCTGCCGCTGCCGCGCTCTCTCGCTGTCTGCTCCGCTCGCTGCTCGCAGCTGTTGTTGTTATCCTCACGCTCCCCTCCCCCGCCCGCCAGTCCCGGAGGGGAGGGGACAAGGGGGAGGGCGGGGGCCAGCGGGTCACGTGTCCAGGATTGACGTCCCCTTCCGCCACTGGCACGTCTCCGCGCTCCCCACGTGGTGTTCACCCATTGGCCAATCACCGTGGCGCAGCTGGGAAAGGGGCTGGACCAGGCTGTCACTCACCACCCCCATTCCCAGAGCAGCAGCAGTAGCAGTCAGTCCCCATACACACATACACCCATCCCCAAAGTGTGGGTAACTGGCACTGGTGGGCCTGTGCTTGACTCTGTCATCTTTTAAAACAAAAACAATAACCTCACTCTCCTCCAATTCTATTAAACAAGCCCCATTTGGATTTTTAAAAGTTTCAAGTTTAAAGTCATGGATGGAAAGGAAAAGTGCTGGAAATTCTCAGCAGGTCTGACAGCATCTGTAAGGAGAGAGAATAGAGCCAACTCCTCTTTCTCTGGAGGCTAAGGAAGTTTAGCATGTCCACTACGACACTCAGCAATTTTTTTTACAGATGTACCATACAAAGGAGGACACTTTATATGGTACAGCTTGGTGCGGCTCCTGCTCTGACCAAGACTGCAAGAAACTACAAAGGGCTGTGAAGGTAGCCCAGTCCATCACGCAAAATAGCCTCCCATCCATTGACTTTGTCTACACTATCCATGGCCTCAGAAAAAAGTCAGCATAATCAAGGATCCCACATATCCAGGACATACTCTATTTCACCTTCTTCCGTCAGAGAAAAGATACAAAAGTCTGAGATCATGTACCAACTGACTCGAGAACAGCTTTAGACTTTTGAATGGATCTACCTTATATTAAATTGATCTTTCTCTGTACCCTAGCTATGCTTGTAACATTATATTCTGCACCTCCTTTCCTTCTCCTCCATGTACTCTATAAACAATACTTTTCGCTGTATCCCAATACATGTGACAATAATTGAGAATTACTTGAAAATTATTAAAATGACAGGTATTTTACCATACAATATGCTGTACACTATGTAAACTTTTAAAATAAACCAATTAGAAAATACTAAATGCAAACATTTTAATTAAAACATTAATTAGAAATAAACATATACATACATCAAAAAAGTGCTGCACTAAAATATGACCGAATAGGCACTTAGAACAAAGAACAGTACAGCACAGGAACAGGCCTTTCAGGCACCAAGTCTGTGCTAACACAGATGCCTATCTAATCGAAAACTTTCTTGCCTCTACCTGGTCCATATCCCTCTATTCCCTGCCTATTCATGTATTGTTATGCAATCTGCTTCCACCCCTTCCTCCGGCAGCGTGTTCCAGGTATTCACCATTCTCTGTGTGAGACACTTGCCCCTTACATCTCTTTTAAAATTTTCCCCCTCTCACTCTCAACCTATGCCCCCAAGTAATTGACCCTTCGACTCTGGGAAAAAGGCCCTAACTATCCACTTTATCCAAGCCTGTCATAATCTTATAAAACTCTATCAGGTCCCCCTCATCCTCCGATGCTCCAGAGAAAACAATCCAAGTTTAACCTTTCTTCGTAATCCATATCCTTCAAACCAACCCTTTCCAATGCATCAATACCCTTCCGGTAGTGTGGCGACCAGAATTGTCCACAATACTCCAAATGTGGCCTAACCAAAGTCTTATACAGCTGCAATGTGATTTTCCAATTCCTACACTCAACGCCCCAATCAATGAATGCCTGATACCCTTGCATTAAAACTCTCTGCTTTCTATGCCCAAGTCAGTTTTGTATCCATCTTATCAGCTCACCTCTGATGCTATATGACTTCACCTTCTGTAACAGCCTGCCATGAGGAACCTTATCGAAGCTTTACTGAAGTCCATGTATACAACATCCATTGCCTTACCCTGGTCAATTTTTCTTGTCACTTCCTCAAAGAACTCAATCAAGTTTCTGAGACACAGCCTCCCCTTCACAAAATCATGCTGCCAATCACTAATAAGCCTATTCTCTTCCAGATGCAAAACATCCTGATCCTAAGAACGTTCTCCAATAATTCCGCCCCCCCCCCACCCCCACTGATGTAAGGCTCACAGGCCTGTAATTTCCCAGATTGTCTCTTCTGCCCTTCTTAAACAGAGGAACAACGCTGGCTACTCTGCAATTCTCTGGTACCTGGTCCGTGATTAAAGAGGATACAAAGATTTTGGCCAAGGCCTCAGCAATTTCTTCCCTTGCCTCTCTCAGTATTCTGGGATAGACCCTATCTGGCCCTGAGCACTTGTCCACCTTAATGTTTTTTTTAAAACCTCCAACACTTCCTCCCTTTTCATCTCAACATATCCTAGAATTTATTAAATCTTTTAAATATGGGATACAAAACTTAGCCGCAATTCAACTTCCCCAGTTTTTTAAATTTTAAATTGTTTGCCAAATCTGTAATTCCCCATAAAGTAAACCACACCAATGATTGGAGGTACTGTTCTCTGGACAGCAGCAATCCCTTAATTAGAATCGCTACTTAGAAATTAAAACTTCGTTACATGTTCAGTGCTTGAGACAACAACAAAAAACTAAATGCCACAAATGTCAAGTATACTTACGATGAGGAACTTCACACGAGCAATGGAAGTTTAAGAACTGGTGCATGGACACTAATTCCAATCACATTTACAATGGTCTCTAACACTGGCTCCGGAACAAAGGAGCAGTACAAATGATTTCATCATTTAAAACTCACTCTTCCACAAAACAAACCCGATTTAAATTACTTTTCTACCGGAAAGGGATGAGAATTTCAAAGGAAACTCAACATCTTTAAGAAAAAAGTGCTACATATAATAATCGAAATGTATGTATCCTCACGACAAAACCACTTTTAAAATAAATGTTAGGGGCAAATTACAAACGAGCAGTGGAAAAGGCTGAAGCAGAGTAATTTCATTCATATAACTTCTTGCCTTGGTTGTTCTGGGGCGCCCTTGGACACTGAAATGTAGCGCAAGTGATCATTAACGGATTTCTGCGGATTCCGTTAAAGAACAGGACATAAAACCCAATCGTTCTTTAAAACCCGTTTAAATTATTCGTTCCACGGCCTGGTTCTGATCAGGTCTCTGCACCAGGACCAAACTTTCGTGAACCGCGAAACACAGGGATCTCCAATCAATGGGAGTGCTGTATTCCGACAGCGTCCTTCCTGAACACAGCATGGCACCCCACCCAACAAGAACACAACCCTGCTTACTGGGCAGGGAACGAACATCAGGGACAAAAACACCAACGGGAATGGATATCGTCCAGCGCTGGCTGCAAACCAGGATAACCATCAATGCACCATCTTAAAGTCTCACCTGACCTCTCTGTTAAGTGTCCAAGGTGGCTCTGGAGGGGCATCACCAAGAATCTTGAGGCTTTCTGCAATCAGCAGGCACTTCAGGTGTTCACTTGCATCCTTGAAAAGGAGATAAAAAGTAGAATACAAAAACAGAAAATGCTGGAAAATCTCAGCAGATCTGACAGCATACGCGGACAGAGAATAGAGCCAAAGGTTTTCAGGCTGGATGCCAGACGCCAAACATTGGCTCTATTCTCTCTCTCTCCGCAGATGCTGTCAGACTTGCTAAGATTTTCCTGCATTTTCTGTTTTTGTGTTCTTGAAAATTAGATTATGATGTAGTTTTATGGTTCATTTTCAGTTAATTTGAGAATCTACAGTGCTTTATTAGAGGTACCTTCCTTCACATTATGATTATTGGATTACCTAGCTCCATTTATTTGGTTCAGTTTAAACATTCTCAGTCTCTGTTCAAGCAGCCAGCTTTCAGCCATACACTCTGCAATTCTCCACAGCACCTTTTGCTCTCTCTCTCTCAATCTACAAAAACCTTGTCTAAACTTCCTTCTTTGACCCTGCCTTTCAACACCTTAGTTAGTGCTCTCTCCCCTGGCAAGGTTACAGCATGTAAAAGATGCCACGTGAAGATTAGCAATTGTTAAAGTGAGGTTGTTTCACTGTTTCACTCGCAGTTATTAATTACTGATATTCTTGTTCCTTTCCCAAACTGCTAATAAAATTCAACTTCCATTTAGTTGAAGTGGAATACAATTTATGCTGCTTCATCACAGCAATTTCAAACCTGGATTGTGGCTACAGGTGCTGACTAATCTTATTTCTAGGATTCAGTCTTTTACTTTAATGGTAGCACTTTCCACTGTTAAACAATCACTGCTGTAGGGATGAAAACTACCTGTGAGTTTAGAAGAGTGGGAATATTTTAACTAAACCATAATGTGTGGCAAGGGGTTTCCTTTGCACAGAAAGCAGAACAAGGGTAATACGGTTCAAAGTGTTCTTTCCAGACACAATTCAGGATTGCTAGAAAGCAGATCGTACCACTGGGCATTTTCAAAGTGTGGACCAAAGTTTGATGAATTCACACACCATTACATTTACAAAAATCTTACTTCAAATCCAGGACCCCAGCACAAAATCTAGGCCGATATTCCCGTGCCCACCTCCTCCACCTCACCCCTTACCTGAGGTGCGGTGATTCTCAGGTCATCTCCAGTCAGCTCTCCCCTTCAAAGTAGACCATGGTTATCTGGGACTATAACCACTCTATGATTAGTGGTGCAGTCCTTCGTACGAGATGTTTGTCCTATCTGTCCCATCCTGGTTTAGGTGCATGTTAAATGGCACCGTGCAAAGAAAAGCAAGGAGTACTCCTGACACGTTCCATGAAAAAGCAGATTCAGCAGTCATTCCAATTCTAACGTCAGATCATTGATTTAAATCACTAATTCTGTTTTTCTCTCCACTGGTCTTTTGAGTATTTCCAGCATGTTCCGTTTTTTTAATTCAATTCCAGGATGTGGGCATTCCGAGTTGCCCTTGAGCAAGCAGCCTTCTTGAATCGTTGAAGTCCTCAAGTTGTACATCTGCAGTGCTGCAAGGGAGGGACTTCCAGAACTTTGATCCAGCCAGGGCATCGAGTATAAAAGTTGGCAAGTTACGTTACGGTTAAATAAAACATTGGTTAAGCCACATTTGGAATACTGTGTTCAATTCTATCAGAAGGATGTGGTGGCTTTGGAGGGAGTACAGAAAAGGCTTTCCAGGATGCTGCCTTATGAAGGGTATTAGCTATGAGGAGAGGTTGAATAAACTGGGATTGTTCTCCCCGGAAAGATAGCGGCTGAGGGGCAACCTGATAGAAGTTTATGAAATTATGAGGGGCATCGATAAGGTGGACAGTCGGAAGCTTTTTCCTAGGGCAGAAATGGCTATCACAAGGGGGCACAAGTTCAAGGCAAGGGGAAAAAGATTCAGTAGATATGAGCGGGGGAAGTTTTTTTTTTTTACACAGAGGGTGTTGGGGCCTGGAATGCATTGCCAAGTGAGGGGGTTGAGGCAGATATGTTAGCGATACTTAAGACTTATCTGGATAGGCACATGAACAGGCAGGGAATAGAGTTGGTTGATCTAGGTAGGACAACATGACTGGCATATGCTTGCTGGCCCAAAGGGCCTGTTCCTGTGCCGTTTTGTTCTTTCGGAATAGTTTATTCCTACTGCAGAGTGACTTCACAGACTGGCTTAACAGTTCTGTGGATTTTTAAAATCATGTTCCTGAAGTAGTATAACTATTGAGAAAAAAAAGTACCTAAACCCTATGAATGAAATTCGATATAATTACATTAAATGATAACAATAACAACAATAAAGGCCTTCTGTGATTTAAAACAAAGTTCTATTTTATTGTAAATTTGTAAAGTTCTAATCATGTGTCACACTTTTAGAAACAGTATTATAAATGGTCTTTTCATCTTGAAAATTGCTCTGTAGTGCAAAATACAAATTCCAAATGCATTTAAGTTGTGATAACTAGGTTTAGATTTATCAAACAGAACATCATTTTTTTCTTCCATTCTGAACACTAAGATTTAATTCATCATTGTTCATGGGTGGTGGGTCTAAATGTGCTGCAGAGTGAATTAATGTGTTTTATCTCAAATCACATTCCAAGTGGGCATTCCTCCACAAGGTCACATGTTACAATTATGAGGTTACGATTATGTTTTGTGTCTAGCTTTAGTTTGGGGTAAAACGAAGAGTTAGGTTACCTGATTTCTGTCTACAGCAAGCCTGAGCAGACAGATTGCTTTGCTTCTCAGTAGGAATGCATATCCCGTGTGGTTCTAGTTGGGCACCCCCAACACCCCTGTAACATTTTCTTTGAAATAATCTAGTAGAAAGGCTGTTTGGAGTAAGGGGGATTGGGATGTCTCGGAAGGTGAAAAAGGAAAAATGGCTCCAAGGATAGATTGCTTTTAGAATTGTAGAGGTCTACAGCACAGAAAAAGGCCCTTCGGCCCATCAGGTCTGTGGCGGTCAAAGACAAACTGCCCAACTATTTTAATCCCATTTTCCAGCATTTAGCTCATAAATGCCTTGGCATCACAAGTGTGCATCTAAATACTTCTTAAATGTGATGAGGGTCTCTACCTCTACCACCCCTTTCAGGCAGTGAGTTACAGTCTTTCACACTCTTTGGGTGAAAAAGTTTTTTCTCACATCGCCGCCAAACCTCCTGCTCCTTATCTTGATCCCTCCACCAAAGGGAAAGGTTTTCCCCGACTATCTATGCCCCTTATAGTTTTATACATCTTAATCATGTCCCCCCCTACCAAGTCTCCTCTATTCCAAGGAAAACAACCCTATCCAATCTCACTTCATAATTAGCTCATCCTGGTAAATCTCCTCTGCATCCTTTCCAGCGTTATCACATCCACTGGGAAGACTGAGTCTCCAAAATCTGTCAAAGATGTTGGGGATATCCAGTTGTAAACAGTTGTGCTTTAAACAATTTATTTCCAAGATAAAAGGGAGTTTGGGGTCTCAAGCCCTTAGCATTTCTACCCATGTGATTCATGTTGCCATTGAAATGGGCTTTGAGAAGGGAAGAGTATGAAGAAAGCTATTATGACAGAGGGTTGGAGACTTTCCTAAAATATCATTGAATATCACAGACAGATTAGCCTGCCTTGATCTAAGGGCGAGCAGCTACAGGCCGCAAGATGCTGTGGTCACTGCATAGGAATGTGGTTGGAAGCTTGCACTGGGATTCAAAAGAAAATAATCGCATGGGGAGTTAAAATGAGGCTGGAAGATTTACCTAGCTCTAGCTAGAGGAATGTCTACAAGAAAACTCAGAACATGAAAGTCTGTTCTGGAGATAAACATTTCTAGGCTGGGAAAAGGTTGTAATTAAACCGTCATTAGCTAAGAATCAATTTTGACTGGTTTCTGAGAAATTCTGGGAGAATTTAATGGTTACTTCACTTGACTGATACCAGAGAAGGGGTATTTCTTTGGGGAAAGGTTGGACCTGTATCCATGGGAGTTTAGAAGATTGTGAGGTGGCCTTATTGAGGGGTCTCCTATTTAATACAGAAATGACAAGTTTTCTCTCTTCAGGTATCATCAGTCTATGAATTCCCTTCCACAGAAAGCATGGAGGCAGATCAATGACTATTTAAAAGGCAGCAGTTGCTAAATTATTGGCTAACATAGGAGTCAAAAATGATGTGGAGTTGAGTCCACAATCAGATAGAAGAGTCAAATGGCCTAATCCTGCTTTTCTGAATGTTCGTATATACTTAACACACAGTGTAAAGCCTACCTGTGACTTGTGCTTTTTCAGTTGTGCTGAAAGTAAAAAGGAAGAAGTTCTGTTCTGTGGTTTAAAGTACAAGTTGCCTTCAAAAATAGTGTTTAGTTACAATGTTTTTTTCTGGTGTTGCAGTGAAAATCTGAAACGTTTAAAAATTATAATGCATCATGCCGTTATTAATCAGCTGAGTTACCCAGGAAGTAGCAGAAAAATATCCTGTAGTTTAAAATGGTATTAATTATGAATTCAAGGTAAATTTGTGCTTAGTCTAGCTGGATTAAATGGAGCCGTTACCTACCTGAACAATTATAGTTATGTGGAAGTCTTAAAATGTGAAATGTTGTGATTAAAAGTAAAGAAATTTGCAACTCCATTTGTCACTGTGAGGATCACAACATGCACTAATCTTTTCCTTTCACAGCAAACAAAGGAAATTCAAATATCAATGGGTATTTAATCAGACAACATGATGGGTTAAGAATTAGAGACTGCAAGAACAAAGAAGTGCTGGGCACAACTGCCAAGTAATTTATTAAAGAGGGAAGGAACATGTGTTGAGCTTGGAAAAGAGGGGGGGGAGGCATTAAACATACCTTATATTTAAGCAAAAAAAAATACAGGACAATGACCATCCTTCTATATGACAGTGGTCCCTGAAGACTGTAGTAACTATAACTTAAACAGCGAAACTGAGGTATCCCAATAGCATTGGGAAATTGGTGAACAAGGACATTGAGGATTGCACCCGCAATTGTACATGTGGTTTGATCCTGATATTGGTCAAGTGCCAAGAAAATACCAGAGTTTAGTTCCAGTAAGAGCTCCTTTGTCAAGTTGTTTTGATTTTCTAGTTGCTCAGTCCAACAAGACAAAGACTCAAGTTAGTTATTTGGTGACCCTTGCAACCTAGCCGTTAATTCTTCAGTCAGTTTCAGACCATAAACACAAGACCACCGCAACTGATCTAATCATTTCAAGACAGAAATGTAATAAATAACCATTGTAACTTTACTGCGTGCTTTCAGGCTTACTGAGATGTAACAGTTGTATTAAATTGGATCAAGAGAAATCAGAGTGTACTAAATTGGCTGAATGAATTTTGTTTCATGACAAATGTTTTATATTGAGGAAATCAAGATAACTTGTTTGCTCATAGCAATAATGATTGTTCAGGTTGGTGATGGCTCCATTTAATCCAGCTAGACTATACGCAAATTACACTGAATTCATAACGAATACCATTTTTAACTACAGCAGGATATTTTCCTGCTATTTCCTGGGTAACTCAGCCAATTAATGGCATGATGCATTACAATTTAAACAATCTGCTGTGTGTGTGTTGTTGGCAAGGATGGCATTTATTATCAATCCATTAAAGTTTTAAAGTTTATTTATTAGTGTCACAAGTAGGCTTACATTAACACTACAATGAGATGGCTCTGAAAAACCCCGAGTTGCCGTATTCCAGCACCTGTTTGAGTACACAAGGGGGAATTTACCATGGTCAATGCATCTAGCCAGCATTTCTTTCAGACTGTGGGAAGAAACTGGAACACCCAGAGGAAACCCATGCAGTCACAGGGAGAATGTGCAAACTCCACACCAACAGTGAGTCAAGCTGGGAATCGAACCCAGGTCCCTGGAGCTATGAGGCAGCAGGGCTAACCACTATGCCACCCATGTGCCACCTCACCATTGCAGTTTGATACAAATGAGTGATTTGTTAGTCCACACCAGCAGACAGTTAAGAATCAGTTATTTTGATGTGGGACATACAGGCCAGACCAGGCAAGGACAGCACTTTTCCTTCCCTGAAGAACAGCTGTGAACTAATTGGATTTTTAACACAATCAATTGGACTGACGTATGAGGACAGATTGAGTCAGTTAGGATTATATTCATTGGAGTTTAAAAGAATGAGCAGAGATCTAATAGAAACCAAAATATTCAAACAGGACTAGACAAGAGTAGATGCAAGAAGGATGTTCCTGACGTGGGGGACTCCAGTAACACGGGTCACAATCTAACGATGTGGGATAGACTACTTAGGACTGAGATGTGGAGAAATTTCTTCACACAGGCAGTGGGGAGCCTGTGGAATTCTCTACCACAGAAAACAGTTGAGGCCAAAACACTGTTTTGAAGAAGGAGTCAGATTTGGATCTTGGCGCTAAAAGGATGAAAGGGCATGGGGAGAAAGCAGGAACAGCCTGAGTTGGATGATCGTCCATGATCACAATGAATGATGGAGCAGTTTCCGAAGGCTGAATGGCCTACCCCTGCTCTTATTTTCTATGCTAATTACTGCATGGTCACTTTTACTGACGTCAACCTTTAAGTTACAGGTTTATTTTTCTAAAAAACTGAATTCACATTCTCAAAGCGCCACAGTGGGATTTGAAATCATGTTCTCTGGATTATAAGGCCAGCCCTCTGGATTACATATCTAGTAACATAGTTCAACGTTAGTAGATATAGTTCATGTAATCTCTTGGCTATCATTACTTTGTTTTACCACTTTTTAATTGTTTTCCTTTCATTGGCAATTCATGCTAAACAAGGCTGAGTTGTTTCTGGGTTTGACTCAAACAAATGTTGCTGGCTGTTGTGGTAACGTTAAAGTTTCTTATTCTGTGATAGCAGAACTCTAAAGAATCCAGAGGGTTTGTAGTTCACACTATGGTTTTCATTCACAAGTCTGCTTTTATCGTACCAGGAATTATTATCTTAAAATAAACCCATCACATAACAATTTACATCACCAAAAGCCAGGCCAATAACTTACTTTTGCTTCATCAATTTTCTTGATGGTGCAGAGGTACTGGATGCCTTCCAGTATCTCACTCAAGCATCAGCTAGTGTTAACAGGCTCTCTGATAGAAGGCCATTATAAACAAGTTCAATCTTGTCCCCCTCCCAACACATCATTTTCTGCAAAGAGCACAGCAAAAAGCAACAGGCAAATCTGAATCTTCCCCTTCCAACCAAGGATGTTAAGCAAACCACAATGTTAACAACTTATCAGCTAATGCAATATACAAGTCGGCCTGAAGATTTTAAAAGGATCTTACTTTATAGAGCCATCATTTAAAAGTCTGAAAGACGTGCTGGTTAGGTGCACTGGCTATGCTAAACTCATGTACTCGAACACATGCTAGCGTGGGGCGACTAGGGGATTTTCACATTGCAGTGTTAATGTAAGCCTACTTGTACTTATAAAATTAACTTACTTAAAAGATAATTTTCCCTCTGCAGATGGTATAAAATCAATAAAATAAACCATCTCATTAGGTGAAGTTTATGAATCATTTTGCTTCTTCCAGAAAGCAATTTACAGTTGGTTACCCAGCAAATCAATCAGGCATTTAAATTACTATGAGTCTCGACAGACTGGAGGGGCTGATTGTGGACAAGTCCCCAGGACCGGATGGAATGCATCCGAGGGTCCTGAAAGAAATGGCGGAGGTGATAGTGGATGCCTTGGTGGTTATTTTCCAGACGTCGCTGGATTCCGGGGAAGTGCCGGAAGATTGGAAAACGGCTAATGTTACGCCGTTGTTTAAGAAGGGTGCCAGGCAAAAGGCGGGGAATTATAGGCCTGTTAGTTTAACGTCTGTTGTAGGTAAAATGTTAGAATCCGTCACCAAGGAGGAAATAGTGAGGCATCTTGAGGGGAACTGCTTGATAGAGCAGACGCAGCACGGTTTCGTTAAAGGGAAGTCGTGTCTGACAAATTTACTGGAGTTCTATGAGGATGTGTCTAGGGCGGTGGATAGAGGAGAGCCGGTGGATGTGGTCTTTCTTGATTTTCAGAAGGCGTTTGACAAGGTACCTCACAAGAGGTTATTGCAGAAGGTCAGGGGACATGGAGTTGGGGGTAGGGTGTTAGCGTGGATAGAGGACTGGTTGTCAAATAGGAGGCAGAGAGTGGGGGTCAACGGGTGCTATTCGGATTGGCGGATGGTGACTAGTGGAGTGCCCCAGGGGTCGGTGCTGGGGCCTCAGCTATTTACCATTTATATAGATGATCTGGAGGAGGGAACCGAGTGTAGGGTGTCGAAATTTGCTGATGACACCAAGATTGGTGGAAAGGCAAATTGTGCGGAGGGTGGGGAGAGTCTACAGAAGGATCTAGATAGGCTGGGCGAATGGGCCAGGAAATGGCAAATGGAATTTAATATTGGCAAGTGCGAGGTGGTCCACTTTGGTAGGAATAATGGTAGGAAGGGTTATTACTTACGTGGAGAAAAACTGCAGCAGGCGACGGTGCAGAGGGACCTCGGGGTCCTTGTGCACGAGTCGCAAAAACCCAGCTTGCAGGTGGTCAGGAAGGCGAATGGGATGCTGGCCTTCATCGCGAGGGGGATTGAATATAAAAGTAGGGAGGTCTTGCTGCGGCTGTATAGGGCATTGGTGAGGCCGCAGCTGGAGTACTGTGTGCAGTTTTGGGCGCCGTACTTACGCAAGGATATTTTGGCCTTGGAGGGAGTGCAGAGGAGGTTTACTAGGCTGATGCCAGAGTTGAGCTATGAGGAGAGGCTGAATAAATTAGGCTTGTACTCGTTAGAGTTTAGAAGAATGAGGGGAGATCTCATTGAGACGTATAAGATGATGAATGGGATGGATAGGGTAGAGGTGAAGAGACTCTTTCCGCTCAGAAAGGATAGCAGGACTAGGGGGCACAGACTCAAGATAAAGGGGGGCGCGGTTTAGAACAGAGTTGAGGAGGAACTTCTTCACTCAAAGGGTGGTGAATCTCTGGAATTCTCTGCCCGTTGAAGTGGTGGAGGCTGCCTCGCTAAATATTTTTAAGACGCGGGTTGATGGGTTTTTGATAAGAGAGGGGATTAAGGGTTATGGGGAGAGGGCGGGAATGTGGAACTGAGCCACGACAGATCAGCCATGATCTTATTGAATGGCGGGGCAGGCTCGAAGGGCTAGTTGGCCTACTCCTGCTCCTATTTCTTATGTTCTTATGTTCTTATTGTTTAAATGATCCAAGGTTTAGGTTGATCTGGCCATGCTAAATTGCCCCTTTGTTAGGGTGAATAGGTGGGATTAAGGGGATGGGACCTGAGTGGGATCGTGTTTGGTGCAGACTTGATGGGCTGAATGGCCGTCCTCTGTACTGTAGGGATGCTACAAACCAATTTCTGCTTATTAATTGGAAGTAAAACACTATTGCAGAATTTGTTTCCGCTAAATGTGTTTATAAATATGTAATCATGGAAATTAAAATAGGTTACGTGGTCAGCTATAAACTTCTCCTTTAAGTAATTTAATCCCTCAAATCAGTGTTAGACAACCAGAATTTCATGTAGCCTCAATTCTAATCTTTTTCATCTGGAATCCTGTACAGACTACATTCCTATTATTAATCTTATCAAATATAAAGACTAAATTTACAGTAAACAGAGCAAATGGTCACTTTCTTTTATTGAAATCTCAAAGTAAGCATTCCTTTGAATATAAACATTTTAAATCAATATATAAATTCAAGCACTCTTTTTTACAGCTGGAAATTAAGAATTATTGGCATTACAATTGTGTCACATTACAATTCATCCGTATGGGAGTGCAGATGTATCCCATGACATCAGAAAAGACCATTAGAATTTTTTAAAATTAGGTTGTTTTAACTGTAAGATTTCTTTCCCTCTGAGCTACAGTTCTACTGGGGCTGTTCACTTTGGCATTTCACCATACATTTCTCATGTACGAGCCTGGACTGAGTGTATCAGGAGGCTGTGTCAAATGGGAGGCACAAGAATGGAGTTCATATACAAACCCACTCTCTATCAAAGCCGCTGACTCACTTCTCTTGGATCAGGAATGCACTGGCCCATCTTGGTCCCATGTTACCAACCAATGAGACGAGAACTGGCACCTTATTTACCTCAAGTCTACTACTGAAGGAGCTTTCAGACTTCAATGGTTGACAATTTTGCATATTTAATCACTGCATGATTGCATCAGTAAATATTCATTTCAATTCAAACATTTGGCTGAGAACTGTTATTATACTGCGTGTAAACAATTCAAGTAAACAAATTTTATGTCAAATTCTGAATACATGTTTAATTCTGTTACAGTGCGATCAGAATAGTTTCCATTAGCACTTTAAAATACAGGTTCACACACAAGAAACATTAAACTCAGTTTAAAAAAAAGCAATGGAACACTTAACATGTTCCAGCTTTTTCAAAATTGATGTTCATTTTGTTTAGTTGCTTAACCATTCAGCTAGAAAGGAAACACTAACATTATGGGGGCGATTCTCCCATCCTGCCACACTAATTTTCGAGCACAGAGGGGTGGGAAAAAAAAAAAAATCACACGGCCAGAAATGTGTACAATTAGCACATGCGTTCCCACTGCAAGCACATCTCCCAGTGCCAGAATTCTCACGCCATCAGATCTGCACTGGAAACTGGTGGGAAGACATGCAAGTTACTTGCATCTATTTTTAATGTCATCTAAATGTGATTAGCAGGCCCGGGACTGAATTCTCCGGACCCGCTAGTCTCCCACCACACCAGAGTGTTTCACTTTCAGAGAACTAGCAGGATGACCTCATGGGAGTGAAGGGAGGGGGTAATTAGGGCCTTCTGGGGGGCCAGTGCCGCCTGGGCACAAGGACCCTGGCAGTGTCAGCCTATGTCCCCATTACTGCCCAAGGACACTTTGGCACTGTCCATCAGGCATGGGGGCATATAGTAGAAGGGGGCCTATGGTGGACAGACCCCAATGGGACAGGACCCTGCTGCCCTGGGATCGACGGGGGAAGGAGGGAGACCAATAATCGGGGTGAGCTGTAGGGTGGGCAGAGGACGTTGCTTGAGGGACAGCACTGCAGGGGTTCTGAGCTATTCAACAAAAGGAGGAGGTCGACCACTGTATATGTGCAGAGGCCTGCTGGTTTCAGCCTTCCTGGTGGGGCAAGGTCCCACCCCCTGAAATTTAATGATATTTGCGCTGGTAGCCTCTGCAGTGCAGAGTGTGGGAGATTCTGGTGTGAACTCCCATTGAAAAAAACTCAAATTACTCCAGTTTTCCTGCGAATTTGCACTTAGAATTTTTTTGGAAGAATTCCACCCAATATACTGGCTCCCTACCTCAACAATTAAATATGGATTTGTGGATCAGTTTTAAAACTGGAACATCTTGCAGTTGGCTCTTGAAACTGTCAGCAAGACTGGCTTTTGCTTCCACGATTCCACAAACAGCAAGTAAACAAAATGAAATACACAGAATAGATTACATTTAAAACACAAAGTATTGATTCTGCATTGAAACATTACGTAAGGCACATTAAGGTGCAACAAGAAAAAGGAAGTTCTAGGTTCCTTATGTCAATATTCAAGTTCTCATTTCTAAAATATCCTATAATTAATATAGATTTTCCTTCATCTTTGGATGAACTTATTAGGTATGAGTGCAAGTTTTCAGATTGTAGAGTTACTTCTGACAGCAACATTATTTTACTACCATTTTATCAGTCACTTACAATTCCTCGAGCAATAAGCTCTTTCATTATTTCATTTGTACCACCATAAATTGGTTGAACACGGGAATCCACAAAGGACCTGGAAAAAAAAAGCTGGCGTAAGATATATAGTGCACTTTTAATGTATGAGAATCACTAATCTACATAATTGCCCGTTTTTAAATTCTCTAAATTAATAACTTTATAAAGAATTACAAAACTTCTGTCTATTTTCTACCCTGTATTTTCTCCTCCTATTGACATAAACACGACCTTTTGAAAAAAAGCTATGAAACTCCCAAATACAGAATACAGAATTCAGATTAAGACGTGCACTTTAGGCAGAATCTAGATGTGGTTCACCTTCACCTTCCGCCCAGTTTTGGGCGCCGCACCTGCGCAAGGATATTTTGGCCCTGGAGGGAGTGCAGAGGAGGTTTACTAGGCTGATACCGGAGTTGAGGGGATTGAGCTATGAGGAGAGGCTGAATAAACTAGGCTTGTACTCGTTAGAGTTTAGAAGAATGAGGGGAGATCTCATTGAGACGTATAAGATGATGAATGGGATGGATAGGATAGAGGTGGAGAGACTCTTCCCGCTCAAAAAAGACAGTAGGACTAGGGGGCACAGCCTCAAGATAAAGGGGAGGCGGTTTAGAACGGAGTTGAGGAGGAACTTCTTCACTCAAAGGGTGGTGAATCTCTGGAATTCTCTGCCCGTTGAAGTGGTGGAGGCTGCCTCGCTAAATATTTTTAAGAAGCGGGTTGATGGGTTCTTGATAAGAGAGGGGATTAAGGGTTATGGGGAGAGGGCGGGAAAGTGGAACTGAGCCACAACAGATCAGCCATGATCTTATTGAATGGCGGGGCAGGCTCGAAGGGCTAGATGGCCTACTCCTGCTCCTATTTCTTATGTTCTTATGTTCTTATGTTCAACTAGGCAGCATGGTGGCACAGTGGTTAGTACTGCTGCCTTACAGTGCCAGGGACCCAGATTCAATTCCAGCCTCAGGTCACTGTGAGTTTACACATTTCTTCCTGTGTTTGTATGGGTTTCCTCCGGATGCTCTGGTTTCCTCCCACAGTTCTAAGATGTGCGGGTTAGGTTGGTTGGCCATGCTAAATTGTCACCGACTGTCAGGGGGATTAGCAGGGTAAATGCGTGGGGTTACGGGAATAGGGCCTGGGTGGGATGTGGTCGGTACAGACTCAATGGGTCAAATGTTCTTCTTCTGTACTGGAGGGAAGCTATGATTCTACAAAAACACATTTTGGTACCAAAAGAGGTGGATTAGCAGCGGGTAATTGTTCAGCAGACATTTTGCTATCTTTCTCAGAGGCACTGGGTTGTGGCTCTCAGAATAAACGGGTAAGGGATATCAGACCAAGCCGTCACTCATATCCAGATGTCATGACTTATTAGTGATGCAAGGACTTGGGAGAGAATGCAGAGAACATTTTACTAAAATGGTATCAGGGTACAAAGGACTCCAGTTACTTGGAGGGACTAGAGAGCTTGAGGCTTTTTGGGATTGAGAAGGTTAAGCAGCAACATAATGGAAACATTCAAAATTAGGAAGGAGTCCGATAGGGTAAATAACAAAAGTTTCCATTGGCAGTGGGATTGGTTTCAGAAGACATCAATTTAAGGTAATTGGCAAAAAAAGGGAGATGAGGAGAATATATTGTTCTGGTCTGTAAGGCAGTGCCAGATAATTCAATAGGAATGTTAAAAATAGAATAGAATAAATATTTGAAAGAGAAACATTTACAATGCCTAGGTTCAAGCAGGAAGTAGAATGAGATTAATTGGATAACTCTTTCAAAGAGCCAGAACAAGCATGACTGGCCAAATGGCCGCCTTCTATGTAGTCTCATTCTATGATTCTAAGCACCAAATCTTGCGGGTGCAAACCAACATAGAAACTGGTCAGTAATTTCACTTTACTCAATTTCTTTACAATCTGCTAGTGGACCCTCCATCAGTGTGCAGAAATCCTATTGTTTGTTACTTCTAAAGTGATAGCTGGAAACAGTGTGCTCTAGTCTTCAATTGGCTGTATAAATGGTGCTGACAAGTTAATGTAATTCAGGAGACCTAAGAGACTGACTAAAAGCTTGCTTTGATAAAACAGATCACTTCTCAAAGTAAAAAACTGATTAAAAAGTTCATGTGTATGTAACCTTCCCAAGAAGAGCTTTTGTTGTAAGCCAGGTAAGATCCAGGTAAATGCAGCCAGACAATGAACCTAATATACAATATTGGCAAATCATTCATGATATTGCTCACAGCCTAAGGGGCAGGAGGGCAAGTCTCAGACAGCAAGAAAGATTTGCATTTCAATAGTGCCCTTTCACAAACTAGAATGTGCCAAAGCAGTTATGAGGGGCGGCATGGTGGTTAGCGCTGCTACCTCATAGCTCCAGGGACCCAGGTTCAATTCCGGCCTTAGGTGACTGTGCAGAGTTTGCACGTTCTCCCCGTGTCTGCATGGGTATCCTGTAGGTGCTCCGGTTTCCTCCCACACTCCCGCAGGTTAGATGGATTAGCCATAGTAAATATATGGGGTTACAGGGATAGAGCAGGGTAGAGGGCCTAGGTAAGATACTCCCATCAGAAAAAATTGCAGGAACTTTGTGGAAGGAAATCCATCAGTAAGACTAAACATTTTGGTAGAAAATTTGCTAAATGTTATCATAATCTATAACATAGGATTTTGATTCCTTTTATACGAAAATATTTTGTATCCAGCACGTACCTGTCAAACAGCAGACACAGAACAATCTTTTTCTAAAACAGCAATTATTTGAGTAATGGCTTTAAAGAGACAGTAAGAAGTCTCATATTGGACTTTAACCTGGTGTTGTGAGACTTCTTACTGTGTTTACCCTAGTCCAACGCCAGCATCTCCACTAAAAGAGACAGACCAAGTTATAAAGTAAACATCTCATTTGACACCAAAATTTACTAATTACTTTCTAAACAACTACTAGAGCAGATAGGTTAATATTAGATGCCTTGCTGCAAAAAACAAAAAAAAAATCTGCACACCAACAAGTCAAACTGGCCACGTCATTCTCTAACACATATGCAAAATAATCTTAAATGCTGGTTGTTTTGAACCTATAGATCTAATCTCCAGGCTGAAACCAATTACATTCTAACCTCCAATGTTCTATCACTGTACTATTACACTCTAAATGATCACAGCTAGTATTTTAATTATAATTTGTAGCCTTCAAATGCTATTGTTCTTAGGAAATGAAGGATCATCTTACATACCATGACCACCAGCACAAGAGATTTAGCATCACATTTTCAACAGACATTGGTGGAGAGAAAAAAAACTCCCTCTCAGCCTCGTCTTCCCTTTAAAGCAACTGCAAATGATCATACAAGACTTACTTCGCAATTGGGTATTCCCACATGTATCCCCATCCACCGTGAAGCTGTACACATCGATTAGCTATATCATTCTGTTGTTCAGAAGCCCTAGAAAATAAAGTAAAACATCAATAGTCTGGTAATACAGAATTTGAATACTGCTGTAAAGAGGTACACGTTCCCGAAGTTTTCCATCTTCTATTCATCAGAGCAAATACAAGAATGCCAAATTTCAAACAATCACAACTAATTTATACTACTGGAGGTTGACAAGTTGGTTCTTACACCTTGCTCTCATATCCACATACCCATCCTCGACCTGCGGCAACGCTCCACAGTGAAACCCAATGCAAGCTGGAGGAGCAGGATCTCACGTTCCGATTAGGCACGTTACAGCCCTCAAGACTCAATACCAAGTTCAACAACTTTAGACTGTGACCCTTCTTCATTTTAAACCCTTTTTAAAAAAAATCATATATATTTATTGTCTCAGTGCAGAAACCATGCCCCTCCTCCCCTCCCACATCAGGCCATCTGTCTTTTGTTCTCAAGGTGGCTACATCTTGTTGCAATCTCTTACAGCTGCAGATTAATAGCTAACACATTCTCCTACTCTAGTTCTGATGACGAGACAAACAGACTTGAAATGTTTGATTTTTGCTTTGATTTATTGTCACATGTAATAGAATACAGTGAAAAGTATTCTTTCTTGCACACCGTACAAACAAAGCATACCGTTCGTAGAGAAGGAAAGGAGTGCAGAACGTAGTGTTACAATCATAGCTAGGCTGTCAAAAAAGATCACAGGTCGAGGTAGATCCATTCAAAAGTCTGATGTCAGCAGGGAAGAAGCTGTTCTTGAGTCAGTTGATATGTGACCTCAGACTTTTGTATCTTTTTCCTGACGGAAGAAGGTGGAAGTATGTTTTCTCTCCCTATAGATGCAGTCAGACCTGCCAAGATTTTACAGCATTCTTTATTTTTGTGCCTTTTTTTAATTACCTGGGAGCTTGGGGAGTCTTTAGTTCCCATTTGGTTTCTCCATGGCAACACCTCAGTCAACCAGAGTCAGCCTGCCAAGCAATCAACACTCGTTTCTCCTATAGTATAAATTGTGGTGATTCTTTGACATTTGAAATTCTTGTTTTTGTCCTGATGAGTGCAAGATAAAAGTTTTTGGCAATATGTCTCTCTTTTCAGCAAATGTATTACTCGTTAAGATGTAGAAATATCATTTATACAGCTGTTGATCTGATAAGACCATCTCATTACTACAACATCTGCTTTATAGAATCATCATTTTGCCTATTTTCTCCACTGAGACACATTTCAATGGGTATAAGCTGCTCTGTTCCTTGGGTAGTTTTACGTGTGAGCAGCTGGCACAATGGTGCCAGGAGACAATTTGCTCCATCAAGCTCTCAACGGCACTCCATTCCAAAATGTGCACGTCCCCGGGTGATTACTCCCTCTAACCTTGATCCGATCATGCTGATAGTATCTCTCACTGCAGCATCCCAGTTGCAATCGGCATGTTCTGAGGATGGAACAACGTGATCCAAGATTCAGTTACACTTTGGATGAAACATTTGACCCATTGATTTGATTTATTGTCACACATATTAGTATACAATGAAAAGTATCGTTCCTTGCACACTACGCAGACAAATCATACTGCTTATACAGAACAAAAGAGAGTGCAGAATGCAGTATTACAGTCATAGCTAGGATGTAGAGAAAGATCAACTTAATGCGAGGTAGGTCCATTCAAAAGTGATGGCAGCAGAGAAGAAGCTGTTCTTCACTTGGTACATGTCCTCCCTTTGGTATCTTTTTTCCAACAGAAGGTAGTGGAAGAGAGTATGTCTGGGGTGTACGGGGTCTTTAATTATGCTGGTTGTTTTTCCGAGGCAGCGACAAAGAAATAACTGGGAAAAAAAAAACTGCCTGTCCTCAATGAAATACAATATTATTTTTAAAAAAAAGCTTGGATCAGATTTAAATATTCAGCAGCATTACTGTTGGCTGACCAAACAGCAAAAGCAAGGTCATAGTTGATAAGTTGACTTTTCAAAAGTCCCACCACTGAGGAACAGAGATGAATTACTGCAGTTGGAAAATTCTGTTGCTTCCTTTCTGCATATTTTAAAATGTGAGTTTTGTACATGCCAAGGTGAGGAAGGCTGGTGCTGGAGATGGAAAGCATTGCATCTCGGGCATCTGTGCTCCAGCATCAAACACTCCCAGATTGTGGAGAGACTCCCTTTACCCTGTCTGAGGAACCTGCTTCAGCAGCTTGAGAATATTACACACACCAGTGCAGGCTTTTATTTTCCACAAGCTGAACCATTATTTATTTGAAATAAGTTGCCAGTTTATTGCCGCTCATGAGCTGTGGGCCCATATTTGGGGTGAATTCTAGCTCTTGTCTACACCACTTCTCACGTATAGGTAATTTTAGAATTTGTGTTCATTGGCTTTTTCTAGAAACTTTGTACCAATGTTGGATAAAGGAAAAGCTATACAATCAACTTCCTGAACTGAGCCCCGTGATTTGAACAGAGAAATGCAAAAGGAGCCTTCCATAAAAATGCACAATACTGGCCAGTCAGCCTTTTAAGGAGTGGTCTATTGATTTCTGTTCGTACAATCTGGTAAAGCATTTTGAGTAGTTACAAGGAAATCAAAAATAACGCAAGAAGAATGTTCCCACAGGGCTTCCTTATTTGAAGTAGACACAAATATATTTGGTGTGATTACTCTGATTAAATGCATTTTGTAGCAAATGCTCTGCAAGAGGGCAGCCAAGGTGGCTGCTGGATACAAAACTTTGCCATTTCCTTGCACTTCATTTCACATCTGATTAACTTTTAATAATACTGTTTGTATACTGCTCATTTGCACACTTAGCAAAATATACAACAACTACATGAAACAAGTTGAATTTGGGGTTCCAAGCGACCAGGGACCCACAGCAGAGAACTGCTACATTAATTAGCAACTATATCAATCCAGTTTCATACGGAAGGTGTGCAGTAGGGATGATCGTCTGAGGCACATTAGTGTAGACAGCTTTATTCTGCACACGTCACGTTAAACCTGGGAAAGCTGTCAATAATAGCCAGTGTCAAGAGCCCACACATTAAAATTCACACACAAAAGTAAACTGAAGTTAAGAGACTGCATTGATAGCTGCAATCAGTACACTCTTTAAAAATTGCATTATCAGAGCTCATGTAAAAGGATTCTGACCAGCAATTTTTTTCATCTGTTTCTCATTTTATTCCATTTCTTTAAACACTTTAAGTGAACTGATTTTTTTTGCATGAAATTAGCTTAATGACTGATTTTATTGATGTTACTGCAGGTCCCACATGTTCTCACTAATTTCTCCCAGCTATTTATCCCAACATTACCAACAAATAAGTTTTAAAAACATCATCTATCAGCCATGTTTTTTTTCTAAATCACCACAACACAAAATATGTAGCTCTTATATAGAAAGATTCAGTAACAGTTATTGCAGGAAACATTAGATGCAGTGGCCTTGAGACACTAAAAGCTCCAAATAATTCCATAGCAACAAGATACGAGAGGCCTCTCTGTTTAAACAAGCAGCTTTTAAGTATTATTTATTGGATTGCTATCCCAATAGTGTTCCCTACACATTACGATTAGAAATGAAAGGGACTGAAATAGAAACTCACCGCAAACTGTTTAAATTACTGGTTTAATTTACGTGCAGCTCAGATTTTCTTTGATCAAAGCACGGTTTGCCCTTGCCAGTTCTAACTTCCTTTTCGTGCTACATTTGCTTCTGCTAGTGAGACCACAAGCAGAAGGAGGGGAGGTGGCCGAAACCCTGCCAGTGCTCCTCAGATTTCCTCTTTGCTACAGGCGAAATAGCAGAGCAGATTTGTTTGTCTTCAATCCTTCTCCCCTTTCAAGGAGCTCATCAAACATTTTCCCCAAATTCCAAAGTTTTCCATGGGCAGCACGATAGCACAGTGGTCAGCGCTGCTGCCTCACAGTGCCAGAGATCTGGGTTCAATTCCAACCTAGGGTGTCTTCCAGGTGCTCCGGTTTCCTCCCACGCTCCAAAGATGTGTCAGTTAGGTGTATTGGCCATGCTAAATTACCTCTGTTTCAGGGGGATTGGCAGAGTAAATGTGTGTGGTTACGGAAATAGGCCTGGGTGAGATTGTTGGCGGTCAGCACAGGTTCAATTGCCAAATTGCCTCCTTCTCCTACTCAAAATCCTTCAAATATTGCTCAGCAAGTTATTGCATTCCTCTTTAAACAAGTACTTATAGAAAATATTAATTAGTATTTAATGATTGTTATGATCTCATTGGGGGAACCATATAACAAAATAACCAAAAAAACTGAATGACACCCCAAATGAAGAACTTAGCAACAAGATTCCACTTTTGTAGCTTTTACTTTGACACAACTCAGAATCAATGCAAACTAAACCTGAACTGGTAGGCAAATGATACCTCAAGTAAATACTTTATATACTTGATGCACAAACGTTAGCACCTGCATTCCTTCCTGCACAAATGTGGAACTACGTAACTACAGTTATAAGCTATTCTTTAGTCTTTACCAGTCTGGAGTCCAAGTTGACAACAGCTTTCACCTTCAAATTTCATTGGGTATGGTTACCATCGGAAAGCACACTTCCATGAATCCTCTCTCCCTCATCTCACATTAACTGCAGCTTTCCAGAGTTTCTCTAACAAATGTCAAATCAATAACACCCCCGTTCATGATTTGGCCAATTCTGGGAAAACACTCAGCTCTTTCTTTTTATTCATTCATGGGATGTGGGCATTGCCGGATAGATCAGCATTTATTGCCAATCCCTAATTGCCCTTGATAAGGTAGTGGTGTGCTGCCATTTTGAACTGCTGCAGTCCTGTAATGTAGGTACACCCACAGTGATGTTAGGTAGGGAGTTCCAGGATTTTAACCCAGTGACAGTGAAGGAATGGCAAACTATTTCCAAGTCAGGATGGTGAGTGGTCCCATGTGTCTGCTTCTGGATGATAGCAATTGTGGGTCTGGAATGTGCTGTCTCAGGAGCTTGGTGACTTCCAGCAGTGCATCTTGTACATTGGTGGACATTGCTGCCACCGTCCAACAATGGTAAGGAAGTGAATATTTTTGGATGGGATGACAATAAAGCGGTCTGCTTTGTTGTGAATGGCATCAAGTTTCTGCAGTGTTATCAGAGCTCAATCCAGGCAACTGAAGAGTATATCATACCCATGGCTTGTGCCTTGAAGATGGTGAGCATTCTTTAGGAAGTCAGGAGGTAAGTCACTCTGAACTGCTCTTGTAGCCACAGTATTTATATAGCTTTTCTAGTTCAGTCTCTGGTCAATGATAAGCCCTAGGATATAGTGATGATAATGCCATAGAATGTCAAGGGGTAATAGTTAGATTCTCTCTGTTTAGATGGAGATGGTCATTGCCTGGCACTTGTGTAGCACAAATACTATTTGTCACTTGTCAGCCCAAGTCTGGATATTGTCCGGGTCTTGTTGCATTTGGACATGGACTAACTCAGTATTTGGGGAGTCACAAATGGTGCTGAATATTTGCAATCATCAGCAGGCATCCTCACTTCTGACCTTATGGTGGTTCAAAGTTAATTGATGAATCAGCTGAAGATGGTTGTGCCCAGTACACCACCTTGAGAAGCTCCTGTCCTGCAGCTGAGATGATTGACCTCAAACAACAACCACCTTTGTGCTAGGTATTATTCCAACTAGCAGGGACATTTCCCACAGACTCTATTTTTGCTAGGGTTGCTTTATGTCACACTTGGTCAAATAGGGCCCTGATATCAAGGGTAGTCATTCTCACCTCACCTCGAGTTGAGCTCTTGTTCCATGTTTGAACCAAGGCTGTAATGAGGTCAAGAGCTAAGTGGCCCTGGCAGAATCCAAACTATATGCCTGACAGAGATATTTATTGTATTGGCAATCATATTATAAAAAATATCATACTTTAAGCCAATACCCTTCATTGTCATGTGATTACATACCTGCTCCCATGGCTAACCATAGAACTGTAATCATCTGATTCAAAATAACCTCCCATCATAACCCAAGTTCTCAAGGAAAAAAATTGTTATCAAATGCACCACTTATTGCTCATCCATAGCCCAAGTGGACATCACAACAGTACCTTTACTTCAAAAATGCTTCATTGGTGCACTAACCCCAAGGACTTGCTTGGGGAATCCCTGATTGACCTCCCTGTAGGACTTGTAGAATACAGTCTCCCTGGTGATTGGTAATATCCTTACCAGGTGAAACTCATATACCAAGTCCCCGTATAAAGCAGGCCCCTGAGTGGGTCCATTATGACACTGTCCTGGTTGCCAGCTGTTTGTGTTCACCACAGACTTGTGGTGCATTTATTTTGTGCAATAAAGCACTGTTCCTCTACAGCCAACTTTTAGAGTTATTACAATTAGTTATGAAAATCCTTTCAATTTTTACACATTCTACCTCAAAGCAAGTTCATTTTTTCCTTCCTTACTAACATTAATCATAAAAATTCTGGTGGGGGAACAATAAAATCTACAGTGCTTCCATTAAATGTTCACAATAACAATTCAGAAAAATTGGAGGAATGACAGCAACACATTCTGAATATGGAAGTGAAAAACCATTTGCTGAAGTGAACTGACTATAGCATTAATTATTTACAGTACTAAAGAACTCTGTTGAAGTACACACAGAAATCAGTGCAACACAAATACCAGTATTTGGCCATGGAAGCCGTAGCCGAATCCAATTGTTGTTCTTTGTGCAACTGCAAACAGCTGTCAATGAACGCTCTCCCCACACAAATCTGCGTCTTTATTTCTGCTAGCTTGTGCTGCACAGTCTAGAAACGAAAGGAAGAAGAATCTTTACCATAGTTTCCTGAGCATTCTGTTTCATGACTGGATAGCAAATTACAGTGGTATTTCTAATACTTTATTTTAAAATTTCTGACTACTAAAGCTTGTCAGCAATGATAACAGTGTGTAAAACTACTGTATATTTCCATTCATTTTTAAAATTCCATTCATTTATAATATTCAATAGATCCGCTCCAAATAGCCATGTCTGCTGACGTCAAGGCTCAAGACAATTTGGAACAGAAAAACAAATGACTAATATTTTGGTTTTCCAACTCAGGGCACAGCAGCATAGCAAAGCTTTTTTTGCCATGCTTTATCCTGTCCTCCTAGGCCACTGAGATGGAATGTTAGAATTGTCTCCTGGCAGTGAAATTTAATTCTGTTACATCAACTTCTTCTTGATCCAATGTGTTTTTGCATTAAAGTGTCAGAGTCAAGTCTGTTAGAAGCATTTTGTGAATGGCTATTAAAAATCCACAACTTCTACTAATGGTCTGTGGACAAGTGCCTATAAGCCAGAAGGTCTTGCAGGATAACAAGAGTTACAGGATAGGGAGCAATTGGGCAAAATTAATTAGCATTTTTGCTTCTAATCAAAATCCACAGCTAGAAAGTGTATGGGGAAGCTGTGAAAGATGGAGCTTAGCGATGCTACCCTCAATGGTGGAATATCTTGCCAACACTCTGTCAAGGTTTAGACACAAAGATTTATTAGGCAAATTATTGGATGGTTTCTGGCGCCCATTTAATCATTCAAAGAGAGTCATTTATTTGAGGAAGGTTAAAAAGAAACAATAAATCCAGAAAATGAGCTGTAGAGAAATCCACTCCCCCTTTTGGAGGATGAGGGAGGAACAGAAAAGGCTAATAATTTTACCTAAATGGTTCACAAGTCTAAGAACCAATCTCTTACACAAATTTATACTATTCAGCATCTGTCACATTTGATGTCAATTATTACAAAGCCAAGTTTATCAGTATTATCAAACTAACTAGTTTAAATTCTGTACATTCACTGAATTATTCATTTCATAGAAGTGTTTCATTTCCTGTAGAAGTGAACATTAAATGAAATTAATCTATTGTTCTGAATGTCACAATGTGTGCACTCACCTGCAAATGTGCAATAGTTTTTCCAAAGGCCTTTCTCTGTTTCACATACTTTCTAGTTTCTTCAAACATGAATTCACAGTTGGCAAGGGCCATGTCTGCAATTAGCAAACGTTCCTTTTAACACAGAGTTACAATTTATTTCAGGCAGGAAATAAATGCATCAGAATCCATCATATTTACCCAGCATTTTCAGTTACATCTCACAAGCAGAACACTGCAATACAAATAGCACAAGTTAAAACACATTATTTTGTGCGTGGGGGAAAATATAAACTTCACAGCAGATTATACCTGCAAATAATACAATTCGGTATAGGACAGCGTGGAAAATCAAATCCATGCTGTTCTTTTTCAAAAATATTTCAAAAACTGGCCCTTCTTGTCCTACTCTGCAATTATTCCTGTATTTTCATACTGTTAGACTCGGTAACTTCTTCAAACTGATCCCACCTCTTCCAAAGATACCACGGGCATATAATTCAAGAGAAAGAGAGGAACTAAATTACTACTTGATGCCAATGTTCTTCCCGCTTTTGAAGTGTCAATTCTTATTGCAGGATGGCTGAATGGACGCTGATAGCCCTGGGATTCCTTTCGTCAAGCAGATTTAGACTAAGTGCGGCGAACAATGCAGATAAACCTAGTCTGAACTGGTGTTGATACAATTATGAGGTGCTTAAGATTATGATGACTTGGACTGTGTTCTTAAGTTTTAAATGAAGGGGACTGTGTGACTATTTCAAATTCTGCCTGATAACAGGCCAGGCTGAATCAAGGGTCCTGCTGAGCACATTTGGGAACACAGGGCAAGGACAGATGTAATAATGGTAAATAGAGCTGCTGGTTCCAAACTTTTGCAGCAAAAGAGAAAAGAGAGGAAAAGAACAGCAGTTGTTATGTCAACAGAGAAAAGAGACAGCAGGTGCTTTGCAAGCTCCCAAAGCCAGATGTGGGAGGGAAACATTTGTTCGTCAAAGAGATATATTTGCAGCCATCTAAGGAATTGGGAGATTTCCTTGTGTGGCCAGGGCTTGGGAAGGAGAATCATCAGCGTGGACTTTTTACCGTTAACGGTGGATTTGGGAAACTCTCCAAAAACTGAAGGAAGAGCCTGGAGATGAACATTCATTCAGATAAACTACTTTGTAACAGGAAAACATGGATTCATTGGAAGCTGGAAGTTACCGTGGACTATTTGTCATAAGTATGAGAAAGGAACATCCCTTTCTGTAGTTTAAAGTATAAGTTGCCTATAAAAATAGGAGTTATTGTGTTTTCAGTCATTCATTACAGTAAAAAATCTTAAAGTGAAATCATCCTTTATATCATCCTTTTCTGCTCCTAATAGGAATTGTGAATTTCTTTTAAAATGCATAAACAATAGATAAGGGTCATGGGTGGAGGGGGGACTGGTAATGTTAAAATGGCGGCGCAGGCTCATTGGGCCGGAGGGCCTGTTTCCCGGGCTGTTTTTGTTCTTGGTCTCTAAGGGTGATCACTTATATGACCACTTACGTTCTAGTAGGGAGTCACTGGAGAGGAAAGAAAACCCTAGCTGATTTTTCCTCTCCCCAATTTTAGAGTTATCTACTGCCATTGAATAGGAATGAATCTGGCAATCTTTCGTCTTAACATTTTACCCAGAGGCTACTGGGTGAGTTTACAAAAGAACATTAAAAGGTCAGCACTAGGGCAAGAGCAGGCAATGTAAAATAATAACCTGACTCCTAAATCGTGTCAACCCTTCCCCTATTGGTACAGTTAGGAGAGAAAAGCTAAATGTTTCACCTGTTAGGGAAAAAAAAACTCTTCCCTTCCCTGGCAATTTGTTGGAAACTTGTCATGTTACGATTCAACATAAAAACTGGCACATTGCAGTAGAAACTTCAGTCAACAATTTTCACTGCAGATGGGCATCCTTCCCAGGCCTTCATTTAAGCAACACACTCCTTGGCCCAATGGACAAAGACATGACTGAGTGTAGTACTGAAGGTGACAGATTCAATCCCTTCATGTTGATCTGGTCGATTTCAATTAAGACAGTAGTTAGGGTGTTGTATTTAGCCTCGGTACCCCTAGCTAGACATGACCAAAAAAAGGTGACCCAAGGTTGCCCTTCATAATTGCTGACCAACTATGTGCATGTGTAGGAAAAAGTAGGATTGGGCTCAGCTATGATCCTTTCCATTACTAGATATTTCAGAACACGTGAAAAATGGTCACGGGGAAAGGTGCCAGCTTGTCCCTTAGGATAAAGGTACAGAAATTGCATGATCATGAAACAGTCCAAACTGTTACCTGTGGAAGCTCCGTCATAAGATAGTAAAATCCCTTATTAACTTCTCCTAGTAAAGCATCAGCTGGCAAGCGCACATCCTCAAAGAAGAGTTCAGCTGTATCCTTCAAAAAGAACAAGAATTGTCAGTCTAGTCAGTGTAGTTTACAGCTTTACTTTGTCCAGTATTTTAATAAATATCAGTAAAGATCAGAGCTTTCACACAGTGTTCAAAGTACCACCAAAAAGAACAAATAATGTAATGAAACCATAGCAAAGGAAATGGAAATATTCTACAAGCATCCATACATATCTCATTGCCTTCATCAATCCTCTGTTATTTCAAATAATTCAATTGAGTTTAGTCAAGTACATCATTAACAACTTTCCTTTATCAAATCTGTGCTGACTGTTATTGATTGACTGGTGTTTTCAAAGCAATTAATTTTTACCAGAATTATTGCCTCAAGTGAAAAAATCTACATGGCTATGGGAAAAGATCAGGGCTTGGAACAGATTGGCTAGCTTGTTCAAAGAACTGGCACAGGCATGAGGAGCCTCCTTCTATATTGTATGTTAGGTCTCTTGTTAAATAGTTCTAAAACTTTAATACTCAATTATAAATAACTCTGTTAACAAGGAAGGATCTCTATTAGCTTGTTCAGGGTTCAAATAAAGCTTGAATATGGTTAGCATCATTGTGGAAGCACTATCACACTGACACTGAGTGACTGTCTAAGTGGAAAATCATGTTATGACCATGTCTGCTTGTGTTTTCTCTGGGTGCTCTGGTTTCCTCCCACAGTCCAAAGATGTGCTGATCAGGCGGATTGGCTGTGCTAAATTGTCCTTTAGTGTCTCAAGATGTGTAGGTTAGGGGGGATTAACAGGGTAAATGTATGGGGCTACGGAGATAGGGTTGTGGGGGGGGGGGGGGGGGGGGGGGAATGCTCTGTTGAAGAGTTGGCGCAGACTTGATGGGCTAAATAGAATCCTTATAGTGCAGTAGGAACTATGTTACCAAATGGATTACAGTAATTCAAGAAAAAAATTAAGCCTGGGAAATAAATGTCAGCTTTGTTCACATTATAAATACAATAAAGCAGCAGCATATACAGCTGAAGTGAAATCAGTTGAGCCTGAAACACCCAAATAATTATCTAGCTAATAATGGAATGGAGAGGGCAGTGGTGATAATTTAATTAAATTTGTCATAATAAAGAGGGATAGCACAGTGACTCAGTGGTTAACATTGCTGCTTCTCAGCATCAGGGGCCCAGTGCTGTGAGGCAGCAGTTCAATTCCTGGCTTGAGTCACTGTCTGTGCAGAGTCTGCGCGTTCTCCCTGTTCTGTGTGGACTTCCTCTGGGTGCTCCGGTTTCCTCCCATGCTAAATTCTCCTTCAATGTACCTGAACAGGCGAAGTGCGGCAATTAGGGGATTTTCACAGTAACTTAATTACAATGTTAATATAAACCTGTGACTAATAAATAAACTTTACTTTTAAAATACAGAAACAAAAAGAGTGAAAAATGTTGCTGCACTGAAAGTTAATGCTGAAGGATCGGAATAAGACCAAATCTAGATTAAACCGTACATTAAAGTTAGATGAAACAGCAAATCAATAATTACGTACAATATGGATGTGATTTACTTATAGGATTCACTGGAGTTTAGAAGAATGAGAGGGGAGCTCATTGAAACATATGAAGTTATAATAGCACTGGACAGACTGGATATAGGATGTTGTTCCTCTAGCTGAGTACAGGGTCTGTAATGAGAGGTCACAGTCTCAGGACTTGGGATAGGCCATTTAGGACTCAAGACGGTGGCGAATTTGTTGAATTCTCTGCCACAGAAGATACAAAACTGCGTCTTTTAGAGGAGAACATGTGCCATCTGCTGTGGCTCCAAACGTTAGATGGAACAAACCTCTATCTGAACGTTGGGTGGAAAACTAACCTCCTTCCCCAACGAGGGTGCTAGCAGATATATTTTTCAGTTCAGTTATTTTCCACCCTGTGAATTCAGCTGTCAGAACCTCTTAAATTCCGTCTCTGTAAGTCATCATTTGTATAGCCCCACTGATCTCTAGTAAGCAGTGTTTCTGATATGGAAACTTGCACCTCAATTTCTCTAGATGCTGCTAATCTTGTTACTTGTTATTTTGTTTTCATCTCAAGTTCAATTCTTAACCTTGTCAACTTTTTAAATTCCAAAGACTGAATCATTCGATACACTCAAGGCTGAGTTAAGACAGGTTTTTGATCTCAAAGGAATGAAGGAGTGTGTGCGCGTGCGTGTGCGTGTGCGTGCGGTGGTGGTGGTTGTGGTAGTGGTAGTGGTAGTGGTGAAGACAGGAAAATAGCATTATGGCCATAATCAGATTTTTTCAAAGATGGAACAGAGTTGAGGGGCCAAATCGCCCACTGCTCCTCCTATTTCACGTTCTTATATTCTATTACAACACTTAACCTCTTTCATTAGCCATAAATGGATCTCAAAGAATGAGAGATTTCCCTAATTTAGTGGTGGGCAAATATACATTTTTCTGAAAGCAATATTGAAGGAAGTAAACATTTTCAAAAGGAAAGAGACTTTATATGTGAGGCAATCAAATGCAAACATAAAAAGCGATATTGAATCTGTGCACAAGCAAAGTGTGGTTTTGCGAAGACTGTAAGAAATGAAAGGATAGTTATGAGAGCACCCTGAAAATCTATTACTGTATTCACTAAAGCAGAGAAGGTTAATGGCAAAATCCAACATATATGATCAAGATAGTGAAATGTTTGACAAGGTTAAATTGACAGAATATCATTCCCACTAGCCAAATGGTAACGGGCATAGCATCAAAAACATAAATGGAGGAAAGTTGGAAGAAATGTTCTCACATTACAAGTTAACAGAATATAGAACCCATTAACAGAAGTAGCAATAGGGCCAAATCAGTGACAGCATTTAAAACGTATTTAGATGGAATGAACAGAAAAATTGAGTAAGCATTGATAGCTCCAATGTGAAGCAAGACAAAGACACAGAATTGAAAGCCTTTTTCCAATTACATACTTCACATCTTGTGATACCCAAAGTGTAACTCAAGATTTTACATTTTACATATTTCAATTATACAGTCCAGAACATTTGACAAAACCAACAAAATAACAAAAATTAAGATCAGAAGAACAACCAAAAAAAGTCAGGCAAACCTGTGCTTTCAAACCAATCTTCTCCAGTTTTTTCCCTTTGATGAATCCCTTCATCCCGTTATCCACAAGAAACAGACTTATTCCATGGGCTCGAGAACGTGCCTCATGATCTGTTACAGCTACGACAATTACCACATCGCACATCCAGCCATTTGTTATAAAAACCTACAGCAGAAAAATGAATAGTAAACTGGAGATATCTTTACCACACTACAGAATCAAACATCCCAAAAGGGGCCCATCTGGTACTGTTGCAGGTTCTTTGAAAAAGTCATCTCCCATGGTCCCAGTTCCCTGCTCTCTCATATCCTCCTTTTCAAGTATATATCCAATTTCTTTCTAAAATTGAATCTATTCCTCTCACCCTTTCAGGCACTGCATTCCAGATCATAAAACTTGCATTGTAACAAAATCTCACCTCCCTGTTTCTTTGTGAACAGTTCCCTAAAATCTGTGTCCATTGAATGCCAACTTTTCTGCTAGAGGAAACAGTATCCCATATTTTGTATATACACTGACAGCCATAAAGTTGTGCAGAAATGTTGTACCCTGTCTAGGCCTATTAAACCTATTTCAGAATGCAATCATGTCGCAGAAGACCCACAGGTAGCCATGACATACACCTGCTTATTGTCTGTTATCCTCAGGGTTCTCTTTCTTTTCCCTCCTAATTCTGTAATTTTCTGTTTTTTTATGTCTTTCTTTATCCTGCTTTTTGCCTTTATTAGTCTACTGCTGTTGGGGATTGGGTGGGGAGAGGTGGCAGTGGTGGGTGCAGGCAGTGGTTAGTCAGAGGAAGCAATGAGGAATCCCAGGGCCACACCACAAAGCAATCATTCTCCGTGCTCAATGTCTGCTTCCTCTGTACACACTAAGTTTCTTCCCATATCACAGCCCTACTCCTTGCCTACATCCATTACCACTCCTCCCCTTTCGCCTGCTCACTGTCAACCATTCCCTCTCACTTTATCATCCTGCTTTCTTCACCTCAGTCCCATACTTCAATCATCACCTTATGCTTTCTACCACCTCTTATACCATGGGGAATTTTCCTGTTCCACCCGCCACAGGAATCATAGCAAGCAAGCAAGCAGACGACCACGGAAAGGACCTTGGTCAGGATTTTCCAGTTTTGGGGTGAATGCAACCAGAAAATCCCGCTCCCGGTGTCTCAGCGCTTTGTTAGCCAAGACACAGAACCTGTAAAAGTGAACTGGTCGTTTTTGCTCAAGGAAAATGCTACTTACTTTACAGTCATTTGTAAATACCTTTGAATCGATAGAAAAGGCAATGGTAACACAAGTAGTTCTGTTCTTGCCTTTCCGTGGCAGTGAATTATAACAAACATCCAGTTCCTGCCTTTATTTTTTGAACTCTGACTTGGAGCTACTGCAGCCAAATATGAAGAATATAAATATCAATATGCCATTCATATTAAAAGATTGTTGGGCATAAATAGAAATCTGTGATAAGCCACTGGTTTGTGATGACTGTAATATAAAACTGGTTAATGCTTGAAAATTAATAAATCTAATTTTTTAAAACATAAACACAACATTTCACAACATCTCTTAGAAACACCTTTACATACTATTAATTACTTTGAACTACACTTTTTTTCCATTCATTCATGGAACATGGCTGGACAGTATTTATTGTCCATCCCTAGTTTCCCAAGAGCAGTTGAAAGTCAACCAAATTGTGAATCTGGAGTTGCATGTAGGCCAGGCCAAGAAAGAGCAGCAGATTTCCTTCCCTAAAGGACATTAGTGAACCAGATGGGTTTTTTTTTACAACAATTGACAACGGCTTCATAATCAGTAGATTCTTAATTCCAGATATTTTTTATGGAATTCAAATTCTACTATCTGCTATGGCAGGGTTCGAACCCAGGTCTCTAGAATACTAGCTGAGTTTCTGGATTAATAATCTAGTGATAAAATTCAAGGCCATCACCCTGCTTTCCACCCACAGTCCCCAGGTTATTAAAGGTATCACACAAAAGGCTACGTAAGATAAGAGCCCACGGCCTTGGGGCTAGTATATTAGTGTGGATAGAGGATTGGATAACTAATAGAAGACAGAATTGGGATGAGGGGCATATTCAGGATAGTAACTTGTAACTAGTGGAATGGAGTTTAAAACGGAGATTATGTTGCAGCTGTACAAGGTGCTGGTGAGGCCACACCTGGAATACTATGTAGTTTTGGTCATCTTACTTGAGAAAGGATATACAGGCACTGGAGGGGGTATAGAGGAGATTCACTAAATTGATTCCAGAGTTGAGAGGGTTGGCTTATGAGGAGAGACTGAGTAGACTGGGGCCATATTCATTGGCGTTCAGGAGAATGAGTGCAGATCATATAGAAACATAGAAGATTATGAAGGGAATAGATAAGATAGAAGCAGGGAAGTTGTTTCCACTGGCAGGTGAAACTAGAACTAGGGGCATAGCCTCAAAATAAGGGGAAGCCAATTTAGGACTGAGTTTAGGAGAACTTCTTCACACAAAGGGTTGTGAATCTGTGGAATTCCCTGCCCAGTGAAGCAGTTGAGGCTACCTCATTGATTTTAAGGCAAGGATACATACATTTTTGAACAGTAAAGGAATTAAGGGTTATGGTGAGCGGGCAGGTCAGTGGAGTTGAGTCCACGAAAAGATCAGTCATGAGCTTATTGAATGGTGGAGCAGGCTCAAGGGCCAGGTGGCCTACTCCTGCTCCTGCTCCTGGTTCTTATGTTCTTACAAACACCACAGTGATCAGTGTTGGAGACACAATTATTTATAATATATATTAATGACTTGGACAAGGAAAGTGAATGCACTATTGCGGATGACACAAAAATAGGTGGAAAGACAAGTGGTGAGGATGACACAAAGAGGGATATAGACAGGTTAAGTGAGTAGGTAAAACTTGGCAGATGGAATATAATGTAGAAAAATGTGAAGTTATGCACTTTGGTAGGAAGAATAAAAGAGCTGAATATTATTCAAATAAAGAAGACAGCAGCACAGAGGGATATGGGGGTCCTCGTACATAAATCACAAAAAGCTAGCATGAAATTCAGCAGGTCATAGAGAAGGCAAATGGAACGTCGGCCTTTATTTCAAAGGGAATAAATAAGGATAAAAATAAGGAAGTCTTGCTAAATCTATACAAGGTAACAGCTAGACCACACCTGGAATGCTGTGAACTGTTTTGGTCCCCTTAATGCAGGAAGATGCACTGGCATTGGAGGCAGTCCAGAGAAGGTTCACTAGGCTGATCCTGGATATGGAGAGAATGAGTAGATTGGGCCTCTTCTCGCTGGAATTTAGAAGAATGGGACGTGACCTTATTGAGACATGTAGGACTCTCATGGAGCTTTTCCCCTTGTGGGAGAGTCTAGGACCAAAGTAAGGGATGGACCATTTCAGACTGAGATGAGGAGGAATTTCTTCCCTTAGGGTACTGGTTATGTGGAATTCTTTACTGAAGAGGGTTGTTAAGTATGTCCAAGGCTGAGCTAGACAGGTTTTTAATCAGTAAGAGAATCAAGGGATAGAGATAAGATGGGAACATGAAATTGAAGATCATATCAGTTCAGTCATGATTTCATTGAATGGCAGAGCAGACTTGATGGGCTGAATGGCCTACTTCAGTTCCTACTCTACGATCTTCCTGCTATTTCCATCTGTCCTGCCACCTTCAATGGCCGATATACATATACATTCAAGTCTCTCTGCTCCTACACCCTTTTCAGAATTTATCCCTTATTAATTGTATTTAAAATCCACCAGCAGCAGTGGGATTTGAACCTCTGTCCCCAGAGCATTAGCCTGGGCCTCTGGATTGCTAGTCCAGTGACATTATCACTACATCACCACATCCCCATCATCTAAGGGAGGTCATATTATATCTGAAGAAGAGACAGAGCAACTGTGAAGCTTGATTGATCAGCTGAATGGTGGAGCACTCAGACTAGACCAGATATCAGTTTTGATGTGTTGGAGGCAGGGAATATGAAATTCTATTTGCCAAAACATTTCAGTGAGTTTCTGTATCTGAGAAATCCCAGGACTTGCATGGGAAAATCACTGATTGATCTCCCCCAGGACTCGTTGAATACAATCTCACTGGGGCTTACCAGGTGGAGCTTCTATACTGAGCCATCTATAAAGCAGGCCCCTAACTGGGTCCATTATTGCATTGACCCAATTTATGTTCACCACAGGCTTGTAGTTTTGCTTTACTTTGCTTTGTGTAATAAAGCATCATTCCTTTACAGCCAACTGCTGGAGTTATTATACTGTATAATGAGTACAGTGTGTCCATTCAATATTATCCTTCACTGCAGGATAATGTACATTCTACACAAATGAGAGTGGTTGACTAATATACTGGAGATTCAATTTATCACATTTGAGAGCTAAAGAGCATTTTAGCATCATGGAGATAGATTAGGTTGGAAGGAATGACCTACAAGGTAACTGTCTTGATAAGTAATGCTTCAGGTCAATGGCCTTTCATAAATACAAATGCTGTTTTTAATGCTTGATCACTTTATCACTGCCCAAGAAGTCAAATCCATGAAAGATGGTTACTTTGATCAACGCTTGCCTACTCTTAATTTGACTTCTTTGGCAGTGGTAAAATGATCAAGCATTAAAAACAGCATTTGTATTTATGAAAGGCCATTGACCTAAAACATTAATTCTTTCTCTCTCTCCACAGACGCTACTTCACCCACTGAGTTATTTTAGCACTTTCTGGTTTTATTTCATATTTGCTGCAAGTGCAGTATTTTTCTTCTGCATGCACTTTAGTGTATTTCCAAGCTACTATGGAAATGTTGTTTTTCTTTTTCCTTATCTTTTTGGTGCTTGTTTAAAAACAAATCAGCATTCATGTCTCATTTATATTCTATGTTGAACGTGTATAATGTAAAGTGGATCTTTTTCCCCGTGGGGATGTTTTTCTACCAATCCTCATTTCTCCCCCATTTTATACATTCCTCATAACTAAATAAAAGATTTAAAAAAGAGGATTAATAATGATCAATTTCCTTTGGGATAGAGGTTTTTTCACTGGCATATGGATGGCTTCATTAGGATTGGAACTTGAAGGGATGCATGAACATCAGTTTTATTGCAAGAATGAGAGGCACACATGTGGATCAAGTCATCAAACAGAACTTGTGAGCTAACCCCATGTAAATAACTACTGTGAAGTTTTAGGTCCTTCAGTCATCCTGGTTTTCACAGCATGGAATGTTAAAAGCCAACCATGCTGCTTACATCACGTTGCAGCTCACTGAAAATTTCCTTAGTGTAATTTTTTTTTAAATATTGGACCTATAAATCCTGGTGCTTCTTCAGCCACTATCTACATCAACCAACTTCTAACACTAGATGGAGCCCAGTCAATCTAAAACCAGATGAGTAATTTCTTTACATTTACAGTCCTGTATTTCTTTCATATTTAGTGATATAATTTACAGTTTATTTCAGCTAGGAGTGTACAGTACTGCATATGTATCAGACTATATTTCAACCTGTACATTTTTTGGTCTGGAAAAACTAATGTCTGAAGAGCCCTAATTTTAACACTGATTCCTATGGGAACCTGTAACTCATTTAAAGTGGTTTCACTTAAAGTTGCAATTTTAAGGAATGCAACTACAACTTTAAGTGAGGATTCATTGAAATGCCTGGGGACAGTCGTAACACCTTTACACAGTTTCCTTCAGATAAAACACAGCTGTTCTCTTTCAAAAACAGAGAAACTAGGAAGCTATTGCGATGAGGAAGGTGGACCGTTTTGTGTTAATGACAGAACAATGTTGGTGAGAATTTGCTTTCTAATCAAAAGAAAGGGGATTGAGCCAATGGGGATCTTCGAGACTTAAGGAACCAAGTGTCACCAAGACGTGCCTAACTTGTGAAAATTGGATCTAGGGAAACTCTGACCGAGTGAAATGATTTTGGACAAACACTAGAAGTTTCAACGTAGTGTGGCAGGGAGAAGAGAGCTTGGTGGAGAGCTGGGAGATACTTTAGAATTGTTCCTATGATGCTACAAGTCTGCCATTAGTGTAATCCATTCGCGTATGGTGATTGCATTAGTTAGGGAGTGCAAAAGCACTCCTTAATTTGGTGCATTATTTGCCTGTTAATTAATGTTTGACTAATGTTGATTTAGTTGGTAACAGTAACAGTTTGCAGATAATGGAATGAATACGTGCCACTGTGCTCCACCATATCTGCAGAGGATGTTGCTTCAGAGGCTGATGAATTAAAACAAATTTTATATCAGGGGTTAATTAGGTCAGCCTGAACTGGACCTTGCCTTCTAATTTGGTCAAAAAAAATCAAGTTGTCTGAATGATCTGGAAGCATCAGTATATTTAAAACTAGCCAATACTACATCTCTACATGGTATAATTATACTGTTGCTGTTGCTTATAGTTACACCTACCAGGAGATCTGATATTACAGTCGGTCCTACTTGCATCTTACATCCGCTGTCACTCTTTTGTAACTGATCTGTAACATCTAATATCCAACTATGCTGAATGGACCCTTCTTTCTGCTGCCCTCCACTTTGTGCTTGGAAAGAAATCTTTATCGCCGATTATATACACGCAATACTGACATTTTCTTTTCTAGATATCATATTTAAAGTTCCTTTTATTCTTGCAATTTCAGGCACCTCTTCATTTGCCTCATGATCTGTATGTGGAATTTTAAGTCCAAGTCTTGGCATTCACAATCCAAAGCCTCTATTTCCTTGCATTGATCCTTACTTATTGTGCATTACACATCAGGATTAAAATTTTAAAATGTACACATTATTGCAACAAGTGACCATTTAGTACATCAAAGAACAAGGTTAAAAAGCTTCAAGTAATTTTCTTTGCAGAAAGATAAGAAAGTCCTTACTTTACTGCCATTGAGAATCCAGTCACTGCCATCCTTTTTGGCATGTGTTCGTACTCCTTGTAAATCACTGAAAAGGGTCAAAGTTTATGGTTAAGAAATCACACTGTTCATCATTTGAACGAAAATGGGGTGGGGGGAGGGGGAGCTGATTTCTAAGAATACTTGACTGAACTTTTTCTTCAATTAGGAATGCTGTTTTATGCCATTTAGTTTTAAAGGTAGTTAAGACAGCCAGCCCATGTACCTTTATAAATGTGGAAAAGATACTGTGGATATCCCTGCATTTAATTATATGTTTGTCTATTGAGATTTCAGTACATTGTTGTAAACCACCTGGCTTGTGTTTCTGCCAAAGATGATTTGGAGGTGGCACAGTGATCAGCATTGCTACCTCACAGTGAAAGGGACCCAGGTTTGATTCCAGCCCTTGGTGACTATGTGGAATTTGCATATTCTCCCCATGACTGCGTGGGTTTCCTCCAGGTGCTCTGGTTTCCCCCCTCAGTCCAAAGGTGTGCAGGTTAGGTAGACTGGCCATGCTAAATTGCCCCTTAGTGTCCAAAGCTGTGTAATTTAGGTGAATTAGTCATGGTAAATGCACAGAGTTAAGGAGATAGGGCAAGGAGCGGCGGGGGGCCTGGGCAAGTTGTTCTTTTGGGGAGTCTTTTGGGAAATGGCCTCCTTCTGCACTGTCGAGATTCTATGAATCTATTTAGAAAAATCTTGCCTTGTGATTGGTAAAGAGAACTCAGTTTGTCAAATACAATACCATCCAGGACAGGGGTCCTTCCCATCATTGACACAAGAGGGATAAATGCAATGTTAAAATTAGAAGATATACTTTAGTGTTTCCCACTATAGCCAACAATTTTAAAACTTTAAATACACTAATACAACCCAAAAGTAAATGTGACTCTGTTGGTACATGCAGCGTGAAATCTATTCTTTCAGGCACAATGGTTTAGTACTTGCACTACGCTGCATCAACTAATTTTACCAGGGGAAGAAGGGTCAGTGAGAGCAACAGTTTTGGATTCCTTCATGAAATATGGGCATCACTGACAAGATCAGCATTTAATACCCATTTATTTCCCTTGAGACAGTGATGGAGTGTGCCATCTTGAGTTGCAGTCAGTGCAGTACAGGTACACCCATGGTGTTGTTAGGGAGAGAGACCTTTGACCCAGTGACAATGGAAGAACATTTTAAAGTCTGGATGACTTGGTGTTGGTGTTCCCATGCCCTTCTGGGTGGTAAAGGTCACTGTTTTGGTAAGTGCTCCTGAAGGAGCCTTGGGGAATTGGTGCAGTGCATTTTGTATATCATAGAAGCATAGAATCCTTACAGCGCAGAAAGAGGTCATTCAGCCCATCGAGCCGGCAACAATAACAATCCCACCCAGGCCCTATGACCATAATCCCATGCATTTACTCATCTAATCCCCCTAATACTAAGGACAATTTAGCATGGCCAATCAACGTAACCCACACATCTTTGGAATGTGAGAGGAAACCAGAACACAGAGGAAACCCACACAGGCACAGGGAGAACATGCAAACTTCACATAGACAGTGACCTGAGGTCAGAATCGAACTTGGATCCCTGGAGCTGAGAGGCAGCAATGCTAACCACTCTCCCACCATGCAACAGTACTGGATGGAGTGAATATTTAAGACGGTGAATGGGGTTTGATCAAGAGGGGTGTTTTGCTCTCGATGGTGTTGAGCTTCTTGAGCATTGTTGGAGCTGTACTCATCCAAGCAAGTGGAGAGTATCCCATCACATTCCTGACTTGTGCCTTTTAGAAGGTGAAAGGGCTTTGGGAGTCAGTGAGTTCCTTGATGGGAGAGCTTTGGGGATTCAGAAGGCGAGTTACTCGTTGCAGAATACCCAATTCTGACATGCTCTTGTAACCACAGTATTTATGTGACTACACATCTAAACTTGTGATCAATATTAATCCCCAGGCTTCTGAGAGTGGGGAGTTCATGGATGATGAAGGTTATGGGGAGCAATGGGTTAGATTCTCACTGCATATATGATGTATGAAACTTGATTGGCATAAATATTCCTCGCCACTCATCAATCCAAGCTTGAACGTTGTCCAGGTCTTGTTGCATGGAGCGTTTCATTAGCTGTGGAGTTGTGAATTGTACTGAACACTGAATTGTCAATGACTTTCCCCATTTCTGACCTTATAATGGAACATACAAAATAGGTGCAGAAGGAACATAGGAACAGGAGTAGGCCATTTAGTCCATCAAGCCGCATCTCTATTTAATACGATTCATGGCTGATCAGGAACTTCAATGCCTTTCACACCTACTATCCCCATAACTCTATGTTATTGTTAATTAGAAATCTATCAATGCTTTAACATACACAATTACTGAGCTTACACAGCCTTCTATGTAACAAAATTTCTCCTCAGCTCAGTCCTAAACGGCATCTCCCTTATTTTGAAATTGTGACCCTGGTTCCAGATTCCACAACCAAGGGAAACATCCTAACTGCATCCACCCTGCCTATTCTTTTAAGTATTTTGTAGGTTTTAATGAGTTCACTTCACATTCTTTGAAGCTCTAGTGAACATAAACCCAGTCTGCCCAATCTCCTTACAAGAAAGTCCCACCATCCTTGGAACAAGTCTGTTGAACCTTTGCTGCTCTCCCTCTATGGCAATAATACCCTTTGAAGTAAGGTAGCCCAAACTGCACACAGCACCCCAGGTGTGGTCTAACCAAGCTTTTATACAATTGAAGACCTCACTACTCCTGTACCCAAATCCTCTTGCAATAAAGGCTAACATTCCATTAGCTTTCCTAATGGTTTGCTGCACCAGCATGCCAGCCTTCAGTGACAAGGACGCTCAGGCCCCTTTTTACAGCCACCCTTTCGAGTTTCTTACCATTTTGGAAATACTCTGTACATCTGTTCCTTCTACCAAAATGGTTTACTTCACATGGAATATAATGTGGAACAATCTAACATTTCTAGCTCACTCACTAGGTCTGTCCAAATCTTCCTGCAGCCACTTTACATCTTCCTCACAACACACATTCCCGCCTAGCTTTGTAACATCCTCAAAATGGAAGTATTACATTTGCTCCCCATATCCAAGTAACTGAAGCAAACCATTCAGCTGCTCAAGCCTGTTCTCCCGTTCTACTAGATCATGGACCCACTCTTCTCTCCCTTGCAAACTACACGTAAAAGCATGTAAGGGTGCTTTTATTCTGAGCTCAATAATTAATCCTGTCACATTACACCATACCAAGTCAAATGTAACCTGCTCTCTGGTTGGTTCCAGAATGTGCTCTTCTAAGAAACCATCACAAAAGTAGGATACTCACCCAGGGTACTGATGGTTTTTCCGGTTTATATGTAGACCAAAATCACCCAAAACGCTGCCAATCCTATATCACAAGCCCCCAATATTTATTCTTGTATGCTTTGTACTACATCTTGGTTACTGATAGGGAACCTGTAGACCACTCCAACAGTGACTTACTTCTCTTATATTCATTTCCATTCAAATCAATTCTATATCCTGATCTCTTGAATTAAAGGCATCTCTACTTACACCACAAATGCCATTTTTGATTAATACAGCCTTTACCTAACTTCCTATTCTTCTTGAATGTCCTATACCCATCAGTATTCAGGACCCCACTTGGCATCCTGCAGCCATGTTCCCATAATTGCTATCAGATCATGTTTATTTACTTCAATGTGCACTATTAATTTACTTTGTTAAGAATGCAGAAACAGAGCCGTTATTTTGATTTTTGTTATATTTGCAACATCTAGTCTTGAACGTTGGTGTATCCTTAGGGTTTTTTTCTCTCTTGTCCTTTCCTGCCATTCTCTGACTTCCAATTTCCCATGTTACTATACTTTATAGTACTCTCTCTTAATTTGGTGCATCTACCCAAGCTTGATCCCACACCCCTCGTTTAAATTTAAAGCCCTTTTTACTTTCCTGGTCATGGAGTTCACTAGAGCACTGGTCAGCATGGCTCTAGTGTAGGCTATCCAATGGTACAGCCCCAACTTGACCCAGTATGAGGCCAGTGCCCCACAAACCAGTACCCACTTTTACCACACGAGTTTTTAGCCACACATTAGTCTCTCTACAATCTTATTTGCCCAATGTCAATTTGCACATGGATCAGGTAATAATATTATTACTATTTGAGGTTCTGCTTCTTATTCTGGTGCCTATCTCTTCATATTGACTATGCAGAACCTGTTTCCTGATCCTGCCCCTGTCACTGCTACCTACATGGATCACAATTACCAGATCTGTCCCCCTCCAGTCATTAGCAGATGTCCTAAGTTCTGGCACCAAACAGGGAACACAGCCATCTGGGCTCTTGCTCTTTGCTGCAGAGAATGGATTCAAACCCCCAATATCACCACATTCTTGTTTCCTACCCATGTTTGAATGGCTTCCTGCCTGAACAGCTTGCTCATTCACCTTACAGACCTCACTTACACTCTCACAGGTCATAAGCACCTCAAATCTGTTTGCAAAGTCTGAGGCTCCTCCACTATTGTCGCTTGGTCCCTTTACCTGCCTCACCCATGTCCCTCACTGCTGACCAAAACAGATGACACTATTCTCAGTGTGACAGTTTTCTGTAACAAAGTGTCCAGTTATGCTCCCCCTCACTATGATGCTCAGTTTGCAGTTCCCCTTCCAGATCGATAACCCAGAGTCCCTCCAACTGACTCTGCTTTGATTTGCAGCAGGGTAGACTGCACTAATCCCCAGCATTCATTTATAGGTGCTCCTCAGTTCCTGACCACCTCCATTCTACCTTGCAGCAAGGTGGACCGCAAGCCCCAATATTTATTTATAGGCGTTCCTCAGCTCCTGACTTAGCTGAAGAATTTCCAACTTATCATTGTTTCAGTGCCAAATAAGCAATATTCTCTTACAGACTTAACATTCCATTTCTAAATATAGTTAGCAACCATAGATATATTTGCAATAAGGAGTATAAACATTCTGGAAGCTTTCAGAGAGGTTTTGAGTTTTGAAGCAGTTTGCAAACCTCTGTCTTTAAACAAACTGAAAGCTGTTTTCTTCTCTGCTACAAACCTAGCTCCTTCTATTAACCACATTATCTCATGACCCTATCAATCACCTAATCACAAACTCCAAGGAAATCTTCATCAATAAACAAAAATCTATTAGCTCTCTCCAAAGTAAATACTATATAGCTAAAGTTAATCATCCTGCTCTCCCAGCATCTGAGCTGCCTTACTGCATCATAGAAAAAGCTGAATTTTAAAAAGTTCCCCTTAAACATCAAATATATCAATAGCGCACTATCACATATTCTTCACTAGAATTATTCTTAATTTTTTGTCCTTCTTCATGGAGTTCAGCTCATTCTCCTTTGTCTTGATTAATTTCTCCTTAACTTAATTTTGTAAATTTTTGGAACTATTTTCTCCATGTTTGCTGTCAGCCATTTAATCGTGTTGTTTTAATGTTTTCCCTGGAGTTTTAATTCTTTTTTTCTGATTCTCTTCATGTTTAACAATTCCTTGTTTATTTTGGAAGTCTTTTCATTTTGGGACTCTTTTCCTGCCTGCAACACAGCTTTGATGCAGTCCCTCTGGGGGCACACCTCTGCCCTCTCTTTCAGGTATTCTGGTTACCCTCTCCTCGAGGTCTTCTATTGCCTCTTCTTTAAGATCTTCATTCTGAATCTTTGTAAAAAGTTGTCCTCTATCTGGGGTCTTCTCCAATTTTCATAATGGTTTGATTTTTCTTGTGGTTGCAACTTTAAGTGCATTACCTAAAAATGAGATGTCAACCTGGTGAAGCTACCAACAGGACTACTTGCATGCCAAACGGCATAAACAGCAAGTGACAGACTGAGCTAAACGATCCCATAACCAATGGATCAGATCTAAGCTCTACAGTCCTTCCATATCCAGTTGAGAATGGTGGTGGACAATTAAACAACTCTCTGGAGGAGGCGGCTCCACAAATATCCCCCTCCTCAATGATGGAGGAGCCCAGCACCTCAGTGCAAAAGACAAGGTTGAAGTATTCGCAGCAATCTTCAGCCAGGACTGCCGAGTGGATAATGCATCTCAGCCTCCTCCAGTGGTTTCCAACATCTCAGATGCCAGTCTCCAGCCAATCCGATTCACTCCACATGAGATCAAGAAACAGCTGGAGGCACTGGATACTGCAACGGCAATGGACCCTGATAATATCCCAGCAATAGTACTGAAGACTTGTGCTCTAGAACTTGCCACTCCCCAAGCCAAGCTCTTCCAGCAGTTACAAAACTGGCATCAACCCAACAATGTAGAAAATTGCCCAGGTATGTCCTGTACACACAAAAAAAGGACAAATCCAACCCAACCAATTACCGCCCAGTTTACTCTCGATGATCAGTAAAGTGATGGAGGGGGTTATCAACAGTGCTATCAAGCAGAACCTGCTCAGCAATAACCTGCTCAGTGATGCCCAGTTTGGGTTTTGCCAGGGTCACTCAGCTCCTGACCTCATTACAGCCTTGGTTCAAACAAGGACAAAAGAGCCAAATTCCAGAGGCGAGGTGAGAGTGACAGCCCTCGATATTAAGTCCACATTCAACCCAGTGTGGCAAAATGGAGCCATAACAAAACTGGAATCAGTGAGTATTGGGGGTAAACTCTGCACTGGTTGGAATCCTATTGGTACATCAAAAGATGATTGTGGTGAGCCAGTCATCTCAGCTCCACGACACCTCTACAGGAGTCCCTCGAGGAGTGTCCCAAGTCCAACTACCTTCAGCTGCTTCATCAATTACCTTCCCTTCATCATACAACATAGAACCTAGAACAGTACAGCACAGTACAGACCCTTCAGCCCTCGATGTTGTGCAGAGCTATGTCCGAACCCAAGATCAAGCTATCCCACTCCCTATCATTCTGGTATGCTCCACGTGCCTATCCAATAACTGTTTGAAAGTTCCTAAGTTCCTAAAGTGCCCGACTCCACTATCACAGCAGGCAGTCCATTCCACACCCCAACCACTCTGAGTAAAGAATCTACCTCAGACATCCCTCTTATATCTCCCACCATGAATCTTAAAGTTATGCCCCCCAGTAACAGCTACATCCACCTGAGGAAATAGTCTCTGCACGTCCACTCTATCTATCCCCCTCATCATCTTATAAAGTTCTATAATGTCAGAAGTGGGGATGATCACTGATGATTACACAATGTTCAGCACCATTCACGACGACTCAGATACTAAAGCAGTCCACGTTCAAATGCAACAAAATCTGGACAACATCTAGGCTTAGGCTGACAAGTGGCAAGAAATATTCATGTCACACAAATGCCAGACAATGACGATTATCAACATGAGACATTTTAACCACCGCCTCTTGACATTCCGTGATATTACCAACACTGTCAACATGGGTTACCATTTACCAGAAACTCAACTGCACTCACCCACATAAACAGTGGCCACAAGAGGCTAGGAGTAGTGTGGTGGGTAACTCCCCAAAGTCTGTGCACTGCCTACAGGGCACAAGTCAGGGGTATGATATAATACTCCCCACTTTCCTGGATGGATGCAGCTCCAGCAACACTCCAAAAGCTTGACACCATCTAAGACAAAGCAGCTCGCTTGATTAGCACCCCATCCACTCCCTCCATTATTGCGCTCAGTAGCAGCAGTGCATAACAACTACAGGATGCACAGCAGCAATTCACCAAAGATTCTCAGACAGCACCCTGCAAACCCACAAACACTTCTATCTAGAAGGGCAACGGGAGCAGATACATGAGAACACCACCACCTGCAAGTTCCCCAAGCCACTCACGATCCTAACTTGGAAATATATTGCCATTCCTTCGCAGTCACTGGGTCAAAATCCTGGAATTCCCTCCCTAATGACATTATGGGTTAACCCACAGGACTGCAGTGATCCAAGAAGGCAGCTCATCACTACCTTCTCAAAGGTAACTAGGGATGGACAATAAATACTGGCCAGCCAATGACACCCATGTCCCACAAATAAATAAAAAAGGCATCTGAGATTTGCTCATCAACAATGAACGATGAGCCAAAGTGTCACAGGACTGACTGCTGACATCAGAAAATAAAAACTTTTTATGATTCACTTTAAGTTTGGCTGTAGCTTCCAAATATACAAGTTATTCACAGCCATCAAAAGATTAATTTAAAACTAACAGCCATATGAAGTCAAAAGGCTAGCCACAGCAGGGAGTAAATACAAATAGAAAGGATACAGATAAAAGCATCATTTAACACTGACATTTTTATTCTAGATTTACGATTGTGATAGAAGAGCTAAGTTCAGCTTTGCATGAGTTTATGATGCATCTTTTGTAATCAATAGTTGAGAGCTGTGAAGTGTCTATAAAGACTGGGGATTGCCTTGCGGGCTACATAGCTGGAAGTTGAAACGGAGACAGCTGGGAGCTGCAAAACACCTATGATCAACATGGGTTAAACAAAAACTCTAATCTGGGCACACCATGAAGTTAATGGAAGAGTATAGCAGTGAACCTTCATTCCAAGCTGCGGCCATGCCACTGAACAAATTAAGTCTTATGGATTGAAGAGTATTGCAATGCATTATTCAAGATTACTGAAACAAACTATTTCCTCTGATTTCCCACACATTCCTAGAATTGAACATTCTATTGTGGAACATGCAGTAAAGGAAGTCTCCTCAGGGCACTGGCCTTCTCAATTTGTGACTTAAAAACAGTGCTGAGATCCCCTAGTTGCCCAACGGTTTAAATGAACTTTGTCCATATGTTCAACTTCAAAACTCACCAGTGCAAAGCCATACAGACCTGGAAAGTTCTAGATTTAAAGAGGTTGCATTAAGCCAATGTTCCAGCCTCTAACCTCAATGGAGTGATTTCTGTGGTAAAATGTGTTCATAAATCAAAATGGGCCATCTGGGCTTGGGGATGGAGAATTGCTGGCAGTTAGGAACGTTAGCCCAATAAAAGTCAGCTCATTAACGCTAAAGGGGTGAAATCTTATAGAAATGATTTACATCAAATTTATTTAAGCAGAGCCAGGCTATTTCAGAAGAAGGACCGATAGCTTTATTGAAGCTCACTTACCTGCCAGCACCAGGTTCAGTCATTGCAATCGCACCAATACACTTTCCAGAAACCATCTGAGGAATGTAACGTTCAATCTGGTCTTTAGAACCATAATGAGTGATGTAAGGCATGACAATGTCTGAATGCAAACTGAAGCCAGGTCCACTACAGTTCACATACATCCTAGAAATAAGATCAGTTCAAATGGTCAATGAAGAATTTATAAATAAACAAATGTAATATAAAATAATTTTCAAATGAAATGATGAAACAGATGTGTATTTCACATGTTTTGCTGGTTTCTTTTGTGGCCAGCCATTGTTTTACTTAATCATAAAATCCTACAGTGCAGAAGGAGACCATTCAGCCCATCAAGTCTGCATTGGCAACAATCCCACCCAGGCCCTATTCCCATAACCCCATGTGTTTATCCTGCTAATCCCCAGCCAGGCATGCCACCCACTCCCTCCCTCCCTCATGGCCAGGCACGCCACCCACTCCTCCCCGCCCCGGCCAGGCATGCCACCCATTCCTCCCCTCTGGCCAGATGCACCATCATTCCCTCTTATTTCCAGGGACACCAGCCGTTGTCTCTCATTCCCAAATACAAGCTAAACAAAAAATCTGCATGATTTCTTACAGCATCCAAACAAGTGATACAAAGCGCACTGCAAGGGTTAAAGTTTACAGCTTTGAAATCAGACTGCTCACAATGTTTAGTTATTAAGAGTGCCAGGTTTGAGTGAATATTGCCAAGCTAGAAAGGTTAAGAAGTCAAATAGGCTGTGCAGCCACATTATGTTGCTTCAAATTTAGGATGGAGTACTAGATAGAAAGGAAGATATGGTGGACAAACAAAAGTTCTCTGTTCCATCCAAACTATCCTATACAATTATGGTACCTTGCGTGTCACAAGATATATGCACCCTGCCAGATGCAAAACATGCAATCTCCTGGATGAGGTGAAGAAAACATTCTGATTCTGAGTGGGGGAAAAGAGTCAGGAATTAAACTCTTTGGGGGTGGAGGGGGGTTGGTGATCAAAATGCTTGCTGCTAAAAAAGACTTAACTTTGCTGTATCGACTATTTAAAGCTAAATTGAACTTGTTGCTAATTTCTCCAATTGAGGTCATTCAATAAACCTGGCTATTTTGACTCATGGTTCCCCCATAGGGTTCATAACAGCAATATCAAAATTTTATATCTTCCATTCTCAACAAGCTACTGAAAATAGAATTCTTGTAAACTGTATATTGTTTTGGACACTGCAACATTTGGGTCTTAAATCTAGTTGCATTTATTGTATAGCTAGTGCAATAACTAAAAGTTTGTTGATAGAAACCAGGGTGAAGAGTTTATCTACTGGCCCTTGATATTTTTGGCAGACAGTACCCAAATATGGATTTTAACTAAAATGTTAATTCAGATTTCTCACCCGAACACAACTCATGGGTACGGTGCTGACAATCCTGAAGTGATTCTCCTTAATGATTATTCTTCAACATTCATTGCTCTGGTTGTTGCATGTTATTTAACCATGGGGTGTATTAACATCTATGGTCAATATTTCAAATACATTCATTTTCCAGGTTATATAATGCTAAATTGCTAATTACCCAAGTCCTCTCCCTGGTCATTATGCCAGCTTATATAATGGCCTAGCGTTAGGCATGTCCCCCTTCCTTTCAAATCTGCCACCAACTGTATAAATAACACATGTGTGCTCTTACAGACTATAGCTGAACACACAAGTCATTTAATTTCTTCAAGTCTTCCACTGACAGAAGAATATTAAACAAATTATCAGCAGTGGTGGGCCCAAAACAGAGACAGAAGGTAACAACAGCAATTTGTATTTGTGGCATTACAGATATCAGAGCTTAAATAGTTATACATTATCATTTGTTGAGAAAGGGGAGAGTCTGATGATGCTATTGTGGAGGAAATACGTGATCTTTGTGATGGCACGGATGTGTAAATAGGATTTCTTCTAAGGGCGTGACCCCAAGGTTTTGAATTGTCTGGTTCAGCCAGTTGCATGGGAAGACACCTGGAGCTGGTGCCTAGTGAACAAAGTTTTTGTTTGGCAGGGACTGAATACAAATGGCTTTAAGTCTCAAGACTTAACTAGAGGAAGTTAGTACTCATCCAGCACTGGCTAATATGGTTGAGATACTAGATGAATGCATTCATATGTTTATTCAGGAAAGGACTTTGCCAAACTATGACAAATAAGATTATTACCTGGATACTGGATGAGAGAAAAAAAGATGAGGAAGGCAGGGATTTAAAGTAGGTCAGGTACCTGGATCAGATGGGACACTCTCTTGGTTGCCAAGGAGAGGGTAGATTTGTGGAGGTGCTGGTCATAGTTTTCCAATCCTCATTAGATATCGGGGTGATGCCAATGGACTGGAGGATTGCAAATATTTCACTGTTGTTCATAAAAGAGGAAGAGGAGGATAAATCTGACAATTACAGGCCTGTCAATTTAACAGCAATGGTAAGAGGGTTTTTAAGAAATGAGGAGATCCAACATGAATTTGTTAAGAGAAAACTGGGCTTAAATGACAACTATGAGCCACAAAGAGGACAGTGCAACTATTATCGGGTACGTGGGTTTTTAAAAAGGACTTGATAGAATATCACACATTAGGCTCGTTGCTAAACTGAAACTGTGGGATAAAAGGGGCAGTAGCAGTATGAATTGGTTAGAGGATGAAAAGTCATTCTGGTGAATGGCTGATTTACAGACTGGAGGGAAATATACAGTGGAAATCCTCCAGGTTCAGTACTAAGATTGTTGCTCTTTTTGGTATACATTAATAATGTGGACTTGGGGTTACAGGACATAATTTCAAAATTTTCAGATGATGTGAAACTTGGAAGTGTAGTGAATAGTGAGGCAGATACTAATAACCTTCAAGACAGATGGACAGGCTGGTGGAATGGCAGGAAAATGGCAGATGAAATTAACAAAATATGTGCACCTGGAGGGGGAGGGGCATGTGGGGGGTGTAAGTATGCATAATCCAGATGGAAGGACATCTTCATAAAGAACTTAATAAATCAGATGGAATCCTGGTCTTTATAAATAGTGACATAAATTACTCAAGCCAAGCAGCTGTGCTGATTCTACATTTAAAAAAATGAGCTTCGCCTGAGCTGGAGTATTGTCAATTCTGGGCACCATGCTTTAGGAGGAGTGGTGAAGTGGGGGCGTGTCTCATGATGCAGTGCTCGTATTTCTAGGTCAGAAGCTTCAAGGTCACGTCCTATTTCAAGACTTGATGGCTGGCCAGAGCAGGTACATTCATCATGTTCATTTGCAGGTTAATGATCAGCCTGCAAATCCTTCCAATGTGCCTGATGGTAGATAGTAATGTAAAAGTTTATTTATTAGTCACAAGTAGGCTTACATCATCACTGCAAATTACTGTGAAAATCCCCTAGTCACCACACTCCGACACCTGTTTGGGTCCTGAGAAAGAATTTAGCTAACCAGCACATCTTTCAGACTGTGGGAGGAAACTGGAACACCCGGAGGAAACCCACACAGACACAGGAAGAACCTGCAGACTCCACACAGACAGTAACCCAAGCCAGAATTGAACCTGGGTCCCTGACGTTGAGGCAGCAGTGCTAACCAACGTGTCACCCTGCCACCAAGAAATTAGGGCTCTGGATAAATTGTATTTTCTGCATTTATTAACTGCACTGATAAACTTAATGAAAAAGCTTTCTAAAAAGGCAATCATTTCTAAACAGTCTTAGGAAATGGCAAGGTCATTTTGTTCAGGTTGCCAAGTTGACATCCCTCAGCTGGTAAGATGGCATCTTGTGTGCCCCCTTATCTATGCAAGTAGTTTGAACAGATATAATCTTCAACATGATGTAAACTAGAAAAAAAAGACCTCTAACAGGGGAGGAAGTAAAAACCATGATATTTGGAGTACCTGTTCTGTAATCATTGGTCAGAAAGTTTTGAATAGATGACTGATACTTGGTAAGCACCCAGCCCCCAGGCACAGGGGTGGGGTCCTGGTGTGGTGGCAGTCCTCATCAGCAGCTGCCTTCTTCAGGTAGATGAGGGAGAGGAGCAGGAGTAGAATTCCCATATAATTTGACGAGAGAGCAGAATGCTGCTATTACAAACTACTGAGATCAACATTTACTGTACACTCTCTGGGATTGATAAACCACTCTCAACTGGCCTGGGTCGTATATATTTCCTGTCTAATTAGTTAATGCAAAATATCAAAACCGTTGCTTCTTAATAGACTCTTAAAATAGTTGGCCGCCCTGTCTTAGAAATTTGTGGCTCTCCCAATTCCAAAAATCTTACAGTAAAATGTGGGAGAGTTTCCTGGTCAGGGTTTCTGCAGAAATAATGGTAAACCATTGTGGTACTCTGCCAAGCATACTCATGGACTAATCCAATACAAGTCCAGGATTGCCAATGCCCTCTGGGGACATGCTACCTGGAGGAGGAGAACAACACTTTAGGAAGGAGAGGGTACACAGGTGATTTACTTGACATCGCCTAATGAAACTTTTGCTCCAGTTATAAATAACTATCTGTATTGCCATCAGATATTGAGGAAAGATCAGCACGAGTTCAAAAATCTTACTACATTCCCAGTGGAATTGCAACTTTCATAAATGGTCCAACCCACTTAATGAGATGTGCATTCTTGTAAATCCACGGTCACTGCTAACACTATTCATTCAAATTATAACAGAACATCTATTGTACTCACTGATAAAGGGCAGGATTTACCATTGCTTTATAAATATTTAAGTTCAGTCATCCTCTAGAAATGTTTAAGCCACAGCTTTGCTGGCGGTCCATGGAAGACTATAAATGGTAAAAGGAGTTTGAGAAAATCTATATCACTACCAACATACCAAATAAGATTACTGCTCAATTCAAAAAATATTTTACACCACAACGTCAATATTACTTGAAGACTGGGTACAAATCTTCCTTGCTAGTGCAGATTTTGAGTTGTTCAATTACGTAATTTCTGTTGGATCTCTATTATTCATTAAGGCTATTTGAAAAAATACTTCACTGACAGCCTAGTGTATTTATTCATGGAGCCGTGCAGTTGATGTAAGCATCTCATCCCCTTAGGTAATAAATTGTCCTTGAATGTTTTCAAGATTGAAAATTTACATTAAACTTTTCCTTTGCCTAATTTTTCACTTTTTTAATGTAATTATTCCTGCCGTCTTTTTATTCCTCTTTTAATACCCAATTTGATCCTAATCACCCTAATTCCTTTTCCATCATTCTTATTTTTTTTTCTCCATCCTTAAATTTCATTGATCAAGGATAGATTATCAGTACCACTGTTCATCAGGGTCTAAGATGCCCTAACCACCACCCATTATCTGCTTGAACTCCAAGGAGTTTGTGGTGCAACATGTTTGAGCTGGAAGGCAGGGTGACACCGTGGTTAGCACTGTTGTCTCACAGCGCCAGGGATCCGGATTCAATTCCAGCCTGGGATGATTGTCTGTGTGGAGCTTTCACGTTCTCCCCATGTGTGCATGGGTTTCCTCCCATAGTCCAAAGACATGTGGGTTAGGTGGACTGGCCATGCTAGTGTTCCAAGATGCGTAGGTTTGGGGGATTAGGATTAGCAGAGTAAATGTGTTAGCCTACATTGGGGTGGGGTGCAGCGGCGGCGCTGCCACCTGGATTAGCTGCTCTTTCAGACATCAGACAGACAGTTCAGACAGTCAGTGGGCCAAAAGGCCTCCTTTTGTACTGAAAGCATTCTATGATTTTATGAACTATAAGCAAGGTATGGTGCCTCACTCCAGCAAAATTCTGAGTCAACTCTTGCAATAACTTGGTCTGTAGATGTTCATCTAGAATTCAGCTCACATATAGTTTTGAATTAACTACAGTTGTCCAATGACACTAAGTGCAAATCAATTTGGCCGCATTACCAGATAGCATTACCTGCTGTTCTGGTTTAATGCCTCAATGTTACTGTGATATTTAGGTTTTTCTTTAATTCTGTAATCCTTCCCAGTCATAAATTTTAATGAATGAAAATAGCACCTTTTAGATTATTGAGTGTTGAAAGCAAAGATTCTGAAAAGCATTTTTCATTCTCCCAGTTCTCTCTGGGAACAGTAATGAAAGAACATTTCCAATTGGAACTGCCCTGTCACATTCAAATGCATTATCAAACCTGATCAAAAAGGTATTTTTGAAACTTAGGAGGGAAATCTGAAATGAAATGCTGGAAATATGTAACAGATATATTTGTGAAAAAAAAAGTTAATCTTTTTTGATGAGACTTGACTTTGAGTTCTGACATTGCATCTCAACCTGCAATATTGATCCTTCCCTTTTTAGCTGCTGATGGGCTTCCTGTGTAGTTCCATCATTTACATCTTGTATTGAACATCAAGCAACATAGTCACCAACTACTTTGATCCAAAACCTGCAAATCAGTAAAGAGCCAAGAAGCTAGCTGAAGATTGATGACTCCATGCTGTGAGCCACTGGGGCAAAGGTACCCCTTTGGAACAGTGGTACTTTGTTTGGCACAGCTGAAGATCTGAAATGTATTTGGAACCTGAGTGTCCTTAGAGATCAAGGAGACAAGAATCTTGGAATGCAAATCTGAAATCCTACAAGGTGGGTCATAGTTGAAGCCATCAGAGTGAGAACAACCTTTATAATGAATTCCATAGCAGATCTTCAGATATGGTGAAAAAAAAGCAGTGCCACTATCCTTGTGAAAAGACAAAGTTTCAGTGAGATTGGATGGTTCATAGTGTGACAAATGTCTGGGTGGGTTATTGGGAATCCATGGAATCGGTTTTGGTGACCTGTCATTTTTTGTATCATGTGGTGTGTTCCACAATACTTTGCCTGTCAATTCACATGTATCTCATACTTATTCTGAGTGTTAGAATATAAAATAGATATCAAAATTGTTTTATCTTTCTGACCTTGTATTTTCGTTGGTTCCAAACGTGTAGGACATTTGGGCTTTATTCACTTAATAGATGTCTTGAATCTGAAACTTTTTCCAGTTTAAACAACATGTTATTGATCCCTTATGGGATTTCCCCCCATGACCCAGGGTCTGACCAAGGTTCATAACAGTAACTACATGAACTATCTTGGGTTTGCTCCTGTTTGAAACTTAAGATTTTCATCTTTTTGACTGCTCTTTCACTGTTGCACAAGAGCAAGAATTTCTTGTTGTTGTTCCTTGTGTGCATCTATGCTTTTTTTCCTGGTCTTTTGCATCTACAACCACCCTTTTAAATGTCAGGGAGTTTCATTCATCCAATATTATTGCAGAACAATTTAATGATACTTTGGTCCCAGTGTGGAGCACACTCAAAAGGAGTGCAGATCAGAAAGACGTCTATGGCACCATTGTGCTATGCTATGATTCAAAACCTCTTAAAGCAAAGCTCCCCTGTTAAAATCCATTAGAAAGTTTAACAGAAAGTAATTTCCGTTTAGCATGTCACTTATTTCATTGGTTCGTTTATGTCACATTTTATTTTACATTATTTGTAGTGTAAATATTATACATCAGAGTTGAACTTACTTTCTCGCTGTGCATTCACTTTACTGCCCTGAGCGGTAAAGTGCAGTTGTGAACATATCAAGTGGTTAGAAAGAAGTAGGATTAACGCACTTCATTTTTGCTCTGGTCAATGTATCCTGTTGAACCAGTAAATGCTGATATGATAGGGTGGCATGGTAGCACAGTGATTAACACTGCTGCTTCACAGCTCCAGGGACCTGAGTTTGAATCCTGGTTCGGGTCACTGTCTATGTGGAGTTTGCACATTCTCCATGTGTCTGCGTGGGCTTCCTCCGGGCGCTCCGGTTTCCTCCCACAGTCCAAAGATGTGGGAGTTAGGTTGATCGGCTATTCTAAATTGCCATTAGTGTCCCAAGATGCATAGATTAGAGGGATTAGTGAGTAAATGTGTAGGGATATGGGGATAGGGCCTGGTGTAGACTCAATGGGCCAAATGGCCTCTTTCTGCACTGTAGGATTCTATGATCATTGAAATAATCTGTCAGTTTTTGTTCTAATTACAGCAATATCCAAACCTTCTCACTTCACTGACCTGCTGTGTATTTCTGGTAATTTTTATTAGAAGAGAACTTTAAACGAGTCACACCTCCCAGTTGAGACAGGGATGGATTAAAATATGATAATAAAATCAAAGATTACTCAACACCAAGTACGTGTGTATATAATGTCAAATTGTTAACCCCTGGAGACTCAGTAACTTTCTAAGACAATATTGCCTGAAAGGCCATCAGAAAGTAAGTATCACTCCCTTGATGACTTATTTAACAAAGGGAGCAAGACCAGCACAAGCTAACCAACTAGAAGCTCAGATTTAATTTGAATATTAGGGGTGCCTCATGCAGTCTTAATGCAATGGACTAAAATCTGGAAAAATCAGGCTGACTTTCCATTCCTGATTGTTAGAGGAATTCCTGCAGGAAAGTCTGCATGTACAGATGCCAGATGAAAAGAGGATTGGCTTAGCATGGAATGTAAATCTGGATGAGGTATTGCAGGGCTGCCAACACGCTTGGGTCTGTGAGCAATATTTCCAAAGGGGAGTGGGGTAATTATAAGTGCTCCTGATGGAAAAGCTGTAAATAGAATACAGTCGCCTTTCTAAATTAAAAAGTCAAGATAATTTTACAAATTTGCACTGGAAAGGGAAAAACTTGCATTTATATTGCACTTTTCAGAGCCATTAGATACCTCAAAGTATTTTAAACGCAACAGTCAATTTTACACAGCAAGCTCTAATAGCAACGTGATTTAATTGAGGAGTAAATATTGGCCAGGACACTGAAGATATTTCTCTACTCTTCTTCAAAATAGTGCCATGGGGTTTTGTACATCCACGAGAGATTACATTGAATCCCTGCTTGAACTTTTATACATTTAATGAATGGAATATGCCAAAATTCTCTCCATTAAATATCTCATATTGAGAGTGGCCACCATATAAATGCACACAATGTGACCACTGTCCATTCAAGTATTTATTGTGTGTGCACACCACATCGAATGAATCCTTCCACAGTTGGTCCACGTAAGTTAAGTATTAATCACTATTTGAGAGATTCATTTTTAATGTTACAAGTTCCCAGGCCCTCGAGTAGGGAACTTTTTAAAGACTGATGCTGCTATTCTGCACTCAGCCTGAAATGGAATTTGTGCACCTCTGGAAGGTGATCTCACTCCCCTTGGTCTGAGTGTACTTGGGAATCACGTTAACCCTGAGAACCTTAGAAGGTCTGTTGTTTCTATGCAGACTTTGTTAGAGACATAAGAACAAATTTCATTGCCCCTCAGGTTGCATCATTACTTTTAGTACTATTGCATAAGCACTGACATGCAGCATAAAAATCCAGAAATATTCATGTATACACCACAGGAATTAACTAGTCCACAGATTCAAATTTTGTCCAATAATTTTCAGCATAAAATTGATACTCAATTTTAAAATAAGGTGCAGATATTTACAAACATTTATGTATTCTAAACCATCATTGCACATACAACTTTTCAGCTGTTATATGGATCATACTCACTGTTCCTCCCAAACCACAGCAGCAGAAAGTACATCACCACCAAGCCCACCATGTTCCTCAGGTGTATTGACTCCTAAAAGGCCTTGCTGTCCAGCCTTTTCCCAGACTTCTCTGCTCACTTGGCCATCTTTTTCCCATCTGGAACAATAAAAGTCATAATTTATTGGGTTTTAAATGGTAGTGCAAATAGCAGGGTGTTTTACAGCATTTGTTTGATGCAAATAGTTTTTTGTCCTTTTATTCTCAGGTCAATGATTTTCCTACTTTCAGTTTTTATTGAATTTCACATGAAATAATATGTTTCCTGCTCAAAGTCATGGTTCATCAGTGTTGTCGCCAGAAAGCTGATTACCCCAATTTATCTCTGTTAATGCCATTTTCGCAGTTCTAACAGCTTGGCAAATGTAGCACTTAACAATGTTAATCCATCTCCAAAAGAACATATCAGCAGCACTTAAGGAAAACTAGACGTAGGAAAGGGTCTTTATCCAAACTTGGACATCTAGATACTCTTTACACACCAAGGTAACATCATTAGCAATGTGGATCATACAAACCCAAAATCCATGGATGAGATGGGGAAAAAAAACTAGCAACTACATAATACTCTGTCCCCCTCATGAGGCTTATGTCACTTACAGACAGCACAAGACAAGACAGCTTTGATGGTCAGCTTTAAGTTAGTAGCAGTTCTTGTAACTACCATGGAGTAGATTTTGCACTTTGGGTCCAAGTTTTAGGGATCTTAGAAACCTATAAAATTCCCCCAACATCTTCATCTGTCACAGCTTATAGCTTCTCTGCCACTTGGCTAGTCACACCCTTTAGCCTTGCTGTGGACAGCCATTAGCAGTCTTTTCTTCTGATTTCTGTGGCTATGACTCATCTTTCATTCCCTCACGCTGCAGTATAAATATCTCCCACTTTCTATGCCTTTTAGCTTTGACAAAGCATCATCTGAACTCGAAACGTCAGCTCTTTTCTCTCCTTCCAGATGCTGCCAGACCTGCTGAGACTTTCCAGTGTTTTCTCTTTTGGTTTCAGATTCCAGCATCCGCAGTAATTCGCTTTTATCATATAAACCCTACTCCTGGAAATGTCAGTAAAAGATATCCCTTAGTCAGAGATCGATACTGGTTTATCAACATTGCTTCTGACAAGACGCTGCACTCACTGCTTTCTCAGAAATAGAAAGATGAATGAATTTGCATCTACACATCTTTCAAAGCTTCAGATGATCCCACTACATTTCACTTCTAAATTGTTGCGATCTTTACAATATAGGGAACTATAGCAGTCAATTTCCACACGAGATCTAACAGCAGTGAGATAGATGGACGACGGATAAACATTGGACAGGACACTGGGATAGTTTCCCAACTCTTCTGTAAATAGTACCATCTGATCTTTAATGCCAACCCAATATTGAGGTTTAGTGTCTTATTCCAAAGTAAAAAGTCTGACAACACCAGGTTTTAGTCCAACCGATTTATTTGATAGTAAACTCACAAGCTTTCGAGGGGACTGCCTCTTTGTCAGGTGAATGGAGAGTCTGACGAAGAGGCAGTCCCCTCGAAAGCTTGTGAGTTTACTATCAAATAAATCAGTTGGACTAAAACCTGGTGTTGTCAGACTTTTTACTGTGTTTACCCCAGTCCAACGCCGGCACATCCACATTATTCCAAAGTGCCATTTCCAACAGTGCAGCATTCCTTCAGTACTCCATGATTGCCAGCTTAGTTTTTAGGTGTCCAAATCACCAACCGGTCCTGGTCCCCCCCATGCCGACACTATAATTAAGAAAGCCCACCAATGCCTCTGCTTTCTCAGATGACTAAGAAAATTTGGCTCTCAAACTTTTTCAGATGTGCCATATTTCATTTATTATTGTCACGTGTATTAGTTTACAGTGAAAAGTATTGTTTCTTGCACACTATACAGACAAAGCGTACTGTTCATAGAGAAGGAAACAAGAGAGAGCAGAATCTAGTCTTACAGTCATAGCTAGGGTGTAAGAGAAAGATCAGCTTAATGCAAGGTAGAAAACATTCTTTCTGGTTGTATCACAGCTTGGTATGGCTCCTGCTCTGCCCAAGACTGCAACAAACTACAAAGGGTCATGAATGAAGCTCTCAATCCAACACGCAAAACAGCCTCCCACTCATTGACACTGTCTTTACTTCCCACTGCCTGGGAAAGGCAGCCGGCATAATTAAGGACCCCACGCACCCTGGACATTTTCTCTTCCAACTTCTTCTGTTGGGATATATACAAAAGTCTGAGGACACGTACCAATCGACTCGAGAACAGCTTCTTCCCTGCTGTCAGACTTTTGAGTGGACCTACTTCATATTAAGTTGATCTTTCTCTACACCCTAGCTATGGCTGTAACACTACATTCTGCACTCTCTCGTTTCCTTCTCTATGAACGCTTTGAATGCTTTGTCTGTATCGTGCGCAAGAAACAACACTTTTCACTGTATACTAAAGCATATGGCAATAATAAAATCAATAATAAAATATTAGATGCCCTGATCTGTAGAGTGAGACTTGAACACATTTCAGAAGTAAAAATGTTACCAGCAAACCAAGTCCAACAACTAGACATGGCCAAATATGGAAAACATAAGCCCATTAGTGGCTCATCCCAAATCCCACTGAGGGCAAGGGAGCTGCTAGCAATTGAGAACTGCCATTGTCACCCTTTATTCAGAAAGTGGTTCAAAACCATCCACCTTCCATGACAACCTGAGTCTGTGGATAGGAACCATTAGCTTATTTTCAGCTTGAAGGCCCCAGCGTAAATCACAGTGCACTATGAAGCTTGGGGTCATTTTGCTCTCCTGCAGTAACGCAATTACGTATATACCACAGTTGTTTGTCTATCTCAGGGATGCACTAAATACCACCTAAAATTAAGACTGATGAATATGGTGAAAATAGTTAATTGCCATTAATAAACACAACAGGACATAATGAAAATTCTTTTCACAGGTTGAAATGCTCAAAAAAGCAGCAAAGCCATCACTTGCTGGAGTCACTACTGATTTCGTTTTACACCCACTCTTGTAGCAGCCTTCTTGGAGGGGTGGGGGGAGGTAGATAGCAGCAGAAAGCATACCTCTGAATGTCCATATTTGAACATATCTTATAATAGATAAGTTTCCTGTTTTATAGCAGAGATATTTGACATTTTATATACTTCTCTTTTCATTTCCAGTGCAGACAGACCACCATGCTCTGAACTTTATAACACTCCCAGAGATCTGTTGCAATGAACCGGACAGACTGGAAACTTGTCAATAAATCAACAGAACAGTCTGTTTGAACTCTTTTGCAGGTTGGCTCAGACACTCCAAACACCTTTTTGATCTGAGCACCAAAGAATGCACAAACCCTCAGCCAGTTACAATTTTGGAGTAGCTGAAAAGTTGAATATCTTTTGTCTTTTCAACCCTTATTTCGTAATCTGTAAAAGAAACATGAAAGACCTATCATCTCACGTATTTCCACAATAAATCTTCTGATTTAATTCATAGCATGCACTAATATGGTTTATTTCAATTAATAGCAAGTTTCAGAGACAGGTAATTGCTGGATTTTCTCAATGATGCTTCTGTTTACTTTCACCTTCATGTTCCTCCATATACATTTATCTCTGAGACACTCAGACTACTCCTGGGAAAGACATGTGGGAGACACACCTTGCCTCTGCTTCCCAGCTCACACTGTGTTGCCCACAAATGCATTTATCTTTTCTTTCATTTCCATTTCATTTTCTGAATATGTGCACATTCAGATATATAGTCTTTAAAGTTGTCCTATTATTAATTTGCCCTACTCTTCTGTGATTTCTTGGTGCTTAAAGGGTCCAGAGGCAGTTGGCAGCATTTAGAAGAACAGGTGAAAAGTGAATAGCAGTGGAGGCTGGAGCAGACCAGGGGCAGAGTCCTACAACATCGAGTGAACAGCCCATGTGATATCACAGGTAAGCGATTGGTAGATGAGCTTTTCCGTCACTTCTTTTCATGATTTGTTAACATTTAGCCTCATCATTAACCTGTACCTTCTCACTTGCAGCTTCGATGAGATATCCTTAACCCTGGCACTGGACAGGAAACTCAGTCTTCCTCGGGCAAGCAACACTTGCTATCGAGGTGGACACTACAGAACCACAAGGGGATCCACAAACTCCCACATGCTGTCCCTACAATACATTGCTTGGCCCTGCATCCCTATTTTATTTAGTTAGATTTTTAATTTAACTACTCATTATCTCTGTACTTTCTCCTACTTAGCCTTCAATCTTAAAACAAGTCAGAAAAGGTAGAAGAGCGAAATACTCACCTACCAATTACCTCTGATATCATATGAGAATGCTCACTCAATATTGCATGACTGCTGTGGCTGATCTCCCAGCTCTCTGCCCTTTGTTTGCTTGTGCCCCCACTGCCACTCACATTTTACCAACTCTGCTAGATGCTGCTAACTGCTTCTGGGCCCTTTTCTCACCTGCTCTAGCCCCACTATTCCACAGGCCATTCCTCTAATCCAAAAGCTTACATTCTCAGCAAAATGACTAATTGTTAATCTCACTACTGCTGCCCAGAATGGAAGAGGTTATAACCAATTTCTTTCAATAAATGCAGAATGAATGTTTATCATAAAATACAAATTTATTTTAACAGGTTTGCAAGCATTGGTTAACACACAATTGAATTGGGAAGTATAATTATCTGTCACTTCTAATGAATTCCCCTAATACACATACAGATACATACACAGACGAAGGACAAGTTGATAAAGCCCATCTCTGCAGAGAGATTCTAAGAGGACAGGTGTTATAAAGGATATGGTTCATAGAATCTCAATGTTGTCAACCCAGAGTTTCTTGTGAAGTTGGGCCATTGATCTCGGAGGCCATCTGGAAGTTATCACCAACTGGTCTCAACTTTGCAGATCAAAATGCAGACCAGTTACACTCAGATTAGTGTTTTGCAGTTATAGAGTCATAGAGGTTTACAGCATGGAAACAGGCCCTTTGGCCCAACTTGTCTATGCCACCTTTTTTTTTAAAGCCCCTAAGATAATCCCAATTGCTCGCATTTGGCCCCTATCCCTCTATACCCATCGTATCCATTTAACTATCTAAATGCTTTTTAAAAGATGAAATTGTACTCACCTCTGTTCCTACCTCTGGCAGCTTGTTCCAGACACTCACCACCCTCTATGTGAAAAAACTGCCCTTCTGGACATTTTTGTATCTCTCCTCTCTCACCTTAAACCTATGCTCTCTAATTTTAGACTCCCCTGCCTTTGGGAAAAGATATTGACTATCTACGTCATCTATGCCCCTCATTACTTTACAGACCTCTATGAGGTCACCTCTCAGCCTCCTACGCTCCAGAGAAAAAAGTTCCAGTCTATTCAGCCTCTCCTTATAACTCAATCCATCAAGTCCCGGTAGCCTCCTAGTACATCTTTTCTGCACTCTTTCTAGTTTAATAATATCCGTTCCATAGTAGGGTAATCAGAATTGCACACAGTATTCCAAGTGTAGCCTTAGCAATGTCTTGTACAACTTCAGCAAGACGTCCCAACTCCTGTATTCAATATAGGTCAATAGCCACACCCAATTTTAGGCAAGGTAGAGTGGGCAAGCCAGAACCAGTTAGGGTAGTCTTCCATAAGACCACAAGACATTACAGCAGATGCCATTTGGCTCATCAAGTTCTGCACCCCATTCAATGAGATCATGGTTGATCTGGGCACCAGGGACTCGGGTTTGATTCCCAGCTTGGGTCACTATCTGCATGGAGTTTGCATGTTCTCCCCACGTCTGGGCATGTTTCCTCCACGCCTTCCAATTTCCTCCCACAGTCTGAAACAAATGCTGGTTTGGTGCATTGGCCATGCTAAATTCTCCCTCAGCATACCTGAACAGGCGCCGGAGTGTGGCAACTAGATGATTTTCACAGTAACTTCATTGCAATGTTAATGTAAGCATATTTGTGATACTAATAAATAATGTTTTAAAAATTAAAAATAATCCTCAACTCCATTTTCCTGTCTTTGCCCCATAACCCTTGATTCCAAATCTCTTGATTTGAGACGGTGGGGTTAGTATGCCTGTGGTAAGATTAACAGCTGGGAAATTACAATAAATCATTTGAATTTTTAGAATAATTTTACTCAAATGCTGAGGGCTACATACTGTGTGTGATATGGAACCACCTCTACTTCAAAGAATCTTCTCACACTTTGTCTGAATATATCATGCTCTTCAGAAAAGATTCGACGAGCACCAATGTCCATTAGATTCTTGGTGAAGGAGGTTTCTGGGCGAGAAACTTTCTGGGTCCCATCACATTTTGTTTGTGTGCTATGTAGTCTAAGAGAAAAACAAATAAGAGGTTGGATAAGAATTCAAGTACTCATCAGAGAATCACAGAGTTGTTAGAACACAGGAGGCTAGTCAGCCGAAACAGCAGTCCACCTATTGCCTTCTCCCCTTAACTCTGCATATTCTTCCTTTTCAGATAAATCAAATTCCATTTATAATGCCTTGACTGATCCTGACTCCACCACATTCTCAGGTAGTACTTTCCAGACCTGAACCACTCACTGCGCAAAGACATTTTTCCTCACGTTGCCTTCACTGCTGACTGGGTAAGGCTATTTTGTCAGAAATCCTTGGGTACCAGCAACCTTATTTGATTCTCAATACAAACAGTACTAGACACCATGCATCCAAAGCAAGGTATTTAATTATTTGTGCACCAGGAGAACACCAGTCTCCTACCCCCCCCATTCCCTTTCCATCGAATTGGCTGGAGTGGTTCTGATGTTACAGAGAAACAAGTCAGCAGTTATATCAGAACCAGTGATTTTTTACATCTTTCACTGACACACATATTTGCCAATTAAATCCTGGCTTTTCGCCTTTTCTCATTCAATGAAAAACAGACTTCTGCTAATCCTTCATTTGCATAGCATATCCCCATATCTCGCCATTGGTATTTGTTATGGAACACATCTGGTCTTGTTCACCCTCCGGTGAAGGTCAAAAAGCAGAATGTTTTGAGGCCTAGGCAAGGAAAATATTAGTGTAAAGCAGATAGGCTCCCTTGAACTAATTACATTCTCACAAGCTGTTAAGAGAAGGCATGTTTTTTTTCTAATCTGAGCATTTTAACTTCCACACTTTAATCTATAGATTTCGTTAGTAATGAGATACTTGAATTTAAAAGCTTCGATTTTAAAAACCAGTGATTGGGAAACACTGTTTAGGAGTTCTGGAAAGAAAGGCAGTCTCAAAATGATCCATTCAGTAGAAAACCACATTCTTTGCAATATTACAAAACAGTCACTGGTTGTAGCCAATAAATAAACTATACCCAAACATCACATCCTTAACTTTCATTAGGAATATGGTAACAGCCTGCAAGGTCAGCAACACGGAGACCCTACCAATCATAACAGCAAAGCCTCATATAAATAAATCTATCTAGTGCCCTGCACAACATCCAACCAGGATGACATGTGGATAGCATTATGCAGCTTGTGGCAAACAGTCACAGCTGGGGACATTTGTACTCGGTGGGGATTGATTGCACTGGGACGAGATCAGGATGGAAACAGATTCGCTACTCACCATTTATATGGGATCAGGCAAGGAGATGAGAAGAAGGTCTGACAAAGATTCAGCGGCTTTAATTCAGCACAAGGGAAGTCCAAGATTTCTTCTGAAAGTTTCAGTCAAGTGGCCAGGGGAAAGTAAGACTACAACTCACTAATGCACAGGTAGGAGGTCATATCCCTGCATGATTTGTTGAACGGACATAGAAACATAGGAAGTAGGAGCAGTAGTAGACCACTCAGCCATTCATTATGATCATGGCTGATCATCCAACTCAAAACTGTTGCCGCTTTCCCGCTGTATCTTTTGATTCCTTTATCCCAAAGAACAACAAAATGTTTTGGCCTCAACTGCTTTTGGTAGTAACGAATTAGACAGACACACCACATTCGGTGAAGAAATTTCTAATTTCAGTCCTAATTAGTTTACCCCATATTCTTAGATTGACTCCTAGTTCTGGACTCTGCCACCATTAGGAACATCCTTCCTGTCTAGTCCTGTAAGAATTTTATATGTTTCTATGAGATTTTCCCCCTCATTCTTCTGAACTCCAGTGAATATAATCCTATTAAACTGTATCTATCCTCATATGTCAGTCCCTCCAGGAATTAGTCTGGAGGAACCGTACATGAATGAGATCTAACCATGAAACCTGTCAACCAATCCTCTATCCATGCTAATATATCATCCCTAACTCCATAAGCCCTCAGTTAGCCTATCAACCCTTCAAGTAGCACCTTATTAAATCCCTCTTGGAAATCCAGGTATACTACATTTACTGGTTCACCTTTATCCATCCTCCTAGATATATCCAGGAAAGACTCTAATAAATTTGTCAAACATGATGTTAGGCTAGCTGGCCTGCAATTCACTGTTTTCCCCCTCCCTCCTTTCTTAAAAGGCAATACAACATTTGCCAACTTCCAAATTAACGAGGCTGCTCCCAAATCAAACAAATTTTTGAAAATCATAGCTAGCCCAGCCACTATCTCTACAGTTTATCTTTCAGAATCAGAATGCAGGCCATCAGTCCTGGGGATTGGTTGGACTTTGGCCTTCCAGTTTCTCAAATACTTTTTTCCACTGATATTAACCTCCTTAATCTTGAAACTCTTGTCTTTTGCTGTGAAGACAGATACAAAATATTTGTTCAATGCCTAACACCACCATGGTGGGTCAGATCTCAAACAATGACGAGACAATATAGGAATGACAGAGAATCTAGTGAACTGATGCAGCAACAATAATCTCTCCCTCAATGTCAACAAAACAAAGGAGATTGTCATCAACTTCAGGAAGCGTAAAGGAGAACATGCCCCTGTCGGCATCAATGGGGACGAAGTAGAAAGGGCCAAGAGTGTCAAGTTTTTAGGTGTCCAGATCACCAACAACTGTCCTGGTCCCTCATGCCAATACTATAGTTAAGAAAGCCCATCAATGTCTCTACTTTCTCAGGAGACTAAGGAAATTTGACATGTCAGCTACAACTCTCACCAACTTTTACAGATGCACCATAGAAGGCACTCTTTCTGGTTGTATCACAGCTTGGTATTTCTTCTGCTCTGCCCAAGATCGCAAGGAACTACAAAAAGGTTGTCAATATTGCCCAATTCATCACGCAAACCAGCCTCCTATCCATCGACTGTCTATACTTCCTGCTGCCTCGGCAATGTAGCCAGCATAACTAAGGACCCTATGCACACCGGGCATTTTCTTTTCCACCTTCTTCCTTCGGGGAAATAGATACAAAAGTCTGAGGTCACATATCAACCAACTCAAGAACAGCTTCTTCCCTGCTGCTGTCAGACTTTTGAATGGACTTACCTTACATTAAACTGATCTTTCTCTACCACCTAGCTATGACTGTAACACTACATTCTGCACTCTCGTTTCCTTCTCTACGAACAGTTTATTTTGTCTGTATAGTGCACAAGAAACAATACTTTTCACCGTACGTGACAATAATAAATCAAGTCAAATAAAGCCAGTATGTAGAAGGTCCTAAAAGAGAGAGAGTTGTCGTGGACGGTGTCAGAAATGGTTAGCACTGCCGCCTCACAGCACCAGGACCCGGGTTCAATTCCAGCCTTGAGTAACTACCTGGATAAAAGCAAACTAGTGTAACTAACTGTGTGGAGTTTGAATATTGTCATTGTGCCTGCATGGGTTTCCTCTGGATGCTCTAGTTTCCTCCCACAGGCCAAAGATTCGCAGGTTAGGTTGAATGGCTATGCTAAATTGCCACTTAAGGTATTTAGGTTAGGTGGATTAGGGAGAAAATAGACAGGCACTGTCAATAATTTTTATTTCCTCTCTGGCCACTGGAGAGGTGCCGGAGGGTGAGAGGACAACCAATATGATACTGTTAATCAAGAAGAGAGAAAGGGATAAACCAAGCAACTACACGCCAGTCAGTCTAACCTCAGTGGTGGGGAAACTATTGGAAGCAATTCTGAGAAGCAGAAATAAAATACATTTAGAGGAGCAGGGATTAAGGTCATGTCTGACCAACATGATTGAATTTTTCGAAGAGGTGACCAGTGTGTAGATGAAGGCAATGCATTTGATGTAGTCTTCTTGGACTTCAGCAAGGATTTTGACAAGGTCCTACATGACAGACTGACAGTGAAGGAACACGCCCATTGGATCCAAAGATATTTGGCAAATTGTACCCAGAATTGGCTGGGTAGCAAGCAGCAGAGGCTGATGGCTGACAGGTGTTTTTCAGACTAGAAGACTGTACCCAGTGGGATCCTGCAGAGATCAGTATTGGGGCCCTTGCTGTTTGTGGTTCATATAAATGATTTAGATTTGAATATAGGAGGGTTGATCAGTAAGTTCGCGGATTATATGAAAATTGATAGGTGGTAAATAGTGAGGAGACTGAGATTACAAGAGGATATAGACGGGCTGGTCAGATGGGCTGATCCGTGGCAAATAAAATTCAATTGGGATAAGTGTGAGGTGCTGTTTGGACAGGACAAACAAGACCAGGGAACACATGATAAAATGTCAGAACCCTGGGAGGCACAGAGCAACAGAAGGACCTTGACGTGTATATACATCTATCCCTTAATGTAGCAGGATAGGTGGATAAAGTGGTTAGGAAGGCATATGTTGCCTTTATTTCCCAAGACATTGACTTTAAGAGCAAGGAGGAACAATGTAAAAAATGTTGGTTAGGCCACAGCTAGAGTTATGTCAGCAAATCTGAGATCCACATTACAGGAGGGATGTAATTGCACTAGAAAGGATATAGATGAGATTTACCAGAATGTTGCCCGGACCAGAGAGTTTTAGTTATGGAGAGAGATTGGACAGACTGGGGTAGTTTTCCTTGGAGCAGAAGAGACCGAGGGGGCCAGCCATGATTGAGATATATAAAATTATGAGGAGCATGGATAGAGTAGATAGGAAAGGTTTTCCCTTTGTGGTGGAATGAATGACCAGGAGGCATAGATTTAAGGTAAGGAGTAGGAGTTTTAGAGGGGATGAGAGGAAAAAAACTTTCACCCAGAGGGGGTGGGAGTCTGGAACTTAATGCCTGAAAGGGTGGTGGAGGCAGAGACCCTCATAACATTCAAAAAGTATTTAGATGTTGCACTTGCAATGCCAAGACATACAAGGCTATGGGCCAAGTGCTGGGAAATGGGATTAGAAAAGTCAGGTAGTTTGTCTTTTACCAGCAAAGGCATGATAGACCAAAGGACCTTTTTCTGTGCTGTATAGCTCTATGACTCTAATATACATCCTTGAGGACTTAGCCAGCCAGTCAGTTGTGATGCTACTAAGCCATTTTTGGCAACAGACACTGAAGTCCCAGAACAAAGAACTGCCCTCAATTTTTTTTTCCCCTAAGTGATATTCAAATGGAGAGCTACTGATTCATCAGCTGAGGGAGGGTGATAATTGGTAATCAATAAGAGGTTGCCTTGCTTAGGTTTGACCTGACGGCACAAGCTTTCATGGCACTCAATGTTAAGGACTCAGAGGGCCACGCTACCTTGTTTGCCTACTATTCTGCCATATCTCAGTTGTTCTGCTGGTGAACACAATGTACTCAGGAATGGAGATAGATGAATCTGGGACATTGGCTGATTAGGAGAGCCACGGGTATGCCAGGCTGGACAGAATTGTCCAATGGGCTAAGTGCTCCAATGTTGATGGGGAGGACCTTGCAGAGCCAACTGGGCTGGGTATGTCTTTGTCACATTCAGTACCTAAGTTGATGCTGGCTGGTCTGTCTAATTCTATGCTTCGTGAGCTCAGGTTCAATTCCTGTTGTGTGCGCTGAATTAGCAGATCTCAATATGGGCAGCAACAGTGCTACACAACTGGTTTTGGGAAGAAAGACAGCTGGCCTTTGGGGAAAAAAGAGAGGGACAATCAGCTCACAAATGACATTTGAGATTTTAGCTGTGGGAGATATGTAATAAAATTATACACAATGGTTGAATGATTTTGCTTCATATAATGTAAATTCTCCTTCCAGTGAGACACCAACAAGCTGTACCCCAGCAAACATAATCTCTCCTAGAGATGTTAAGGAGACAATTGACTAAAACTGAAACAAACTGAAGCACAAAAAGACCTACGTATGCATTCAGTAAATTTGCCAGCCTTGTTTATTCTGCACACAGGAACCATGATACCTAAATGTTGGAACAACATTAATTATACAATTTATAGGACATTAAATGAACTGTGACAAGAGTTCTGATTATGGTGTTTTGAAAACGTTTCTCTCATATAATTACTTACATATTAACCACATCGTAAACAGTGACCAAAGCAAGGAGGAGTTCCAAAATCAAGAACAGGTCACTGAATCAACATAGTTAAAGTTCATGTAGATATGGGTCTTCCCATGGTAATGAGGCATTGTTGCTCAGCTCTACCAGCTCTCTGGGCCTCCCACTGCTGTAGTTTGGGTAGACTCACCACACCAGGTTAAAGTCTAACAGGTTTATTTGGCAACACAAGCTTGTAGTTTGGGGCCAGCACTGAGGAGTCTCTCTGTCTCCTCAGGGACACAGTCCCCTCAGGACTCAACCTGAACACAGATATCTATCCCTTCCTCCCTCCTCACCTGGACACTGCCGCTCGGCACAGCCTCAGGCCCGGCTTGCTCAAGTACCCGCTGCCCAGCAACCTCAGCGCCGCCATCATCCAGCGACCGCTACTCACCACACAGCTGGGGGGGCGGGGCTTTGTGAGGGGCGGGGTTATGTGTGTCGGTGGGCGGGGCTTCCGAGGTTATTCAAATTAGCGGGGGCGTGTACTGCGAGGGTAGGAGGGAGGGGCCTTGGGGAAGGTGGGCGGGGGTTTTACTGGAGGTGGGCGGAACCTGATGAGGTGAACGGGACACGGGACGCGATGAAGTGGGCGGGGTTTAAGGGTGGGCGAGGTTATATGCGTCGGTGGGCGGGGCTTCTGATATTATTCAAATTAGCGGGACTATGTATTGCGAGGGTGGGAGGGCCTTAGAGGAGGTGGGCGGGGCTTGAGAGGAGGCGGGGTTCTGGACAGAGGAGATAGGGAGGATTTTCTTCCCATTGGCAGATGGATCAAGACAGTGAGACCAGGTTAGAGTCCAACCAGTTTATTTGATAGTAAACCCACAAGCTTTCGGAAACGGTGTTCCTTCATCAGGTGTGTGGAAGGTTCAAGACAGTGAAAAGTCTGACAACACCAGGTTTTAGTCCAACCTATTTATTTGATAATATACTCACAAGCTTTCGGGGTTAGCCCCTTCGTCAGGTGTTTATGCCAGTCCAACGCCAGCATACCCACATCATGACTACGAAGGTTCAAGAAACAGAGGGCACAGATCTAAGGTAATTGGCAAAAGAAGCAATGGTGCTGAGGTAACATGTTTTACCACAATGAATAGTGAGTGCACTGCCTGACAATGATTCAATTGAGACATTCAAGAGGAAATTGGATTATTATCTGGAAAGGAAGATTGTGCTGGGCTATGGGGAGAAAGCTGAGATGTGGCCTTAGGTGAACTGCTCCTACTGAAAGCTGGCACAGACACAACTGGCACAGATAGCCACCTTCTATTATCAGCAACCCTCACGGGTGCTCCCAAGATGTTTCAGAGGCTGAATCTGCAATGGACGAAACAGTTTGCCTCATGTTCTGATAGGAGCAAATTTAAAAAAAAGTAACAGAGGCACGACGTATAAAGAATAAAAGAAATACATGCACTAACATATTCACCCTTCACGACCACCAGATATCACAAAGTGCTTTATGGCCAGTTAAGTCTTCCTTGAAGTTTAGTTGCTGCTACAAAGTAGGAAATAGCACAATCAGTTTACACTCGGCAAGTTTAACAGATCGGGTACAGTAATCAACTTTTGCAATGTTGATTGAGGGATAAATCTTAGCCAGGATATCATAACCATCTGGCTCCTCTTCAAATTAGTACCATACGATCTTCTACACCCACCTGAGAGGGCAGAACCAGGCCCCAGTTTAATGTCTCGTCTGAAAGATAATACCAAACTGGAGATTGAGCCTAAATTGTGTATTCAAGACTCAGAGATCAGAGTGCTGCTCACTCAACCACAGTTGAAAGTAATCAACCCATGCTAATTACACCACATGATAGCCCTGATGTGATAAAAGTCCGTCAAAATTCTTCAAAACGTAAAGGTAATGGGCCTTGTAGCTCTGCCAGTTATGCAGCCATTCACCTTTGCTTATTCTTGGTAAATGGGGCATGGACAACCATTATTTAGAGATTTACAACACGCTGGGACAAAATCATAAGTGAAATGCATCAAACATACACATCGAGTATTGAATAGAGATAATTCATTTTTAATATTCCTTGCAGTTTTTCATTATTTTACACTGCAGGAAATAAAACAGGAGGCTAAAATATGGTGATTCCTGTATGCTTCTGTGAAGCTCCTGTAACAGATTAGCATCTCCCCAACCCTTTGGTCAGAGCTGAAAGGCAGTTTCTGAAGATTCCCTGACCTGCTTCTTTGAGGTTTAGGTTTTTTTATACCTTTGCTAGGATAGGGTGTGAAACTCACTGCCCATTAGCTGTTACTTTCCAATAAAACTCCCAGATGGCTCCACTATTCCATAACATCTTTGAAGCTATTTACAGAATTTTAGATCCATTCCAAAACTGAATTTACATTGTAAATCCAAGAATGTTCTGTTAACCTTAACAGATTACTGTTTCAGTCTCAGCTGGAGAATCCTGTCCACACCTTCGAAAGGACATTAAAGTTTTGCAGTGGGAATGAGGGAGTGATCATTTCAGTTATGTGGGGAGACTAAAAAAGCTAAGGGCTTCTTTTGTTTAGAAAAAGGATTAAGAGGGGGGCCTCCTGGAGGTCAGAATTATGAAAGGGTTTGATCGAGCTAGTAGGGAGAAACTATTTCTTCAGGCAAGTAGGTGAATAACTAGACTTTAAATTAACCAGAAATGAACTAGACTGCATAATAGAATAAAACAAAATTAAATGTAGGTTTGGTTTATTTAAACTTTTCTCACCATATTCACTATAAAGATCCAACAGCTATTGTTAACAGGACAGTACAGCTGCAACATCTTGGAACTCAAAGGGGCAATTATACCATGGCCAGTCCACCTAACCGGTGCACCTTTGGACAAAACAAAAGCAGAAAATGCTGGAAAATCTCAGAAGGTCTGACACTATCTGTGGAGAGAAGATATAGCCAATGTTTCAAATCTGGGTGACCCTCCATCAGAGCTCTGGTAGCAGTAGAGGTAGAAAAGGTTGGCGAGGAGGCATACAGAATAGTTTTCTTTATTGGTTAGGACCTGGAGTATAAGAGCCAGGAAATTATGCAAGGATTGACATAAAATATGAGTTGAACCAAGCTGGAGTACTGCAAACCATATTACGGGAAGAATTTTATTAGGGTGTGACCAGGAATGGGGAATTTTAGGAAAGGTAGGATAGGGTGTGGCTGTTTCCTTTAGAATAAAGGAGGCAGAGGGGAGATTTAATTGAGGTGTGTAAAATTATGAGGGACTCAGAAAGAGTGACCAATGCCCATTTCCTTTAGCAGAGAAATCAATAACCAGGGGTATCAATTGATATATGGTGGTGGGAGTAATTTTCTCACCGGAGATGATGGGGTCTGGGACTCACCAATTGAAAGTTGGCTAGAAGCAGCAAAAATGAAAGCAGATTGTTGTTCACATTTGAGCAGAGAAGTTTAAAAGGTGATTGGAGATGTTTAAAATTAGACCATCATGTTCACAGAGAAAATGGGGCAACTATTTCTAGTGACAGGAGGATAAGCAGAGGACACTGATCCGTGACAGAGGAACCAAACTCAATATTAAAAACCATTATTTAAAACACAGTGACTGGAATGTTACAGCCGTTCACACAGGCAGGATTTTCTACCAAATTCTCCAACCTCGTCAAGCAGAAGCCAGCATGAACAGCCAATAAAATCGCACTGAATCGGTTGTTCTGATAATTGAATGAGTTTCAATACTAACATTGGAAAGAGAATTGGATAAAAAGAGAAATAAGAATACAGGGCAATGGGACAGGAGCAGTGCATTGGAATTAATGCAGCTTCTCTCACAGAGATGTGACATGCTGGTTGGCCTCTTGTTACTGACTCCATAAGTTGTCAAATTGGGCTGAAGACAGCATTGGAATCGGTTGTGTGGGAAACGGGATCGGGGTCGGTTGTGTGGGAAACGGGATCAGGGTCGGTTGTGTCGGAAATGGGATCGGGGTCGGTTGTGTGGGAAACGGGATTGGGGTGGGTTGTGTTGGAAATGGGATTGATTTGATTTGATAAATTATTGTCACATGTATTAACATACGGTGAAAAGTATTGTTTCTTGTGCGCTATACAGGCAAAGCATACCGTTCATAGAGAAGGAAATGAGAGAGTGCAGAATGTAGTGTTACAGTCATAGCTAGGATGTAGAGAAAGATCAACTTAATGCAAGGTAGGTCCATTCAAAAGTCTGACAGCAGCAGGGAAGAAGCTGTTTTGAGTCGGTTGGTACGTGACCTCAGACTTTTGTATCTTTTTCCCGATGGAAGAAGGTGAAAGAGAGAATTTCTGGGGTGTGTGGGGTCCTTAGTTATGCTGGCTGCTTTTCCAAGGCAGCGGGAAGTGTAGATGGAGTCAATAGATGGGAGGCTGGTTTGTGAGATGGATTGGGCTGCATTCACAATCTTTTGTGGTTACATGCAGGCTTGGCTTGAGCAGGAGCCCATACCAAACTGTGATACAACCAGAAAGAATGCTTTCTATGGTGCATCTGTAAAAGTTGGTGAGAGTCGTAGCGGACATGCCAAATTTCCTTTGTCTTCTGAGAAAGTAGAGGCGTTGCTGGGTCGTTATACTGGAAACGGGATTGGGGTTGGCTCTGTCGGAAATGGAATTTGGGTTAGGTTGTGTCAGAAACAGGATTGGGGGTCGGTTGATTTGGAAATGGGATTGGGGTCGGTTGTGCTGGACACAGGATTGGGGTTGGTTGTGCTGGACACGGGATTGGGGTCGGTTGTGCTGGACACGGGATTGGGGTCGGTTGTGCTGGACACGGGATTGGGGTCGGTTGTGCTGGACATGGGATTGATTTGATTTATTATTGTCACGTGTATTTCCAGTGAAAAGTATTGTTTCTTGCACGCTTTACAGACTAAACATACCTTTCATAGAAAAGGAAATGAGAGAGTGTAGAATGTAGTGTTGCAGTCATAGCTAGGGTGTAGAGAAAGATCAACTTAATGCAAGGTAGGTTCATTCAAAAGTCTGATAGCAGCAGGAAAGAAGCTGTTCTTGAGTTGGCTGGTACATGACCTCAGACTTTTATATCTTTTTTCCCAAAGGAAAAGGTGGAAGAGAGAATGTCCAGGGTGCATGGGGCCCTTAATTATGCTGGCTGCTTTTCCAAGGCGGTGGGAAGAGTAGATGGAGTCAATGGATGGGAGGTTGGTTTGCGAGATGGATTGGGCTACATTCACAATCTTTTGTAGTTTCTTGCAGTCTTGGGCAGAGTAGGAGCCATACCAAGCTGTGATATAGCCAGAAAGAATGCTTTCTATGGTGCATCTGTAAGAGTTGGTGAGAGTCATAGAGGACATACCAAATTTCCTTAGCTTCCTGAAAAACAATTCCTGCGTGGAAATGGCATTGGGGTCGGTTGTGTTGGAAATGGCATTGGGGCGGTTGTGTTGGAAATGGCATTGGGGTTGGTTGTGTTGGAAATGGCATTGGAGTTGGCTGTGTTGGAAATGGGATTGGGGCGGTTGTGTTGGAAACGGGATTGGAATCGGATGAGCTGGACATGGGAATGTGGTCGGTTGTGTTGGAAACGGGATTGGGGTCAGTTGTGTTGAATGATGACAGGATTTGTTAGATTGTGTTGCTGGAGGGGAAATGTATCAGCTTGTTTAGGTCTGGAGAAGATTGCAGTTAGCTGTGTTAATTCATCACAGAACTCTTGTGGGGCAGTTCAATTTAATATCATCATTAAAGCTTGACATTTTTGTAGTTCACACAACGGGAGCTAAATTGTCATAAGTGATGGGTGTGCAAGAGTTAAACTGAATTTCTCTGTACTTTATTTGTCTGGGCTCGGGGTAAATTGGATTTGCAGTTGTCACGTCGAGATTTAGAATCAGGAGTTTCTTGGTTTGTTTTAAGATTGTTTCAGTCAGCCTGCTTGACCAGTGAACGCTGGATAAGAATCGGCTTGGTCCTAAATTCCCCTGGAGAACTGGAGTCCACGGAGATAAAAACTGAAATCAGGCCTGTTATAAATGGCAGTTTGTAAATAGGACATAATTCTAGCTGTGGTTTCATGATGAATTATTAAGACATTTCAGTGATACTACTAGATAGGATACTGGGGCAGTATATGTATTAATATCAATACATAATTTATTATTTTATCTTTGATAATGAAGGAAATCATTATCTCTATTAGAATGAGTAACTCTTGAAAATTGATCCCTAACTGTCAACAACTGGTTCCTTCACAGTTGCACAATGGTTAGCACTGCTGCCTCACAGTGCTTGGGACTCAGGTTCAATTTCCCAGCTTGGGTCACTGTGTGTATGGAGTTTGCATGTTTCCCTTGTGGGTTTCCTCCCATTGTCTGAAAGATGTGCTGGTTAGATACATTGGCTATGCTAAATTCACCCTGGTGTACAAACAATGGAGTGTGGCAACTGCGGGATTTTCACAGTAACTTCATTGCCGTGTTGTTTGTTTATGTGGGACACTGATAAATAAATGAAAAACACCTCTACTTGATCCACTCCATACCCCTATTCTAGTGCAATCTCTCCTCTTCCCAGGGTTTTCCCCAGACCAAGGATATGTCTCTTCTGCTGAGTGAGACATCCTGGTTTACTGCAAAACCAGGAGCACACAGGAAAAAACCTCAACTGCTTGTAACTCAATCATCATCAGGTCAATGCCAAAACTTAAAGGGAGGCGAAGGCCTAGTGGTATTATCGCTAGACCATTAATCCAGAAACCCAGCTAATGTTCTGGGGACTCGGGTTTGAATCCAATTCAATAAGAAAAATCCTGAATTAAGAATCTACTGATGACTGTGAAACCATTGTCGGGAAAACTCATCTGGTTCACTAATATCCTTTAGAGAAGGAAATCTGTTGTCCTTACCTGATCTGGTCTACATGTGACTTCAGAGCCGCAGCAATGTGGTTGACTCTCTACTGCCCTCTGACATGGCCTAGCGAGCCATTCAGTTGTCTTATTGCTCATCAAGGGAGACTAGGGATGAGCAATAAGTGCTGGCCAGCCAGCAACCCCCTCATCCCATGAAGGAATAAAGACAAATGCAGCTGTTGCATGATTAAATATCCTGATTAGAAGATAGAGAAACTAATCTTTCCTGAAGGTGTTAACTTCAATAACGCCCCCTCATTGCAGATCTGGGAATTTAAGAGTGAAAGAGTAATCATCCCAAAGAGGAACTGAGTGTGATCATGAAAGCACAACACAACTTGTTGACATTGTTTTTTTTGGAAGTACAGAGTCAATAAATGAAGACTGCCCCATGTGGAGATGCAATATGGATGATACAGCCATAGGTTGACCACTGAGACTTTATTGGATGTTGACTGCCACTTTCCAACCACATCAAACATCATGGACAAACCACACAGTTTTGTCCATCAGGTTTGCCACCACAAACGTCAGTTTTTCCTGTTCTTTCTCTTTGTTGTTTTGAAATACTGTCCATTGGATACAAGTAAAAAAAAAAGTGGTTCTGGTACAGGCTTTAAAGGAGTCTGCTTGCATCGGTCAGAAATCCACAAGTTCCAGGGTTTGATGTTTTGGCCCTGCCAGGTGTTCAGCCATTTAGAACCGTATGCACCAATTCTGGGGAACAAATAAAAGGAGCAACATGTAAGATTTTTGGGGGAGAAATGTAATGAAATACAAAACAATTACTGAACCTGTCACTCAGACTTTGTTCTGACATTGTATCGATCACCTTCCCTCCAACACTGGTGTACAATGGCTGTGGTGTGCCATGTACTGACCTCTCCAAGCCAGAAGGAATCGTGGTGGCACCTTCGCCTCTTGAGGCACAAACCATCCTGGATATATATCACCGTCATAGTCACTGGGTCAGAATCCCAGAACTCCCCAACTAACAGCAAGGTGGGACAAGACAGCTCAATTACAAGGTTCACCATCACTTTCCCAATGACAATTAGGGATGGGTAATGAATGCTGGCCTTACCAATGTCACCCTCATCCTGAAAAGGAAGAAGACAATTTCACACTCTTTTAGACCTTGCTCAAATAATTTCAATGACACATATCCACAGTGGCACAGTGGTTAACACTGCAGCCTCACAGCACCAGGGACCTGGGTTCGATTCCCCACTTGGGTCACTATATGTGTAGAATCTGCACATTCTTCCAGTGTCTGCATGGATTTCCTTCCACAGTCCAAAGATGTGCGAGTTAGGTGGGTTGGCCATGCTAAATTGCCCCTTAGTGTCAGGGGCACCAGCTAGGGTAAATGCATGGGGTTCTAAGATAGGGTGGGATTGTGGTTAGTGCAGACTCAAAGGGCCAAATGGCCTCCTTCTGCACTGTAGGATTCTACGATTCTCTGCTAATTTCTCTCTCAGTGTACCCGAACGGACCCCAGAGTGTGGTGACCAGGGGATTTTCACAGTAACTTCATTGATGTGTTAATGTAAGCCTATATATGACAGTAATAAAATATTTTAGGAGCATTAATCAGTCCCATTCTGCATTATCATGCTGCAAATTTCTGACTGAAGATCAGCCCAAAGATGACTGTTGTTCTCCTCATTTCTCTCACTCCGATCTCTGTACGTCCTTATTCCAAAACACTTACAACATTAGGTACATGTTCACTCAAACAAGACTCACTGGCTATTAACCATTACAACTTAACTACAAAAATGACAAATGGTTTGAGAAATGGATTTGCTATTGATGAGCAAGTGACACACAATATTCCACTAGCACCGACAAATAAGGAACTGTCCAAAAATAGAACAGACTTCAAGACGCGAGAAGACAACTAAAAGGAAACATGCGAATGCGTACCATGGGGATCCACTTTAAACAGACATGATGTGTTTGACAAAAGCTGTCAAAAGGAAACAAAAATAAATTAATAAAACAGAAAGTAAAATATCAAACTAATTTGCAAAAAAAAAGCAAAAGAAGATACAGAGAAAAAAAGGAGGGACATGCCTGAGCTTCTTTGAACACCTACCCTCATAGTTGATGCAGCCATTGGCGTCTTCCTGACCTGTCAGCAGTTGTTCCACCTGATCCTCCGTCAACTTCTCACCTAGGGTAAGGAGCAAAGATTGAAGCTTCAATATTTAAAATGGACAATCTCCTTCCCCTTGCAGTTTATCAGTGCAGCAGTACAGCACTTAACAACTAAACCCACCAGAAATATTAACCACCTGCCCCTTGGTAACGTGTAGCTGTTGGATTTAGATGCCCAGAAAACAACCTTTGATTGCTAATTTGTGAAATCTCACATCAGCTGCCATGCAAGAGAGAGGAGAAAAAAAAACCTACTAAACACAAACAGATCAGCCAGACACCCAAAACACCAGGAGAATTTAGATGGAGAGTGTGTGCTTATTGAGCAGGTGCCCTTAGGAATCCCGACTGAAGCTTCATGAAGCCACATCAATGAGAATATTTCAACACCAACAACTCAGTATTTGTGCACCCTGATTACACAGCCCACCCTGCACTGTCAATGCATTGCCTCCATAAGCTCAGATACTTCCTTCAACACCCCTGCTATGTCCCAGCCCCTCACTAGGCTCTGGCACTAACCCCCGTACTCTTTTATACATGAAAATTAGCCATCATTGGAGAGACAATGGCCTAGTGGTATTATCGCTAGACTATTAATCCAGAAACTCAGCTAATGCTATGGGGACCTGGGTTCGAATCCCGTCTCAGCAGATGGTGGAATTTGAATTCAATAAAAAGAAATCTGGAATCAACAATCTACTGATGACCATGACACCGTTGTCGATTGTTGTAAAAACCCATCTCGTTCACTAATGTCCTTTAGGGAAGGAAATCTGACGTCCTTACCTGGTCTGGTCTACATGTGACTCCAGAGACATAGTGATGTGGGTGATTCTTATCTGCCCTCCAAGAGCAACTAGGGATGGGCAATAAATGCTGGTCAACCAGTGACACCCACATCCCAGGGATGAATTTTTTAAAATTAGATGGATTCTTGGTTTACCAGTTTCATTCCCCTATTTTGTTCCCTCTTATTTTTATTGTTCCGCTTTACTCCTTGTCTTTGTTGTCTGTCTCTGCACTCTTGTCTATTTTCTCATTTTCTAACCCAGTCTCTCAGATCCACCTCTCTCCACAACAGAGGTTCCTTATGCCTGTTCAGTTTAGTATCAGTGATTCCATGCCATTGGTTTCAGGACTCCTATGTCTTTGGCAATATTCCTCCCTTAACACCATTGCGCACAGGTTCCCTATACTATCCAAAGATGTGCAAGTTAGTGGCTTGGCCATGCTAAATTGCCCCTTGGTGTCCCAAGATGTGTAGGTTAGATGGATTAGCTACGTTTGGGGTTACAGAGGTAGAGGGCCTGGGTAAGGTACTCTGTCAGAGAGTGGGTGCAGATTCCCTGGGCTGAATGGCTGCTTCTGCGCTGTAAGGATTCTATGAATTATCTTACATAGAATACAGAACGCTACGGCACAAACAGGCCCTTCGGCCCAAAAGTTGCGCCGATCATATCCCTACCTACCAGGCCTATCTGTAGTCCTCAATCCCATTAAATCCCGTGTATTCATCCAGAAGTCTCTTAAAAGACCCCAACAAGTTCGCCTCCACCACCACCGATGGCAGCCGATTCCACTCACTCACCACCCTCTGAGTGAAAAACTTACCCCTGACATTTCCTCTGTACCTACTCCCCAGCACCTTAAACCTGTGTCCTCTTGTAGTGACCATTTCAGCCCTGGGAAATAGCCTCCGAGAATCCACCCTATCTATACCTCTCAACATCTTATAAACCTCTATCAGGTCACCCCTCATCCTTCGTCTCCCCAAGGAGAAAAGACCGAGCTCCCCCAACCTATCCTCATAAGGCATGCCACCCAATCCAGGCAATATCCTTGTTAACCTCCTCTGCACCCTTTCAATAGCTTCCTTCTTGTAGTGAGGCGGCCAGAACTGCGCACAGTACTCCAAGCAGGGTCTGATAAGAGTCTTATAAAGACCCTTCTTCTTTCTGGTTGTGGGATTTCACCGCGCAGATTTGGCCAAGAGTGACCACATTTCAAAAGTAATTCCTTGCCTGTGAAGCCTGTTCTGAAGCTGTATAAAGAACTGTCTTTTTTTCCCTTACAAAGTGAAAAACAGGACAAATCCCTTCCCTATCCCATTCCCACACACAGAAGGCCCATTTCATCCTAATGTTACAAACACTTCGCTTGACACAAAATGTGTTGGCCGCATCTCATCCAAAAGAGGACAGCAAACACAGAGAATAGAATGTAATTAAGAAAACAATCTTTCTCGACTGGCAAATTCTATTTTGTCAACAACAGCTTCCTATTTATGGTGGAAGATTTAACGATAGTGCTTTGGCATTGTAGACAGTGCCTGCATCATACCCAGTGTAGCCAGAACGTGGCGGAGCTCAGCCCCCATCACAGTGCCGTTGCCTTCCTTGTCAAAGACACGCAGACCCTCAACAAAGTCTTCATATGAACCCTGGTCCTTGTTGTTGGCCATGGTTTGGAGCATGGGCAGGAACTGGTCAAATTCAATGTCTTTGTGGGCCATTTCTAAAAAGAAAAACGGCAACGAAAGGTGAATGATGCAGTTACTCCAGTCTTGGAAAAATCCCCTCAGAAAACAAGGTTTGTGTAGAATCAGAATGGAGACCGCTAAGCCAAAGTGCCTGTGCCAGGGACTTACCCTCAGCGCTGGGGTTGTTCAGAATTTTCTTCACCTCAGCATTGGTTGGATTCTGGCCAAGAGCGCGCATAACATCTGCAACTTGGCTGAGAGTAATCTTGGAATTACCAGTTCTGTCAAAGAGGAGGAAAGCCTCCTTGAAGTCTAAGGGGGAAAGAACATAACAAACACACACAATACAAGAAGGGTGAAAACTTGGAAGAGAACAAAAATTAATGGACAGCACTAAAATAACACACCCAGCCCTAATGCTGCATGATCCAAATGGGAACTGTGGACTTAAGATAAAAATGCTACAGGAAGAAGAACTATGCACTGGACATCATGAGCAGGAGTCACAGTGAGTATGTTGGCTTGTATGCAGTGCAAAGTATTTAGTAATGTATTACTCAAACTGCTTGCACTGATTTACATATTTAAGCCAATATTTTAGCCTTTTAAGGGCATTCCTTTTGAGTTTATCTCAATGATTCTTTCTGGTGAAGTGCAGAGTAGGTGTGGCTAGTTTGGGAAAAATTCCAAATAACTGTATCCAGATGTTCCATTGTGATTCTGTCGAAGACACACAGCTATTTATGAACAAACCCAGAGAGTGCTGGCTGACTGAAAGCTCACTGTTTCTGACAGTTAGTCTTCTCTCTGTTCATAGAATCGCTACAGTGCACAAGGAGTCCGTTCGGCCCATTAACTCTGCACCAACCACAATCCCACCCAGACTCAATCCTCGTAACCCCATGCACTTACCCTGCTAGCCACCCCTTACTAAAGGGCAATTTAGCTTGGCCAATCCACCTAACCCACACATCTTCGGACTATGGGAGGAAACCCACGCAGACACGGGGAGAATGTGCAAACTCCACACAGACAAAGCTGGAATCGAACCCGGGCCCCTGGCACTGTGAGGTAGCTGTGCAATGACAAGACAGCCTTTAATCCAGTCTTCTTTGTGCTGATTTAATGGTTTTTTAAAAATCCCTTTTGTGTCAAGACCAACCACATTAAACAGAGCTAACTAGAGAGATTCAATTATTTTGTGCCATTTAATACAAGGCAGTATTTGAGAATGTCAGTTGGCGCAGTTCTGGGATGAGTGATCCCGATGACCCTTGACATTTCCTCTGCTGATGTTTCCATTCGGAGAGTGCACTATGATTTAATTAGAATCGCAGAACCAAGTAGGGGTTCTCAGTAACAATCTGGAGCTCACATAGCAACCAAAGAGCTGGCATCCAGAGTAAGCAAAGAACCAGGTACCCAGAATTACCTGAAATATGGGTGTGAGCAAGGCAGCCAGTATATGGCACTGCCCCTAAATATCATTTTAAACATTCTTGATCAGTTTGCTTCCAAATTACTCATTTTCTGTTTAACATTGCACTTATCGCACTCTCTTAACCACTCGCTAGGGATTTTACTGCCACAGAAACCCTGGTTGGAGACCCCTACCACCATCCCCAAGAGCTCTCCTTACCAGCACACCATCAGCTTTCTCAATACTTAACCAACAAACGTATCAAACACAGCGCCGAACCCAGTACCCAGACCCCTGCGCAGCACCCAGACCCTGCACACAGACCGTCCAGCACCCAGGCCCCTGTGCAGCACCCAGACCCTGCACCCAGACCGTCCAGCACCCAGGCCCCTGTGCAGCACCCAGGCCCTGCACCCAGACCGTCCAGCACCCAGACCCCTGTGCAGCACCCAGACCCTGCACCCAGACTGTCCAGCACTCAGACCCCTGCGCAGCACCCAGGCCCCTGCGCAGCACCCAGACCGTCCAGCACCCAGACCCTGCACCCAGACCCTCCAACACCCAGCACCCAGACCGTGTCCCCCCAACAGTCAGACCTACAGATCCAACCCACATCACAGCACTCGTACTCACAGTACCCAGACCCCACACCATCCAGATAGACACACCCATAGTACTCAGAACCCACAGCAACCCCAACCTGCACCACCTACAGCACCCAGAAACCCGCACCCCAATCCCCGCACAGCACCCCACGCCCTGCATCCCGCACAGTGCCCAGCACCCCGATCCTCGCACAGCATCCCGCACCCCGTGCAGCATCCCGCATAGCACCCCGATCCCCACACAGCACCCTGCATCCTGCACAGTGCCCAGCACCCCGATCCCCACACAGCACCCTGCATCCTGCACAGTGCACAGCACCCCGATCCCCGCACAGCACCCCGCGCCCTGCATCCCGCACAGCGCCCCGCACCCCGTGCAGCATCCCGCATAGCACCCCGAACCCCACACAGCACCCCGCACCCCGATCCCCGCACAGCACCCCATGCAGCATCCCGCATAACACCCCGATCCCTGCACAGCACCCTGCGCCCCGTGCAGCATCCCGCATAGCACCCCGAACCCCACACAGCACCCCGCACCCCGATCCCCGCACAGCACCCCATGCAGCATCCCGCATAACACCCCGATCCCTGCACAGCACCCTGCGCCCCGTGCAGCATCCCGCATAGCACCCCGAACCCCACACAGCACCCCGCACCCCGATCCCCGCACAGCACCCCATGCAGCATCCCGCATAACACCCCGATCCCTGCACAGCACCCCGCACCCCGATCCCCGCACAGCACCCCATGCAGCATCCTGCATAGCACCCCGATCCCCACACAGCGCCCCGATCCCCGCACAGCGCCCCGATCCCCGCACAGCGCCCCACACCCCGATCCCCGCAGCCACAGTTGGGCCTTTGCGGGTCTAATGCAAAGAGCGGCTGGAAATCCCGCAGCTACCCCGGGATTGAGCGGGGGGGGGGGTGGGGAGGGAAACAGCCCCGGGCTGATTGCACCAGGGGCGGGGAGGAGGGAGGCTAAAGCTGGGCCGGAGCCGCGGGCTTTACCCGGGAAGCGGCCCCCGGGAGTGGGGGGGGGGGGTGAGAGGGGGTTGGGGGGGGGGGGGAAGCGCTTCTCACCTTCCTGCTGCTCGGCGCTGAACTCGATCTGAAAGAGAGAAGAGAAATCCCCCCAGACGGAGGCAGAGTGAGAGCGGGTCAGGCACTGCCCCCCGGGGGGGTACAGACACTACCCCCGGGGTGGGGGGGGGGGGGTACAGACACTACCCCCGGGGGTGGGGGTGGACAGGCACTGAGCCCCCCGCAGCACAGAGCCAGGGACCGCTGTCCCACAGCCACTAAACACACTTCAGTGCAACACTTACCGGCCAGCTCGTCTGCTGAGAATGACTGAAAAACAAGAAGAAGAAAAGAGATTGGAGACATTGTCAATGCACCCGGAGGGGAAAGCAATCAGTGAATGAATGAATGAATGAGAGGGGCAGCGAGACAGACCCACCATGACTGCGGACTGGCAGAGGAATAGCAGGACACTCAGGAGGCTTCAAGTCTCTTCCCGCAGATTTGCTCCTGTCCCTCCCTCGCTGCCTGGCCTCCTATTTATATGGGAGGCTGGCCGGGGGAAGGAGGGGGCAGCGGCATCAGGTGTCGGGCACAGCCTGACCCTCCCACTCCTCCCGAGTTCTTTAACTTTCTTAGGGCAGGGAGACGCGGCCAGAAATACAGCAACACCCTGCCCTATTTTGGGAGCCAGGAGTCTGGGGCATGTCAGCACATTTTGGCCAGCTCCCTGACAAAGCTTCATCTCTCTCTCTCTCTCTCACCCTGCTAGAACTGTCCTCTCAGTGTGACTGTCAAACCCTTTAAGGGGGTGCACAGAGTCCTTGGAAGGCACAGTTCAAAAGCACATCTATAAAAAGATCCTGAGCATTTTCGTTTGAATTATTTATATCACAGAATCCCTACAGTGCAGAAAGAGGCCATTCAGTCCATCCAGCCTGTACCCACAACAATCCCACCAGGCCCTATCCCCTAACCCCGTGTATTTAGCCTACTAATTCTCTTGACACTAAGGGTCCATTTAGCTTGGCCAATCAACCTAATCCACACAGCTTTCGAACTGTGGGAAGAAACCAGAGCATCCAGCAGAAACCCATACAGACACGAGGAGAACATGCAAACTCCACACAGTCACTCAAGGCTGGAATTGAATCTGGGTTCCTGGTGTGTGCCACCCAGGCTACAGAATTAGATAAAATAAAAAGGCAAGGCTACGAAAGATTCATTTCCTTGCTTTTGACCTGGTAGACTTGCCTAGCAATAACCTACCCCGCTCTGTCTTAGAAAGTCCAACTGACTCCTAGCCTTCAGCTTTTGGAGAATGGAATACTGGAATTCTGTTACCCTTTGGAAAATGTTTTCCAATTTAACACCTGCATTAGGTTTGCCAAACCTCCTGGATTGTCCTGGAGTCTCCAAGGATTGAAGAGCAACCTCCAGTATATTGCTGTGTACAATGCTGAGAGAATACCGTCTGGATATTATAAACATTGTTTTCTTTCTTCACTTTCTTTGAACATTTCTGTTTAACCAAATATAAAACAATTTAAAATAGGGAATTAGAAGCTGTTTGACTGATGGTCAATCCAGCTGAGTAATGGACCTTTTTGCTTTCCAGTTGGAGTAGGAAGGCAGTGGGATGTGTTGGTTAACAAATAGCTGGGGATTGGGGGTGGGGGGGGGTGTTGAGGAAGCGGCGGTGGAGGAGGTGGGATCGAGTGATGAAACCTCCAGGAATACATTAATACATTCAATCTGTTGGCAATCCTACTTCTGAACTATTTACATAAGAACTAGGAGCAGGAGTAGGCCATCTGGCCCCTTGAACCTGTTCTGCCATTCAATAAGATCATGGTTGACCTTTTTGTGGAGTCAGCTTCACTTACCCGCCTGGTCACTATAACCCTTAATTCCTTTACTGTTCAAAATTCTATCTATCCTTGCCTTAAAAACATTCAATGAGGTAGCCTCATCTGCTTCATTGGGCAGGGAATTCCACAGATTCACAACCCTTTGGATGAAGAAATTCCTCCGCAAACCAGCCCAAAATCTGCTCCTCCTTATTTTAAGGCTATGCCCCCTAGTTCTGGTTTTACCTGCCAGTGGAAACAACTTCCCTTCTTCTATATTATATTTCCCTTCATAATTTTATATGTTTCTGTAAGATCTCCCCTCATTCTTCTGAATTCCAATGAGTATAGTCCCAGTCTACTCAGTCTCTCCTCATAAGCCAACCCTCTCAACTCCCGGAATCAACCTAGCGAATCTCCTCTGCACCCCCTCTGGTGCCAGTGTATCCTTTATATTATAGAGAAATGCTTAAATTAAGTAAATGTTTGATTGGAAATATGTCATGAAAAATGATTATTAGAAATGAAGCAGTTCATAGAAAACAAATTAGTTGTCAGCACAGACCCCCTAGGGGAGGTTGTGTGGCGGAGTGGGTAGTGTCCTTGGGTCTGAATTGCATGCTCTGGTTTCAAGTCCTACGTCAGGATGTGATGGCTAGGAAGATGTGTTCATACCGAGGCCAACATGTTGAGGGTCTGCAAAATTCTTTCAGGGCGTCAATGGCAGACGGTAAGAGCAAGGGAGACTCCTGGTCAGCCATGCTTGATGCATCCCTCAAGCTTTAATCTTCTGGAGCTAGTGACTTGATCCAACAATAACCTTGCTCTGGGATCAGGGGAAAGTCTGCTTTGTGCACCATTCGGCGTGGGAAGAAAAATGAGTGGAAGAGCAACAACAGACCCCTCGAGCTGTCCAAGGTCACAAAGAACATAAGAACACAAGAAATAGGAGCAGGAGTAGGCCATCTAGCCCCTCAAGCCTACCCCACCATTCAATAAGATCATGGCTGGTCTGAAAGTGGTTCAGTTCCACTTACCTGCCTGATCCCCATAACCCTTAATTCCCTTATCGATCAGAAATCTATCTACCTGTGACTGATTCTGACCCCAGCTTTGGTGATAGATCGCAGAAGTCACACCTTTTTTTAACTCAGAATCACCTGCTCAAGCACACTATTATAATTGCCTGCTAATTGCCACTAACTGACAGTATAGTTCAGTGATGAAGGTCCTGTATCATTCTGAGCAGCTACTGAAACCAATGTGAAAGCTGCATTCAGCCATCATCTGATTTATACTCCCTGAGAGAAATACTACTCCCGAAGGAAGAGTACTCTGTGCCCGTGTGGACTGATGTGGAGATGCCGGCGTTGGACTGGGGTAAACACAGTAAGAAGTCTCACAACACCAGGTTAAACTTTAACCTGGTGTTGTGAAACTTCTTCCCATGTGGACTGCCAGTGTGTGTTCCATGAAGGGATTTGAAAACAAGGATGAGGTTTTTAAATTCATGGCGCTACTGGACTGAGAGTCATTCTACATCAACTAGCACAGGGGTGAACAGGATTTAATGTGAGTTAGGATATAGACAGCAGAGTTCTGGCTGAGCTCAAGTTTACAGAGGCTGCAAAGTGCAGCATAGAAGGAGACCATTCGATCCATTAAATTTAGTATTGAGTATATTTTCCCAATCCTTTCAGGCAGTGTGTTCCAGGTCATAACAATGTGTCGCACATTATAATCTTCTCATCTCCCCTGTTCTTTTGCCAAATATCTTAAATTTGTGTCCACTAGTTACAAAGGTCCTGTCAGTAGGAAGTTTCAAAACACTTCAAACTTTGGCACACTCCATTAAATTTCCCTTTAACCAACTGTGTTCTGAGAAAAACAATCCCAGATTCTCTCATCTCTTCATGTAAATAGCAAAGTCTCCTAATAGCCTCCCTAACGTGTGGTGCTCAGAACTGGATACATTATCTCAGCTCAGGCCTAACCAAGATTAGCATGACTTTCTAGTTTTTGTACTTTCTGCATCCACTTATAAAGCATTGATCCTGTCTGCTTTTTTAACAGCCTTCTGAACTTGTCCAGCTGCTTTTAGGAATTTGTAGATAAAGCCCCAGGTGTCTCTGTTCCTGCATCTGTTTAAAATTATAATAATCATTTATCTTGCGTTTGTTTCTTGCCACTTGTCCTGTGAAATGCTATTGAAGTTGTTACAATGGGCTGATTTGTTTCCAATCTTCGATCAGCAGATTGTCATCTTGGATTTGGACTCTATATCCCTCAAGTTGTCTAAATTCCTTTACGTCCCCTCAGAGGACAAATATTCATTAATCAAATTCAATTACTATCAGTGCCAGTATTTTAATAACTTGGCATTCTGTTTGATTAAGAGAGGAACTTCTGACCATATACCTACTCCACTATCATGTCTACTTACTTCCACCTCCATAACAACAATGTCTCTCACCTTACCTCAGCTAATATTCATAACTTTGCTACCACCAGACTATTCCAATGCACTCCTGACTCACCTCCCATTTTCCATCCAACGACTGTTTGAGGTAATCAAAAACTGCCCCTTTATTAACTCGCTCTAAATCCCATTCACCCGTCACCTCTGCACTAACTGACCTACCTTGGCTTCTGCTCTGCCAGTGCATTGAAGTTAAAATTCTCATGCTTGTTTTCAAATTCCTCCTTACCCTCTCCTCTCCCTTCTGTGTAATTTTTTCAGTCCTTGTTCCCATTGGGATATCTGCATTCCTTTAATTCTGGCTGTTTGGGCATTTATTTTCTTCGCTCTATGATTGGTGATTCAGCTGCCTAGCCATTCTTACCAACTTTAATGTTCACCCACCCTATCGCCCTCTCTCGTCCTTTAAGCCATATTGTAAAACCTATCTCTCTGACCAAGCTTTTGTGTTATCTCTCCTACTATGCCTTTATGGGGCATGGTGTGACATTTTAATTGATAAAATTCCTATTTTTACTAGGTGAGAGGCACTATATAAATGTAGGCTGGTGTTGTGTGATTCTATGTTTCTTTCAAAAAGTGTAAAGAGATCTGTAGGCAATTATTCACATGGGGCTTGACATTGAAATCCTTGCTGGTGTCACAGAATTACATACAATTTACAGGACAAAAGCGGGCCATTTGGTCTAACTGATCTGTGCCTGTGGTGGTTATGTTCCCCCTCAACTTCATCAAACCAGAAGAACATATCCTTCTAGTTCCATGGGGAGGCGATGGCCTTGTGGTATTATTGCTGGACTATTAATCCAGAAACTCAGCTAATGTACTGAGGGCCCGGGTTTGAATCCACCACGGCAGATGATGGAATTTGAATTCAATAAAAATATCTGGAATTAAGAATCTACTGATAATCATTATCGGGAAAAACCCATTTGGTTCACTAATGTCCTTTAGGGAAGGAAATCTGCCATCCTTACCTGGTCTGGCCTACATGTGACTCCAGAGCCACAGCAATGTGGTTGATTCTCAATTGCCTTCAGGCAACTAGGGAGGGACAATAAATGCTGATGCAGAGATGCCGGCGTTGGACTGGGGTAAATACAGTAAGAGGTCTCACAACACCAGGTTCAAGTCCAACAGGTTTATATGGTAGTAAACACCACTAGCTTTCGGGGTTTCACCTGACCAAGGGGCAAACCCTGAAAGTTAGTGGCGTTTACTACCAAATAAACCTGTTGGACTTGAACCTGGTGTTGTGAGACTTCTTACTATAAATGCTGGCCAGCCAGCGATGCCCATGTCCCACAAATGAATTTTAAAAAGTTCCTCATGTAATTGTTTAGCTTCCCTTGAAATACATTCATTCCCAAAAGGGAAATATCTTCCCTATGTCTACCTGCCTAATTTTAAAGACTTTAATTAGCCACCCCCTCAGCCTTCTCTTTTATAGAGAAAAAAAACCCCTGCTTCCTCAAGCTTTCTTGGTTGTTTAACCTCTCAGTTTTGGTAGCACGCTTGTTGGACTTTCTCCAGTGTCTCTACTTTCTTTTTTAACACGGAGGCAGGAACAGTGGATGGTATATTTAGTGGGGTCTTCCCAAAGTTCAGTTCACGACTCCCTATTTTAGATTCTTCTCTGGATCAAATAGATTGTCCAGATTATGAAAATATTCACATCTACAGTTTTGAATAATTAAGAAGTATCCTTGGGGGCAGACAAAATAAAGGAATTTAGGTAGCTTGGGGAATATGGAGGCCAGCCCCAAAGTAAGAATCCACTGATGAAAAATTGGAAACAAATCAACCAACTGTGGGAAACTCAGTAGCATTTAACAAAAGAAGGATTTTTAATTGCTTACGTGCAGATATTCCAACATTTCTTTATTCTTTTACCTCAGTTGGACTCCTATTTTCCAAGGAGTATGTGGCCTCGTTCCTCCTATTAAAATACACGACCTTATTTGAGTAAACTCGTAAAGTATAGAAAACAGAAAACTTGTTGGTTAAGGCGAGGTACTGCGAATGCTGGAATCTGAAACCAAAACAAAAAATGCTGGAGAAACTCAGCAGGTCTGACAGCATCTATGGAGAGAGAGAACAGGCAACGTTTGGAGTCTGGATGATCCTTTGTCAGGGCTAGAAATGTGCTGGTTTGGATTGGATAACCTCAGCAAACACAAGGACTCTCTGGAAGAATCATGTCTCACTTAAGCTTCAATATCGTGAGAGTATTTTTTTCATTGTAAAGGGGATGTGGGGGGGAGAATGGTTGGTGGAAATGACTGCAGATTGGTTCACATGCACATGATAAATGACAGACCCTGCCCGGTCTGTCAGCTCCCCTGATTGCTGGCTTCACTCTCCGTGACCTCTTCAGGGAAGGATTTTACAGTGATTGTCAATGTCATTGAGAAGAGTGCATTTGCAATGTTCCATTTTCATCTTCTAATTCTCAGAAGACCTGTTGCAGAGAAGGGAAGCACAGACACACGTTAAAATCAATGAGCAGCCAGCAGGCAAACCAAGCAATAGCACAAGTCTAGCATTCCTGGAAGACAGACCAGATTGAAGGAGGGGCACGCGAAGCACTGCTTCACCTGAAAGGGGTGTTTCGGCCCTGGGACGGTGAGCGGGGAGGAGATAAAGGGGCAGGTGATGCACCTTCTACAATTGCATGTTGGGTGTGATGGAGGAGTGGAGCAGGGTGTCCCAGAGAGAACGGTCCCTGCGGAATATTGACAGGACAAGTGAAGGGAAGATGTGTTGAGTGGAGGCATGGTGCTGGAGTTGGTGGAAGATGATCCTTTGAATGCAGAGACCAGTGGGGTGAAAAGTGAGGGCAAGGGGGACACTATCCTGGTTCTGGGAGGAAGTGAAGGGGGTGACAGTAACAGACTGGGGATGGGTCAGACATAGTTGAGAGTCCCGTCAACCACAGTGGGTGGAAAACAGGCATGAGTCTGTTGGAAAAAGTCAAGTTTCTGCTAAACGCAATTACTCACGTCCCGATGGCTGGATTTTGGGAGAACCCGTATTAGTGAAAGATTACCATTGGCAGCAACACTACAGAGCACTGAAAACATCCACACATGCAGCACTGCAAGCATCTTTGAGTAATAATTTAAAGATTTTAATTTCACAAACATTTATCTCAATGATTCAGCAAATGGAAAGGAGACAGAGAAAGTGGGGTGGGGGGTTGGTATTGGTACAGAATGGAGAGATGGGGATGGTATTGGTATAGAGTGGGGGGGGTGGGGATGGTATTGGTATAGAGTGGGGGGGTGGGGATAGTATTGGTATAGAGTGGGGGGGTGGGGATGGTATTGGTGTGGAGTGGGGGGGTGGGGATGGTATTGGTGTGGAGTGGGGGCGTGGGGATGGTATTGGTATAGAGTGGGGGGGTGGGGATGGTATTGGTATAGAGTGGGGGGGATGGGGATGGTATTGGTATGGAGCGGGGGGGTGGGGATAGTATTGGTATAGAGTTGGGGGGGTGGGGATGGTATTGGTGTAGTGTGGGGGGGGGTGGGGATAGTATTGGTATGGAGCGGGGGGGTGGGGATAGTATTGGTATAGAGTTGGGGGGGTGGGGATGGTATTGGTGTAGTGTGGGGGGGTGGGGATAGTATTGGTACAGAGTTGGGGGGGTGGGGATGGTATTGGTGTAGTGTGGGGGGGGTGGGGATAGTATTGGTATAGAGTGCCAGGAGAGAAATTCTGAGCTCCTTGTTTGCAACAAGGCACCCAGTGATTTTTAAGACACCTGTAGACAAGAGATGAGCCAATGGAGGGATGACCTAAACACTGCTATTTCTTCTTGTCCGGCCTCCAGCTGAACTTAGTATAGTCAAAAGGAAACAGAGGCTGCACAAAGTTGCTGACTAGTTGAAAGGATTCTGAACCTGCCACATCCTGGAACAGTCACAGTAACGTGGCTTCCAGCATGTTCTGCTCTTATTGCTTATCTCCAGGGTTCATTTCAGGTCTTTGTCCACTGGATAAAATGATGAGGAGAGATATCGCCAGTATCTCGCTCAGGAATCTGCCTGGACTCTGAGCACCAGGCTGAGTTTGGCTTCCTTATCCAGAGAAAGCAGCAATTGGCACTGAACGAGATTTCCTTCCTGCAGTTGGCGGTTTTCCGTTTTAATGTGTGTGTTAGCAATGAAACCGGCGATGGGGTGGGGGCAACGGACAATTTATATTCTGTAGAGAATAGTATCTTGGACTCCGATATCACAGTCTCTCATACATACACAATCAGAGTGCCCATCTCTTACATGTACACTCAGTGCAGTCTCTAATATACCCTCACAGTGCAGTCTCTAATATACCCTCACAGTGCAGTCTCTAATATACCCTCACAGTGCAGTCTCTAATATACCCTCACAGTGCAGTCTCTAATATACCCTCACAGTGCAGTCTCTAATATACCCTCACAGTGCCGTCTCTAATATACCCTCACAGTGCAGTCTCTAATATACCCTCACAGTGCAGTCTCTAATATACCCTCACAGTGCAGTCTCTAATATACCCTCACAGTGCAGTCTCTAATATACCCTCACAGTGCAGTCTCTAATATACCCTCACAGTGCAGCCTCTAATATACCCTCACAGTGCAGTCTCTAATATACCCTCACAGTGCAGTCTCTAATATACCCTCACAGTGCAGTCTCTAATATACCCTCACAGTGCAGTCTCTAATATACCCTCACAGTGCAGTCTCTAATATACCCCCACAGTGCAGTCTCTAATATACCCCTCACAGTGCAGTCTCTAATATACCCTCACAGTGCAGCCTCTAATATACCCCCACAGTGCAGTCTCTAATATACCCTCACAGTGCAGTCTCTAATATACCCTCACAGTGCAGTCTCTAATATACCCTCACAGTGCAGTCTCTAATATACCCCCACAGTGCAGTCTCTAATATACCCTCACAGTGCAGCCTCTAATATACCCTCACAGTGCAGTCTCTAATATACCCTCATAGTGCAGTCTCTAATATACCCTCACAGTGCAGTCTCTAATATACCCTCACAGTGCAGTCTCTAATATACCCCTCACAGTGCAGTCTCTAATATACCCCTCACAGTGCAGTCTCCAATATACCCTCACAGTGCAGCCTCTAATATACCCTCACACTGCAGTCTCTAATATACCCTCACACTGCAGTCTCTAATATACCCTCACAGTGCAGTCTCTAATATACCCGTCACAGTGCAGTCTCTAATATACCCCTCACAGTGCAGTCTCTAATATACTCTCACAGTGCAGTCTCTAATATACTCTCACAGTGCAGTCTCTAATATACCCCTCACAGTGCAGTCTCTAATATACTCTCACAGTGCAGTCTCTAATATACCCTCACAGTGCAGTCTCTAATATACCCCACACAGTGCAGTCTCTAATATACCCTCACAGTGCAGCCTCTAATATACCCTCACAGTGCAGCCTCTAATATACCCTCACAGTGCAGTCTCTAATATACTCTCATTGAGACGTATAAGATGATGAATGGGATGGATAGGATAGAGGTGGAGAGACTCTTCCCGCTCAAAAAAGACAGTAGGACTAGGGGGCACAGCCTCAAGATAAAGGGGAGGCGGTTTAGAACGGAGTTGAGGAGGAACTTCTTCACTCAAAGGGTGGTGAATCTCTGGAATTCTCTGCCCGTTGAAGTGGTGGAGGCTGCCTCGCTAAATATTTTTAAGAAGCGGGTTGATGGGTTCTTTATAAGAGAGGGGATTAAGGGTTATGGGGAGAGGGCGGGAAAGTGGAACTGAGCCACGACAGATCAGCCATGATCTTATTGAATGGCGGGGCAGGCTCGAAGGGCTAGATGGCCTACTCCTGCTCCTATTTCTTATGTTCTTATGTTCTCTCACAGTGCAGTCTCTAATATACCCTCACAGTGCAGTCTCTAATATACCCTCACAGTGCAGTCTCTAATATACCCCTCACAGTGCAGTCTCTAATATACCCCTCACAGTGCAGTCTCTAATATACTCTCACAGTGCAGTCTCTAACATACTCTCACAGTGCAGTCTCTAATATACCCCACACAGTGCAGTCTCTAATATACCCCTCACAGTGCAGTCTCTAATATACTCTCACAGTGCAGTCTCTAATATACTCTCACAGTGCAGTCTCTAATATACCCCACACAGTGCAGTCTCTAATATACCCCTCACAGTGCAGTCTCTAATATACTCTCACAGTGCAGCCTCTAATATACTCTCACAGTGCAGCCTCTAACATACCCTCACAGTGCAGTCTCTAATATACCCTCACAGTGCAGCCTCTAACATACCCTCACAGTGCAGTCTCTAATATACTGTCACAGTGCAGTCTCTAATATACTCTCACAGTGCAGTCTCTAACATACCCTCACAGTGCAGTCTCTAATATACTCTCACAGTGCAGTCTCTAATATACCCTCACAGTGCAGTCTCTAATATACTCTCACAGTGCAGTCTCTAATATACTCTCACAGTGCAGTCTCTAATATACCCTCACAGTGCAGTCTCTAATATACTCTCACAGTGCAGTCTCTAATATACCCTCACAGTGCAGTCTCTAATATACTCTCACAGTGCAGTCTCTAATATACCCTCACAGTGCAGTCTCTAATATACCCTCACAGTGCAGTCTCTAATATACCCTCACAGTGCAGTCTCTAATATACTCTCACAGCGCAGTCTCTAATATACTCTCACAGTGCAGTCTCTAATATACCCTCACAGTGCAGTCTCTAATATACCCTCACAGTGCAACGTCTAATATAGAAACATAGAAGATAGGAGCAGGAGGAGGCCATTTGGCCCTTCAGGCCTGCTTTGCCATTTATCACAATCATGGCTGACTGTTAATTCAATAGCCTCATCCCACGTTTTCCCCATTACCTTTGATCCCATTCACCCCAAATACTATATCTAGCTGCCTCTTGAATATATTCAAATTTTGGCATCAAATGCTTCCTGTGGTAATGAATTCCACAGGCTCATCCCTCTTTGGGTGAAGAAATATCTCCTCACCTCCGACCTAAATCATCTGCTCTGAATCCTCAGACTGTGACCCCTGGTTCTGAACTCTCCCACTATCGAGAACAACGTACCTGCATCTAGTCCTGTTAGAATTTTATAAATCTCTATGAGAACCGCCACCCCCCCCCACCCCCCCCCCCACCGCCCCCAACCCCCTCAGTCTTCTGAACTCCAGCGGGAACGATCCTAACCTAGTCATCTCTCCGCATACATTAGTCTTGCCATGCCCGGAATCAGCCTGTTAAACCTTCACTGCACTCCCTCAACAGCAAGAAAGGAGTCCAAAACTGCACACAACACTCTCGGGGCCCGATTTAACCGTTGCGCACACCCATTTTTGGGTGCAAAACCTTGGTAAGTACAGGCGTGAGGTGGTTATCATGATTCGCACGTTTAAATTGAATTAATGGGTTGCCACCCAACTTTACCAGCAGTTCCCCCTTTACCGTTGCATTCGCATGTCCAGATCCCGTTGGCGGTGGTGGTGGTGGGGGGGGGAGGGGTGGAATGGAGGGAGGTGGGGGGGGGGGGGGCCACATCATTCTCTGGTGAGGGTTGGGGGGAGGAGGAGGGAGGCCAGGTTGTTCTCTGGTGAGGGGGACTGGGGGGAAGGCAGATCGTTCTCTGATGGAGGGGAGGGAGTTGGATCAGACGGATGTTTGGCGGGGGTGGGTGGGTGGAGGGGGGGCGGTGGGATGGGCACGGCAGAGGGGACCATTGCCACTCTGCAGGCGATCGGTGGGGGAAAAGTGGGGCAGGGAATAGCGATAGGTCTGGGTAGTGGGGGGAGGGCGTGCAGATGGGGCGCTGTCTGCGGGGGCCATCACTCCCACTTTTCGTTCCCGGGCCACTTTTACCGCTTTTTGCACCCTGGAAGCAATGTGACAGGCCTGCGTTTATTTCAAATTTTTTTCTCACTGCGCATGAGCAGTTCAAAGCTCGGATTGGAGCTAAAGGGTTTCGGGTGCGATAAGCCCCACCCACAGCACAATTCAGACCCACAATTTTTTGTTTCAGGCTGAGTGCGTATGGGGGTATCAGGGAGCAGTTTTCCAAGTCAGATCTGAATTGCGCCCAGATTCAGCACTTAGAATCAAAATAATAAAATTGGGCCCTAGGTGTGGCCTCACCTTTATAATGGCAATAAACCTCTTGCAATAAAGGCCATCATACATTTGCCTTCTTTACCGCCTGCTGCACCTGCATGCTTACCTTCAGTGACTGGTGCACAAGGACGCCCAGGTCCTGCTACACACTCCCCTCTCCCAATTTACAGCCATTCAGGTAGTAACCTGCCTTCTTGTTTTTGCTTCCAAACCGAATAACCTCACATTTATCCCAATTATACTGCACCTGCCATTGATTTGCCCACTCATCCAACCTGTCCAGATCATTCTGAAGGATTTCTGCATCCTTGTCCCATCCAACTTGGTATCATCTGCAAACTTTGAGATGTTATGTTTTGTTCCCTCATCCAAATCATTAATATATATTGTGAATTGCCAAGGTCCCAGTGGCACCCCAGTAATTACCGCCTGCCAATTTGAAAAGCACTCATTAATTCCTACTCTTTTGCTTCCTCTCTGCTAACCAGTTTTCTATCCATCTCAATACACATCCCCCAATCCTGCGTGCTTTAATCTTGCAGGATAATCTCTTCTGTGGGACTTGTCAAATGCTTTCTGAAAGTCCAAATATACTACATCAACTGGCTCCCCCTTGTCAACTCCACTGGTTGCATCTTCAAAGAATTCCAACAGATTTGTCAAGCATGGTGTCCCCTTAATAAATCCATTCTGACTCTGTCTGATCCTCTCACTGCTTTCTAAATGTTCTGCTATAAAGTACTTGATAAAGGATTTGAGAATTTTCCCCATTATCAATGTTAAGCTTACTGGTCTATAATTTCCTGTTTTCTCTCTACCTCCCTTTTTGAATATTGGAGTGGCATTCACTACCCTCCAATCTGCAGGGACTGTTACCAAGTCTATCGAATCCTGGAAGATGACCACCAATGCATCCAATATTTCTAGAGCCACTTCCTTAAGTACTCTGGGATGTTGATTATCAGGCCCTGGAGATTTATCTGCCTTTATCTTCCCAGCACTATTTCTCTACTAATATTGATCTCCCTCAGTTCTTCCCTCTCACTAAATCTTACATTCTCCAACATTTTTGGCATTTGATTTGTGTCCTCTTTTGTGAAGACAGAAGTATGTATTCAGTTGCTCAGCTGTTTCTTTGTTCCCTGTTGTACATTCCCCTGTTTCTGTCTGCAAGAGATCTACATTTGTCTTCATCAACCTCTTTCTCTTCACATTTCTGTAGAAATTCTTAGGGCCCAATTTTACCATCAAGTTGCACCAGTTATCAGGCACAAAAACTTGGTAAGGTTGGGCGTGAGGCGAGTAGTGAGGGGGAGGCGGATCAGATTACTGATGGGGAGGAGGGTCAGTTCACTCTCTGGTGGGAGGTGAGTCAGCTGGCTGTCTGGTGGAGGAGAGGGAGGTCGATCAGATCGCTCTCTGGTGGGGGGGAGAGAGGGAGGTCAGATCGCTGACTGCTGGGGGGGGAAGGGAGGTGGATCAGATCGCTCTCTGGTGGGGGGGGAAGGGAGGTGGATCAGATCGCTGTCTGGTGGGGAGGGAGGGAGGGAGGTGGATCAGATCGCTCTCTGGTGGGGGGGGATGGGAGGTGGATCAGATCGCTGTCTGGTGGGGGGGGAGGGAGGGAGGTCAGCTGGCTGTCCGGTGGGGGAAGGGAGGGAGGTCAGATCGCTCACTGTGGGGGAGGGGGGGCAGAAGGTCTGTTGCCACTCTGCATGCGATCGATCTGGGTGGCGGGAAGTGGGGGCATAAGGGAGACAATAATGTTGTGGGGTGGGGCAATGTCTGTGGGGCCTTGGGGGGGGGCATTATCCAGCTCAGGGACCGTTTTTCTATTTTTGTTTCTGCACATGCGCAGTTGAAGGCCCCAGTCAGAGCTGCAGTGATAAGTCCTACCCACAGCCTTGTATAGCATCACTGGTGCCAGAGAACAGGTCAAAAAGTCAGATCGAAACACTCCCAGATTGAAGTCTGCCCAGCACTTAGAATCCAAATGGTAAAATCGGACTCTTAGGGCCCAATTTTACCATCAATTTGACTCCGTTTTTGGGCACAAAATTGCGGTAAATTCAGGCATTAGGCCTTTAATGTGATCTGCACCCGAATCCAAGCAAATCGCAATTTTACCAACACCCGATTTGGGCGCGGGTCTGGTCTTGGGTGGCCCGACGATTTAAATATATTCGCATACACTTAAATTAATTTAATGAACCGCACGCCCAACTCTATCGCCAAATCCCACTTTACCGTCTTCTGGTCCGTTCCGGATCCGCTCTGTAAGCGACCTGCTAAATAAAAGTCCAAAGCGGATTTTTATTTTGCAGGGGAACCTCCAAAGCAGCTTCAGAGCCTGCAACAGCTCTCTGACCCAGATCATCCTCTAGTGGGGACGGGGGGGGGTGGGGAGGGAGGGGAGGCAGGTCAGACGTATCTCTGTGGGGGTGGGGGGGGTGGCGAGAGGGCTGATCGTTATCTGGTACTGGGGGGGGAGGCCCAATCGCTCACTAATGGGGGGTTGGGGCGGATGGATCTCTGGTGGGGGGAGGGGGGCAAGATCCGCTGCCACTCTGCGGGCGATCCCTCCTCCCCATCAGGAATGAATCCTTCAGAAGGAGTAAGTGACTTAACTTCCTTTTTTGCCTACATGGTGTGTGTGTGTTGGATGGGAGGGGTGGAGTTACTTACAATTTGTAGATAGAGAGGAGCCTGCCCCACTTTATGAGGGGTTGGTGCTGTTACACTGGTCAACGGGTGCATCATTTCTTGTTTCACTGGGGGAGAGTGTGTATCTGAGCGCAGAGATTTAATCTCTCAGAACATTGTGGCTGCCTCGCGAGCTATCCAAAATGAAGCTCATTAATATTGCAGCCACTCCAGGAGGAGGGATTCATTCCTCCGGTGGGGAGGAGGGATCGCCTGCAGAGTGGCAGCGGACACCCCTGCACCCCCCACCAGAGATCCATCCTCCACCCCCCCATTAGTGAGCAGACAGGCCTCCTTTCCACCACCAGACAATGATCAGCCCTCTCGCCTCATATCCTGATAGTTTCCTTTATTAAAATTCAGCGCCTTGGTCTCCAAATCAACTACTTTATTCTCCATCTTGATAAAAAATTCTATCATGCTATGGTCACTCGTTCTCAAGGGGTCTCGTTCAGCTAGATTGGCAATGATTCCGTTCTCTTACACAGTACCTAGTCTAAGATGGCCTGCTCTCTGGTTGGTTCCTCCATGTGTTGGTCAAGAAAACCATCCCGTATACACTCCAGGAATTCCTCCTCTACGGCATTATGGCTGATTTGATTTGCCCAATCTATGTACAGACTAAAATCACCCATGATCCCCGATATTCCCTTATCACGTGTATCTCTAATTTCGTGTTCAGTGCCATTCTCAACATCACCAGTGCAGTTTGGGAGTCTATATATGACACCCACTAATGTTTTTTGTCCCTTGGTATTTCTCAACTCTACCCATACAGACTCCGCATTGTCAGAGCTAATATCCTTTCTCACTATTGTGTTAATTTCTTCTTTAACCAGCAAAGCCACTCCACCACCTTTTCCATTATTCCTGTCTGTCCTAAATACTGAATACCCTTGGGACATTCAGTTCCCATCACTGGTCACTCTGCAGCCATGTCTCTCTAATCCTGATTATATCATACCTGTTTACATCTATCTGCGTGATTAGTTCACCGACTTTATTGCAAATGTTCCATCCGTTAAAGTACAGAGCCTTTAAGCTTGTCTTTTTAACATTGTTTGTCTCACTCCCAATAATTTTCTCTCTAGCCCTGTTTGGATTTTGTCCATGGTTTCTCTGCCTATCACTTTTCTTATTCCCTTTTCTGCCTTTTGTTTCTGCCCTTGCTCCCTCCTTCCCAGGTTCCCATTCCCCCGGCATATTAGTTTAAACTGTCCCCAGCCACTTTAGCAAACAGACCCCCTAGGCAGTAATCCTGAGATCATACCATCCTGGAGTCTTGTTTGCAGCCACAGAAATGCCTGTCTATTCTCCTTAAAATTAAGTCCCCTATAATTATTGCACTGATACACTTTTCACCCCTCCCCTCTGCAGCAGAGCCAACCGTGGTGCAACAAGTTTGGCTGCTGCTGCTTTTCCCCGACAGGTCATTCCCCTCACCGGTATGCAAAATGCTATATCTGTTTCGCAGGGGAATGGCCACAGAAGATTCCTGCACTACCTGCCTATCTCTCTTCCTCTGTTTGGTGGTCACCCATTCCTTTCACACTGTGGAGTCTGAAATTGCGTTGTGGCCAACTCTCTATACGTGCTATCCGTGAAACTCTCTCCCTCTCGGATCCTCCACAGCATCTCCAGCTGACGGTACAGCTCTGAAACTCGAGCTTCCAGGAGCTGTATACCTCACAGTGCAGTCTCTAATATACCCTCACAGTGCAGTCAATGATATACACAATACAGGGCAATCTCTAATATACCCTCACAGTGCAATCTTGAATATAATCTCTAATATACCCTCACAGTGCAGTCAATAATATACACAATACAGGGCTATCTCTAATATACCCTCACAGTGCAATCTTGAATATAATCTCTAATATTCCACCTCACAGTGCAATCTCAAATATAACTTCACAATGCAGTCTCTAATATACTCTCCCAGTTCATTCTCTAATATACCCTCACAGTGTAACCTCGAATGTACCCTCACAGTGCAGCCTTCAATATACCCTCACAGTGCAGTCTCTAACATACCCTCACAGCGCTGTCTCTAATATACCCTCACAGTGCAGTCAATAATATACACAATACAGGGCAATCTCTAATATACCCTCACAGTGCAATCTTGAATATAATCTCTAATATTCCACCTCACAGTGCAATCTCAAATATAACTTCACAATGCAGTCTCTAATATACTCTCCCAGTTCATTCTCTAATATACCCTCACAGTGTAACCTCGAATGTACCCTCACAGTGCAGCCTTCAATATACCCTCACAGCGCTGTCTCTAACATACCCTCACAGTGCAGTCTCTAATATACCCTCACAGTGCAGTCTCTAATATACCCTCACGGTGCAGTCTCTAATATACCCTCACAGTGCAGTCTCTAATATACCCTCACGGTGCAGTCTCTAATATACCCTCACGGTGCAGTCTCTAATATACCCTCACAGTGCAGTCTCTAATATACCCCTCACAGTGCAGTCTCTAACATACCCTCACAGTGCAGTCTCTAATATACCCTCACAGTGCAGTCTCTAACATACCCTCACAGTGCAGTCTCTAATATACCCTCACGGTGCAGTCTCTAATATACCCCTCACAGTGCAGTCTCTAACATACCCTCACAGTGCAGTCTCTAACATACCCTCACAGTGCAGTCTCTAACATACCCTCACAGTGCAGTCTCTAATATACCCTCACAGTGCAGTCTCTAATATACCCCTCACAGTGCAGTCTCTAACATACCCTCACAGTGCAGTCTCTAACATACCCTCACAGTGCAGTCTCTAACATACCCTCACAGTGCAGTCTCTAATATACCCTCACAGTGCAGTCTCTAATATACCCCTCACAGTGCAGTCTCTAATATACCCTCACAGTGCAGTCTCTAACATACCCTCACAGTGCAGTCTCTAATATACCCTCACAGTGCAGTCTCTAATATACCCCTCACAGTGCAGTCTCTAACATACCCTCACAGTGCAGTCTCTAACATACCCTCACAGTGCAGTCTCTAATATACCCCTCACAGTGCAGTCTCTAATATACCCTCACAGTGCAGCCTCTAATATACCCTCACAGTGCAGTCTCTAATATACCCTCACAGTGCAGCCTCTAATATACCCTCACAGTGCAGTCTCTAATATACTCTCACAGTGCAGTCTCTAATATACCCTCACAGTGCAGTCTCTAATATACCCTCACAGTGCAGTCTCTAATATACCCTCACAGTGCAGTCTCTAATATACCCCTCACAGTGCAGTCTCTAATATACCCTCACAGTGCAGTCTCTAATATACCCCTCACAGTGCAGCCTCTAATATACCCTCACAGTGCAGTCTCTAATATACCCTCACAGTGCAGCCTCTAATATACCCCTCACAGTGCAGTCTCTAATATACCCTCACAGTGCAGTCTCTAATATACCCTCACAGTGCAGTCTCTAATATACCCCTCACAGTTCAGCCTCTAATATACCCTCACAGTGCAGTCTCTAATATACCCTCACAGTGCAGTCTCTAATATACCCTCACAGTGCAGTCTCTAATATACCCCTCACAGTTCAGCCTCTAATATACCCTCACAGTGCAGTCTCTAATATACCCTCACAGTGCAGTCTCTAATATACCCTCACAGTGCAGTCTGCTTCAAGAAGATGACCATCATCCCAATACCTAGGAAAAACCAAGCAGCTTGCCTTCATGACTATTGGCCGGTAACTCTGACATCTATCATTATGAAATGCTTCAAAAGGTTAGTCATGGGATGAATCAATTCCAGCCTCCCAGACTATCTGGATCCACTACAGTTGCCTCCTGCTGCAACAAATCCACAGCAGACGCCATCTCCCCAGCCCTGCACTGGGACACCTAGATAACAAGGAAGCCTATGTCAGACTCCTAGTTATTGACTACAGCTCAGCTTTCAACACCGTTATCTCTAAACTCCGTGGCCTGGGCCCTGGCACCTCCCTCTGCGACTGGATCCTCAACTTCCTAACTCACAGACTACAATCAGTAAGGATAGGCAACAACACCTCCTCCACAATCAACCTCAACACTGGTGTTCCACAAGGCTGTGTTCTCGGCCCCCTACTATACTCCTTTTACACCTATGCCAAATGCCCCTCCAATTTGATTTTCAAGTTTGCTGATGACACCTCTGTAGTGGGTCGGACCTCATACAATGATGAGACAGAATGCAGGAATGAGATAGAGAATCTGGTGAACTGGTGCAGCAACAATAATCTCTCCCTCAATATCAACAAAACGAAGGAGATTGTTATCGACTTCAGGAAGCGTAAAGGGAAACATGTCCCTGTCTGCATCACTGAGGGCAGAGTAGAAAGGGTTGAGAGTTTCACGTTTTTAAGTGGTCAAATCACCAACAACCTGTCCTGGTCCCCTTATCCCGAAACTATTATTAAGAAAGCCCATCAACGCCTGTACTTTCTCAGAATATTAAGGAAAATTGACATGTCAGCTATGACTCTCACCAACTTTTACAGATGCACTATAGAAATCATTCTTTCTGGTTGTATTACAGCTTGGTATGGCTCCTGCTCTGCCCAAAACAGCAAGGAACTACAAAAAGTCGTGAATGTCACCCAATCCATGCTGCAAACCAGTCTCCCATCCACTGACTCTGTCTACACTTCTTGCTGCCTCGGCAATGCAGCCAGCATAATTAAAGATCTCATGCACCTCGGACATTCTCTCTTTCACCTTCTTCCTTCAGGAAAAAGATACAAAATACGTACCAACCGACTCAAAACAGCTTCTTCACTGCTGCTGTCAGACTTTTGAATGGACTTACCTTGCAGTAAGTTGATCTTTCTCTGCACACTAACTATGAATATAACACTACATTCTGCATGCTCTTGCTTCCTTCTCTATGAATGGTATGCTTCGTCTATACAGCACGCAAGAAACAATACTTTTCATTGTATGTTAATACATGTGACAATAATAAAATCAGATCAAATCAAAAATCAAATCAAATCAAATCAAACAATGCAGTCACTAATATACCTCCATAGAGTGTCTAATATACCCTCACAGTGCAGCCTGGAAAATACCCTCACAGTGCAGTCTCTAATATACCCTCACAGTGCAGTCTCTAATATACCCTCACAGTGCAGTCTCTAATATACCCTCACAGTGCAGCCTCTAATATACCCTCACAGCGCAGTCTCTAATATACCCTCACAGTGCAGCCTCTAATATACCCCTTACAATGCAGTCTCTAATATACCCACACAGTGCAGTCTGTAATATACCCCTCACTGTGCAGCCTCTAATATACCCCTCACAGTGCAGTCTCTAATATACCCTCACAGTGCAGCCTGGAAAATACCCTCACAGTGCAGTCTCTAATATACCCTCACAGTGCAGCCTCTAATATACCCTCACAGTGCAGTCTCTAATATACCCTCACAGTGCAGTCTCTAATATACCCTCACAGTGCAGTCTCTAATATACCCTCACAGTGCAGCCTCTAATATACCCTCACAGTGCAGTCTCTAATATACCCTCACAGTGCAGCCTCTAATATACCCTCACAGTGCAGTCTCTAATATACCCACACAGTGCAGTCTCTAATATACCCTCACAGTGCAGCCTCTAATATACCCTCACAGTGCAGCCTCTAATATACCCCTCACAGTGCAGTCTCTAATATACCCCTCACAGTGCAGTCTCTAATATACCCCTCACAGTGCAGTCTCTAATATACCCCTCACAGTGCAGTCTCTAATATACCCTCACAGTGCAGTCTCTAATATACCCTCACAGTGCAGTCTCTAATATACCCTCACAGTGCAGTCTCTAATATACCCTCACAGTGCAGTCTCTAATATACCCTCACAGTGCAGTCTCTAATATACCCTCACAGTGCAGTCTCTAATATACCCTCACAGTGCAGCCTCTAATATACCCTCACAGTGCAGTCTCTAATATACCCTCACAGTGCAGCCTCTAATATACCCTCACAGTGCAGTCTCTAATATACCCTCACAGTGCAGTCTCTAATATACCCTCACAGTGCAGTCTCTAATATACCCTCACAGTGCAGTCTCTAATATACCCTCACAGTGCAGCCTCTAATATACCCTCACAGTGCAGTCTCTAATATACCCTCACAGTGCAGCCTCTAATATACCCTCACAGTGCAGTCTCTAATATACCCACACAGTGCAGTCTCTAATATACCCTCACAGTGCAGCCTCTAATATACCCTCACAGTGCAGCCTCTAATATACCCCTCACAGTGCAGTCTCTAATATACCCCTCACAGTGCAGTCTCTAATATACCCCTCACAGTGCAGTCTCTAATATACCCCTCACAGTGCAGTCTCTAATATACCCTCACAGTGCAGTCTCTAATATACCCTCACAGTGCAGTCTCTAATATACCCTCACAGTGCAGTCTCTAATATACCCTCACAGTGCAGCCTCTAATATACCCTCACAGTGCAGTCTCTAATATACCCTCACAGTGCAGCCTCTAATATACCCTCACAGTGCAGTCTCTAATATACCCCTCACAGTGCAGTCTCTAATATACCCTCACAGTGGCCATCTCTTACATATGCCTCTCGCCCCCCCTCCCTTATATAAACTCTCAGAGCCTCCCTTTCTCCCAGCTTTGAGTTACCTCTACATATACTCTCACTACACGTCCCTTATAGACATGCCTTCACCAAATCCCCTTTGCTAACACTGATCTGGGGAAATTGGATTGAAACTAACAGAGTTAAGATTTGCCCAATTGTTTAATGTTGCAATTACCGCGAACATTAAACCAGCGCACTCCGGTCATACATTAAACATTCACAGCCCGCCAGTCAAATGGTATCACTTGAAACATCCAAGTGAGACTATACAGATCACTAGAAAGATTCCCCAGGTCTGAGTGCTTCAGAAAATGTTGGCGATGGGATGGAACATGTGTAACTCATTCCCGGGGGAAATGAGGAAGGGGAGAGATTTGTTTCAAGCAGTGTGAGAGTGCTCGGGTCTAGGAATGGAAGGAGTCGGGGGCGGGGGGTGGTGGTGGTGATGTAGTTTTTAGTCATTTCCATGGATAATAACAGAGGGAAGCTGTAAACTGCAAAGGTAAAATTTCACTCTGGATAACAATGCATCGAAATCTATCACCAGTTTTTTTAATTCTACAATTGGTATTTAAGGTGTAGATCTGACGGGGGGATTATTGTTAGTTGGGACATGTTTAATTAAGCTGTTGCATTGAATATCAGTGACACTGGCCCAATGTACATTTGAGAACGGACATCTGGTTTATTGGGCAACTGACAGGAGGCCGGCACATTATGGACAATACATCGCGGCGTTGACCTTTTGGAGCAAGCTCATCTCACAGTAACATTAGCTGACACGTCTGAGTGTCGCTCCCATATTTAGTAATATTTCTGCAGTAAATTTGTGTGAACCCTCTCAGCCCTGCTATAGGCGGGGTGACTGAGACGGGTGATAAAATTAGGTTGTCGGGGGTGGGGTGGGGCGGGGGGGAGGCTCGGAGTTGCACATACTGTGAGAGACAAGAACTGCATGTACAGTGTAACACAAGATCTTAATCGCCGTCTTTCGAAATGTACAGCAAAAAAAAATGTAATCTCAGAACATCTCAAAAGTGTTATCAGATTAAAAAATAATAAAATAAAGGAAGACTGGGCAATTTTACAGAAAGGGTTCTCTCTGTTATGGGAGCCAGATTTCTAATCTCACATCTTTTATCATTTGGTACTTGCTAAGGACTTAATCCTTAAAACATGCAACCTTCTGAAAATATCTGGATATGAGCCTTGGATAGAACTTCGAGCGGGTCGGGTTAAAGAGAGTGGAAAAAACATAGAGGGAAAGGATATATTCGAGCAAAGCTTGGCTGGCGATTGTCCCGTGGAAGTGTACCCACCTTGACCTTGGACAAGTCGATAGCTGGCTCCTTGGGTTTGGCTGGTTCGGGTGGTGGGGGAGCAGGAGCAGGAGCTGCGGCAGCCTTGGGCTCCGGCTTCTTTACATCTTTCTTGGGTGCCATTTGGGGGATGGGGTGGAGGTAGACGCCTGGAGTTAGTAAAGACTCTGCTGGTGTGGAGCCCGAGCACGGTCTGCCTGAGAGCTGGGGTATTTATGCCCCTTACTGATAAGACAAACTTGTCACATGCCGCTGGATTGGACAGTCAACAGGAAGGGAGATGGACTGGCCAGACTATAAATGGAACCACGAGTTAACCAAACCAGCAGGAATTCTCAACCCTTTATTCCACACTAGCCCCCCCCAAGGCAACAGGCCAGATTTCACCCCTGTTGACGTGAGGTGACATTGTGGGACATTTTAAAGCGAATTCTAATGTGCTGAAGCGGGACATTCCTGACATCACCAGGAGCTGATTTGGTTTCACCTGGCATTTGGGAATGGGTGGGCATTCCTCGGGATCACAAAACGTGCCAGGTCTCCTTCTGCAGAAAGTGTTGATCAAGCACCCCCGGGGGAGGGAGGGGGGGGGGAGTGAAGGAGGGGGTTTAAAAATAAAATGAAATCAATCCGACTGGGAATGTGAGAGTCTCAAGTGCAAGGCGCCCTCACAAGACCAATCCCCCCGAGGCTTTGACAAGCTTCTCACCGCTGCTCTGCTCAGCCTCTGCTGCCCGGACAACTGGAACCGCTTTACAAACCAGGCAAACTCCCCCAAAACAGCCGCATCGCCCCCCCCAACTCCAGGGCCTCCTGCTGCACCTCAGCTAATAGCGTCTGCTGGCAAATGGCACTCACCCACATTCACTCTCACTCACTATCACACTCACCCACATTCACTCTCACACACTATCACACTCACTCACTATCACACTCACTCACTACCACACCCACACTCTCACCCACCATCACACTCACCCACCATCACACTCACCCACCATCACACTCACCCACACAATCTCACTCACTCTCACTCACTATCACACTCACTCTCACTCACTATCACACTCACTCACTCACTATCACGGTTACTGTCACTCACTATCACACTCACCTACACTCATTCACTCACTCATGCACTCACTATCACACACTCACACTCTCACTCCCAAACTCACTCACTTATTCACTCATTCTCAGACACACTTACTCAGCCCCACACTCACTCACTCACTCTCATTCACTCAGCCCAACACTCATTCTCATTCACTCACTCACTCCATTACACAGCCAGACACAATCTCCTTGGGTTAGAGGGGCTGCTGTTGTTCCATTGAGCTGTCTCTTTATAGAGTCACTTCAAGCTATCAGATGCATTCTGTCTACTCAATAAATGGGGCCCATCGCTTGACGCCTTTACCATCCCCATTTGCCCTACCAGTGATTATTTATGCATTTCAGAAATGTCAAATGAAGTGTTTAAAATTAGAAAAGGAGAAGCCTGTCACACTGTGCTATCATAAGGGCAAAGTTGCTAACTGTGCGGTAAAGGGTGGCATGACAGCCTTGTCCAGGAATGGGAGAGGACAGTCACCTCACTGACTGATTCCTGGATAGTCATTTCATTAGAAACTTTACCCTTTCATCCTCACAGCTCCAAACACACCAACACAGAGATAGCCTTTCAGCGGGGACACAGCCGCCTTTTCTTTGTCCCTAGAATCATTCAAATTTACAGCACTGAAGATCATTCTACCCCTGTGTGCTGACCCTTTGAAAAGAAAAGCTATGTGTAGGCCCACAGCTTGTGCCCAGGAGACTGTAAAGCCATCATTCTCAAGTCGATATCATACTACTTTTTAAAATCATGGATGAATTCAGCTTCCAGCATCTTTTCAGGTAGAACATTCCAGATCCTGACAGCTCTGTAACTGATAACAATCCCCCCACTTCCTCTGTAGAATTTAAGTCCATGATCTCTGATTGTTGACTGAACTGTTAGAGATTAATCAGTTTTTTCTATTTACTCAATTAAAACCATTTAGTATCTTCAAAATCTCTATAGGCTACTTCTTAACCTTTTCGATTGCAAGGAGAATATTCCTAAGTTTTCCAATCTCTCCATACAACAGAAGTCCCCCTTCGCCAGGAACAGCTTGGCAAATCTCCTCAGTGTCCTTTCCTGAAGTGTGTTGTCGAGAGTTATTCACAATACTCCAGTTGAGGCTTAACCAATCATTAATACATTTCAGCACAATCTCTTGGCTTTTCATAGAATCATAGAATCCCTACAGTGCAGAAAGGAGGCCATTCAGCCCATTGACTCTGCACTGACGACAATCCCACCCAGGCCCTATTCCCATAACCCCACATATTTACCCAGCTAATCCCCCTGACATTAGGGTCAATTTAACATGGCACATCTTAACCTGCACATCTTTGGTTAAGGAAATCTTAATTCCTTAACCAAAGGAATTAAGGAATCTAAGCACCGGGAGGAAATCCACGCAGACACGGGGAGAATGTGCAAACTCCACACAGACAGTGACCCGAGGCTGGAATTGTGAACCCGGGTCCCTCGTGCTGTGAGGCAACAGTGCTAGCCATTGTGTTACCGTGCTGCCCCTTATTCCTATTCCTTTACATTTAGAAGCCCCAGCAATCTGAGCAACCTTTTATCATCACAGAATCGTTATAGAATCCCTACAGTGCAGAAGGAGGTCATTTGGCCCATCAAGTCTGCACCGACTCTTACCCAGGTCCTATTCCCATAACCCCACATATTTACCCCACTAATCTCCCTAACCTACATATCTTGAGACACAAAGGGGCAATTTAACATGGCCATTCCACCTAACCTGCATAGCTTTGGAGTGTGGCAGGAAACATACAAACTTCGCAAAGTCACTCAAGGCCAGAATTGAACCCAGGTCCCTGGTGCTGTGAGGCAGCACTGCTAATACTAACTTATAAACTCACTCCATTACCTTTGGGGGTTTCTGTATGCAGACACCAAAGTTTCTCTACTTATCTGCATATTTCAAAGTCATGTCATTTCTTGTCCCTGCTTTTCCAAGTTGGTGCTCCTAAAGTGTAACGTTTCACATTTCTCAGCTGCCACTTTTCAGCTCATTTCACCAGAGGGACCAGAAATGTACAAAACCCTATCTGCGAGTTAGTGGAGTGGGCGATAAAGTGGCAGATGGATTTTAACATAGAGAAGTGGAGGTAAGGCATTTAGAGAGGTCCAACAGTTATAGTTATTACACAATAACTATATTGTTACTGCTCCCTAGACTGGGTACGAACACGAGAGGTCATCATTTAAGGGTGAGGGGGGGGGAGGTATAATTTGGAGGTGAGAAGAAGGTTCTTTACGCAGAGAGTTGTGGGGGTCTGGAACGCGCTACCGAGTAGGGTGGTGGAGGCAGGAACGTTGGACTCGTTTAAGATGCAGTTAGATAGGCACATGAGTGAAACGAGAATGGAGGGATATGGTAGGGGCTATTAAATAGGGTTAAACCTCGGGAGACACCGGAAAGGCAGGCTGTAAGATTAATATTTTTGTCTTTATTCCACAGGTGGAGGTCCACCTCGTGTCAAACGAGGGGCATGCACACGGCGGGTCGTGCGTGGGCTGCTCTTGGAAGTTCCAGGAGTGGCCTAGTACTTCATGTCGGTGTGTGTGCTTGATCCTGGACCGGTAGACGGGCGCTGCAACAGCTCAGTGACTAGCACTGCTGGCTGTGCAGACACATGGATTTGGGCCTGTGTCTGTGGGAGTTTGTGCATTCTCCCTGTGGTTGCGTGGGTTTCCTCCGGGCGCTCCGGTTTCCTCCCACACCCCAAAGATGTGCTCTTAGGCTAATCGGTTTTTACCAAATTGACACTATTTCTTCCCTGAATCTGACTGAGTAGGGTTCCATTCGTAGACATGCAGGGTAGAATAGGTGTAGGGTGATGCAGCGGCGCGGGCTCGTTGGGCCGAAGGGCCTGTTTCCCGTGCTGGGTTGTTCTTTGTTCTTTGTACAATAAATGGGAATATACTAAGAAGGGTAAATGAAACTAGAGATCTTGGCATCGCTAGGTCCCTAAAACAGTGGTTCAAGTGGACAAGATTATAAAGGAGGCATATGGAATGCTCTCTTCCATTGGCAGAATATAATGTAAGGATATAAGGTTGGAATTGTATAAAACACAGATCAGTTTTGTGTGCAGTTTTGTCACTATATTACAGGGAAGACATAATTGCTCTGGAGAGAATGTCGAGGGCTAGAAAAGTGTAGCTATGAGGAGAGATTGGCGTTATTTTCCTGGGAACAAAGAAGATTGAGAAGTGTACAAAATTTTGAGAGGAAGAGATAGAGTGGTCAGGATAAAATTGTTTCCCTTGGTGGAGAATTCTAGAACCAGGGGACATAGATTCAAGATAAGTGACCTTAGGAATAGAGGGGACTTCAGGAAGAAGATTTTCACACAGAGGATAGTGCACATCAGGAAGATGGGATTAGAAAGGACACCTGAGTGTCCTTGAATTGGCCTGGACAAGATGGGCTGAATGGCCTCCTTCTGCACTGTAAATGTTCTGTAGTTCTAAGTAGGCCATTGAGCCCTTTGAGCCTGTCCCATCATTGAGTGAGATTATGCCTGCTCTATGATCGAACTCTGTGTATACTTATCATTGTTCCATATCCTTTAATATTACTGGTTAATAAAAATCTACTAATCTTAGATTTAAAATGAACTACTGACCAAGTATTAACTACCATTTGCAGAAGAGAATTCCAAGCTTCTACCATCCTTTGTAGAACGATTTCTTAATTTCAATTTTGAAAGGTCTCATTCTATTTTTAGACAATGTTCCTCTGTCTAGATTTCTCAACCAGTGGAAAATGTTTCTCTCTTTCTCTACCGATCTGTCTTCCCTCATATCTTGAAACTTCAGTCACATCACAACTTAACCTGATAAATTCCAAAGATTACAATAATAGTCTATATAATCTCTCTGTAGAATTTAACCTTTGGAATGAAGATAAATTCATACGATTCTCTCTTATGTCTTTAGTTTCTTCATTGCTGTTTGTTTGATTATGTTAGTTTTAATAAGTCTTTGTCCCTGATTCAATGGCAGCTCCCTCGGGATGTCTAACATTTGGGTTTAGGCTGATAAGTGCAGGTAACATTCACACCATAAGTGCCAGCCTGCTTTGCACACCATTGGTCACATCAACCACATTCTGGAGCTACACCTTTCCATGAGATATGATTGAAGTTTGGAGCAAGCTGTCCAGATATTTCACCCTTCCCTTATTTGTCAGAGTGTTTCCAACTCACACTTCAGCTCAATAAGTCTGGCCAGAGAGGTTCATGATGAAGGCATGTGTGATTGCTTTCTACTCACAAAGCAGGGAAATCTAGAACACATGGTGCATCTATGACCTCCCAGATATTGCAGGGCGTATGTTCCACTTGGCTGGGCTGTCCTGCCATACCGTAATTTAAAAAATTATTTATTAGAACCTAATTGTAAAAGAGGGATGAGGTTCTGAAAGCAGGAATTGGGAAGGAAATTAAAAAGCAGGACCTCAAGAGCAATAATCTCAGGATTACTCCCAGTGCAATGTGCTAGTGAGTATAAGAATAGGAGGATTGATTGATTGAACAAGTGGCTGGAGAATTGATGTCGGAGGGGGAGCAACAGATTTTTGAGGCATTAGGACCAGTGCTGGGTCAGGTGGGACCTGTACAAGATGGATGAGGTACACCTTAACAGAACCAGGACTGATATCCTCCCAAGGGGATTTGCTAGTCCTGTTGGGGAGGATTTAAACTATCTTGTCAGTGGGAGGGGAAGATGATACTTAGCTTAAATTGGAAGAAAATAAATTTGGTAACGGGAAGTAGAACAGTAGCAACTGAAATTAGAAGGCAGGTGAAACAAAGGCAAAAAACTAAGCATAGTATGTTAAGTAATGTCAAAAAGACAAAATTAAGGCCATTCTCCCTGAATGAACCCAGCATTCACAAGATAGATGATTGAAAGGAACAAATAGAGGGAAGTGGGTATGGTCAAATTGCCATTAAGGAAATGTGGTTACTTGGTGACCAAGACAGCAATCTGAATATTCAAGGGCATTTGATATTTAGGAAGGACAGGCAAAGAGGAAAAGGAGGTAGTGTTGCTCTGATAATAAGGGATGGGATCAGTACATTAATGTGATAACCCCCATGACTTGCACGGGGGAACTCACTACTTGACTTCCCAGTAAGACTCGTTGAATATGAATTTCCTGGGGAGTGGTAATTAACCAACCAGGTTGAGCTCATATACCGAGTCCTGTATAAAGGAGGACACTGAGTGGGTCCATTATCTTTTTACCCCAGTTGGAACCTGTTGTGTTCACCACAGGCTTGTGGTTTTTGTTTGTTTTATTTTGTGCAATAAAAGCAGTGTTCCTTCATGGCCGACTCATAGAGTTATAGTAGTTAGTAAGGGACAATCTCCAGCTTGGAAGAACAAAATGTGGAATCTGTTTGGGGTGAAGCTAAAACAGCAAGTGCAGCAACATTGGAAGGAGTTATTTATAAGTAGTGGTCGTGTAGGGTATGTTGTTAATTAGGACGTTGGAGAAGCATGTAGCATGGGTAACTTCAATCTGCATATAGACTGGGTGAAACTAATGAGTTGAGGAGGAACTTCTTCACTCAAAGGGTGGTGAATCTTTGGAATTCTCTGCCCGTTGAAGTGGTGGAGGCTGCCTCGCTAAATATTTTTAAGACGCGGGTTGATGGGTTTTTGATAAGAGAGGGGATTAAGGGTTATGGGGAGAGGGCGGGAATGTGGAACTGAGCCATGACAGATCAGCCATGATCTTATTGAATGGCAGGGCAGGCTCGAAGGGCTAGATGGCCTACTCCTGCTCCTATTTCTTATGTTCTTATGTTCTTAAAGCTGCAGAAGAAGAGTTTCTACAGCAATATGTTTCTAGAGCAATATGTTGAGGGACCAACTAGGGAACAGCTTATTTTAGAACTAGTGTTTTGTAACAATAAAGGGCTAATTCATCTTATTGCAAAAGCATCTTTAGGGATGAGTGACATTACATGATAGAATTTTACATTATGTTTGAAAGTGAGTTAGTTCAATCTGAAGCCAGGGTGTTAAATTTGAGCAAAGGAAATTGACATTGTGGGGGCAAATTTGCTGAGGTGGACTGGGAAAACTATGTTAAAAGGTATAATAGTACCCATGCAATGTATAGTCTTTAAGGCAACTTTACATAGCAATAGCACCTGTACACTCAGTCAAGGCACAAAAACCTAAAAAGAAAAGTATGTTAACTGTGGTTGACAAAGGAAGTTAAGGATTGTATAAGATTAAAAGAAAAGTCTGATAAAGCTGCCAGAAATAGTAGCAAATCTGAGGATTAGGAGCATTTTAGAATATAGTAAAGGAAGACCAAGAAACTGATAAAGGGAAAATAAACTATAAATGTAACCTCATAAACAATATTAAAATAGACTGAAAGCTTCTATAGGTACATAAAAAGGAAATACTTGGCTAAGACAAATATGGGTTCATTACAGACAGAATCAGGAGAATTCATAATGGGGAATAGGGAAATGGCAGAGAAGGTAAATGATTACTTTGTGTCTGTTTTCACTGAGAAGGATACAGGGAATCTCCAAGAATTAGGGATCCAAGGGAATTGGGAAAATGAGGAATTGAAGGAAATCAGTTCTCTAATTAGTAAGGAGGCTGTGTTGGAGAAATGAATGGGATTGAAGATTGATAAGCCTTCAGGACCTGATATTCCACATCCCAGGGTGTTGAAAGAAGTAGCTATGGAGATGATGGATGCATTAGTGATCATCTTCCAAAATGCTATCGATTCCGGAATGATTCCTGCAGATTAGAAAGGAGCAAATGTCACCACCATGATCTAAGAAGGGAGTGAGCGAGAAAACAGAGAACTATAGATCTGTTCACCTTACATCCGTAGTAGGGAAAATTTTAGAATCTATTACAAAAGATGTGATTAATGGACACTTGGATAATAATGATCTGATTGGGCAGAATACACGGGGATTTATGAATGGGACATTATGTTTGATGGAAGTGTTGGACTTTATTGAGGATCTCATTAACAGAATTGATAAAGGGGAGTAGGTGAATGTAATGTACTTGGATTTTCAGAAGGCTCTTGACAAAGTTCCCTACTGGAGGTTGGTTAGCACAACTAAAGCACATGGGATACAAAGTACTTGTGGGATACAAAATGCTACACTGACACAGATTAATGATTGTTTAATATGCAAAAAGAAAAGTGTAGGAATAAATGGGTCAGTTTCATATTGGCACGCTGTGACTAGTGGAGTACCACAGGGATCAAAACTTGGAGCCCAGCTACTCACAGCCAATATCAATGACTTGGATGGGGGGGACCAAATGTAATATTTCTAAGTTTACAGATAACACAAAGCTAGATCAGAATGTGGTGTGAGGAAGATGCAAAGCAGTTTCAAGTGGATTTGGATAGACATAGTGGGTGGGATTTTACAGCCTCACTCATCCCGAAAGCATAAAATCCTGCCTGCAGTCAATGGATCTCTCCATGCTCTGCCCCTCCGATTCCCGTAATAGGCGGGGTTGTAAAATTCCGGCTACTGGGTGGAATCTTCCCATCCTGCCTGCCATGGGAATCAGAATAGGCAAAGGTCCATTGACCTCGGATGAGATTTTCCGGTTTTGGAGTGAGTGTGGCTGGAAAATCCCGTCTGCTGAGTGGTCAAGAATATGGGAAATGGAGATGATCCACTTTGATAAGAGAAACAGGTGTGCAGTTTATTTACCAGACTGATTCCTGGGATGGCAGGTCTGACATACGTGGAGAGACTGAGTCAGTTAGGATTGCATTTGCTCGAGTTCAGAAGAATGTAGTGGGATCTCATAGAAACCTTGACAATTATAACAGGGCTGGACAGGATGCAAGGAGGATGTTCCCAGCGGTGATGGTGTCCAGTACCAAGTGTCATAGCTGAAGATACTGGGTAGACCATTTAGGACAAGGATGAGGAGAAATTTCTTCAGCCTGGGAGTGGTCAGCCTGTGGAATTCACTGCACGGGAAGTAGTTGAGGCCAAAACATTGTATGTTTTCAAAAGCAGTTAGACATAGCACTGGTGACAAAGGGGATCAAAGGATATGGGAGGAAGGAAGGTCTATTGAGTTGGAAGATCAGCCATGATCATAAAGAATGGCAGAGCTGGATTGAAATGGCTTCCTCCTGATCCTATTTTCCATGTTAAATTGTAAGACATTAGAAAATGTCCTGACATTAGAAAAGGACCTGAGTGTCCTCATCAATAAGTCATTGATAGCTAGCACGCAGGTACAAGAAGAAGTTAAGAAAGCTAAAGGGAAGTGTGAAGAAAAGATTATTTTGGTGGTTTATTGTGCTATTCTGTGAATCAGGCTTCTGAGGACTGTGTGTGTCTGTATGCATGATTCATTTAATTCAGCTGAGCACATCAAACGGGTAGGTGTGAAAGGCAGATGTAAAGAGCGGGATTTTACAGCCTCACTCATTCTGAAACCGTAAAATCCTACCTGAGGTCAACGGATCTTTCCCTGGTCCACTCCTCACCCGCTCTGATTCCTGTGGATGTGACGGTAAAGTTATGGCCGTCGAAGTAAAAAGTGTCCAAATTGAATTTCCTGCAAGTAAGGACAACATGAGTAGAAAGTTGCATGAGGAGATAAGTGAGGTTTTGGGTTCTTAGTTTTGAATTTCTAAGGATAACAAGAGGAAGTTTACAACAAAGAAAAGGTCATAAATAAGGTAAAGTTATTAAATTTTATTTTACATGAATGTTCTCATAAGGCGAACATAAATATTTTTATTCATGGGAAAGGTAAATTTCAAAGTAAAGGGAAAGGGTGAAAGAGGAAAAAACATATTTAAAGAGAGGTTGGGAACTGTGTTGGGGTGTGGCTGTGTTGACTTCTTGGAAAGTGTTCTGTGCTGGGAGAAAGTTGTGAGAAGAAGCAAAGTGAGTAATCTCCAGCAAAACAAAAGCAGCAGAGTATTGTTTAAACATCTGGAATTTCCATAGCTGAGTGGCAATATTAATGGATTTTTTATAGATTAAATAGCTCTAGGGACTGTGGTCTAAAGGTGTGTTTATTTACAAGTCTAACCAAGTAGGGAATTTTTGGTGGAATGTTTTATAAGTATAATTTTAACTGTGTACGTGTAATCTTGTTTGTTCATGTTTTCTTTTACTATTAAATGTTTTAATTTAATATTTAAAAACTAGAGAAGTGGTCCTAGAATTTGTGGCATCTGACTTCAGTTCACATACCTTCTCATAGTAATTTACTAATAGAAAACAGTTGTGATAATTTGTCAAGTCTCTCTTTGGGATTTTGTCTGCATGGCATTTACCATCTATTGGATCATAACATATGCCTTTATCACCCGAGGATCTGAATACAGGAGTAGCAAAGTACTGTGTACAGTTTTGGTCCTTTTACCTTAGAAAGGCGATTATTGCCATAGAGGGAATTAGAATCAAAGCCATTCAGCCCATCAAACCTGCACTGACAACAGTACCACCCAGGCCCTATCCCATGTACCCTGTGAGTTTCCCTGACACGAAGGGGCAATTTAACATGGCCAATCAACCTTACCTGCACATCTTTGGACTGTGGGAGGAAACCAGGGCACAGACACAGGTGTAAACTTCACACAGGCAGTAACCTGAGGCCGGAATTGAACCCCGGTTCCTGGCGCCGTGAGGCAGCAGTGCTAACCACTGTGCCACCGTCTGGCCTTGTTAATAAAGGACTTGTTCCTGGATGGCGGGACAGTCCTATGAGGAGAGATTGGGGAAACTAGGTCAGTATTCTCTGCAGTAGCTGTGATATAGAAATGCTGGCGTTGGACTGGGATGAGCACTGTAAGAAGTCTCACAACACCAGGTTAAAGTCCAACAGGTTTATTTGGAATCACAAGTTTTCGGAGCACTGCTCCTTCCTCAGGTGAGTGTCACAGCCTGAGGGCACAGGGTAGGCTGTTTAGGTCAGAGATGAAGAAATTTCTTCAGCCAGAGAGTGATCAGCCTGTGTAATTCACTACCCCGGGACTCACCTGAGGAAGGAGCAGTGCTCCGAAAGCTCGTGATTCCAAATAAACCTGTTGGATTTTAACCTAGTGTTGTGGGACTTCTTACTGTATTCTCTACAGTTTCAAAGAATAAGAGGGGACCTCATTATAACCTACAAAATATTTAAAGAGTAGATGTAGTTAAGATGGGGAGTCTTGAACCAAAAGACATAATTTCAAAGAAGGAAGATGTCACCTAGGGCCGAGATGAGGAAAGTTTTATTTTTGACACAGAGGGTTGTGAATCTTTGATTACCCAGAGGGTTGTGGAAGCTCAGTGACTGAGGACGGGCAGATTTCTGCATATCAATCACATAAAGGGATATGGGGACAGTGTGGGGAGAAGGGCATTGATGTGGATGATCAGCCATTATCCTTTGAATGAGGGAGTAGGCTTGGCAGAATTAATGGCCTGCTCCTGTGTTCCCAGCCCAAGAAATGATTAAAGAACACTGCTTCTGGAGTCATGTCTGAGATTATCCCAAGAATGATGTGTCACGGCAGGGGGAGGGGTGGGGGGGTGTAGAATAACTTTACAGCCGTAAAATGCAAAACAGTAAACAGAAAATAGAGGAATTGACAACCAAAAATATTAGACCGTCTTTTTGCTTTGAGATGTTAATGTCCTGCAGTACACTTCCAATTTTTTAAATCAATATTTCTCCACTTGCAGTCTTTTTCTGCTAATCCTACAAATAAGTTGTTGGCTTAATGCTTAGGTCAGGAGTAGTACAGGATTTCAGGCTTGAGAGACAGTCATGAAATGAATAAAACCTTCCCCTTTGCAGTAACACTCACTTATGTGCTTCAGTCAATATTGGTTACGCAATACTGAGTAGTCACAGTGTCTAGAGACCCATGTGTTTGAACACAGGCATTTCATACATGCAAGATAGGACCCCGAAGACTAGTTGGAAGTTAAATGGGGTGGAACTTAAAATCTCAAAAGCCAACAGGTGCACAGAAGGAAAGGCCTAGAGTTAAGTGTTGGACCTTCCTTTCAGCAGTCAACAGGATAATGTTGCGGATTTACAACATGTTGCTATTCAATCAACTACAGGGATACCAGCTACTAACATATTGCTTGCTTTAGACATAGTGGCCAGAATTCTACTACCTCACCCGCCACGGAATCGGAGCAGGTGAGGGTCTGACAATGGAAATCTTCGTTGACTTTGGGCAGGAATTCCTGGTCTCGCTCGAGCGAGGCTGTAACATCTCATCCAGTCTGTTTGCTAAATGATGTGATCATTCACAACTAAATTCATAATAATCACTAAATCCCCTTTCCAGTATTTTCCCTCCATTCTCCTGTTGGGGTACACATTTATAGGGACCCCTAGCCATGTGTGCAAAGTAGCCAGTGTGTACCTCTGTGTTAGCAAGACAGTCAGTTATGGAGGGCATCAAGCTTGTCCTCATACACCAACATTTATACAAATTCCTGCAGGAATCCAGTAGGAGTAATTAGGAAGAAAAGACAGGAAGGCAGAGCAAAGATAGACATGTCAAGGCACAAAGGAATACGGCCAAACTGAATGATTTTAACGCCAGGGGTTTTACAGATCAGGCAAATGAGCTGAGGACATTGATCAACATATGGGAGTATGATATTATTGTTCTTTTTCAAAATCATTCGTGGGACATGGATGTCGCTGGCTGGCCAGCATTTATTGCCCATTCCTAGTTGCCCTTGTTCAGAGGGCAGTTAAGAGTCAACCACATTGCTGTGGCTCTGGAGTCACATATAGGCCAGACCCAGTAAGGACGGCAGATTTCCCTCCCTAAAAGACATTAGTGAACCCAGATGGGTTTTTCCGACAATCAACAATGATTTCGTGGTCATCTGTAGATTCTTAATTCCAGATATTTTTTATTGAATTCAAATTCCAGCAAGTGTCAAGGCAGGATTTGAACCCTGGATTAATAGTCTAGCGATAATACCACTAGGCCATTGCTTCCGCTATCACAGAGACATGGTTGAGGGAGAGGCAGAACCGGCAGCTCAATATTCCAGAGCATATAATCTTCAAGTGAGACAGCAGGGGTATAAAAGGAGGTGATGTTGTATTATTGATCAAGAATTCAATTACTTCAGTGAGGAGGGATGATATCTCAGCAGGCTTCTCGATTGAGGCCATGTGGGTGGAAGGTAAAATTGGCCCTCAGTCATGGAAAGGCAGATATCTGGGCAAATCTCAGAGAAATGTAGAAATGATAAGTAATAATAGTAGAGGATTTCAACTTCCCCAATATTAATTGGGATAATCAAAGTGTGAAAGGCTTAGAGGGAGCAGAATTCTTAAGCTGCATCCAGGACAGCATTTTGAGCCAGCCCGTAGAAAATCCTACAAGAAAGGGAATGGTACTGAACCTGATTTTAGAGAATGAAGCTGGACAGGTGGAGAAGTGAGTCGGGGAGCATTTCGGTGATACTGATCATAAGTTGGTAAAATTTAAGGTAGCTGTGTAAAAGGTCAAAGATGGGCTGGAAATAAATTGGGAGAAGGCCAATTTTAATGGGATAAGACAGGATCTGGCCAAAGTGAACTGGGAACAGCTACTTGTAGGAAAATCCACACCAGAGCAGTGGGAGTCATTCAAAAAGGAAATCCTAGAATCTCTACAGTGCAGGAGGCGGCCCATCGAGTTTACATCGATTCTCCAACAAAGCATCTTACCGAGGCCCACCCCCACCTGCCCTATCCTCATAACCCCACACATTTACTCTGCTAATCACTCTAACCTAGACATTTTTGGACAGTGGGAGGAAACCCAAGCAGACATGGGGAGAACATGCAGACTCTACATAGTCACCTGAGCTGGAATTGAACCTAGCAAGGCAGCAGTGCTAACCACTGTGCCAGAGGTGAGGGAGAGACACAGGGCCAACATATTCCCATAAAGGTGAAGGGTGAGACCAAAAGGTCCAGAGAACCCTGGATATTAAGGGATAAACAGCATTGGATAAGGAAAACACAGGCTTATGGCAGGTACAGGGGACTCAAAACCCTGGAAGCTGTAGAGAAGTATAGGAAGTGCAGGGGGTACTTAAAAAAGAAATTAGGAAAGTGAAGCCAGGGCAAGAAAAAACACTGGTGGGCAAAATAAAGAAAGATCTCAAGGTGTTTTATAAGTACATTAAGGGCAAGAGAGTAACCAGGGAAAGCCCATTAGGAACCAAAATGACTGTCTGTGTGTGGACTGAAAGATGCAGATGAAGTTTTAAACGAGTATTTTGCATTTGTGTTCACTATGGAGGGTGATGTAGGTATACAAAGCAGGGAGGATGACTGTGATGTAACTGAACAGATTAGCATAGGGAGGGGGGAGGGATTTGTGGTCTTGTGGGTTTAAAAATGAATAAAACCCCAGGCCCAGATGAGGTGTATCCTACGCTGCTGTGTGAGGCTAGAGAGGAGAATGCAGGGGCACTGACACTCATTTTAAAATCCTCTCTGACCACAGGGGAGGTGCCAGATGAATCAGGGACAGATAACATTATTCAAAAAGGGAAGTCGGGAGAAAAACAAGGTAATTACAGGCCACTGAGTCCAAACATCTCAGGGAAGTTATGAGAAGAAGTTGAGAGACAGAATAAATCTCCACTTGGAGAGGTAAGGATTAATCAAGAATCGTCAGGATGGCTTTGTCAGGGCGTGATCATGTCTAACAAATAGCACGGTGGCACAGTGGTTAGCGCTGCTGCCTCACAGTATCAGGGACCCAGGTTCAATTCTGACCTTGGGTGACTGTGTGAAGTTTGCAAGTTCTCCCCATTTCTTCTGGGTGCTCTGGGTTTCCTTCCACAGTCCATAGATATGCGAATTAGGTGGATTGGCCTTGCTAAATTACCCCTTAGTGTCAGGGAGATTAGCAGGATAAATACAAGGGGTTATGAGAATAGGGCCTGGATGGGATTGTTGTTAGAGCAGGCTCAAGGCTGACTGGCCTCTTCCTGAACTGTAGGGATTCTATGATTTTATGAAATCTGATTGAATTTTTTTGAGGTGACTAGAGGGAGTGACTGAAGTGCAGCGGATGTAGTCTACATGGCCTTCAGTAGGCTTTTGACAAGGTCCCACATGGGAGACTGATCAAGAAGGTAAAAGTCTATGGGATCCAGAACCATTTGGCAAACTGGATCCCAAATTGCCTTAGTGGCAGAAGGCAGAGGGTGATGTTCAAAGGTTGTTTTTGTGACCTAGCACCTTAAATCTGTGTCCTCTCGTAGCAACCATTTCAGCCCTGGGAAATAGCCTCTAAGAATCCACCCTATCTATACCTCTCAACATCTCATAAACCTTTTTCCGATCACATCTCATCCTTCCTCTCTCCAGGGAGAAGAGAGCAAGCTCCCTCAACCTATCAATTTGCTGCCTATTAGGGCAGCAAAAGATTTTGTTACGGACTAGAATCAGTTCTTAAACCGAGATGATGCTATCAGTTAGTGATGATATGGGGAGCTGTGTAACTGTGAAATTGTCAAGTGGTTCCAAGTGTGACATTAAAAGATACTGTCATACAAATTTGCACAAGTATTAAATGCTATTGACTGCGGCCATTTACAGTTACGTTATAATACTGTGAGATCTCCGAGATCTGGTGCTACTTATAGCCATTGGCTGACTGTGCACTTCTGGCCATTTGCCTGCAGTATCGTGGTTTCTAATTCTGGAATTGGTCTAAGGAACTGTCGATTCCAGCTCCCACTGCTGCTTCAGCACCTTGCACATTCCAAACTCAGCCCAGGATTAACTTCCTGCCACGGAAAATGAACAGACAAACAGGTCCGAATGGAAAACCACTGCTCTCTCTCTCTCTTTAGGAAATTCTCAGACACAGCTCCTCACAAAAACCACGGTGTAATCCAAATGCCGAGAGAAATATTTTTTCATAATTTCACATTGGTCCTAAGCTCAGTACGATGATGATCTGCCTCCCTGTTCCTCTCTGGTTGTAACATTAGCTGCTTTTCATTGTTTGTGCAATGGGTATGTGCAGTGGAGGGATGCTCAGTGAGGGATGCACTGAGCTTATGCCAGGAATTGGTTCTGTGTCACCTACTGACATCAATCGTACGGAGTGAGAGACTTGCAGTAAACTGATCCATTTTGCAGGTGATACCAAATGAAGAGAGGGTGTAATGATCAAGCTTATTTATGTATTAGTGTCACAACTAGGCTTGCATTAACACTGCAATGAAGTTACTGTGAAAATTCCCTAGTCGCCACATTCAGATGCTTGTTGGGGTACACTGAGGGAGAATTTAGCATGGCCAATGCACCTTAATTGCACATCTTCTGGACTGTGGGAGGAAAGCAGAACACTCGGAGGAAATCCATGCAGACACGGGGAGAATGTGCAAACTCTGCACAGGCAGTGACCCAAGCCGGGAATTGAACACAGGTACTTGGTGCTGTGAGGCAGCAGTGCTAACCACTGTGCCATCAGACCACCAAGAAATTAGGGCTCTGGATTGGTTGGTATTTTCAGCATTGATTAACACTTACAAACTTAATGAGAAAGCTCTCTAAAAAGAGAATCATTTCTGTGGTGCCCAGAGGAAACCCACACAGACACGTGGAGAACATGCAAACTCCACACAGACAGTGAACCAAGTCAGGAATCAAACCTGGGTCCCTGGCGCTCTGGGGCAGCAGTGCTAACCACTGTGCCATCCTGACAAAATAAAGAAAGACAATCTGTAAATGGTTGAGCAGTGGGAAATAAAACGTACGTGGAAAAAGAAATCAAACTTCATGTTTAACACATGGCAAAGCAAATCAAATGCTGTATCATATTAAAACTCACTCAAGTGTAAGGATGTCACACAATAGGGGGTACAAGTATTTTGTCCAGTTTTGGGACCCATGCAGATCCCATGGTATCACTTATGGGGGTTCTCCCTGTTACCCTGAGCGATAATATATCCCTCAGATGGATTATGTTTTTAAGGACAATGTCAGTTTTAAATCTTGTCTTGGCCTTCATCCATCTTCATTCCAAGGATCAGCCACACTATGAACAATCTTCCTCCACTGATTTCTGTTCTCTGTTGCCTTCACTGCTGTCCCATCGAAAGGCCAGTCTACACTCCGATATTATCCATTCATGGGACGGCACGGTACCACAGTGGGGGGTGGCACAGTGGGGGGCAGCACGGTAGCACAGCGGTTAGCACTTCTGCTTCACAGCTCTAAGGACCTGGGTTCGATTCCCGGTTTGGGTCACTGTCTGTGTGGAGCTTGCACATTCTCCTCATGTCTGCGTGGGTTTTTTCCGGGTGCTCTGGTTCCCTCTCTCAGTCCAAAGATGTGCGGGTTAGGTTGATTGGCCATGCTAAAATTGCCCCTTAGTGTCCTGAGATGCTTAGGTTAGAGGGATTAGTGGGTAAAATATGTAGGGATATGGGGTTAGGGTCTGGGTGAGTTTGTGGTTGGTGCAGACTCGATGGGCCGAATGGCCTTTTCCTGTACTGTAGGGTTTCTACAATTCTATGAATTTCTCTGTCAGCTTGGGTCTTCCTTGTGCACACCCTCTAGATGTTTCACCTTGCATTACCTCTTTTCCAAATACTCCCCGCTCCATTCACATCACATATCCAAAATACGCGAGCTTCCCTGATGTCACTGCCTCAGCCAAGTTCACCTGAGCACCACCTTTCTCAGGTACTCACTCATTTGTCAACTTGGCCACTCGTGACACACATAATATCCATCCCAGTCCTTTCATTTCAAATGAAATCTCATCACTCTTCCTGATATAAGAACATAAGAACATGAGAAATAGGAGAAGGAGTAGGCCAACTAGCCCTTCGAGCCTGCCCCACCATTCAATAAGATCATGGCTGATCTGTCGTGGCTCAGTTCCACATTCCCGCCCTCTCCCCATAACCTTTAATCCCCTCTCTTATCAAAAACCCATCAACCCGCGTCTTAAAAATATTTAGCGAGGTAGCCTCCACCACTTCAACGGGCAGAGAATTCCAGAGATTCACCACCCTTTGAGTGAAGAAGTTCCTCCTCAACTCTGTTCTAAACTGCCCCCCCTTTATCTTGAGGCTGTGCCCCCTAGTCCTGTTATCCTTTCTGAGTGGGAAGAGTCTCTCCACCTCTATCCTATCCATCCCATTCATCATCTTATACGTCTCAACGTGAGTACAAGCCTAATTTATTAAGCCTCTCCTCATAGTTCAACCCCCTCAACTCCGGCATCAGCCTAGTAAACCTCCTCTGCACTCCCTCCAAGGCCAAAATATCTTTGCGCAGGTGCGGCGCCCAAAACTGCACACAGTACTCCAGCTGCGGCCTCACCAATGCCCTATATAGCCGCAGCAAGACCTCCCTACTCTTATATTCAATCCCCCTCGCTATGAAGGCCAGCATCCCATTCACCTTCCTGACCACCTGCTGCACCTGTAAGCTGGGTTTTTGCGACTCATGCACAAGGATCCCGAGGTCCCTCTGCACCGTCGCCTGCTGCAGTTTTTCTCCACGTAAGTAATAATCCTTCCTACCATTATTCCTACCAAAGTGGACCACCTCGCACTTGCCAACATTAAATTCCATTTGCCATTTCCTGGCCCATTCGCCCAGCCTATCTAGATCCTTCTGTAGACTCTCCCCACCCTCCGCACAATTTGCCTTTCCACCAATTTTGGTGTCATCAGCAAATTTCGACACCCTACACTCGGTTCCCTCCTCCAGATCATCTATATAAATGGTAAATAGCATAGGCCCCAGCACCGACCCCTGGGGCACTCCACTAGTCACCATCCGCCAATCCGAATAGCACCCATTGACCCCCACTCTCTGCCTCCTATTTGACAACCAGTCCTCTATCCATGCTAACACCCTACCCCCAACTCCATGCCCCCTGACCTTCTGCAATAACCTCTTGTGAGGTACCTTGTCAAACGCCTTCTGAAAATCAAGAAAGACCACATCCACCGGCTCTCCTCTATCCACCGCCCTAGACACATCCTCATAGAACTCAAGTAAATTTGTCAGACACGACTTCCCTTTAACGAAACCGTGCTGCGTCTGCTCTATCAAGCAGTTCCCCTCAAGATGCCTTGCTATTTCCTCCTTGATGACGGATTCTAACATTTTACCTACAATTGTGACCAGCCACACAAGGGGCTTTCAGAAGACAATTTTTTTGTTGTAATTGAGATGTTGTAGCTATTCCATATTCTATACAGCGAGTTCACAACACCATGACCCTTTTTAAGTCCAGTCCAAAATGTATTTGGTTTTGCATCTTCCATGAGAAATCATGCAGGTCTTTCCCACCCAAACTATCACACTTGTCTTGTTAACGTTGATCAGGGAACTGCGGGAGGGACTTTCCCAGCCCATTCGCCATGGGCACAAATCCCATTATGGCCAGCAAACTCTCATGAGAGGGTCATCATGGCTCAATGCCAGGGAGATCTCAGTTTAAGATCTTCCCCACTCCCTGCCAGCAACATGATCAAATTGGTGGCTCAGCAAAGGTGTGGATCTGATTACCATCAATTTGCATAGATTTAAATATTCTTAAACAGCTTTACACCATTGCTTCTGGGGTCATCTGATGTTCCCTCCCCTTCCCGCCAATCATTCTGGTGGGAATCAGTACTGCCCTCCAGCAGTCAAGATGACCATGCCAGATTGTATAACCAGGTTGACACTGCCAGGGTGGTACTGCAGGAGCCTGGAGACATGGCATTTAGAGAACACCATTGGGAATGTTCCTATTATGTGGGAGATGATGATGGGGTTGGGGGGGGGGGTGAGAAAGGATAGGGGTGGGGTGGGGCTGTCCTGATGTCGATGGTAAGGAGGGAGAGGTCTGAAACTTTATTTTGAGATTGGCCAATCCTTTAAAAATAGCGTCTTGAGCTCTATGGAGCTGGGCTTGCTTTTTTTTGAAAATGTGTCAGAAGATCTGGAGTGAAATCCTGACTTCCTGGGGAGAAACACACTGGTTTTCATTCCGAACCGGACACTCATTTTTTTTGGAAAATTCTGCCCTTGTATTTCTGATTAGCTGGATCGTTCTGTCACTGAGCTAGTGAGCAGAATAATCTCATTGTCATATCAAAGAGTCAATATCCCACCTTTGTATCCTTCACTCGTCTCTTGTATAACCATTGTGGCCAGGATGTTGAATAAATATGGTGAGAGGACACAGCTACCTACCTAACTCCCTTTCTGACACTGAACTGTTCTGGGAGGGTGTCAGCAACTCTGACCATAGCTCATTGTTTATGATGAAGCTGTACTAGCAGCTTGATTAAATGTGGGGGATATCGCATATCTAACATCTGAGACTGAATCAAACAGCCTCAGAAAATCAATGCAGCACATTTATAACAGCTGCTTACGCTCTTGAACTTTGCACATCAAGATTGTAAAAATGGAGACTTGGTGTCTGGTTTCACTTCCATGTCAAAATCCAGTTTACTCATCAGCTATCTCTTGGGCGGGATGTTCTGGCTATACTTGCCTTAAGACCAGAAAATCCCATCCGAGGTCAACGGACCTTTGCATGGTCTGTGTCTCTGCTACTATTTCCGTGGTGGGTGGGATGGGAAAATTCTGCCCTTTGTCTTTCTCTGGATCTGTTCCATGATGACCCTGAGGAAGATTTCACTAGACTGACAGGTCAAAGCAATTGTTCTATCATTTGTTTACTTTTTCGGGTCACCTTTCTTTCAAAGAGGGCTAAAGGTAGAATCAGTCCAGTCTTCCAGTCTCCCATAGTGCCACACATGTTCTATACATCCTCTCCACTATAGATTCTCCTCTTTCAAGTAATAGTGCCAGTATATCTGGGCTCCTGGCCTTATGACGGTCTGTCTGACGAATGGCTCACTGTGCCTCAGCTTGAAATGGAGGGGGCTCCACTTGGTCATTTAATTCAGACTCACCGTCATCCTTGTAAAGGTACTCACAGTAATCACCTCTTCCACAGCAGTTGTATTCATTTCCATTCCATATGTGTGAGAACTGAGGAACTTAGAGGATAGGAGCACGAGGAGACTATCTGGCTCATTGAAGCTGACTGAAGACAAGGCTAAAGCCTTCAAGTAATTAATGTATTAATGGAACTGTTTGGAGATGTTTCCCTATTGTGGCTTTCTGATCCTCTGCTTCGAATTCATCATACACATCATTCAGCTGTTCCTTTTCATCTGCTCAGTTTTCTTTGAATTTCTGTTTTTCAATCTTTGTGACGGTCCATACCCTTTTTCCTCTCTGCCTCTATCTTGGCTTCAATCAGGGAAAGAATCTCATCTAATATCCATCCTTTAAACCTTGCCACCATTTTCTTTGTGTGGTAACATTGCCCCTTTAAAAGGACTGATGCTTTGAGAGCCATGTGATCAGTCCAGACCCTATGGAGCTGAGCAAGGATGTGTGTCTCGGGATGGGGGAGAAACTACAGTTGGAGCCAGGGAGGAGACAGTAGACTTGTGTATTAGTTCTGTCAGACTCTTGCATACATACATACATACATAAATTGTGCTTTGTTGAAACCACAATGAGTTGCCTTTGGTTTTACTACTTTGGTGACAAGGAAACACTATGTCAGTTGTCAGAGACAGCAGTGTGCAGTCGGAGGAGAAAAGTGCTGCAGCCATGAAGAGACAAGTACAAATGGCTTAAAATGTCTTAACTGGGAGAACTGGGCTATTTGACCCAGAAGTTGAAAACTGGAGACAATATATTGAAAGGCTGTGTTATTTCTTCATAACTAATGGCGTCACAGCAGAGAATCTACTGATGACCATGAAGTCATTGTTGATTGTCAGAAAAACCCATCTGGTTCACTTATGTCCTTTAGGGAAGGAAATCTGCCGTCCTTACCTGGTCTGGCCTATATATGACTCCACAGCCACAGCAATGTGGCTGACTTTTAACTGCCCTCTGAAATGGCCTGGCAAACCACTCAGTTGCATTAATTGCTCACCACGACCTTCTCAAGGGCAACTTGGGATGGGCAATAAATGCTGGCCATCCAGCAATACCCATGTCTCATGAGTTAATAAAAAAAAATCATTAAGGTTTAATGGTAATGACATTGGTACACTGGTATACCTGAAAGGGAAGGGTGTTAGAGTGAGGAAGTGAGCTAAAAATAGTTTCTAACAAAGCATCCTAATCTCACTGCCTTCTTCACAGTTTCTGGGAATTTATCTCACATTTAAGACTGATCTCCTTTTCTTCAGATGCCTTATTTTCTGACCCTGTCCTAGTTATTCAACAGGGGACACAGATCTTGGTTCGCTGGGTGACATACGAGCCAATCTGAGCCAGTATGACATCAGCTTTGCCTTTATTGTCAGTAGTGCAGTTTGGGAAAATAAGATAGTTGTCTTTCATCTCGCAGTGAGCAAATCAATCTTCCGTTGCGCTGGATTTCTAATTTGCTTTTGCCACATGTTGGCTGTTGCTATTTTGACCATGGTGATCCTGTCAGCCAGGGTTGATCTGCTGTTGGCCAAGTCTTCATGGTCAGTGTCAGCCAATTATTTTCATAGTTGCTGAACCTATCCATCTTGAGTAACATCCTAGCTGATACTTCAGTAAAGACATTCATCACTGATGGCATCGTCTCAACAAGCAAGCCTCTACTTCTAGTCACTCAACGCCTTCACCACGTTGAGGTGTGAGTCGAATTTTGGAGGGTAAGTGTATCATGCTTTCAATTAACTTCAATTTTCTTTGTCAAAATTTGACAATTTTTGGAGCTTAAAATTAAGGCTTTGGAATAGGGAAGATTGCATATTTTCCACTTTTCTGGTGTCAGCTTTGGCTGTACCAAGATCAAACATGGAGCAAAAGGTCACCAGGGAATCATACAACCCTATATTGCAGAAGGAGGCTGTTTGGCCCATCAAGCCTGTAACAACAAGAATCCCACAAAGGCCCTATCCCCATAACCTCACGTATTTACCTTACTAATCCCCCTGACTAAGGTGCAATTTACCAGAGCCAATCCATCTAACTTACACATCTATGGACTTCGAGCTAGGGAACATTGATTCAGAATAAAGATCCACCACTTAAGATGGAATTGAGGAAGAATTTATTTTCTCAGAGGCTTATTAATCATTAGAACTCCCTGTTCCAGACAGCCATGGAGGTTAAGTTATTGAACATATTCAGATATAAGGAAGTCGAGGATTATGGGGATCAGGCAGGAATTTGGAGTTGAACCAAGAGCAGATCAGGCTGATAGACCTACACCTGCTCCTATTTCTAATGTTTTTAGATTCCTAATTATGACCAGCCATCTACAATAAACCCAAAGGTATGACCACTCTTTTTTTCATCTGTACAACTTTATAACTCTGCACACATTTCATTCCCAGAATGTGATTAATTATTCATTTGTGGGACATGGGCTTCACTGGCTGGCCAACATTTATTGCCCATCCCTAATTGCCCAAGGGCAGTTGAGAGTCAACCACATTACTGTGGCTCTGGAGTCACATGTAGGCCAGACCAGGTAAGGGCAGCAGATTTCCTTCCCTAAAGGGCATTAGAGAACCAGATGGGTTTTCCCACAATGGTTGCATTGTTATCACTAGATCCTTAATTCCAGATAGTTTTTATTGGATTCAAATTCCACCATCTGCCATGGCGGGATTCGAACCCAGGTCCCCAAAACATTAGCTGAGCTTCTGGATGAATAGTTTAGTGATAACACCATTACTCCACCGTGTCCAGGATATACAGTCTAGGCCCTTCAAATATCCATGAGCTATGTGCTGCCTGTCTTAAGTAGAAATAACGCTAATTTCCTCAACAAAGTCAAGCTTTAGGTTGCTCAACATTTAGAAGATTAGAGTTTTAGCAGAAAATCAGAGGAAACAAGAGTTCTGGGTACTGGGTATAGATTTGAAATTCAGATCATTAAGAGACAGGGCACATAAGTTACATGTCTGTTTGTCCAGTTTAAACACCAAGGATGGAAATGAAATTGGAGCTTCCAGTGCAAAGTGGGAGCTGAACAAAGTTGGAAAATAGAAAAGTTCCAACTGAAGGCTGTAGGTTTCCAAGTCAGAGAACTATGTTAGTTGTGAGGGCAAGTTGCTAGTTTTAGAGCCATCCAACTGTTCTCACTATTCATTACAGAACACTTTTTTGTCTTGCATTGTATTGCATTAATAACTCATGACATTATGTTACTGTATGGTCCTGGAGCCAATCTGGAGTATCGCTGTCTTGAGAGTTTAAGATTGCCAGTTTTATTTTGAGTCATATTTAAGATGGCCCTGAATTTGCGTCATATATTTGTGCAGAAATTGACGTGCTTTTCTATCCTCTGTTCTTAAATATTCTCTATCGAGATAGCTGGGAGTTGTCATCTCATTAATCAAGTAAGCTGATCAGTGTCAGAATATAGCGCCTGACATCATATGCTGCAGTATTGCCATAGAGCATCAATAAGAAATTGCCAAATGACTTGTCCTAAAACTACTGAGTTAATTACTCTACAAAGGGTATGATGGAAATAACAATCAGCTTGGAATAATAAATGACTGAAACACAACAAAAGATTAAAACCATGAACATGGGCAGAGATATTAAATGGATATTTATCAATGTCAGACTCTTGACTGTAATTTAAACTCTTAGCCTGCAGATACATTCTATAAATATTACGCAAGTTAATTTTCTGCTTATGGTAATCTTCTACCTTCATTTAAAAATAAAGAGTTGCCTTAATCCTGCTCTTCAAAATGTTACCAAGTGAAAAATGCGTCTCTGAAGCTTGCAAAGTTACTTATATTCTTGATATGTGAACGTTCTGATCAAGTCAGCATTGGCACCATTTTGGACATTATACCTCACCATCAAAACTAGGGAAAGAATACCAGGCGTTTCCTGATTTTGATAATTTGGCCTAGAGCCAGGGATTTATAAGTAGCTGCCAATCTACAGAAATGTCCTTCAGCAATTAGCCTCTTAGTGATCTAAGATGTGCCTATTTTTATAACTTTCCCACACAGAGTACCTGAGCAGTGACCTTAAAGGCACAAGCCAGTTGAAATACAAATCTTTCCTCACAAGTCTGCAATTTTCTCCCCTTCCAATATTTATCCAATTCCCTTCCATCAGTGTATTCCAGATTGTAACAACCCACTGCATAAAATATATTTTCCTCTTGCCACTTCTGGTTCTTCTGCCAATCATCTTAAATCTATGCCCACTGGTTACCCACCCAGAGATTACTATCAAATAAACTGGTTGGACTCTAACTTGTGAGACTTCTTACTGTGTTTACCCCAGTCCAACGCCGGCATCTCTACATCATACCCACTCTTCTGCCAGTGGAAACGATTTCCCCTCACTTGTCCATCATAATCTTCAACCTCTATGGGCGACACGGTAGCACAGTGATTAGCACTGCTGCCTCACAGCGCCAGGGACCCAGGTTCAATTCCCATCTTGAGTCACAGTTTGTATGGAATCTGCATGTTCTCCTTGTGTCTGCATGGGTTTCCTCCAGGTGCTCTGGTTTCCTCCCACTGTCCGAAAGACATGCTGGTTAGATGCAATGGCCATGCTTCCAAGTCTAATTCTCCCTCGTTGTACCCAAACAGGCACTGGAGTGGAGTGATAGGGGATTTTCACAGTAACTTCATTGCAGTGTTAATATAAGCCTACTTGTGATTAATAAACAAACTTTACTTTAAATCCCATATTAACTTTTCTGGGCATATTCTTCCCCATCGTGGGTTCTCAGTAAGGGGTCGCTCATTTAAGATCAGCCATTTAAGACAAAGATGAGGAGGAATTTCTTCGCTCAGAGGATTGTGAATCTGTTGAATTCATTACTGCAGGGGGCTGTAGAGGCTGGGTCATTAAGTACGTTCAAGAGTGAGACATATTTTTAATCAGTAAGAGAATCAAGAGTTATGGGGGTAAGGCAGGAAAGTGGAGCTGATGATTATATTATAATCTCATTGAATGGCGGAGAAAACCCGATGAGCCAAATGGTCTATTTCTGATCCTACATCTTTGGTGAGGTAGTGGGAGTGAGGATAGATGCAAGGGCCAAGGAAAATAGTGAAGAGCCATGTTGTGATGGCTCCTGGCACATTCTCACCTGCATGAAAGTTTTCTGGGGATGGCCTACTTGCAGGTCAGGCCGCCCATTACTGTACGGCTGGGAGAGCTCACAGAGATACATGGGGTGAGGCCATAGAGGGATTCAAAAACAAGGATGAGAATTTTCAAATCAAGCTGCTGCTTAACAGGGAGTAGATCTGCAACCACAGAGGTGATAGGTGAACAGGACTTGGTTTGAGTTAGGACACAGGTAGTAGAGTTTAGACAATCTCAAATTTATGAAGTTTAGAAAGTAAAAGCCAATCAGGAATTAATTGCATTAGTCAAGTCTAAAGGAAACAAAGGCATGCATGAAGGTTTTAGCAGTAGATGAGTTGAGGCAGGGCAGAATTGAATGGTGTTCCAAAGATACAAACAGCCAACCTTAGTGATGGTGTGGACATTTGGTTGGAAGCTCATCGGATTTAGCCTCAGTCAGTTGTCACAGAAAGGGATGGAATTGGTCACTGGGAAACAGCATTTGCAGCGGAGAATAAAGACTATGGCTTCAGTATTCCCAATATTTAGCTGGAAGGCATTGCTGCTGATCCAATTTTGAACAGTCTAGCCATCCAGAGCCATCCTGGTAGAACACTGTTCTCCACTGAGTAGACATACTGACCTGGGCCTCATTGTTTTGCTGGGCACCTATTCCATTTGTTTTTTGTAGTTTGATGATCATAGTGAAGCATTTCACAGGTGGGGAGAAACCCCTGTTGTGAAGACTCCCCTACTTTGCAGTCTCGTGTTCCACTGTTATTCTTCCAGCACTAGTGTGCTTGGTGATGGAAATGGAAAAATGCCATCTTGGTAACGTGGATCATTCATCTAAGGCTACTGCTGATACGGAGCAGAGGGAACTTGATTTTGTAACTGGTTCTATTTTAACTGCTGTTCTGATGGGAGATTGTTGGCCTGAAACCCTTAATTCTGGTTCTCTGGCTACAGATAGTGCCTGCCGTGCTGAGAATTTTCTGTTTTTATTTCAGATTTCCAGTGTCTGCAGTACTTTGCTTTCATGTTGTTGCTCTGAGTCAGTGATGGCAACAATTACAGGTAATAAGGGTATCTGAAAAGAAAAATATTTACACAAAAATGAAGCAATTTTTTTCTTATATGTGATTTTTCTCAATAAAGTGCACTGATATCAGTACAACATAATAAAATGTGAGTTGAGAGCAAAACATCAAGCTGCAGGAGTCAGGGTAAAGACAATACAAGTTTTTGATTTGATTTATTAGTGCCACATATTGGGATATAGTGAAAAGTATTGTTTCTTGCATGCTGTATAGACAAAACATATTGTCCATAATGTAAATGGGGAAGAAGGAAAGGAGGTGCAGAATGGAGTGTTATAGTCATAGCTACGGTGTAGAGAAAGATCAACTTAATATATGGTAGGTCCATTCAAAAGTCTGATGGCAGCAGGGAAAAAGCTGTTCTTGAGTCGGTTGGTATGTGACTTCAGACTATGAATATTAGTGAAGAGCAGCAATGGTAACTGATAACGAAAGGAATTTCCTCAGCCCGGCTGAAACATAGACTTGTGTGACACATGTGTCTGTATAAAGAACAGCCACAGCTGCCATGTAACCAAGGACATAGCGGAGGAGAAAGTTGTTATCTTATTACACATTTTAAAGGGAAGGCAAGTCGAGGCAGAGTTACACATAATTCCATACATTCTCGAGTATCCTCAGTATTTCCACTGCACAAGGTGCCTTATTCTCCTGTAGAAATGTTCCCTTTTTTTGGATCATCAGTGATTGAGGTTTCTTGGATTTTGTCTTAAATCCAGAGGCAGGATCAATGTTTGTAGATTTTAACTGCAATCCATTCAGGCTATACATTATCTCTCCTTAGACAGTAACATCAGTAAACCCAGCTTTTAATAGCCCTGTCACCAGATTGCCGTCCACTGGCTGTTCCAGTTGCTGTGTTAACATAAGAACATAAGAACATAAGAAATAGGAGCAGGAGTAGGCCATCTGGCCCTTCGAGCCTGCCCCGCCATTCAATAAGATCATGGCTGATCTGTCGTGGCTCAGTTCCACTTTCCCGCCCTCTCCCCATAACCCTTAATCCCCTCTCTTATCAAAAACCCATCAACCCGCTTCTTAAAAATATTTAGCGAGGCAGCCTCCACCACTTCAACGGGCAGAGAATTCCAGAGATTCACCACCCTTTGAGTGAAGAAGTTCCTCCTCAACTCCGTTCTGAACCGCCCCCCCTTTATCTTGAGGCTGTGCCCCCTAGTCCTACTGTCTTTTTTGAGCGGGAAGAGTCTTTCCACCTCTATCCTATCCATCCCATTCATCATCTTATACGTCTCAATGAGATCTCCCCTCATTCTTCTAAACTCTAACGAGTACAAGCCTAGTTTATTCAGCCTCTCCTCATAGCTCAACCCCCTCAACTCCGGTATCAGCCTAGTAAACCTCCTCTGCACTCCCTCCAAGGCCAAAATATCCTTGCGCAGGTGCGGCGCCCAAAACTGCACACAGTACTCCAGCTGCGGCCTCACCAATGCCCTATACAGCTGCAGCAAGACCTCCCTACTTTTATATTCAATCCCCCTCGCTATGAAGGCCAGCATCCCATTCGCCTTCCTGACCACCTGCTGCACCTGCAGGCTGGGTTTTTGCGACTCATGCACAAGGATCCCGAGGTCCCTCTGCACCGTCGCCTGCTGCAGTTTTTCGCCACGTAAGTAATAGTCCTTCCTACCATTCTTCCTACCAAAGTGGACCACCTCACACTTGCCAACATTAAATTCCATTTGCCATTTCCTGGCCCATTCGCCCAGTCTATCTAGATCCTTCTGCAGACTCTCCACACCCTCCGCACAATTTGCCTTTCCCCCAATCTTGTTAAGTTTCTTACTTAAGTTAAGTTTCTTACTCGTTAGTAGTATGTGTTATTATACATTATTCTATGAGAGTACATAGTTAGCTTTTCCACATAAAGGGATAACTTATCATGATGTGGGCATGGATGGTATAAATCTTTAATTTCATCAGCTGACCAAATATATGTAGAATGGCTTTAAAAGGACTTTTGCATTCCAAGCACAGACACTGACTTAAGATAGCTACCAGGTCACCTGATGTCTAGATGGCTAGTTTCTGGAAGGTTCCAATGTGAATTACAATTAGGAAATGCCAAATCAAATTTTAAACCCGTTGATGTCAAGAACTACTTCAAAAGATCAACAAACTGTACAGGACCTCACAATTTGCATTTCCTATAAAGCTACACTTCTAGCAGGGATAGAAAGTCTACTGGGATAATGGCCATATAGATGTTCTTCCTATCTCATCAAGGTGGAGAACAGATTATTCAGGGGTTAATAGCTTGGACGTTAATCACATAAGCCATAACTGTAATCAAGGCCTGTCCTGATATGAAATCACTATGGGGAGACAGTTCATACGACCAGAGTAATCATTTTTAAATATCTTTTGGTACAACACCCAACTGGCTAAAAACAGGAGTCTGGAAGAAATGGAGCAGTAACAGGGTGTCCCTCCTGTTTTTCTCGAATTCAAAGCCCTATCACTGATAAATTTTGGAAGCCACCACAGAGATGGAAAAATTTCATCAAAAATAACATCAGGGACAATTATACTGGTAAAGAATCACACTGGAAAAGATGGATTACTGGAGACTGTCTCCAGAAATTGCAGTTTACATTAGCTTCAACTCTACTGGAATTTCAAGACCACTGTGGGAAAGGATTCTGCCTCAGCCACGGATACACACCTGGACTCAAACAGTGAACTCTTGATGTTTTTATTAATGAATTCCAACTGGGCCCAAGGATAACCTCCTACTGCAGAACAGTAATTTTGCATATCTGTGCATGTGCACGCGAAAGTCAGGATGTCGGTTTACCTTTTTTTAAAGTATCTTTGAATTAATGCCTTCAACCTTAACAAAAAACCCTGTTACAATCAATTCAGAAGTGCGAAAGAAAGATCAGGTCCAGACTCAATGGGTCGAGTGGCCTCTATCCACGCTGAGGGGGTTCTATGATGTGTCAATGCATGGTGAATGAATTAAGCTGAACGATGTTGGTGCTGAAGGAATTCTTTCCTTTAGCAGCAAGGCATGGAATCTCCCAATCACAATTAAGTTCTCTTTGCTCCAACAACATGGTTCAACGTCCATTGCTTCTATTATCTTTAGTAGTTTTCCTGTGGCTCTTCTAAGTGAGAATGACAATTAGGAAAGTCGTATGTCAAAACCACCAGATTTACATTTGGATTTCCCAAGCCCTGTGCACAAAGCACCCATTGCTTGATTAGTCTTCATTTATGGACTGTTAATGCCACTAAGGACTTTCATCCCACCAACTTGAGTCAGTCCAGGGGTTACAAAGCTTGTGTCTAATGAACTATACCACTTAGTTCCCTTAGAAGTGTTGATAGAGTAAACCAAACTTCTTGAAATAAAACAAAAACAGAAAATGCTGGAAAATCTCAGCAGACCTGACAGCATCTGCAGAGAGAGAATAGAGCCAATGTTTTGAGTCTGGATGACCCTTAGTCGTGGATGAACCCTCAGTTTTAGTGTGATCCAATGTTGTATTAATAACCCCATTGTAAACTCTATTGTAAATAAGGAGACCAATCCTGTTTACAATACTCCAGATGTGGTCTCCCAAATGTCTATACAACTAAAGCATAAACTCTTTTGTAATCAATTCCCCTCACAATAAATGATAACATAGCTTTTCTAATTACTTGCTATACTTGTATACTGGCCTTGTGATCCATGCAATAGGACACCCAGATCACTCTGCACTTCAGGGCTCTGCAATCTCTCACCATTTAGATAATAAGTTTTTCTTTTATTCTTCCTGCCAAAATGAACTATTTCACAGTTGCCCACATTATATTCTGTTTGTCAGAGTTTTGCCCATTCATTTAACCTATCTTTGTCTCTTTGCAGAATCCTTATGTACACTTCACAATTTACTTTCTTCCCTATCTTTGTGTTGTCAGCAAATTTAGCAACTATACCTTCATTCCCTTCATCCAAGTCATTTATATAAAAGGTTGAGGCCCCAACACTGATTCCTGTGGCACACCATTGTCACATCCTGCCAACCAGAAAAAAGACCTATTTATGCCGACTCTGTTTCCTCTTAGCTAGCCACCAATCTTCAATTCATTCCTACACCGTGACTTATACAATAACCTTTGATGTGGCACTATATCAAACGCATTCTCGTAATGTAGTTACCACATATCCATAAGTTTCCCTTTACAGCTATTACTTGGATATTACTTGTGTCCTCTATAGTGAAGACAGAGGCAAAATATCTGTTCAAAATACATTTGTCATAGCCCTGTTTTCCATTATAAATTCCTCAGATGCACTTTCTAATGTTATGATGGCTACGGAAGTTACAGGGGATCATCAATAAATCTCCCTGTTGGCCTCGTAGAGTATGAATTTCCCTGTTGAGTGAACGAAGGCTCACCTAATAGGAAAAGAACAGTAGGAATTTAAAACTAACCCAGATCGGGTAAAGATGATCTCCGGGCCGTGACCTGTGTACTGTAGCAGTAAAAACCGGTGCTTTATGCCTTGTATAAATAAAGGCTATTGGTGATGTAAAACTGGCCTCGGTGAAATTACTACATTGGTGATGAGGAGGAAAACAAATTTTGTCTTCCCTTCATCATCAAGACAAGTAATTCTCCTCCAGTAAGAAAAAATGCCTCTCTTTATTAAACTTGAAACCTATGATGCAAACAGAGAATATCAGTCTCAATAACCAGAGCGCATGCACTACTTATTCCAGGCTAAAAATATTAAGGAAGATGAAAGGCAGAAAGTAATCCTGCTGATGACATGCGGGGTGCCAACATTCAAAGTTATAAAAAGTCTGACCTATACAGATGCCTCTGGCTCGAAAACCTTTAACGAGTTAGTAGACTTGGTAAAAGGCTACTCTGATACTCCAGCGATACCCCTTTAACAAAGAAGTATGAATCCCTGGGATTCAGTCACTGAATTTTTGACCGGGTTGTGAAAATTGAGAATTATAAGTTTGTGCCACTGCTGAATGACATGTTACGAGACAGTTTGGTCTGTGGAATTAACAATATGACAATTTTAAAAAAATATTAGCAGCACTGTGGCACAGTGGTTAGCATTGCTGCCCCTCAGCACCAGGAACCTGGGTTCAATTCTGGTCTTGTGGAGTTTGCGCATTCTTCCCGTGTCTATGTGGGTTTCCTCCCACATTTCAAACATGTGTGGGTTAGATGGATTGGCCACTCTAAATCCCCCCTTGAATGTCAGAGAGATTAGCAGAGTAAATCTGTGGGATTGTTGTTGGTGCAAACTCAATGGGCTGAATGTACTATAGGGATTCTAGAACCCAACCTGGATCTAAAAAAGGCCACTGAGGTAGCTCTATCACTGGAGAACACAGAGAAAGGAGCTCGGGAGCTACAGGGGGTGTCAGACTGCACTGCCCTCTGATTACGGAGAGAGAACTTGTGCAACATTCGTTCCTTAATTGAGAGCATTTGTGTCTGTAAAGTATCAGAGAATCCATTGCAATATTGGAGGCCAAGTTGCATCACTAGTTAAAGAATGGCAGTGATGGTAGATACTAGGGGACATATTCTAGAAGGCTGTAGATCCCAGAAAATGAACAATTGCAGGAACTGCAAAAGACCACCACTTAGGCAAAGTCATAGGAACAGGCAAAACATGTGCTGTTTAGGAAAAAGGCTGAGACCAGTACCACACGATACCTTGAAGGCATGGCCAATACCAGAAACAGGGATGATACAATTAAACTGCATCTCCTCAATGAAGGTCATCCCCATTTTGGTGGAGCTATTAATAAATAGCCACCCATTATAAATGGAAGCAGACATGGGGGCTGTGGTCTCCGCTTTCGGCGAACAGACCTATGATTGCCTCTTAACTGATATTTAGTTCCTGAATTTAGAAGACACAAAGGCTGGACTAGTCAACTAACAGAAGAACTATTACAGATAAGAGGCACCATGGTGATCCTAGTGACTTACAGGCAGCAATTAGTTCAGCTTCTATTCATCATTTTACAGGGACAAGGACCTAGCTTTATAGGGAGAGATTGGCTTCAACACATCAGACTGAACTGGCTAAAGACCTTCAGGCTGGGCGTGGGGGACTGTACAAAATTAACAGGGACCTGGAAATTTTCCAAGAAGGACTTGGATTAATAAGGGGAGCCAAGGTCAAGATCTACGTTGGCCCCTATGTTACACAGAGGTATTTGAGAGGGAGACCAGTTCCATACCCTTCGTTGGAGTTAAGTGGAGACAGAACTTGAACGTCTGGAAAATCTGGCCATAATAAAGCATGTAAACTAGCGGAGTAGGCCATACCTGTCATCCCTATTCTTAAACCCGATAAATTGGCTTTGCAGAGACTATAAGCTCACGGTTAAATTGGGTTTCTAAACGCGATAGATATCCCAAGCCCCAAATTGATTTGATTTATTATTGTCACATGTATTGGGATGCAATGAAAAGTATTGTTTCTTGCGCTATACAGGTAAAGCATACTATTCATAGAGTACATAGGGGGAAGGAAAGGAGAGGGTGCAGAATATAGAGTTGAAGACCTGTACACCAGGTGACCAAGCATTCTCTAAGCTGGATATGAGCCACGCATATCTCCAAATTGAGTTGGATGAGCCTTCCCGAAAGTACGTGACAACTAATACACATAAAGATCGATACCAGTGTACTCGCCTGCCCTTTGAGATCCCGTCAGCATGTAGCATTTTCCAAGGGGTCATAGAGAATATACTCCATGGATTATCCCAAGTGACAGTGTACCTGAACAACGCACTGGTCATGGAAACTTCGGAAAGAGAACACCTGGCAGACCAGGGTTGATTTATACGAAACTTGACATCAGTTATGCTTATAGAAACATAGAAACTGGCAGCAGGAGGAGGCCATTTGGCCTTTTGAGCCTGCTGTACGATCCTTATGATCGTGGAGGATCATCCAACTCAGGTTGGAGGTGGAGTGGAAGGACACCACTGCCAACAAAATGGTCTCTAATTGAAATCTTAACTGTAATCTCTTGCCTGATGAGCTTTCAAGCTTCCAGAAATACAGAGACAATTAATAAGCAGGTGAAACTCCAACATATGTCACATTAAACACCAGAGGGTCACATGTCGGTAACAATACACAAGTATGCAAGACAATCAATACTTCACCTGCTGCACTAGCTATTTAACATCTAGAAGTTGCTGTTGACGATATCAGCACATTCCTAACTTGTATAGTACTTCTCCATCCAGTATTTTAGTGAAGGCTTAATCCATTTAAAATAAGTGGATAACCTGAATTAAAATAGCAAATATCACAAAGATACATTGGGTTGAATTCTCTAGGTCCTGTGATGTAAGTGGAAATGATGTGGTGGGGGGCTGAGAAAATGGTGGGAGTTATAAAGTCAGCATCATGATACGTTATAGTCCAGGGGAAGAGCAGGCTATTTAAACAGTTAAGATTCCAATTAGAGACCATTTTCCTGGTAGTGGTGTCTTCCCACTCCACCCCCAACACCCCCCAATCCCCTGATGCCTGGGGAAGCTGCCAACTCCATGAAAACAACCTTCCTATGGTAGTCCAGGGGGCCATTGACATCAGTGGTTCTAACCCTTGAGACTTGATTGGATTTATTGTCACATGTATTGGGATACAGTGAAAAGTATTGTTTCTTGTACGCTATACAGACCATAACGTTCATAGGTTACATAGGGAGAAGGAAAGGAGAGGGTGCAGAATACAGGGTGCAGTGTTACAGTCATAGCTACGGTGTAGAGAAATATCAACCTAATACAAAATAAGTCCATTTAAAAGTCCGGGGGCAACAGGAAAGAAGCTGTTCTTGAATCGGTTGATATCTTTTTCCCGACGGAAGGAGGTTTGCCCAGGGGGCGTGGGGTCCTTGATTATGCTGAGACAGAGTCAATGGACGGGAGGCTGATGTGTGTGATGGACAGGGCTACATTCACAACCCTTGGTAGTTATGAACATAGGAGCCATACCAAGCTGTGATACATCTATGGTGCATCTGTAAAAATTGGTGAGAGTCGTAGTGGACATGCTGAATTTCCTTAGCTTCCTGAGAAAACAAAGACGTTGGTCATTATAGTGTTGGTGTGAAGGGATCAGGACAGGTTCTTGGTCATCTGGACATGTAGAAATCTGAAGCTCGCAACCATTTCCACTTCATCCCCATTGGTGTAGACAGGGCTGTCTTCCACTCCTTTTCCTGAAGTTGATGGGCAGGGAAAGTATCCTCTGAGGCCTCAATGATGCAGCTGGAATGCTTTCATCTCCAACCAGAGGGGTCTTGCTGCTTTTTCCTCCTCGGAAATAATTTTTGTGCCACTATGGGTGACTCTCTTTTCAGGTGCCCTGCGTCTTCCTTACTTGCCTCAGTAATGCCCACCTCTGGGTCAGCTGAGACTCCAGAGTTGCTGGCTCCTCAAACTGGCAGCATTGGGAGTCCAACTGCTACCCTTAATAGGGTGGCGAATGATTTGGCAGCAACTGAGAAAGTAGTTCTGCTAAACTGGCTCACAAGAACATTTCACCTGTTCAGTGTCTGTCTGCTAATCTCACCCATAGCAATTTCTAAGCTTCATATAAATCTACCGCCTGCCTTGAAGAAGGCAGGTCCAGTGTCATCCTTTTTACTTAACTGCCATCTTGTGGACAGTTCGGACTCTGCTGAATTTGAGATCTAGATGCAGTGCCTGAATAGCCTCAGCTGTTATTCACCTCGGCCTTGGCCAACTCGTAGCATTAATTACACTCAGAACCCTAGGATTACACATTCTGGGTTACTTGGTTCATTTGGAATTGGAAATGCATTGCCAGTTTAATAAAACTTTCCAGCATTAATCTTTAATATAACACTAAATAAGTCTCTCATTTTAATTATGGTACGCTGCAGGAGTTAATGAAGTAATAATCGACACACTGAGAAGAACAGCATCAGGATTGACGATTCACACGCTTTCGTTCTTGAGGGCTGGGAACATTCCTACACAAATATTGCCGCCTTTTGGCGAACATGATTCAGACAAATCTCAATAAATGCACAATTTGCCAAGGAAGACTCACAACACCAGGTTAAAGTTCAGCAGGGTTATTTGGTATCGCGTGCTTTCTGAGTGCTGCCCCTTTCATCAGGTGAGTGGGTTTTAAGCCTGCTATCATGCATCCCACTCACCTGATGAAGGAGCAGTGCTCCGAAAGCTCATGATACCAAATAAACCTGCTGGACTTTAATCTGGTGTTGAGAGACTTCCTACAGTGGCTACCCCAATCCAATATTGGCAATGTCCACATCAATTCGCCAACGGGCTAGCGTGTTTGAATCAACATCACTGTACAACCACAGATAAAAATGGGCAGGACAAACAGAGTATGGCTGACTTGCAACATGTTCTATGTCTAACAACATACCTCGGGTGAGTAATGCACGCGTGCTACTCAATTGCCCAAACTGACTGAACTTGTTCAACAGCAAAACACAGCCAACAGCTAACGATTTTGTCAGATTATCTGCTCTTACCTGTTGATGCCATGCCTATATTTTCCACGCTGAATCTAGTTTTCTATGCCTGCGATGAAAAGTTTTGCTGTGTTATTCACAATTTTTAAATGTACATTGATCTGAAATTTGTTGCATCAGATATCTATTGATCCCAGTGCTGATCAAAAATCCTGTCTTATATTTTACCAGAATTAAAACACATTCACATGTGAAGCGACATCATTGAAGTGTACAGTTGAACTGGTTGAGACCAAACTATTTCCAGAGAGGAGGGATTTAGACCAAGATCAGCATTGGCAGAATTTGAGGTTAAAATGGGTCCTTTTATTGCCCTGTATGGCCTTTTCTTGATATTAAGAATTCTGATATTTCTATATAACACAATACACAAGGAATATACCAACGCTTATCATTAATTTTATTAAATTGTAAGGACTGCTATAAAACCAAATTGAAGCGATGGTATTTACCCCAGGGTGATTCGATTTCTAATGTGTTCTGATCAATATCAGGGAGCAGTGTGTAGAAAGTTTTGACCCAAGCATTTTTCGTACAGTCTATATCATACTGGTAAGTGTAACATGTGATCATGTCAGGTTATTTTGAGCTAAATTGAGTTTGTGTCTTTATATGCCCTGTGTGTGAACAGAACTTCCACTCACCTGACGAAGGAACAGTGAGCGCTCCGAAAGCTTGTGGCTTGTGCTGCCAAATAAACTTGTTGGACTTTAACCTGGTGTTGTGAGACTTCTTACTGAGCTATTTGCCACACGGAAGGGTTAGTTTTAGGCCTGCCATCATGCATCCTCTTCCCTACTACCAAAGTTGGATGTCATTCTACACTCCATTGAACTTCCCCTTCACTGACCTGTCATTCCCACCCCATTCCCATTTTCCCCTGCTTGTTCTTGTCTCAACAGTCTAGTGGGAAATGGAGGGAGTAAAGTGAGTGAGCAAAGTAGGAATGTGAAATAAAGATTCAGAATAGAGGTGACAAAAGGAAATACAGACAAGGTGGGAATTCTAGGTTTGAATTCTGTTACAGACAGGAGAGAGCAGCAGAGAGACATCAAACTGCATGGACTTTCTTAACCACCCGTCCCTAAGCAGGAGGTATTTTCAATTAGTTCCTCTAAAATAGGCTGTGGTGTGTTTTTCTAAACTCAATTTTACTAATATTCTGCAACAAACTTGGGTTAGAATTAACTCAGAAGGTTATTTTCCACATTCAAAACCCAAGGAAGGAGCGTTCGCCATATCCCACACACACAGGAAAGGAAGTTGGAATAGAGAAAGTGAATATTAGTTCACGTGAGCGCCAGAGTTCCAAGTCAGAGTCCAATGAAGAATTCTTTCATGCAGGTACTCAAGCTGAGCTGGTTGAAGACTGGAGTTATAGGATTCATGCTCTCAGTTTTGACTGATACAGCAAGATGCAATAAGTATGCAAAGATTGTATCAGTTCTGTAGGAGATGATACAGAACACTCTCTTTGACTGGCAGAGAAGCAATGTGCCAAAGGGCCTTTTTCTGTGCTGTATACCTCTATGACTCTACGAACTCTTCAAACAGAGTCAGGCTAAATGAGCGTGTTGTTCTGCTGGAGGAATCTGCTGCTTTGTAGCTGTCAGTTGAATGTTAAAACAGTAGGCTGCCTGTGAAACCCAAAGATGTAATTTTAAAATTGTCCAAAAGGCCAAAGTCTTGGGTCATGTGACATAACCTATTATCGATTAATTGTCTCTTAATCAATTTCTGATCTTCTGATGAGAATTCCATTGTTTCCCCTTGGGAGAGACACAAGATAGTTATTAGCATCTCTTCCTGTATAATGAGTTCCAATCTCTCTATGATAGTTCAGGACGTGGGAACTAGTTCTTCTGCACTTCCGCTATTTTTGCTGATTACATTGCGATTCATACATTAAAGTGTGAAATTCCTGAAGCTGAGATTTTGTTCTTGCAACTCCTGAAGTTTAATCCCAGGCAAAGAATCAACCATGCAGTCAAATGACTGGTAGCAGCCATCTTTTCTCATGACATTAGTGTATCTTTAAGAATTAAAAAAAAACATTCTCTGCAGCTATAAGCTGTTTTAATTTCACTGCTGCTGGGCCATCTGCTACAAGTCTTTTTATTGCTCCTTCAGTGGTTTAAATAGGGTTTATTTTTACTCTGGGATTTTTTATGACCCTGCATTGTTGGGAGGAAGGTCATGTGTTTTGGATAACTCTTTTCCTTCCTCCTGAATTCGTTTCATTTTCTGTTTTGGCCAGCTACAGTTTTGTGGTATTGGAAGTTTTGCTGGTTAGCTGAAAGCAAGGTTTCTTGCCTTCCTGGCGTAGAAAATCTGCTGTTGGTGGCTTGACCAGAGTCTCTCACTGGTGTTCTAGGAAGCTGTTTTGACTTCAAACAATTCTGAGCGTGTCCAGAGGACTGCTAGAAGTTACAAAGCTGGGAAGTCAGGATTTTCAATTCTCCAATAAAGGACTCAATTCCAGTATGACATGAGGATTAGTCTGTGGAAAGAGTTCTTTTGTCCATGGGAAGTTTTTGTTCATTTGGAACAACTTGGGTATATTTGTTAAGGGTTATACATTATCACAGTTGTTTGTTCTTGTCTGTAATTGATAAAAGTTATTGCTAATTTTCTTATTATACATGTTAATTATATACTTAAAGAGAGTTTGTTTGATAAAAGCTCCCTAGTGGGTCATTTGACTCATACCTGAAGTGAAACAAATCATGCTTATCCTAGCCAAATTCAAAGTGCAAAACTTATGATCCAGGCGGGTCTCATAAAACACTCTGACCTGAATTATATAACTCTGTTTAGCAGAAAAGTAATTTTTAAAAACAGTATAAAGGGGAAATGGGGGATTAATTATATACCTCATCTTAAAGACAGCACTAGTCCCTCATCACCACATTGAGCTGTCAACCTAGATTGAGGGCTGTTAAATAGATCTCCAAGCAGAAACATTTTGCCTACAGCAGTATAAAAATCGATGCACAACAATGTCAGCTCCTACCTTCTACCTCATACTGGTGTTTTCAGATATCTGACGATAATTAACCTTTCCAATGCCCCACACGTTTACAAAAAAAACACTGAGGAAGTGCCTATTATGTGGTCATGACACTTCCTCAGTGGGATAAATCTTTGCTGAGAATTATTAAATATGCAACTCCACTGTCCTACCCAAATTACTGCAGATGCTGGAATCTGAAACCAGAAGAGGAAATGCTGGAAATACTCAGTAGTCTGGCAGCATCTGTAAGGAGAGAAAAGAGCTGATATTTTGAGTCCAGATGACCCTTTGTCAAAAGTCCTACCTTTTAACCTAGTTCCCCAGTTCACATTAGCCAGCTCTGCCCATATACTTTTATTTAGGTTCATAACAATAGTCTCAGACATAAACCTCTCTTTCAAACTGAAGGTGACATTCTATCAGAGACACAGTGGTTAGCATTGCTGCCTCACAGCTCCAGGGACCTGGATTCAATTCCAGCCTTGGATGACTGTGTGTGGAGTTTGCATGTCCTCCCCAAATCTGCATGGGTTTCCTCCAGGTATTCTGGTTTCCTCCCACAGTATAAAGATATGCGGGTTAGGTGCACTAGCCATGGTAAATTTCTCCTTAGTGTTCCAAGATGTGTATGTCAGATGGATTAGTGGGATAAATGCACAAGGCTACAGGGATGGGGCGGAGACAAGAGCCTGGGTAAGACATAATGTCAGAGCTGGTGCCTACTACACTGTAGTGATTCTATGTTCACAGTCACTTACAGGCTCCTTTACCACAGGTTTGGTTAATCCTGTTGGCTCCAGAAATGTTCCTGAGTACACCTGATGAACTCATTTTCCTGGTTACCTGTGCCATTCTGATTCACCCAAACTAGATGTAGATTAACATCACCTACGATTATTTCAATACCTTTCTTTCATGCCACATTTATTTATTCTGTCCTAAAGTAACTATTGTTGTTGTTGGGGTGGGGGGGGTGGTGGTGGTGGTGGTGTGGGGTGTGTGCGGGTGGGAGCAGGGTGTCACATATTTATTTCTATCTGTGCTAACAATTCATCCATTTTGTTACAAAGGTATTACAGCTTTCTGGATTTTTGCTCTCAGTTTCAGAGACCATGTCTGTCCCTACTTGAATGGTTTCTCTACCATTGTGCCATGATCAGTTCGCTCATGCATCCTGCAACCCCACTCTCATTCATACAAGCTGCCAGAACCTCAAACCTGTTGGACAACCAAGGGCTGGAGCTCTTCCATTTTCTTCTGGTTCATCTTTTCTGCCTCACTCACAGTTGCATCCTCCTGTCCCTCACCAGGGACCATATCAAATGGCCCTGTCTTAAGGGGCGTGACCATCTTCTGGAATTAAGTGTCCAGATAGCTTTCTCCCTCCCGAGGATACATCTGGCTGTAGCTCAGCCTCCATTTCAATTATTCTGATGTGGTTGCCTTGGATCATATTGGTGTCCTTCAGCACCCACATATTACAGCCACAACACAATACCTGCTCTACCATCTTTATTATGTGCCAGTTTATTTATTTGGGAATGGAAGAATATTTGCACTGAGGGTCTCTTATTAACTGTGAATCATCCCATTTTAAAACAAATTGGTTATTGCCTGAGGTGCTGGGAGTAGGCATGCTCGATATTTCTCACTACCTACACCTTGGCAAAGCAAAAAATATTAAAGTAGTCCTGCCGCATTTTCCATCAGGATAAATAATATCCAAGCAATGAAATAGGGAACTGACACAGCAACAATGCCAAAGTTACAGTCAAAATATTAAACCATTGCACAAGAAGAATATGCTTTTATTTTAATTTGCTTCCATTAACAGATCATTTTGTGAATCAATTTTCTTTGCACTGGTAATACATTTTTGCACAGGTTGCAGACCAGAAAACAAAATTCCTATATGATAGTCAGGCACTCAGCTTTTAGCGTTGAAGGCCAAAAAACTGAGAGCTTTATTAGTCTTTTAATTGCTTTGCAAAGCATGCATTCAACTGCTAACAGGAATCAAAATTGAACAAGTATATTTATAGAATGGGGCATTTCCTATCATTAACATGAAATGAACAGGACGAACAAGGGCAGTAATTACGAGAAAACCACATGTCAAAAACATTCATGTCACCTGCTGTATTTTCAATGCCAACTTTTAAGATCAAATGAAAACTTACCACAACCCCAGAGAACTCTTTAAAAATTGTACATGGCAAACTGAATTAATTGTAACAGTGAGCGTTCCTTATATTATACTTTGACACATCATTTACAACAAACATTTTGGGAAGTAAACGCACGTGTGTTCTAAACTATGTGTTCCACCAAAGAGATCTGTCCTATAAACCAATTCTGAGCAAAAACGCTTTCGAATGCTGCCCATTAGAAAACTGTAGAAACAAATGCTGATGAAAATGCTTAAAAAAAGTTCTAAGCATAGCCACTGGTAGGTTTTCTTTCAAATACTATTTTCTTCCAGATAAACCAGTTAATTAATGCTATGGCTTTAGGAAAATGCATTTCATGGGAATCCTAAAAGGGTTGTTAAATTAGCAACTATTCACCGTCGCACTGTGCAATGAACTTCAAATGCTCACGGCAATGGTAGCTGAACCAGTTATTTGGTTTCAGAATAAAAGCCTGGCACTGGGTTTATGATGCAATAACACATCTAAGACACTGAGTGCTCCTATGGAAATTTTTTTTTACAATATTGTAATGTTTAAGTCACAGAAAAACCTCAAATACTGGAATGTAGCACTAAGCGGAGGAGGAGTGCCACAGGTAAATGAAGCTATTCGTCACAAACAATTACTCCATTAGCATCTTCTTCTGTACTCACGGTTCAAAGCAGAAACATGCATTTACCGGAGAAAGCAATACATCGTATCTAAAGGTCTGCATGGGTACCATGTTTAAATTACATCTGAAACGCAGGGAATTTTGCCTTTGTGGGCTGCAGCATGTCACAAAGAAAGTAAATTGTTCCTGCCATTCCTTAAAAGAATAAATAAAGAGATTATTTAAGTCTAGTCACCAATAATCAGAAATAAAACTACTCAAGCAAAATACTGTAGATACTAGAAATCTGAAACAAAAAAAAAAATCGCTGGAAATACATAGCAGGTCTGGCAGCATTGGTGGACAGAGAAACAGAAATGTAGCACACCTGAAAAAACAGCCTGGATTTTGTGGTCAGGAATAAAGTGGCTGTGTTTGCCGCTTAACAAGCTGACAAATGTGAATTTGCACCATTCATTGGCTGCCATGAGAATTTTATCTCCTGGCTACAAAATGATTAGGGAAGCATTACAATGAGATGCAGTCATAGTGAAAGCAAGTTGTCTAATGTTATCATGAGCTGATAAAACACCCCTTGAGGGGAGTCTGCAGTTCTTTTATTTTATTCATTTCTGGGACATTGGTGTTGTTGGCTGGCTAGCATTTATTGCCCACCCCTATTTGCCCTCGAGGAGGTGGTGGTGAGCTGCCTTCCTGAAATGCTGCAGTCCCTCTGCTAAGGGTTGATCAACAATGCCATTATGGAAGGAATTTCAGGATTTTGGCCCAGCAACTACGAAGGAACAGCGACAGACTTCCAAGTCAGCACGGTGAGTGGCTTGGAGGGGAACCTGCAGGTGGCGGCGTTTCTTTGTATCTGTTGACCTTGTCCTTCTAAATGGAAGTCGTCATGGGTTTGGAAGGTGCTGTCTAAAGATCTTTGGTGTATTGCTGTAGTGCATCTCGTAGACAGTACACACTACTGCAACTGCATGTCGGTGGTGGAGGGAATGGACGATTGTAGATGGGATGGCAATCAAGTGGCTTGCTTTGTCCTGGATGGTGTCAAGTTTCTTGAGTATTGTTGGAGCTGCACCCTTTCAGGCAAGCGGGAGTATGCCATCACACTTCTGACATGTGCCTTGTAGATGGTGGGCAGGCTTTGGGGAGTCAGGAGGTGAGTTACGTGCCACAGTATTCCTAGCCTCTGACCTGCTCTTGAGTTTATGTGGTGAGTTCAGCTGAGTTTCTGGTCAATGGTAATCCCAAGGATGTTGACAACAGGGGATTCAGTGATGGTTACACCACTGAATGTCCAGGGAGATGGTTAGAGTGTCTGTTATTGGTGATGGTCATTGCCTGGCATTTGTATTGTATGGCACAAATGTTACTTGCCACTTGTCAGCCCAAGCTTGGATACCGTCCAGATCTTGTTGCATTTGAACATGGACTGCTTCAGTATCTGAGCTCAAAGTGAGCTGAGTGTTTTATGATAATTTTAAATACTTTTAAACAATGAATACTTTAACAAACTTTGAACACCCATGCCCTGGGGAATGCCTTGGGCAAACTACTTAGTTTTTCCAATAGGAGTTGCAAATCATCATGACAAAATAAATTCAGACCCTAGCTCACTGTTTGAGCACAAAGATCTTCCTTTCTTTCTTGTCCACTCTGGAACTGCATTAAAATTATCCAGAATGATTCAAACTATGCTTCTTCTCCACATTCCTTAAACATGTGTAGAGAATGGATGTCTAACCTAGGATTTTAACCCATACTGCACACCACTAACACAAGCACTTTTGGAAAATGCAGCAGTGGAAAATTACAAGTGCTTTGTTTATTTTTGTTTCAATATCATTTAAGTCTGCAGTAAACAGCCATCTCCTCTTGCCATCTTTTCCACTGACAGCCTTGCATATATTTTTATGGGCTTAACAGGTGCTTAGTGGTGAGTGCATTCTATTTCACTCATTCGAACTACTCTGAAGATCAAATTGCCTAACTGGCAGTATCACAAGCCCATATATTTCAAACATCCCCTTCTGTTTACCCTATGTCATCAAGACATAAAGATACAATTTAAACTCATAATTCTTGGCTTTTTTTTGCCTTCTTTGTATTTATATCTATCAGAAAGCTAGATTTTAATGAATGATGCAGAAGTGAATAAAACTTCAGCCGAGGCAAAAGAACAGGAAATGTCACTGAAGTCAAATTGTATGGAGGCAGTTGGATCATCTTGTGTCATTCAATGTTAATGTGCTAGATTAAAATCAAACAATTTAACATGTGCATTTTAAGCTGTCTAATTTTGCATTCACTAATTTGCAAAGCATAAACATAAGAACATAAGAAATAGGAGCAGGAGTAGGCCATCTGGCCCTTCGAGCCTGCCCCGCCATTCAACAAGATCATGGTTGATCTGTCGTGGCTCAGTTCCACTTTCCCGCCCTCTCCCCATAACCCTTAATCCCCTCGCTTATCAAAAACCCATCAACCCGCATCTTAAAAATATTTAGCGAGGCAGCCTCCACCACTTCAACGGGCAGAGAATTCCAGAGATTCACCACCCTTTGAGTGAAGAAGTTCTTCCTCAACTCCGTTCTAAACCGCCCCCCCTTTATTTTGAGGCTGTGCCCCCTAGTCCTACTGTCCTTTCTGAGCGGGAAGAGTCTCTCCACCTCTATCCTATCCATCCCATTCATCATCTTATATGTCTCAATGAGATCTCCCCTCATTCTTCTAAACTCTAACGAGTACAAGCCTAGTTTATTCAGCCTCTCCTCATAGCTCAAGCCCCTCAACTCCGGCATCAGCCTAGTAAACCTCCTCTGCACTCCCTCCAAGGCCAAAATATCTTTGCGCAGGTGCGGCGCCCAAAACTGCACACAGTACTCCAGCTGCGGCCTCACCAATGCCCTATATAGCCGCAGCAAGACCTCCCTACTCTTATATTCAATCCCCCTCGCTATGAAGGCCAGCATCCCATTCACCTTCCTGACCACCTGCTGCACCTGTAAGCTGGGTTTTTGCGACTCATGCACAAGGATCCCGAGGTCCCTCTGCACCGTCGCCTGCTGCAGTTTTTCTCCACGTAAGTAATAATCCTTCCTACCATTATTCCTACCAAAGTGGACCACCTCGCACTTGCTAACATTAAATTCCATTTGCCGGTTCCTGGCCCATTCGCCCAGCCTATCTAGATCCTTCTGTAGACTCTCCACATCCTCCGCACAATTTGCCGTTCCACCAATCTTGGTGTCATCAGCAAATTTCGACACCATACACTCAGTTCCCTCCTCCAGATCATCTATATAAATGGTAAATAGCTGAGGCCCCAGCACCGACCCCTGAGGCACTCCACTAGTCACCAACCGCCAATCCGAATAGCACCCATTGACCCCCACTCTCCACCTCCTATTTGACAACCAGTCCTCAATCCACGCTAACACCCTACCCCCAACTCCATGTCCCCTGACCTTCTGCAATAATCTCTTGTGAGGTACCTTGTCAAACGCCTTCTGAAAATCCAGAGAGACCACATCCACCGGCTCTCCTCTATCCACTGCCCTAGACACATCCTCATAGAACTCAAGTAAATTTGTCAGACACGACTTCTCCTTAACGAAACCATGCTGCGTCTGCTCTATCAAGCAATTCCCCTCAAGATGCCTCGCTATTTCCTCCTTGATGACGAATTCTAACATTTTACCTACAACAGACGTTAAACTAACTGGCCTATAATTCCCCGCCTTTTGCCTGGCAGCCTTCTTAAACAACGGCGTAACATTAGCCTCTTTCCAATCTTCCGGCACTTCCCCGGAATCCAGCGACATCTGGAAAATAACCACCAAGGCATCCACTATCACCTCCGCCATTTCTTTCAGAACCCTCGGATGCATTCCATCCGGTCCTGGGGACTTGTCCACAATCAGCCCCTCCAGTCTGTCGAGGACCGCCTCTCTAGTAACAATATTGTCATTCAGGCCCTCCACTCCTACCATCTTTCCATCGCTAACACCCGGCAAATTATTCACGTCCTCCTCCGTGAAGACCGAAACAAAAAAGTTATTCAAGACCTCAGCCATTTCCCCATCCCCTACCACTAAGTCCCCCTTCTCATCCTCTAAGGGTCCAACGTTCACCCTAGCCAGCCTCTTCCTTTCTATATACTTATAAAAACTCTTGCTATCCTTTTTTATATTAAGTGCTAGCCCAGCTTCATAGTTTATCCTACCCTTCTTTATCAATTTCTTTGTCAATCTTTGTTGACATTTAAACCTCTCCCAATCCTCTTCTCGCCCACTACTCTTAGCTACTCTAAACGCCTCCGCTTTTAATTTAACACTTTCCTTCACCTCCTTCGTTATCCACGGCTGATTACCTCTCCTCCTACGGTCCTTTTTGACCATCGGAATAAATTTCTGCTGAGCACCAAGAAAGATCTCCTTAAAGATCCTCCACTGCTCCTCAGCAGACCTAACTTCCAACGCGCTCCCCCAGTCCACATTCGCCAATTCCTCTCTCATCCTACCGTACTCCCCTCTGTTCAAACAAAGGACGCGTGTCCAGGAACCCACTTTGTCGTCCTCCATCTGCACCAGAAACTCCACCATACAATGATCACTCTCCCCGAGAGGATCCTTCACCGCAAGGTCCCTGATTCTACCCGCCTCATTACACTTGCCTGGATCACTCTCTGAACAAACAAACAGGTGCTGGTTAGGTGCACTGGCCATGCTAAATTCTTTCTCAGTGTACCCAAACAGGTGCCAGAGTGTGGCAACCACAGGATTTTCACAGTAACTTCATTGCAGTGTTAATGTATGCCAACTAGCGACGCTAACAAACATTAAACTACTTCAAGCTCTGCTCCTTGGAGGATGATTTTTTTCAAGGGGTTGGCCCACTAACAAATTGAGGAGTAATATTTCCTTTCAAGCTTCTTTACTGGCCTTATTCCACTGTGGGGTTCTTGGGACAATTTGTTTGTGTCTGTAAGAGCTTCCTAAGTATTTTCTTCAGTTTATAATAGCTCGTGGGTGATTGTTTTTCTGTACATGTGCAAAAAATGGCTAATTGCGCCATTTTTGTGGAATGTAAATGAGTAAAAAATGGTTTCCACCAAATTTGTTCTTTTGATGTTATTTCTATGATATCTATGAAGTAAAGATGGAATAAAAATCTTTTCAACCCAATTTGCAACATAGAATCTCAAGATTTTAACTTGTGATATTTTTACTGCAAATTGTAGCAAAAATGTATAATTAAATCCAACACAACCACTAAATCATAAGCTTTGCTGCTTCACTCAATACTTTGCTATTGATGGATGCATGCTTAGGTAGGTTCTGTGCCTGCTCACATCAGCTCTAAAGAATACCTATGAAAATGAATATAGCCTCAGGACATCAGCTCAAATTGCTCAATTATGGGTGGCTGCCACTTTCTCAAAGTGACAGGCAGTTAGTTATTAGCGGGTTCGCACAGGGATCAGTGCTTGGGCCCCACCTGTCCACAATATGCATCAATGATTTGGATCAGGAAACCAAAACAATTATTTCCAAGTTTGCTTACAATATAAAACTTGTTGGGAAGGTGAGTGGTGGGGAGGATGTTAAGGTGCTTCAAGGTGATTTATACAAGTTGAGTGAATGGGAGAATACATGGCAGATGCAGTATAATGTGGATAAATGTGAAGTTATCCACTTTGGATGAACAGCCAGAATGGCAGAGTATTATTTAATAATACATGGCACAGTAGCACAGTGGTTAGCACTGCTGCTGCCCAGCACCAGGCGTAGGTCACTGTCTGTGTGTAGTTTGCACATTCTCCCCATCTCTGCGTGGGTTTCCTCCAGGTGCTCTGGTTTCCTTTCACATTCTGAAAGATATGCTGGTCAGGTGCACTGACCCGAACAGGCACCAGAGTGTGGCGGCTAGGGGAATTCCACAGAAACTTCATTACAGTGTTAATGTAAGCCTTACTTCTAACTAATAAATAAACTTTACTTAAATAGTAGCAGATTGGGAAGTGTTGACGTATAAAGAGACCCGGGTGTCCTAATACACCAGTCACTGAAAGCAAGCATGCAGGTACAGCAAGCTGTAAGAAAGGCAAATGGTACATTGGCCTTCACTGCAAAAGGATTTGAGTGCAGGAGTAAGAATGTCTTACTGCAGTTGTACAGGGCCTTGATGAAACCACACCTGGTGTATTAGGCAGTTTTGGACTGTGGGGTAACTACGGGGTGCCACAGGAATCGGTGCTGGGAACCCAGTTATTCACAATATATATAAATGATTTGGATGAGGGAACAAAATGTAACATTCAAAGTTTGCAGGCGATACCAAGTTGGGTGGGAAGGTGAACTATGACAAGGATGCAGAGATTCTTCAGCATGATCTGGACAGGTTGGGTGAGTGGGCAAAGCAATTGGTAGATGCAGTGTAATTTGGATAAATGTGAAGTTATTCACTTTGGAAGCAAAAACAAGGGGCAGATTATTACCTGAATGGCTGTAGATTGGGAAAGGCGAGTATGAAGCAGGACCTGGGGGTCCTTGTGCACCAGTCGCTTAAGGTAAGCATGCAGATGCAGCAGGCAGTTAAAAAAGGCAAAAGGTATGTTAGCCTTCATTGCGAGAGATTTCGAGTATAGGAGTAGGGGCATGTTGTTGCAATTATATAGGGCCTTGGTGAGGTCACATCTAGAGTACAGTATTGTGTACAGTTTTGGATTCCTTTTCTGAGGAAAATTTTAACAGGACTAGACAGGATAGATGCAAGAAGGATGTCTCCGATGATGGGAGTGTACAGAACCGGGGTCATAGTCTGAGGATTTGGGGGAGACTATTCAGGATGGAGATGAGGAGTAATTTCTTTGCCTAAAGAGTGGTGAGCCTGTGGAATTCATTATCAAAGGAAGTCGTTGATGCCAAAACACTAAAATGTATTCAAGAGGTTGCTAGATATAGCACTTGGGGTAAATGGGATCAAAGGTTACGGGAAGAAAGCAGGATTAGGCTATTGAGTTGGATGATCAGCCATGATTGTGATGAATGGCAGAGCAGGGTCGAAGGACCGAATGGCCTCCTTCTGCTCCTAACTTCTATGTTTTTACGTTTCTCAAAGAAAGGGCATACTTGCTATAGAGGGAGCGCACCAAAGGTTCACCAAGCTGATTCCTAAGATGGTAGAATTGTTATACGAAGTGAGATAGGGTCGACTGGGCTTGTATTCACTGGAATTTAGGTGAATGAGGGGGGATTTCATTGAAACATATAAAATTCTGATAGGGCTGGACAGACCAGATGCAGGGATATTGCTTCCTCTGGCTGAGCGGGTCTGGAACAAGGGGGTCACAGTCTCAGGGTAGGCCATTTAGGACTGAGGCAAGGAGAAATTTCATCACTCAGAGAGTGGTGAACCTTTGGAATTCTTTACCACAGAAGGCTGAAGAGGCAAATCACAAATTATTTAAGAAGGGAAAAGATAGACTCAAAGTGTAAAGGGGTACAGCGAGAGCTCCGGATGTGTTGTTGAGATAGAGCATCAGCCATGATTGTATTGAACGGTGGAGCAGGTTCAAAGGACCGAATAGCTTACTCCAGTTCCTAGTGTCTATATTTCTATGTTTACAAAGAAGCCTGGTAGGATCATCACTGAGGCTGCTCTGGAGCCCAATAAGATCCACTTGCAGCTTCCAGTTTACACCACTAGTGTATATGTTGGAAGTTGCTGTGCTGTGTTCAGCATCTGCAGGCTATTGGGACTGTGAAATCGGAGCTGGTAACTCCATTCCTATACACAGACGTAGCCAGGCCTTCTCAGTATTTCCAGCATTTTCTGTACATATATTTATTGTCATTGTACTCTTTGGCCCCGATTTTATCATTGCATTGTGCCATTTTCAGGCACGAAAACTTGGTAAAGTTGGGCGTGAGGTGAGTAGTGTGATCCGCGCCTGCGCCGTTTCCCCCTTTACCAAGGTCTGAAAATGGCCATGATTGGGACAGTGTCCGAAAAGGGCGCAACGGTCATTTAAGTGCATTTGCAAGTATTCAAATTGACTTAATGGGCTGCACGCCCAACCTTACCGACACTTCCCCCTTTATCACCGCATTCATCGATACAGAATCGATGTGAAACAGACCTGCTCCACAAAAGTCCAATTTGGGTCTGCTACCACTCTGCCTGAGATCATTGAGGGGGAAGGGAGGATCCACTGCCACTCTGCCTGAGATCAGTGGGAGGGGCCCATGATTGGTCTGGGTAGTGGGAAGAGGTGGGAGATAAGGGGGTCAGTAATGTTATTGGAGTGGGACAATATCTGTGAGGGGCTGGGGGAAGGCATTATCCAGCCTGGGAGTGATGCAGCAGGGGAGCCGCATTCTATCTTTTCTGCACATGTGCAGTTGGAGGCGCCGATCGGAGCTGCAGGATTTTGGGACATTAAGCCCCGCCCACGGGCTTCTGCAGCGCGATTTGGAATCGCTGATATTTTTGGAGGCAGAGTGTGTATGGGGGTGCCTGAGAACGGGACCAAAAGTCAGATCTGAAATGCGGGCCAAACAGACAAAATATATTGTTCATAGAGAAGGAAACGAGAGAGTGCAGGATGTAGTGTTACAGTCATATCTAGGATGTAGAGAAAGATCAACTTAATGCAAGGTAAGTCCATTCAAAAATTTGACAGCAGCAGGAAAGAAGCTGTTCTTGAGTTGGTTGGTACGTGACCACAGACTTTTGTACCTCTTTCCTGAAGGAAGAAGGTGAAAGAGAGAGAATGTCCAGGGTGCGTGGGGGCCTTAATTATGCTGGCTGCTTTGTTGAGGCAGCGGGAGGTGTATTCGGAGTCAATGGATGGGAGGCTGGTTTGTGTGATGGATTGGGCTTCATTCACGACCTTTTGTAGATCCTTGCGGTCTCAGATGCTGTCAGACCTGCTGAGATTTTCCAGCATTTCTATTTTTGTTTCAGATTCCAGCATCTGCAATATTTTGCTTTTATCTTAATTCTATTTTAAGTGATTTTAAATGTTAATTACCTTCAAAGAGAGAGAAAGGAGTGTCTGGTGTTCTACAGCCATGCTTCCCATAGTCAAAGCACCACTCTGCAAACTTAAAGACAAATATCATCAGTAAAAATATGCTTCAGAGCTCCAAGGGGCATATTAATCTTAAAAAGCCCAAGAGATTTAAGTAAGAACTAAAGGAATCAGAGGGAAACTTGTACCATTCACAATACTTACCCTTGAGTTAGATACCATCTCATTTAACATTAGGATCAGTGACAGTTCTGGAACTCATCTGTTATCACTCAGGTACCAGCTTTCTCACCCCTTCAGCAATAGAGTCACAAATGTATACAGCATAAAAAAGGCCCTTCGGCCCAATGCCCCTGCAGCAAAGACAAACAACCCAACTATTCTAAGCTCATTTTCTTGCACTTGGTCCATAGCCTTGTATGCCTTGGCATTTCAAGTACACATCTAAATACGTCTAAATGTTGTGAGTCTCTGCCTCCACCGCCCTTTTAGGCAGTGAGTTCCAGACTCCCACCACCCTCTGGGTGGAAAACGCTTTTTCTCACAACCCCTCTAAACCGTCTGCTCTTTACCTTAAACCTATGCCCCCTAGTCACTGATCTGTCCAAGGGGAAAAGTTTCTTCTTGTCTATATATGTCCCTTAATTTTATACATCTCAATCACGTCCCCCCTCAGTCTCCTCTACTCCAAGGAAAACAACCCATTTATCCAATCTCTCTTCTTATCTAAAGATCTCCAGCCCAGGCACCATCCTGATAAATCTCAGCTACACCCTTTCCAGTACAATCACATCCCTCCTGTAATGTGGATTCCAGAACTGCACACTATATTCTAGCTGTGGCCTAACCAATGTTTTACATTGTTCCAGCATAACCTCTCTGCTCTTAAACTCTGCGCCTCGGCTAATAAAGGCAAATATACCATATGCTGTCTTAACCACTATATCCACCTGTACATGCACACCAAGGTCCCCATGATCCTCGTACTTCCAAGGGTTCTGCTGTTCATCATGTGTTCCCTTGTTTAGTTTGTCCTGCCCAAGTACATCACGTCATTCTTATCCAGACTGAATTCCATTTTCCACTGATCAGCCTATCTGACCAGTCCGTCTACATCCTCCTGTAATCTAAGGGTACCCTCCTCATTATTTACCACCCCACAAATTTTATCATCTGTGACCTTACTGATCAACCCCGCAACATTTAAATCTAAATCATTTATATAAACCACAAACAGCAAGGGCCCTAACAATGATCCCCATGGGACCCCACTGGACACAGTGTTCTAGTCTGAAAAACACCCTTTGACCATCACCTTCTGCTACCTGCCACTCGGCCAATTCTGGATCCAATTTGCCAAATTTCCTTGGATCCCGTGGGCTCTTTCCTTCACTATCAGTCTCCCATCAGGACCTCACCTTGCTGAAATCCAAGTACACCATGTCAAATGCATTGCCCTCATCTACACACCTGGTCACCTCTAAAAAATTCAATCAAGTTCGACATGACCTCCCCTTAATAAAACCGTGCTGACCGTTCCTGATTAATCCCTGACCCTCTCCAAATGCAGAGTCATTCTGTTGCTCAGAATTTGTTCCAATAATTTCCCCACCATTGAGGTTAGATAGACTGGCCTGGAGATTCCTGGTTTATCCCTTGCTCTCTTCTTGAATAATGGTACCACATTGGCTATCCTCCAGTCCTCCAGCACCTCTCCTGTGGCCAGAGAGGAGTGGAAAATTAATTAGGAAAACTGTAGTAACTCTGCAATTCACACAATGCAGAGTTACACAAGATGTGTGGAGGATGTGCTGTGCCAAATCATTTGGATTGTAGCACATTATTCAGACTTCAGCACTTTTATTAAAGTGTGCAGGCAAACAGTCCAGACTCAATTAAAAGTAGAGCCATTTAAATGCTATTAGAACAGACCACACGCCTTTCACTGGTTAATCTTTTTATGATGTGGAGATGCTGGCGTTGGACTGGGGTAAACACAGTAAGAAGTCTCACAACACCAAGTTGCTGTTGGACTTTAACCTGGTGTTGTGAGACTTCTAACCTTTCTATGCCAGAGGATCTCTTCCTAATTTATACCTCCCTATATCAGAAGTGCTCTATGACTGGTAGAAACACCAGGTAACTCGATCCCCATCCTCTATCATCGGCACCTGGAGGGTCATGGGTTTGAGTGGCTCTTTTCCTCTTGCAGAAAAATGTCAGCCTTTTATTCCCAGTTTTCACTGTCAAGTTTTGCATCTGGAATGCAGCCTAAAGTGTGTCAGCTCAAAGCTCAGGACTACATAGATTGGACGGTAAAAGCAATGACAAAAGATTTAACCCATGTCCAATTCCAATATGGTTCACACTGGGCTGAGCATCAATATATTATTATTGAAAATACATTTTCTTTAACAATAAAATGTGGTTTGCTAATAAGGTTTTCTCACCAAATACATTGACAGTATCACGTACCTTGCAAGCTCTGTACAGATACTTCTTGTCTTGAGTAAGATTGTACATGGCTAGAAATCCATAAGCATTCCCAGCAGGCCCATGGCACAGTCCGTATCCTTTCTTTAACAGCCCTCTGTGCCAAATCACATCTGTACAATCCGATGCATCTTTTAGATATTTTTCCTCCCTGAAAATCTATTGCCAACATAAAGGACAGATTAAAGAATGGCACATGGACTTGATCGAAGGCTGGTGACAATTACAGTGTGGGAAATTAAGCATCTCAGTTCTTTTAATAGTCCCGAGGATTTCCTTCAGATATTCGGACAGCTCTATCTATAATAGTACCTTTCCAACTGTCCTGATTATTGTGAAAACATACAACCATGATGAACAGGAAATGATCCTCTGGTCCATCCGGAGGGTCTTATGTATCACAATATCAAGGGAGGTGATGGCTTATTGGTATTATCACTAGGTTATTAATCCAGAAACTCAGCTGTTCTGAGGACCTGGATTCAAATCCCACCACGGCAGATTGTGAAATTTGAATTCAATAAAAAAAATTTGGAATTAAGAATCTACAGTTGACCATGAAAACATTGGCGATTGTCAGAAAAACACATCTGGTTAACTAATGTCCTTTAGGGAAGGAAATCTGCCATTCTTACCTGGTCTGGCCTGCATGCGACTCCAGAGCCTTGGGCAATGAGGGATGGGCAATAAACGCTGGCCAGCCAGTGACGTCCATGTCCCGCAAATTAATAAAAGAAATACACCCCCCAACCTCATCAAAAAGCCCAGTCAACTCCAAACATGAATTATTGTAATTATCTTGCTTAAATTGTTAAAGTCCAATTTATTTTATTATTGGTTTGCCATCTTGATGCTTAATTTTGAAGAGACTATTGGACATGTCACAAGTGCTCAGAATGATGGGTCAGAATGGGTCTTTGTCTTGTTTCGACATTCATTTTTAAGGCAGTGCTGCGAGATATTGTTGACTTTGATCATTTGTTTCTTTAATTATGAGGGGCTGGACAGAATAAATGGAGAGAAACAGTTCCTGTTGGAAGAAGGTTACGAACCAAAGGACACCAATTTAAGGTGACTGGCAAAAGAAACATCGGCAAGATGAGGAAACAATTTTCGATACAGCGAATAATTAGGACCTGGAATGCTTGGTCTGAGTGTGGTGGAGGAGCATTCAATCAAGGCCTTCAAAAGAGAATTGGATCATTATCAGAAGAATTTTCTTCACGGAACTGTTGCTTGAATGATGTAGTGTGATTCAATATTGTCATCATTAGTGCTGCAATGAGGGTTTTGTCAATATCTCAAACTTTTTAAAGCTGTAGTGAGATATGTATTAAGGTAGGGGGCACTACCTTCCTGCCTCTACAAAGATGAAGTCTATTAATGGCCTTCAACCGTACTACCAACTAAAGGCCTTTATGCTCATTTAAGAGCCTCATCCCATCATTGCTGCCATTAACCCAGTGATAGGTGGATTGCTCGCTGTGCTGTAAGCATGGCAAACAACCCTGGTGTGTATATGCTTACAGGTCCCAGTTTTGGGGGGGGGGGGAGAAAGGAGGAGGAGGAGGAAACAACTGGTGCCTGATTGACGGAATCTGGTATCGACTAGGGGAGGCCTGCTGAAAGCCTTGCTGTCAACTCCCCCTGCCCCGCTTCCCTGACGTAGCTCAATGTCCCTCCCCTTCTGCCATCACTCCCCTGTATCTGGGTCCCCCCTTGATTCAAGGCCTTGGGCAGCTGTGGCACTGGCAGCAGTCTCTGTCTCCCTAATGCTGGCCATTGATTGGCCAACAGCTCTCAACTGGTGGGATTTCCAATTCAGTCTTGACCTCAGGGGACAGGCCAACAAGCTGTTAAGTGGCTGAGTGGCACAAAACGTGGCACGCCTTGCCAAAAAGAGGTGACGTCCAGGTCGTGCCAGCTCTCCAGCCGGCAGCTCAGATCCTGGTTGCTTCTGGCAGATTCCATGAGCAAATTTATTTCTCTGAATTGGCAATCCAGAAGCCTGGACTAATGATCCAGATTCCTGAGTTCAAATCCCATCACTGGAGCTGCAGAATTTAAATTCAGTGCAATCTGGAATTAAAAACTATCATCAGTAATCGTGACCATGAAGCTACTGGATCGCCAAAATAACATCTGGTTCACTGAAATCTGCTGGCCGTACCAGGTCTGCCCTATAGGTGTCCCCAGGTCAACATCAATGTGTATGACTGTAAACCTATTACTGATATGGTTTAGTGACTCTAGCAAGCCATTCAGTTGCATTCAAAATTGTGGCTAACCACTACTTTATCAAAGATAATTTGAGATGGGCAATAAAGTTTGCCCTCGCAAGTGACTCACACATCCTGTGACTGAATTTAAAAGTCAGGAGGCTTTTTTTTTAAGCAAATGTTGGTGCCAACAGTAGGAAAATTGTCTACAATATACAGCAACGTGTTACAATATGCACTTCATTTGTTCCTACTAATTAATCACGCAGGCTGAAAAAAAACCATGTACTGATAGCACAAATTTTAGGGTGGCACAACAGTTAGCACTGCTGCCTCACAGCACCAGGGACCCGGGCTCAATTCCCAGCTCGGGTGTGGAGTTTGCACATTCTCCCCATGTCTGCATGGGTTTATTCTGGGTGCTCCGGTTTCCTCCCACAATCCAAAGATGCGTGGGTTAGGTGGATTGGCTGTGCTAAATTGTCCTTTAGTCTCCGGGGGACTAGCTAGGATAAATACATGGGGTTATGGGGACAAGGCCTAGGTGGGATTGTGGTTGGTGCAGACCCAATGAGCTGACCACACTGTAGGATTCTACGGAAGGTTAAAATCAAATAATGCTGCTTGTAGCTGCTCCTAAAGGAGATCTTTTGTTATGGAATGTGACATAGTTTGACTTGTTGTAATAATTGGGGAGGGCGCAGAGAGCTGACAGCATGGTGGCACAGTGATTAACACTGCCGCCACACAACACCAGGGACCTGGGTTTGATTCTGCTTTGGGGTGATGGTATGAAGTTTGCACATATCCCTGTGTCTGCGTGGGTTTCCTCCGGGTGCTCCAATTTCTTCCCGCATCCAAAGATGCGTGGGTTAGATTGATTGGCCATGCTGAGTTGCCCCTTAATGTCAGCGGGATTAACAGGGTAAATACAGGTGCCATCCTAACACATCCACTGTATCTCACCGGCAACCATTTTGTGACATTCGTCTTTCAACTACACCTAGATTGACCTGTCTTTCTGCTCGCTGCTGCTGCTCTTTGCTCTCTAAAAGAGATCTCTGTAGCTTTTCAGCTCTGATAGAGTGTCTGAAATACTGATACCTGTCTATTCTGGATGTCACTTCCGCTCTTGCTATTTCAAGTACCTCTTATTTTGTCTTATGGTCTGTACATTTCAACAGTCAAAGTAGGGCACTGAAAGTGATTTATCACTAGGCCATGGATATAATATGAAAACTTCACAAACACCTGATTGTACTTCACAGAAAGCTGAATAGTTCCAGTGCAATGGCATCTTTACTTGTTAATGAGTGAATAGCAGATTTCAGCTTATTACTAGCAGTGCATAGGTCCAGTACAGGTGTCCCCCATTTAAACTGCATTCTAATAGCACATTTTCATTTTAGAGAGGTTGGTATATAGTTCTTCAATAGCGTCATTAGTGAGTATACTAAAAGCAAATGCGGCCTATAAACCCTCCTGTTTGTTGCCTCCCTCCCTCCCCAACCTTCCCCGAACTTCCTCATTGAATCCCTACGCAAGAGGCCATTCGGCCCATTGAGCCTGGACTGACAACAATCCCACCCAAGCCCTATCCTCGTAGCCCGTATTTACCCTGCTGGTCCCCCTGACATCAAGGGGCAACTTAGCATGGCCAAGCAATCTAACCCACACATCTTTGGATGTGGGAAGAAACTGGAGCACCCGGAGGAAACCCACGCAGACACAGGGAGTATGTGCAAACTCCACACAGTCACCCAAGATCAGAATCGAACCCGAGTCCCTGGTACTGTGTGGCAGCAGTGCTAACCACTGTGCCGCCACGCTGTCAGCTCTCTGCCTCCTCCCCAATTATTACAAATAGTTCATCTACTCTTTCAATCCTTTTGAAACTTATCAGCTCACCCCTTAATCCTTTTCCCAATAAAAACAGTCCTCGTTTTTCAAGGTTTTCTGCTCATTTCTATTGCTGCAGATCAGGCAGAATCCAAGTGAATTTGTGCTGTGCATTGCCTCAATGTGTAATTGTGCCTCTGCTATCTCTTCTCTAGATTATAATACTTGCCACACACACACACACACATAACATACACACATCAGTAAGTGTACCTTATAAGCTTGAATGAGCATGTAAATAACACCAGGTGACCCATGACACCAATGAACTAGGTTATCTCTGGCTTCGCCTATACACGGAGGATAATTTCCTGATGAAAACTTCAGCTGACAAACATAGTCCACACTGGGTTTCACAAGCCTGAGCATTACATCTTGTTCAATCCCAAACTGTGGCTAAAGATAAAAGATAAAAAGAGAGAATAAGAATTTTGTTGCTCAAATAAAAGAACAAAATAAACTCAAGAGTGAATCGCAATCTAGGTACAATTTTGGACTTTGCCAAAAAAATTAGATAGCTGAACCTTTACTTGTTTAATAAGCAAGTAATTGGCTGCCAGCATAGCTTTAGAAAAGGAAGATCCCAATCATCTAAAGTTTTGAGTAAATAAAGACCTCCCACCTTTCGAGGGCTGCTTTGCAGAGGCGCCATGTGCATGAAGGTACATTCACCATGGGTTTCTCCGGAAGCCAATTGCTGTAGGTCTCCAAAATCAGCTTCTCCTCAGATGTCCATGACTCAGAAATGCCCTAAAGATAAAGCCTGACTTTTGCATACCATGTTGCTCCAGATGTGTTCTGGAGCAGTGTATTTTCCCACTACCATAGTGGAGGATAGGGCATGGGGTGAAGCTTAAACATAGGAAATAGGAGAAGGAGGCCATTCGGCCCTTTGAGCTTGCCCCACCACTCATTATGGTCATGGCTGATCATCCAACTCAATAGCCTGATTCAATCCTTCAATCCCGTTCATTCCAAGTGCAATATCTAACTACTTCTTAAAAACATACGGGGGGGGGGGGGGGGGGGGGGGGGGGTGTAAATTTTCCCCTCCTGTCCGTCATGGGAATTGTAATGGGTGGGTGGGCGGGGGGAATGGAGCCATGTAAAGGTCCACTGACCTCGGGTGGGATTTTCCACTGGTCCTGCCCACAATGATCCCCCCAGCTGTTTTCTGTGGTCGCAAATTCCATAGGCTCAATACTCTCCAATCAGGCCCCATCCCGGTTGGGTCCTCATTTGCAATCCATTAACAAGCTGCAAACCAGTTTCATGCTGACCTACAGTGGGTTTCCCGATCCACCATGGTGGGCATCAGCAGAAGGTCTCTCTGTAAATTTATGCCTGCGAGAAGCTGATTCTTGTACCTCCTGTTGAATTCTCTCCCTGCTACCCACCGTTGATACCACCAACAGGGGCATGGGAGAATTTCACTGTATAAATTAGTCACAACTTGACTAAACTTGTACTATTTGGTTTCTCTGGCACTAATGAAATAGCGCACTTAATTACTTTCTCTGGACCGAATTTGTAATCCAAATTCAACATAGAAGTCTACTAAATCAGAAATAAAGATAAATCAAATGCAAACAACTGGTGGACAACCCATAGAAGGTGATAGCTGGCAGGATTCTGGGTTTACTATTGCAGTTTGATGTTGGATAGGATGTTGAGATTTACGTGTTAGAGATGGCTTCCACTGTTGTTGTCACATTTGAGTTGATTGAAAACGACAATATAAAGTAAAAATTCCACATTTTCAGAGTCACTTGAAGATCGAAATTAACTGCGTACCTGCATCAGGAAATAATAGATTCCAGCTAAACCATGAGCTGCTCCAATGTAATTCTCCTGATACCACTCGTACATTAACGGACTTTTGGGGATCCGTTTTCGGCTGCCTAGCTTTTCTCCAGAATTTATGACAGTATCGCAAATCTTGAAATGTAAAAGAAAGTTTTACATTGCAATTTCAAATTGGAATTAATCTGTTAGTACAAGCAAACAGTTTAGTGACAAGAATACAACCGTTGAAGTAAAACTTTTGCTGAGATACGTAATGCTGAAACAGATCAGACAGGGATTATTGCTCATCTTCTAATGGTGATCTGGAAGACGATGCTGGTGAAATTTGGACAACAAGTGATTTGGGCCTGGAATGCTCTGCCTGGAAGCGTGGTGGAAGCAGGTTCAATCGAGGCATTCAAAAGGGAATTAGATGATTATTTGAATAGTAAATGTGCAAGGATATGGGGAAAAGGGAGGGGAACGGCACCAAGTCATGATGCTTGTTTGGAGGACTAAATGCAGGCATGACAGGCCAAATAGCCTTCTTCTGCACTCTGATGATCTGAGATTCTATGAAACAGCTTTCCGTAGGTGGTGCATAATATATATGGCAGAACCACTCCCTGAATGCTTCCCATACTCACTGGCTGGGAGATTCCTCTCCCATCCTGAGTACGGGTGGATAACATCACGGATTTGAGAAAGAGTGGTGAGTGAGGAAGAGTGCCTTAGCTGGTTTAGCCATGGTGGATGCATGAGGTCAGAGGGATAGGGCAGGGACCTGGATGGGATGCTCTTTTGGCGAGTTGGTGCAGACTCAATGGGTCGAATGGCTTCCTTCTGCACTGTGGGGATTCTACGAATCTGTGAAAATCTTTACCCCAGGAAACCGTGGAGGCCAAGTCCTTGAACATTTCCAAGACTGAGATCGATAAGTTTTTTTAATCAGTCGAGGAATTAAGGGTTATGAAGATAAGACAGGAAAGCGGAGTTAGTGAGTGTTAAACCAGCCATGATCTTAGTAAATGAGCAGGCCTGAATAGCCTACTCCTGTTTCCATTTCTTATTATCTTATGGACTACCAAAGAAGGTCCAAACTTGGTCTGCGCCAGGCTAATACTAATGGCCATGGCTTCCTGAGTTTGGGGGAGATGCTGAGTGAAAACTGTGGAAATAAAATGATTTAAATACAAAATGAGTTAAATACCTCACTGAGTGTTACAATAATATGCAATGCAGTAAAACATTGCAAACAGCTTCACAGAACCATAATCAGACAAAAATTGATACTGAACCAAGTGAATGAGCACCACTTTGGTCAAGGAGATTATTTTTAAGTAGCATCTTAAAAGGGAGGATGGAGAGATGGAGAGGTTAGGGAAAGAATTCCAAAACTCAGGGCTGACTGAAGACACAACCGCAAATGCTTGAGCGAAGGAAGTGAGATACACAAGAGGCGAGTACTGAAAGAACAGTATTCTCAGAAGGTCTGAGGCCTGCAGTGTGGTTGAGTTTTAAATATCTTCTGCAAGTCTGTCACTCAGAAAATACGAATCAGGTGATCAACACAAGGCATCAGAAAAGAAAAATATACCCCCTGCTCAAAGTCCTCTCCTTTAACATCTGGGTACTTGTCCCAAAATTGGGAGAGCTACAGATTAGTGAAGCAACAGCCTGACAGTCATTCTCACCAAATCATGCATCACAGCTAATGCCCCAGACTCATCCATCATCATTCCTGCGTATGTCCAGTGCCACCATGAGGACAGATCCAGCACAGTTGATGGTACAGTGATGTGCAGTACAAAAAGAGAGGCCCTGGGAATTCTCAACAATACCCTGACCCCCACGGCATCAGGTCGAACATGGGCAAGGAAGCTTGCTAATGATTACCTACTGCCCTCCCTCAGCAGGTGAATCAGCATTTCTCATCCCGCATGTTGAACAACACTTGGAAGGATGAAGAAGGTAGCACAGAACATACTCTGGATAGGGGACATCAATGTCCAGAAGGCATAGGGGGAAGCAGCATAGACTCAATGGGACAATCATAAAGAGTGTGCAGGAACGGAACGATGTGGGGGTGCACATGCATTGACCTTTGAAGGTGAAAAGACATATTGAGAGAGCGGTTAGCACAGCCGGGGGTGGGCGGGGATCTTGGCCTTCATAAATATGGATATCGAGAATAATGGAAAGTTATGCTGAGCCTTTGCAAAACTCTGATTAGGCCCCAGCTGGAGTACTACGTCCAATTTTAATTGCCGCGCTTCAGGAAGGATGTAAGGGTCTGGGTTATTCAGACATGATGGGCCATATGGCCTTCTTGGAAGCCATTTATATTTATCTTATACCCTCTGAAGAATTTTATTATAAAAGTTGCGAAGGAAATTTGCCAGAATGGTTCTAGGAATGGGGGATTTTAGTTCAAGGTTAGGTTAGAAAAATCGGGGTTGTTCTTGGGGCAGAGAAGATTGAGGGAAGGTTTGACAGAAGTGTACAAGATTACGGCAGATTTGGACAAGATAAAGAAGGGAGAACTGTTCCCATTAGCACAAGAGAAAAGGAGTGCATAGATTCCCATTGTACAAGACCTAGGAAATGCACAGATCAAAGATTTTGGGAAAGAGATGCAGGATATTATGCAATGAGCGTTAATTACCTGGATTCTGCACACAATGGTGGTAAAAGTGAAAGCAATCAATGGTTTCAAAATTCTCCATCAATTTGTCTGGCACTGTCACTGTGCCAAGCAATTCAAAACTGAGCATCCATTCAGCACTATGCGATCTCAGCAGCAGCAAAATTGCACTCAACCACAATGTATAACCCAACGGCCAGACATATCCAACCTCTACCACTACCATCAAACCAGTGGACCAACACTGGTTGAATAAGGAGGGTGGAAGAGCATGTAGGAGCAGCAGCAGGCATACCTAAAACAGAGATGCTAATCTGGAGAAGCTACAACATAGGATGCCTGATCTAAATATCCCACAACTAGCAGATCAGACGACAGCTCTGCAGTCTTCCAGCATCCAGTCATGAATGATGCTGGGCAAATAAACTAACCAGAGAAGGCTGCTCCTCAAATATCTTCAATGATGGTGGAGTCCAGGATGACAGTATAAAGGAAATACTTAAGTATTTGCAATCATCTTTAGCCAGAAATGTTGAGAAGGTTAATCATCATGGCCTCCTCTCGAGATCTCCAGCATCATAGGTGCTACTCTTCAGCCAATTTGATTCATTCCATGTGATAAAGGCACTGGATAGAACAAAGGCTATGGGCCCTGTCAACATCCTGGCAGTAGTACTGAAGATTTGTGTTCCAGAACCAGCCATGCCTCTGGCCAAGCTGTCCCTGACCAGCTACAAAACAGGCAACAATGTGGAAAATTGCTCAAATATTGATGCTCAGTGTGGGTTCAGCCAGGGCCATTTGGCTCCTGATCTCATCACAGCCTTGGTCCAAACGTGGATAAAAGAGCCAAATTCCAGATGCCAGTGACTATCCTTGACATCAAAGCAGCACTTGGCTGACAGTGGCATCAAAAAGCCCCAGCAAAATTGAAGTCAATTGAATCTGGGGAATAGCTTTCCACTGATTGGAGTCTTTTCCAGTACAAAGAAAGATGATTGTGGTTGTTGGAGGCCCTTTGCCCAGGACTTCACTGCAGGAGTTTCTCAGGACCAACCACCCTCAGTTGCTTTATTGATGACCCTCCCTCCGACATAAGGTTAGAAGTGGGGACTTTGATTGATAATTTACAATTCCTTAGGTACTGAAGCAGTCTATGCAGAAACTTCAGGTTTGGACTGAAGTGGCAAGTAACATTCATATTCTATTGCCAGGCAACGATGCACCCCAAGAGGGATCTAGCCACCTCCCTCCACCAATGACACTCAATAGCGTTATCGTTGCTGGGGCACCCATATCAATATCCTGGGAGTTCTGATTAAGCAGAAACTGAAGACAGCATATAAATACTCTGGTTACAAGAGCAGGCCAGAGGCTGAGAATCCTGTGGCGAGTATTTCATCTTTGGACTCACCAAATCCTGTCCACTGACTAAGATACAAGCCAGGAATATGATGGAATACTCTCCACCAGCCTGGACGAGAGCAGCTTCAACAACACTTGAGAAGCTCAACACCAGGGAAAGGAACTCGCTTGATCAGCACTCCATCCATTGTCTTAAACATCTGTTCTCTTCTCCACTGTTGCACAGTGGCAGCAGTATGTGCCACCAATTGTGGCAATTCTCCAAGACTACTACAATACCTTCCAAAACTGTACCTCTACTATCTAGGAGGACAAGGGCAGCAGATGCATAGGGATATTGCCACCTATAAGTTCCCCTCCAAGTCAGGCACACAGTTCTGACTTGGGAGCTATGTCACTCTTCCTGAACTGTCACTGGGTCAAAGTTCTGGGACTCCCTCACTAACAGCACTATGGATGTACATACACCACATGAATGGCATCAATTCAAGCTGGTAGCTCACCATCACCTTCTCGAGGCCAATTCGGAGTGGGCAATAGATTATGGTCTGACCTTGCCAGAAGTATTCACATTGTGCGAATGAATTTTAAAAAGTGGTTACACAGACAGAGAGGGGAGAAGCCATTGAGAAACTGAGCACAAGATTAAGTTTAAAAACTCCCAGCTGGTGCACTGGATTGTCAATGCATGTCCGGGACCACAGGGATAATGCAAGAAGAATAAAGTCCAAAGGGAAATAGTAAGTTATGTTCAGGAGAGGAGGAAAAAAGGACAAAAATCTTAATTAAGTTTATTTTGCTGAAATCTGTATTTGGCAGAGTATAAACGATGTCTTTAAACATCTGGGGCAGTAACAAACACCTTGGTGGGATTTTCCTGTCTCATCTGCCACAGGAATCGGATTTTCTGGTTTGGGTGCAAGCGTGGCTGGAAAATATTGCCCAGTGGTTTGGTTTCTATCAACAAACTTTCAGTTATTGTATATACTAATGGATTTTCAACACCCAAAGGTTACAGTGCTAACAAACATATTCAATAGCCAAAAGAGAAAATGCTGGAAAATCTTGGCATCATCTGGAAGGAGAGAAAAGAGCTGACGTTTCGAGTCCAAATGACCCTTTGTCAAAACCGCTTCTTTGGTTTCAGATTCCAGCACCTGCAGTAATTTATATTTTTTAAACATATTTAACAGATTTTCTACCACGCAATACATTTCGATGATGATCCAGTGCTTTGTAGAACTATTAAGGAATGCTTTGAGTGAAGGTTACCAGCATTCATTAAAGCAGCGAGAGGCCACAATTGAACAGCACAGAGAACATTTATTCACAGACATTATAACACTAAAAGTAACTGGTACATTCCAACACAATGAAAGTTTGTAATGATTTAATTTTCAGAAAGCATGCTGAGAAAAATAAAATATTGCAAAATTAACTATTCAAATTGAAAAAGAGAAAGAAAGAGACACAGAGAAAGAGGATACCTGTTTCATATACAGCAATGGTATCTTCTCATTACCAATTTGCTCATTAACAAATGTTAATGCATATAGATATCCCATCCGACCATACAGCATCTCATCTGGCAGTCTTGAATTCGGCTTCACCACAGATGGATGTAGTCGGAGGAGCCTGTAAGAAATTCATTTCAAAAGCTGAAACATTCGCAAATTTGGATTTGAAAACAGGACTGATTTTTGGACCTTGAGAAACCTCAAATCAAAGCTAAACCTCCTCATTTTGCACCACAGTAAGTATGGCACCTTCCTTAAATACATACTTTTTAAAATTGCTGCTGAGTGAACCATTGCATTATTCAAATGAACAGATCAGAAGAATATAGTGTTCTGACAATAGCAAAGTAAAATCATGCTACTTCATTAGAAATTTGTAAACGTGGCAATAATTTGTTTTTCCCCTCCACTGAATAGTGATTAAGAATGGGATCCTTGTTCTTCTGAGCTCTGAGGTTAGAAAAGGCAACCCATTAGCTGTTTCAGCTGAAATCCACAAACTCAGCAAATGTTGGGAATCAAATCTGAGTTTCTGTTCAATCTGTACAATGAACCTTCCAATTCACAGCAACCTGCTGCTGGTCTCGGAGAAGAGTAAACTTTAACTGACAAAGGAGATTTTTTTATTTACTGGTGGGCATAATGTATTGTTGGTTTGGGAGAATGGGAAGGGAGTACTTCAGACCAGAAATAACCCCTTACTCTCTCATTCAACGGTGCTAATTGAGTTCCAAATTTCAAATGAACAAAAGTGCAATGACCGAACAGGTAGTGTGTAGGAGACCGAAGGTAATGATATCAAATTGATGTTTCTCAGAAACTAAAGGCAGCTCTGACCCTTTATTAAATGCGAAAACTTTGAACCATTCACATTGCATCACTGCTATAAAAGATTAACCAAAGAATATACAACGACGCAATAGTTATAACTGAACAGTCAACACGTGAATAGATTAAATATGAACCCGATTTTTTTTTAAACTCTAGCCTTTAATTCATCAAAAGCAATTTAGTGTGTATACCACGTTGTAAACAAGCAGCTTCCAACATACATGAAGGTACAAAAACAAACAGATAGTATCAAGTTGAGGAAGAGAATAGTCCATCATGACCTCCACCAAAAAAAGTAAACTTTTCATTTTCAGGATGGTATAGGAACTTTCAGTGCAAGCCTACTAAAGAATAGCCTTTACAAAATATGTTTTAGAAGAAGCAAATGTTGAATAATTTGCAATATATTATGAAGTATTACAAAATGATGGAGCTTTAGCTATAAATAACCCATTTTTTCCAATACTAAAGAAAGTTCTCAATAGCAGCCAGACCTTGCCCTGCTCAGGGGGCTATTTATGAAGCAACATGGGTGAATGATTGGGAGCAAGCCCCCTATTTGCCCTGTCAGTTAAGGCAAGATTCCAAAGAGATACATCTGAAATAAAATTTCCCTTCTAGTGGAGAAACAATAACTTCCATTTATATTGTTCAAATTTATTTATTAGTGTCATTAACTTGTATTAACACTGCAATGAAGTTACTGTGCAAATCTCCTAGTCACCCTACTCTGGCGCCTGTTAGTATACACGGAGGGTTAATTTAGCATGGCCAGTGCACATAGCCAGCACGTCTATAATATAGTCAACTATTCAAGGCAGGAGGTTTCTTCCTCTTCTCAAGTTCCCTGCCTAAAGGGTGGTCTGACACAGCCTCCATCACAGGCAGGTCTCAAATCCACCCCAGCTGGAACAGGAATCGAACCACGTGCTGTTGGCATTAATCTGACGCATACCGGTCGCCCAGCCAACCAAACCAACCATAATGAGTCTGAGTTGCTGTGACAACATATACTGTTACGTGCACATTTCAGTCTGGAACTATGCATAGTGATGGTAGAAGCTCCAATTTCTTTCCATTTCATAACTTGCCAGAAATCTCTCTGGCTCTTACCACCAGCCATTGGTATACGTTGGCAGGATTTACAAGTTGAAGATCAGGACGGGGGGGAAGACTGTGGATAGATTTGAAGAGGATGAGAATTTTTTAAAAATCAAGGCATTTCCAGACCAGGAGCCAAGCTGAACCTCAGGAAAATGGTAAAAGGGATTTGTTGTGAATTAGGATTCAGGCAGCAGAGTTTGGGAGGAGCTATTGGACCTCCAGTAGCACTGATATCTTGGTAGGCTGTAGGAGGTGATAGAGATAAGTATATAAGCAAGGTCATGGTGGGATTTGAAAACAAGAATGTGAATTTTAAAACCAAGGTTCCTTTATTGCATGGAGAGTCGCCGTGAGAGGCAATTCAACAAGTCATGTATCTATATAGCACTATTCACATACAGGAGGATTCCCTTTGCAAATCAGATATTTAATCAGACAATATGGGAGTTTTGCCAAAAAAACTATTAGGACAGCTATTTTTAAAACAAAAAGAGGGAAATGGAGGAGTTTGCATGATCTTATTGAATGGCGGGGCAGGCTCGAAGGGCCAGATGGCCTACTCCTGCTCCTATTTCTTATGTTCTTATGCTCTTATTTACGAAGGCATATTTGCCAGTGACAGAGCAAAGGGAAGTGAGATGCAAGAGGCCAAAGTATAAGCGCAGAAGAGTTTGGGAGGGTGTGGCTGTACGACTGGAGGAGGTTTCAGAGATCAGGGGAGACAAGGCCATGAAGGAATTTAAACCCATGGGTGAGTGTTTTAAATTTGAAGTGTTGGAAGACTGCAAATCAATATTAGACAAGAAGTGATGGTGCAGGTTAGGATAGAGGCTGCGCTAGAAGAAAAGGACAGAAATCCAAATGTAGTTTGGTTAAGTTACTGTCACTTACTGATTGATATAATTGTCCGATTCTTGAGTTTGTTGCAACTTATGATGCACAACAGCAGCAATAGCCAGCGGGCCTGAATCTCCACACAGGAAAGTCACTACATTCCCGGTGAGGCATTGCAGACTTTTATTTACATACTGTAGAGCTTTCTGCAGGTAGGTGTGATCATCATAAACATTGTACAGATGAAGATATAATAAAGCAATCCCTGGAGGAATACAAACACGTTGTTACAGACATGATATTATATCATAAAAAGAAAACGTTTAAAAACTCTTGCCACCTTCCAGTTTTTCTTCCTGCCTCCTTCTGTCTTTTAAACCCCAAGCTTTAGGTTATCTGCTATATGCACCTAATTGTCCTTGTTTTATCTCTGATAATGTTGTGGAATATGGTTTCTAGCTCTAGAAATATACCACAGAAAAAAAGCATTTAACCAAACGGTAGTGTAAATAGCCCCATGAAGCATCTGGTTATGCTTCTGACTAAAGACGAGTTACACCACAGAATTTGAGAAAATGACTAAAACAGGGATTTGGCGGGGACTGATCATTGAATCCCTACAATGCAGAAGGAAACCATTCTACCCTCGAGTTTGCATGAACTCTCTGATACAGCATCTTACCCAGGCCCTATCCTCATAACCGCATATATTTAATAAGAACATAAGAACATAAGAAATAGGAGCAGGAGTAGGCCATCTAGCCCTTCGAGCCTGCCCCGCCATTCAATAAGATCATGGCTGATCTGTTGTGGCTCAGTTCCACTTTCCCGCCCTTTCCCCATAACCCTTAATCCCCTCTCTTATCAAGAACCCATCAACCCGCTTCTTAAAAATATTTAGCGAGGCAGCCTCCACCACTTCAACGGGCAGAGAATTCCAGAGATTCACCACCCTTTGAGTGAAGAAGTTCCTCCTCAACTCCGTTCTAAACCGCCTCCCCTTTATCTTGAGGCTGTGCCCCCTAGTCCTACTGTCTTTTTTGAGCGGGAAGAGTCTCTCCACCTCTATCCTATCCATCCCATTCATCATCTTATACGTCTCAATGAGATCTCCCCTCATTCTTCTAAACTCTAACGAGTATAAGCCTAGTTTATTCAGCCTCTCCTCATAGCTCAATCCCCTCAACTCCGGTATCAGCCTAGTAAACCTCCTTGCCTTGCTAATCCCCATAACCTACACATCTTTGGACACTAAGCGTCAATTTAGCATGGCCAATCCACCCAACTTGCACATCTTTGGACTGTGAGAAGATACCAGAGCAACTAGAGGAAACCCACACACATACACAGGGAAAACATGCAAATTCCACTCAGTGACCCAAGGCCAGAATGGAACCCAGATCCCTGGCGCTGTTAACCACTGTGCCAATAGGTCACCCAACATTAAATACTCATGGCCTCCACCATGAAGTCTGTCAATTCTCAGAGTGAATGGTTATACAATGCAATTCTACCCCAACAAAAAGGAAAGAAAATGAAGGTTAGTTGCTGACTGACTAACTACTTGGATAGAGTGCACAGCAAACAGATGTCAATGCACGCCGCCAGCATGTTGTGCAGAGTTCAACTTGATACTGGAAACCTTCCAGCATTGATTTTCAGGTGCAATGTGTTCATTTAGGAACACAATAATTTGTTTGAGTTAGTTGCTGTTTGTGTGGATGTTTCACAGGAGTTGCTGGTTTTGAGATTTATTGGTTATGTTTTTATGGAAAAATACCAGTAGGGGCAATGATACTGGGGAGGACAGCACCGAGATTTGATTAGACTTGAGGAAACACGTTAGAAGGAAATGCAGTTTGGTCTGGTGTTTATAAGTGGTTTTGTCATTTTTATTTAAATAGGTTTTGGCTATCCTCAATGCTTGTGGCAGAATGACAGTTGATCTGTCCTTATTGCATAGTCTGCATTTCTGATAACCTTGGAATTGGTTTGTGATCTTAATCAGTAGCCATTGACTAAACTGGTTATGCACTCGATTTATCACCTTCAAGAGATGACTTTGAGTATACAGATTGTTGAAGTAATTTATAGTACCAATTTAATTCCAGTATTCTAAATTAATTGTTTATCAGCAGAACTGTTTGGTTTCAATGAATAAGCAGAAATACTGAAGCAATTAGGTTAGCTGGTGTTTCCTTCACTTACAACCTATGATTTCACAGAACATATTTTCATACAATAACTCAAACTATAAAGAAAAAGCATTTATAAAAGCAGATTATTTTGTGGCACAATTCTTCATTTCAGCTTCTAAGTGTGTTTATTTGGGTTTTAGCTCTCTGTGCTTGATAACCTCAGTCCCTCATCCTTGCTACCATTCTTTACTGCATCCTCTTGTAGGCCTTGCCATCCTATCAAAAGCGTGATGTCCACAATTGGATATTATATTCCAGCTGAGATTTTACTTATTGAGGTTATCATAATGTGGGCACAGTGGTTAGCACAGCTGGCTCACAATGCCAGGGATCCAGGTTCAATTCTAGCCTTGGCTGATTGTCTGTGTAGAGTTTGCATGTTCTCCCCATTCTGCATGGGTGTCCTCCAGGTGCTCCAGTGGCTTCCTTCCACATTGCAACGTAAGGGTTAGGCTGCTTGGTCATTCTAAATTGCCCCTTAGTGTCAAGGGAACTCACAGACTATGGGGATAGGGCCTGGGTGGGATTGTCGTCGGTGCAGGCTCAATGGGCCGAATGGGCACCTTCTGCACTGTAGGAATTTTATGAAAACTTCCTTGATTTTGTCCTCTAATTCCTATAGATATAAATATGTAAAGCCAAGGATCCCATATTCTTTTTTGACAGTTTTATTGATTTGTTCCTCTACTCTCTTGGGAAATGCCCTATTTAGTTTAGATTGCCTCTCTTTCTTCCAAAATGTATCACATTTCTCTACATGAAATTTAATCTGCAGTTTCTCTGCCTATTTCACCAGTCTATGTCCTGATGTGATACTATCCCCTCCACTGATAACTATATTTGCATTTCATGTCATCTGCCCTACATGTAGTGTGCCCGGTCATTCAGTTAACTTCAGGTGGAGAAGGAGTGAAAGGTTTTTACAAGTTTTGTGGTTATCTGAAACTTTTTGTAAATAAAAATGCTAAATAGTTATCAACATCAGACCAGACTGCACCACCTTCCAAATGACATGACAGTAAGTCTTCAACAGAGGTGGAAGAGCATGTAAACCAGCTGCATGTTGTGCATTGTGGTTTTGCCTGAATTCCTAATTGTTTTTCACCCCAATTTGTGAATCCTCTGAATGTATGAATAACTTATTTCGACTAGTTTTGACCATTGAGAAAGTTCAAGTAGGTCACCTTAAAGTTTTCTTTTCAATCAGAACACGTGCAACTTTTGTCATATTTAAATCATGAAGTAATGACCTAACAAACAATTTTCAGAATTTAAGTGTACAAACTTCAATCATGACGTTGTTTCTAGGTACGTCCAGAAACTTTTGCAGCATTAATAGTACCTGCCCATCCAGTGTAACTGGTGCAATCTGTTTCATTAGCTTTCAGTAATCCATTTTTCAGTTGTTTCAGTAATTCTTTGATCTTGCTCTGCAGCTGATGAATGAACTCACTGGTTAACTGTAAAGGATTAAGAAAGTAAGATTTTTCTGCTTCCATGGCTAAGATCATTAGAAATGAAGAAAGTCCATTCTAGGCCCCTAGTCTAGGCCTACATGTTGAACCTCTTCAGACTATTTTCACCTCCTCCTGTGTTTATAACAAGTTCACAACTTACGTGAATATTTGCAATGAAAGTACAAAGCTTTAATGCTAAGACAGCCCTGAATAATTGAACAAATTGCTCAGAAAGAACGCAACATTCACTTGATCGCATGCCAGTGCTCCATACTTTGCTGATGACATTACTTGACATTTTTGCCGGCTTATTGAAGAAGTTTTCATGGACGTTACTGATAACTTAAGATTGCATACCCTTAAAAAAAGTTAAGTTCAGAATTTGTGGAGAAATAATTGCAAGCTAACTTCAACTTTCATGAACACATTTCTAGCCCTTCCAATTCCTGCACCATCAACTTTGTAGAAGAACAAGAACAAACTCGCTTATAACAAAGCTTTTCAAAGGCCAATTCAGTTAACTAATATCTGCAGCACATGAAGGCTGTTGGCTGAACAACGTAAGTTTATTTAAGTTGTTGTAAAACGGGTGATTGGATAATGACCTCTGGAGTGTCATATACACTCGAGAGTGTTATCTATGTCTTTGGCACTTTAGAAGTATCAAGCTGCATGGGGGTGAAGCTCATCTGCTAAAACAGAAACAGAAAGATCTGCTAGAACAGTCTCAAACCAGTCCCATCATTTTAAAGGCAGCTTTAAGTACTACACACTTTTAACTTTCTGAAAATCAGGGAGCAGTTAATTCCTCTCCCTAGGAGCCCTCAACATTTACTCCAGACACAATGAAGACTTCTGGCTTCAAATGAAACCCGGGTAAGGGTACTTAATTGCTCCCAATTACCAACTACAATTCTCCCTCAGCTCGTGAATCAGCACCAAGAGTAGCAAAGGAAAAGAATGTACTCTGGATCTTCAACCTCCAAAACCAAGGCTGGCTGGCTGGCCAACACAGTAAAAAGTCTGACAACACCAGATTTTAGTCCAACCGATTTATTTGATAGTAAACGCACAAGCTTTCGAGGTTTCCCTCTTCGTCAGGCTGGCCAAAACCATCGTGGAAGTGACTGGTTTGCAGCAGGTGGAGAGAGAAGCAATATCAGGGAATATCCCTCATATTTACCTACCACAGATCAGTTTGTTCATTATAGTACTGGAAGTGTGTAATAGAATCATAGAATCAGAATTCTAACAAAAGGTCATTCGGCCCATCAAGTCTTCACCAGCAACAATCCCACTCAGGCCTTATCCCCTTAACCCCACATATTTACCCTACTAATTCCCCTGACACTAAGGGGCAATTTAGCATGGCCAAGCAACCTAACTGGCATATCTTTGGACTGTGGGAGGAAACCGGAGCACCCGGAGGAAACCCACACAGACACTGGGAGAGTGTGCAAACTCCACACAGACAGTGACCTAAGGCTGGAATTGAACCTGGGTTCCTGGCATTGTGAGGCAACAGTGCTAACCACCATTCCACCATGCTGGAAATTGAGTATTATCTTCACACCAAGGACAAGCTCCACTGTGTTATGCAGCACTATTGCCATGCTGATTGGGAATGGGATGCACTGTAGGCCATCAGCTGCTGGAGAACTGTATTCCATCACAGGCTTTGTCAATCCCTCACCACAAACCTGCTTCAATAAGTGCAAAAAACATGTCTGAAGCAGCACCAGGCACACTTGTAAACGAGATAAGAACATAAGAAATGGGAGCAGGAGTAGGCCATCTAGCCCTTCGAGCCTGCCCCGCCATTCAATAAGATCATGGCTGATCTGTCGTGGCTCAGTTCCACATTCCCGCCCTCTCCCCATAACCCTTAATCCCCTCGCTTATCAAAAGCCCATCAACCCGCATCTTAAAAATATTTAGCGAGGCAGCCTCCACCACTTCAACGGACAGAGAATTCCAGAGATTCACCACCCTTTGAGTGAAGAAGTTCCTCCTCAACTCCGTTCTAAACCGCCCCCCCTTTATCTTGAGGCTGTGCCCCCTAGTCCTACTGTCCTTTCTGAGCGGGAAGAGTCTCTCCACCTCTATCCTATCCATCCCATTCATCATCTTACACGTCTCAATGAGATCTCCCCTCATTCTTCTAAACTCTAACGAGTACAAGCCTAGTTTATTCAGCCTCTCATAGCTCAACTCCCTCAACTCCGGCATCAGCCTAGTAAACCTCCTCTGCACTCCCTCCAAGGCCAAAATATCCTTGCGTAAGTACGGCGCCCAAAACTGCACACAGTACTCCAGCTGCGGCCTCACCAATGCCCTGTACAGCTGCAGCAAGACCTCCCTACTTTTATATTCAATCCCCCTCGCTATGAAGGCCAGCATCCCATTCGCCTTCCTGACCACCTGCTGCACCTGCAAGCTGGGTTTTTGCGACTCATGCACAAGGACCCCGAGGTCCCTCTGCACCGTTGCCTGCTGCAGTTTTTCTCCACGTAAGTAATAATCCTTCCTACCATTATTCCTACCAAAGTGGACCACCTCGCACTTGCCAACATTAAATTCCATTTGCCAGTTCCTGGCCCATTCACCAGGAATGGGATAGCAACTTGGTGAAACTACAAGTGGCATGCTAAACAGAAGAAGAGTAAATTATAGACAGAGTTAAATTGTTCCATAACCAATGGATTGGATTGAAGATCTGCAGGCTTGCCTGATCCAGTTGTGCACTGTGGAGGACAGTTAGGCAACTAAAGAGAGGAAAGCGGGTGCCATCAACAGCCCTGATATCAACAATGGCGGAGGCCACTGCAGGAGAGTACAAAGAAATGGCAGACAAATCTGCAACAATCTTCAGCCTGAAGGGCCAAGTAATTGATCCCTCCTTGGCTTCTTTCCAAGGTCATAACCATCAAAGATGTTAGCATTCAGCAATATCAGATCCATTCCAAATGGTAACAAGAATTGATTGAATGCAAAGGCTAATAGCCCAGACAATATCTGAGTATTCCAGAACGATCGCTACTAATTAAGCTGCACCCATATTACCCACTGATATGGAAACTGTCTGGGTACGCTCTGTCGACCAGACCAAACCAGCTCAGTTTGAGTTCTGCCTGGTCCATTCAGTTTCAGATCTGACAGCCTCGGTTCAAACATGTTCACAAGAGCTGAATTCCAGAATTGGGATCCACTGTCCTTGACATCTAAGGCAGCATTCAATTCAATGTGACACCAAAAAGGCTGAGTAAAGTTGGAGATCAGAGGGAAAGTCCAGTCCCTGGACTCATATAGGGGATAAAGGGATCAGGGGAGGGAGGAAGGGGGGGGCTGGGGAGGGAGGAAGGGGGGGGGACAGGATATTTGATTATTAAGAATTTTCAAAATGAATGGCAGAACAGGCTTGAAGGGTCAAGTGGCCTACTCCTGCTTTAGATTCTACGTTTATCTATCTGACACAAAGGAAAAGTTGTTGTTTAAAGTCAATCACCTCAGCCACGGACAATGTTGCAGAGTCCCCTAACTATCTTCAGCTGTTTCAAGGACAGCCCCTTCATCTGCCAGGGAATTACCTTTTGCTCTGTTCAAAAGTGATAAGGTAAAGGCATTGGCGTTGTTGTCTATTGTTTGCCACTCAAAAATTAGAAGAGGCTGATGGTAGAAATAAAGAAACTACAGGAGTTACAGAGCAGCAAGAGTAACAGGGAGGGAAATAGAAAACAATAGAAATAGCCCCCCCCGCCACTCCAACCCCGTTCCATCCACCCCTACCCGCGTGCCCTTCCTCCCACACTACTCTCCCGCTCCCTCCTCTTGCTCCCTCCACCTCCACTCCCACAACACTCCCACACCCTAGCCCCGACACACACTTCTCCCCGCCCTCCACCGACAGAACCCCTCCCCGAAACACCCTCTGTCAGCACCCCCGACACTCCACCCCTTCCCGAAACACCCTCAGTCAGCCCCCCCGACACTCCACCCCTTCCCGAAACACCCTCTGTCAGCCCCCCGACACTCCACCCCGAAACACCCTCAGTCAGCCCCCCGACACTCCACCCCGAAACACCCTCAGTCAGCCCCCCGACACTCCACCCCTTCCCGAAACACCCTCTGTCAGCCCCCCCGACACTCCACCCCGAAACACCCTCAGTCAGCCCCCCGACACTCCACCCCTTCCCGAAACACCCTCTGTCAGCCCCCCCGACACTCCACCCCGAAACACCCTCTGTCAGCACCCCGACACCCCACCCCTTCCCGAAACACCCTCTGTCAGCCCCCCCGACACTCCACCCCGAAACACCCTCTGTCAGCACCCCGACACCCCACCCCTTCCCGAAACACCCTCTGTCAGCCCCCCCGACACTCCACCCCGAAACACCCTCTGTCAGCACCCCGACACCCCACCCCTTCCCGAAACACCCTCAGTCAGCCCCCCGACACTCCACCCCTTCCCGAAACACCCTCAGTCAGCCCCCCCGACACTCCACCCCTCCCCGAAACACCCTCAGTCAGCCCCCCCGACACTCCACCCCTCCCCGAAACACCCTCAGTCAGCCCCCCCGACACTCCACCCCTCCCCGAAACACCCTCTGTCAGCACCCCCGACACTCCACCCCTTCCCGAAACACCCTCTGTCAGCACCCCCGACACTCCACCCCGAAACACCCTCAGTCAGCCCCCCCGACACTCCACCCCTTCCTGAAACACCCTCTGTCAGCCCCCCGACACTCCACCCCTCCCCCAACAGCCCCCCCGACACCCCACCCCGAAACACCCTCTGTCAGCCCCCCGACACCCCACCCCTCCCCCCACAGCCCCCCGACACTCCAGCCCTCCCCAAAACACCCTCTGTCAGCCCCCCGACACACCCTCTGTCAGCTCCCCGACACTCCACCCCTCCTCCCACAGCCCCCTGACACCCCACCCCGAAACACCCTCAGTCAGCCCCCCCGACACTCCACCCCTCCCCGAAACACCCTCAGTCAGCCCCCCCGACACTCCACCCCTCCCCGAAACACCCTCAGTCAGCCCCCCCGACACTCCACCCCTCCCCGAAACACCCTCAGTCAGCCCCCCCGACACTCCACCCCTCCCCGAAACACCCTCAGTCAGCCCCCCCGACACTCCACCCCTCCCCGAAACACCCTCAGTCAGCCCCCCCGACACTCCAGCCCTCCTCCCACAGCCCCTCTGACACTCCACCCCGAAACACCCTCAGTCAGCCCCCCCGACACTCCACCCCTCCCCGAAACACCCTCAGTCAGCCCCCCCGACACTCCACCCCGAAACACCCTCTGTCAGCCCCCCGACACCCCACCCCTCCCCTCCCCCCACAGCCCCCCGACACTCCACCACCGCTCCATCCGCCCCTACCCGGGTGCCCCTCCCCACAATACTCCACCGCTCCCTCCTCTAGCCCCCTCCGCCTCCACTCCCCCTTCCACCCCCACTTGCCTCTCATCTCCACTCCGTCACTCCCTTCCTCCCTGACACTCACCCTCCCCTCCGCCACCACACTTCTTCCCCCTCCCCGACGCTCGCCCTCCCATCCCCCACCACACCCCCGCCCCATCTGCCCATGCCCCCGTGCCATTCCTACCACCTCCACTCCCCCGCCTCAATTCCAGCCCCACCTCCACTCCTCCTCCTCTTCCGACACCCCCCGCCCCGACACTCAGCCTTCCCTCCCCCCACAGCCCCCCGACACTCCTCACCACTCCCCCTCACCATTCCCCCACCCCTCCCCCTCCCCTCCCCCTCCCCTCCTCCTCACTGCCCTGCCCCTCCCTCACCCCTCGCGCTTTCCCTCACTCTCCTTTCCCGAGGCACCACATTCCCTCCCCACCCCCTCCCCAACACACCCTCTCCTCTCCTCCGAACCCCTTCCCCTATCGTGTCCCTGACACTCACCCGAGCCCCCTCTCCTTCCTTCCGCCACTCCTCCCTCGCTTCCTCCCTCCCCACCACTTCTCATATCCCCCACCCTTTCTCCTCCCCTGCCCCTCTGCCACCCTCTTCCCCCACCACTCCCCCGGTTCCACCCACCCACCTCCACTACCCCCTCCCTCAGTCCCCCCTACCCACTGCGACTACCCCCTCCCTCAGCCCACCCACCTACGCCCCCCCACCCACCTACCTACGCCCCCCACCCACCTACCTGCCCCCCCTACCCACCTACGCCCCACCCACCTACGTCCCCCCCCCCATCCACCTACGCTCCCCCCACCCTCTCCACGCCCCTTACACCTCTTTCCTCCGGGCAGGTTAGTGTGCCCCCCCCCCGCGTTCCCGCACTCACAAGCCCGCTTGAATCAAACAGTCGCTCCGCGGAGGCTGCATCGAAATCGGGGTAAGTGTTTTTGAAGGCTCGGGCCTCCATCCTCCCACCAGCAGCTCGCTGTCTTCACAACAACCCGCGATCGCCGCCGCAGCTAGGCCTCAAAGCGCGGTCACCGGGGCAACCGTCAGCCGAGCTGTCAGTCACAGCGAGCCCCGCCCCATTGTCTATCCCAGATAGACACGCCCCATTGTCAGATAGACCCGCCCCCACATTCAGATAGTCCCGCCCCCATTGTCAGATAGACCCGCCCCCATTGTCAGATAGACCCGCCCCCATTGTCAGGGAGAACTGCCTCCATTTTCAGATAGACCCGCCCCCATTGTCAGGGAGAACTGCCTCCATTTTCAGATAGACCCGCCCCCATTGTCAGATAGCCCCGCCCCCACATTCAGATAGACCCGCCCCCATTGTCAGATAGACCCGCCCCCACATTCAGATAGACCCGCCCCCATTGTCAGATAGACCCGCCCCCATTGTCAGGGAGAACTGCCTCCATTTTCAGATAGACCCAACCCCCCATTGTCCAATGCATCCTCCCCCATTGTTAGATAGACCCGCCCCCACATTGTCAAATAAACCCGCCCCATTGTCAGATAGACCCACCCCCATTGTCAGGGAGAACAGCTATCATTGTCAGACTGACCTACCCCCCCATTTTCAGATAGACCCACCCCTATTGTCAGATCATCCACCCCCACATTGTCAGATAGACCCGCCTACACATTGCCAGATAGACCCACCCCCGTTGTCATATAGACCCGCCCCCACAGTCAGATTGACCCACCCCCACATTGTCAGATAGACCCGCCCCCATTGTCAGGTAAACCCGCCCCCATTGTCAGATAGACCCACCCCATTGTCAGATAGACCCGCCCCCATTGTCAGATAGACCCGCCCCCATTGTCAGATAGACCCGCCCCATTGTCAGATAGACCCACCCCCATTGTCAAATAGACCCACCCCCATTGTCAGATAGACCCGCCCCCATTGTCAGATAGACCCACCCCATTGTCAGATAGACCCGCCCCCATTGTCAGATAGACCCGCCCCATTGTCAGATTGACCCGCCCCCATTATCAGATAGACCCGCCCCCATTGTCAGATAGACCCGCCCCCATTGTCAGATAGACCCACCCCCATTGTCAGATAGACCTGCCCCCATTGTCAGATAGACCCACCCCATTGTCAGATAGACCCGCCCCCATTGTCAGATAGACCCTCCCCCATTGTCAGATAGACCCGCCCCCATTATCAGATAGACCCGCCCCATTGTCAGATAGACCCGCCCCATTGTCAGATAGACCCGCCCCCATTGTCAGATAGACCCGCCCCCATTGTCAGATAGACCCGCCCCCATTTTCAGATAGACCCGCCCCCATTGTCAGATAGACCCGCCCCATTGTCAGATAGACCCGCCCCCATTTTCAGATAGACCCGCCCCCATTGTCAGATAGACCCGCCCCCATTGTCAGATAGACCCACCCCCAGCTCTCCCCCACCCCCCACATAAAACCATCAATCGCCAAAAGATCTGCTCCTTGAAATAAGTCAGCAAAAGCCAGAATCTCTTCACCAAATTCCCTTTTATTTACTCTTTGTTATAGTTCATAGGGTGCTCTACAGGTTCTGTGTTGGCATCCGCAGAGCCAGGAGACCTGACACTTCCAGTTATACAACAAAGACTCCCTGATTGAGCGCGCAGTAATGAGCTCAATCGGGGAGTTCACATTCCAAGAGGCCAACCTCAATGGTATCACTGAAGACATTATACTCCTCCCCCCATAGATACGAGGAACCTTGGCGGTTCACATGCCTCCTGGGTCTCTTCTGATGTTTCAGTGCTAGGCCCAAGTCTTCCAGCTCAGCACCCGATATTGAAAGGGTGTACCTGATAGACTATCTCTTTCATAATAAGCGCCGGAGTTCTAGTTTGCCCGCTGCCTTGGGCGGCAGAGGAATAGCTTCGTCAGCAATATCCATTTCATACTCTGAAGTTTTAACTGCGTGCAGCAAGAGAGGCAGAGCTGGCTGGTCTGGGAGGATGTGGGTATGCCGGCGTTGGACTGGCGTAAACACAGTAAAAAGTCTGACAACACCAGGTTTTAGTCCAACCTATTTATTTGATAATATACTCACATATTATCAAATAAATAGGTTGGACTAAAGCCTGGTGTTGTCAGACTTTTTACTGGGTCTGGGAGGACTCAGATTCTCGGCCCACTTAGATTGATTTCAAGGCCCACACCAGATCTAGGTGCTTTTTCACATGTCCTGGGCACTACTATTCCTGGTACCATGAGACTAATTCTACTTTATCATGCAGTCTCCAATTGCCTCTGTGGATCCTCTTGCCTATGAATAACTCTGAGGGTGTGCTATTCCCGTAGTGGCATATAGGGTTGTCCTGTAGACGTTTGGTGAGTTTTGATGCTGCTGGCTGTTTTTTTTTAATCCAGCCTTTAAAGTCTGGACTGCTCTTGCCATGAGCCCGTACAATGCCTGATGGTACAGTGCCATCCTGACATGTTGAACCCTATTCAACTTCATGAGCCGGGTAAACTCCTAGCTGGTGAAACTCAGACCATTGTCAGAGACTAGCACCTCTTGGATGTCCTGTGTCGCAAATGAGGTGCAAAGCTTCTCTCCAGTTATCGTCACGTTCACCCTACTTTAAATGGGCATCCACCATGACCAAGAATAACCAGCCCATGAATGGACCTGCATAATCCACGTGCAGCCAAGTCCATGGTTTACCCTATCACTCCCACGGGTGTAGGGAAGCTGACCCACTACGTCTGTGCTCATTCTGGACCGCCAAACATTTTGGACACTCCTAGGTGGCCATAATATAATTCAGCCTGACAGATCTGCCAGTTGTGCCCCTCCGCAGCAGTGTTCCTTTGGACTGTGGCAGGAGACTGGAGCACCCGGAGGAAACCCACGCAGACACGAGGAGGATGTGCAAACTCCACACAGACAGTGACCCGAGCCGGGAATCGAACGCAGGACCCTAGAGCTGTGAAGCAGCAGTGCTAACCACTGTGCTACTGTGCCACCCAAGTCAAGGATATTTTCAATGCGAATGAAACACTAAAAATATTAAAGGTGGATAAATGTGTGCTCAAGTTCCCATCCCTGGGCTAATCAAAGAACTTGAAATTAGTTATTTTTAATGGTGCTTATCTTCCCTTGGGTTCTCGAGTACGGCTGCTTGCATTATATTTTTGGGGGGGTGAATCTCAGGTAAGTTACTCCCTTGTCCAGGCAGATGATAAAATGAAAGTACTTTAGCTGCGGAAACACTGGCTCCTGTGGGAGCAGTAGATATGGGATTCCATTTACCGAATGGGTTAGGGGAAATTTTATATATGGGCTGTATTGAAAACAGCTTTCCTATTGAATGTTAAATAGTTAATCATTCCTTTTGGGATAACATACATTCTAGAAAAAGTGTATGTAAACAGATTAAGGATTGACCTTGCTAGTACGAAACAAATGTTAGAAAGAAAAGTAAATCTCTAAGATCAGATGGGTTGATGCAAGTCAAAAATTATCTGATTGTTTCTCTAAAGTGTTTACGCTAAAAGCCTAGGTGAGTCCTAGAAGAGGGGTATCTTGTCATATAATGTTTTATAGATAATATGGCAAATAATTTGTTTTCCTTGATTTGTTTTGAAATGTTGTTTGTGAATATTATTTGCAAAGTGTTACTTAAAAAGAAAAAATACAAATCTGTTAATTGTTTAAATTAACATTTATAGATATAGGGGCATTCATTTGATAGCGACTTGAACACATATAAAGACAGCCTGATTTTTTTATATTCGTTTATGGGATGTAGGCATCGCTGGCAGGGCCAGCATTTATTGCCCATCCCTGGGGGCATTTAAGAGTCGACCACATTGATGTGAATCTGGACTCACATGTAGTCCAGACCAGGTAAGGACGGCAGATATCCTTCCCCAAAGGACATTATTGAACCAGATGGGTTTTTACAACAATTGACAATGATTTCATGGTCATCATTAGACTTTTAATTCCAGATTTTCTATTGAATTCAAATGTCATCATCTGCCATGGTGAGATTTGAACCCAGGCCCCCAGAGCATTACCCTGAGTGTTTGGATTACTAGTCCAGTGATAATGCTACTACACCGTTGCTTTCCCTAGTTGACTCTGATCATTAGGTTGTAAGAGTTTGAGATTATACATTTGTAATTTTTAACTTTGTGAATAAACTAGAAGATAATTTGGATAGTTACTTGAGCATAAATTAAGGCTATGAATAAAGGACAATAATGTGGAACATAGTATGGCTGCTCTTTTACAGGGATAGTATGAGCATGTTAGGCTCAATGGCCTCCTCTGTGCTGAAACCATGGAGCATCAATAAGCAAATGCTTAACATGTGTGTGCCTGAAACTAGTGTTTGCTATTTTAACAAAAGCATTATTCCAAACAAAGTTAATGCCAATAAAATATTAGACAAAATAAATTTATATTTTTATATTATAAATAGAAATTCTTCAATTTGTTGATTTACTACTTTAATAGGTATTTCTGGTTACATTTACCTGTTAAAGATGCCAATGTTAGTAATTCTAATAATTGTAATGATGAAGGGAATCCTGGGGGAATAATAGAATTATAGAATCCATACAGTGCAGAAAAGGCCATTCAGCCCATCAAGTCTGCACCAACTCGCTGGCAGAGTAACTTACTTAAGCCCTCTCCCCCACCTTATCCCCATAACCCCACACATTTACCATAGCTAATTCATCTAACCTACACATCTTGGGACACTAATTTAGTATGGCTAATCCACCGAACCATCTGTGGACTGTGGGAGGAAACTCACGCAGACACGGGAAGAACATACAAGAAGAAGAAGAAGAACGTAGAAACTCCATACAGGCAGACACCCGAGGCTGGAATTGAACCCAGGTTCCTCACGTTGTGAGGTAGTAGTGCTAACCATTGTGCCACCGTGCCACCCATGGATTAAAAAATGTTTCCCAAATCTTGGTCTTACACAGTACACCAATGTACCCAAAGATTGGGAATAACTATGAGAACTGCACCAATATTCTGGATAGAATTTGATTTCTCTTACACTCTGAGGTTGGTTTCAGATTGGAGATTGTTGTTGAAGATGTTTTGTGTCAGACTTTGTTCGATGAAAATCTGACAGATAATTGGAAGGATAATGATCGCAGCGCAGATATTGGAGGTTCCAATGTCTTGCTGTGGCTCTGATAACATACTGAACAAAACTGAATGTATTCATTTCATTTTGTGACTGTCAACAAATATCCATTAAATTCCAGAGCTTTGAGATGAATAAAGTTTAACTTGAGCGTGTTTGTAATATCTAACAGCGTGTATACACTATAGAACAAATCAACAATACATAATCTCTTTCATGGTAAACTAACACAATTTGTCAATATTTGTTGTGAAGCCGTTTTGAAAAATCCTCCCCTATTCCTCTGCCTTTTGCAGGGAGTTCAGCTGGTCAGAGGAAAATGGCATGTGTGTGGAATAGATTGCTACAACAATGGCTAGTGTTGCCAACCTTGCCTTCCCTGTTGCCACATGGAGGAGGTGGCAAGGGTGACTCCAGGGACATAAAGGCCAGAAGGGTATTTGAAACACCAAGGAAGGAGCGGTGGTTGAGAGAACTCTGCATCGACCAAGAGGGAGAATGCAGGAACACAAGGAGCGTCATGCAAAACAAATAGGGAGGCGGTGCCATCGTGGTATTATCACTGGATTAATAATCCAGAGACTCAGGGTAATACACTGGGGACCTGGGTTTGAATCCCACCACAGCCGATGGTGAAATTTGAACTCAATAAAAATCTGAAATAAATGACGGACAGTATCAATTGTTGTAAAAACCTATCTCGTTCCCTACTGTCCTTTAGGGAAGGAAATCTGCTGTCCTTACCTGGTCTGGCCTACATGTGACTCCAGACCCACAGCAATGTCATATGAAGTGGAGGGCAGTTAGGGATGGGCAATAAATTTGGCCCAGCTAATGATGCCCGCATCCCATTAGTAATAAAAGTTGCAATGTAATAAAAATAAATGTTATCATCATCATATCATAATCTTGTGCCCACAGGTGGCACAGTGGTTGGTACTGCTGCCTCCGCGCCAGGGACCCGTGTTCAATTCCTGGCTCAGCTCATTGTCTGTGCGGAGTCTGCATGTTCTCCCCATGTCTGTGTGGGTTTCCTCCGGGTGCTCTGATTTCCTCCCACAATCTGAAAGACGTGCTGGTTAGGTGCATTTGCCATGATAAATTCTCCCTCAGTGTACCCGAGCAGGCACTGGAGTGTGGTGACTAGGGGATTTGCAGTGTTAATGTAAGTCTACTTGTGACACTAATAAATAAGCTTTAACGTTATTATTTTAACAGATTATCCAGTTTACTTTTAACAGGTTACACAGGTTAATGGCACTGGTAAAATAGCATGAATTTCATATGAACATATTAATCTGTTCGCTTTGATATTCTTTTTAGATTGAAAGAAACAACTTCATCTTTATATTTTTCACGATACCAAATGTTCAAAGGATATCTATCTAGACATTTACTGGTAACTCCTGTAACATTTATTACATTTCCTGAGATTTGTTTCCCTTTATCCCTGCCTTCCCTTTGGCCTTGCTGCTGAAGACATGACTCTTGTTGACCTGTGGTGACACAGGCAGCTGCAGTGTATCACCACTGGCTGTTCCTCACAATATAGGGACAAGTGTCATAGCACAAGCGGACTATTTGACTTTGTAGGCCGTCACAGCTGAGCTCAGTCCTGTCCTTTTGTGCAATCCAACTGAAAAGGGAGTGAGAGAACATTTCCTGGGCTCCTAAGTCATTTACAATGTTTTCAAAACTTTTTAAAAGAAACCTATTTTAGCCACACTGCCAGACGCTAAGTTTCCTATCCCCCGATTCCACAGCTCTGGTTTTGAAAGTATTATATGTGTTGGACCCTCTTAAAATACTGAGACACTTAGATCCCTGCGACAATTGATACATATGCTGCTATGAATAATCATACATTCCCAGGGAAGCTATGGGATTCTTAACACACATTCCCAGGGACCCTCAGCTATGGTTAACACGAATGTTCCCATGAGTACCCACAAGCTGTCAGAGACAGACCAGATGTGACTCCCACAGGCTGTGAAGAGTGACGCACTCCCATGTACCGATTGGCAGACGTTCATGGAACCCTGTGAATATTCGCACACTCCCACAATGGTACACTTGCCTCTAATATTCACACAGTCCAAGGAAATCCTTGTGAACATTTGTTCAGAGAAATCGTCTGTGAGTTTTGTCACTCAGAATCCCTTTCCATTATTTTCTTTAGGAGGCCTTGTGATGATTGGTACATTCCCGGGGAACAACGACACTCCCGGGAACTGCTTGGGAATATCGACACTCTCCCCGGGAACACCATGAATAATGATACTCCCCCAGGAACTGCCTTGGAATATAGACATACTCCTGGGGAAACCTGGAGTAACATCATTCCCCCAGGAAGTGCCTGGGAATATTGACACACTCCCAGGGAAACCCGGAATAACGACACTCCCAGGAACTGCTTGGGAATATCGACACTCTCCCCGGGAGCACCATGAATAATGATACTCCCCCAGGAACTGCCCAGGAATATTGATAGACCCCCTACAGTGCAGGAGGAGGCCATTTGGCCCATTGAGCCTGCACTGACACCAATCCCACCCAGGCCCTATCCCCGTAACCCTGTATATTACCACACTCCCTGGGGACAGTGGCACATATTGCTTCATATCTGAGAACCAGCCACAATTACTGCTACATCCTGGTACCTACAGGCAAATCCTGGTATACTCGGGGAACCCTGCATCGATACAACAGGATCCCTTTACACATTCTCATTGAATCATAGAGCACCTCCTGTACGTAAGAAGGCCATTCAGCCCATTGTGTCTGTACTGACTGCAATCTGACCCAGGCCCCATTCTTTCAATCCCTCACATTTCCTTGCTAATCCCCTGACACTAAGGGACAATTTGGCATGGCCAATCCATCTACCCGGCACATCTTTGGAGAGTGGGAGGAAACTGGAGCGCCCGGAGGAAACCCATGCAGACACGGGGAGAAGGTGCAATCTCCACACAGACAGTGACCCAAGCCAGGAATCGAATCCGAGTCCCTGACGCTGTGAGACAGCTGTGCTAACCACTGCGTCACCCACTCACTAAGTTTCCCCAGTGTGTCTGGTGGTATCGGTCACCCCCAGTCCGTACAGGAGGCTCGGGAATGCCACACAAAGTTCTTGGCTCAATTGCCCGATGGTGATGGAGATTTCCGCAGTGGGATGTTTAAGTTTGAGAAGCTCCGGTGGGTGCCGGGATGCCGGCTGCCAGCCATGCTCTGATGGCCCTCTTGGCCATTGTTGTGGTGGCTGCCCCGACAGAGAACGTGGCTCATGCTTGTCCCGGTCTCATGACTGTCTAGTTTAAGAGTGGAGGTGGAAAAGCACCTCAAACACCCTCATTGCAGTAATCTGTGACAGAACAAACTGGCTCGGGGAGTAAGAACATAAGAAATAGGAGCAGGAGTAGGCCATCTAGCCCTTTGAGCCTGCCCTGCCATTCAATAAGATCATGGCTGATCTGTCGTGGCTCAGTTCCACATTCCCGTCCTCTCCCCATAACCCTTAATCCCCTCGCTTATCAAAAACCCATCAACCCGCTTCTTAAATATATTTAGCGAGGCAGCCTCCACTACTTCAACGCGCAGAGAATTCCAGAGATTCACCACCCTTTGAGTGAAGAAGTTCCTCCTCAACTCCATTCTAAACCGCCCCCCCCCCTTTATCTTGAGGCTGTGCCCCCTAGTCCTGCTATCCTTTCTGAGCGGGAAGAGTCTCTCCACCTCTATCCTATCCATCCCATTCATCATCTTATATGTCTCAATGAGATCTCCCCTCATTCTTCTAAACTCTAACGAGTACAAGCCTAGTTTATTCAGCCTCTCCTCATAGCTCAACCCCCTCAACTCCGGAATCAGCCTAGTAAGCCTCCTCTGCACTCCCTCCAATGGATAATTGACAGTGTGCAAGGGTCACATCAGAAATGTAGACTGGAAAAACCCCCGTCATACTGGCCTCTGTATAACCACAATAGCTCATGATGTGAAACACTTTGATATGTTTAAGCTCCTGTATGAATCTAAAGATTGTATTCAATTTAACCTGATTGCAGTTAGAAGTTATTATAATTCTGCACAATTCCGTTCTCTGTGAACCTGGAGTTTCGGGTCTCTCACAGCCAACATTCCCTGTCCAACCTGGAAGGTTTCCCAATTCTCCCCATTACGTTTTACGCACACAGTTTCAACATCAGGCCTGTCCTCGGATTCAGCCCAAAGCTAGCAAACCAATAACAGCTATCAGCATCAGATAACCTCTTGCCGGTTTTATCTCTACATACGTAAGTGATAGAAGGAAAGCAAATAGTTAGATCCTCAGCGGTTTCGCTGGTGAACTGGACGGAGGAATACAATCCAACAGCTAGGCCCCAGATTAGGCTCGGGCTTGGTTAGGGAGGCAAACTGTCAGCCAGGGCTCCCACATCTGATGGCTATCCAGGGAATCCTGGTGGGAAGTGGATGCATGGGATGAGGACAGGCTCACTCTTGCCTCTGACGTGTCCTCGGTGCAATAGCTTGCTGACATTCAGACCAAACACATGGGCCTGAATTTTACGCTTGGTGTGGGAGTGCTGAGGCGTCTCTGGCCCTGACCCCTTTGTTCCCTCGAGGCCAACTCCGTCCTTCACCCTGGTCACTATGAGGCTGAAGCAGATGGTTAGACTCTGATCTGACCTTTTGGCCCCATTGCCTGTCCCCCAGTGTGACTCACTGGATTCTGCCTCCACTTCTTACCCTGCCTCAGCTCCCCCGTTGCTGAGACGTAATTTTCTCATCTCCATATTCGATTATTCGAATGTCTGTTGTCTTCTCAGTCTAAACCTTCCAGAAAATTGAACTGATTCAAAATGATCCGTAAAGCTTAACCCCTTGACCAAACTCTGATATTATCCCATGATGTGTCTCAGTGTTAAACCCAGTCTTATGAGGGGAGGTGGTTGCATAGCAGTATTGTCACTGGACTAGTAATCCAGAGACCCAGGGTAATGTTCAAGGGACCTGGATTCGAATCCCACCATGGCAGATGGTGAAATTTGAATTCAATAAAATCTGAAATTAAGAAATCTACTAATGATCATGAAGCCATTATCGGTTGTTGTAAAAACCCATCTAGTTCACTAACCTCCCTTCGGGGAAGGAAATCTGCCACCCTTACCTGGTCTGGCCTACATGATTGTCAGCAATGTGGTTAATACCTAACTGCCCCTAATGGCAATTAGGGGTGGGCAAAAATAAAACTCCTTCAAGCACCTGAGGATGTTTTCTTGCGTTAAATGCAAGTTGTTATTTTCCTGTCAGTACCGCAGTGTTTCTGTGTTGTGGTGACCTTTATTGAGGGACGTCCCAAAAGTTAGGTTGATTGGCTATGCTGAATTGACTTAGTGTCAGGAGGATTAGCAAATACTTGGGCTGTGGAGATAATGCCCGGGTGGGATTGTTGTTGGTGCAGGCTCAATGGGCCTAATGGCCTCCTTCTGCACTGTGGGGATTCTATGATTGTGGCACTGATGCCTCTGTCTGGCTAGTATGTTTGAGATATGACCCTTGTTGTAGGGACCATGGTGCCCAATTTACCCACAACAAGATCTCACCAATAGCTATGAGTAAAATAAGCGGACAATTTGTTGCTAGTGATGTTCACTGAGGGCTAAATATTGTTCAGGATGTTTAGAGGACTCCCAGGTCTTCCGAGAAATAGTGACAAAGTGCTTTAATGAGCTGACAAGAAAGACCTTCACTCTGCTTTGGAGTGTCAGCCTGGGTTACACTCTGAACCTCATGCACATGTTGGAGATGTGAAGTGGGGGGAAGGTGCATTTTATTGGGAATGTTCCCGAATTTAATTATTGGAAAACTGATTGGAATGAGGCCCAGAGGTAACTTCATCAGGATTCTGGTCTGGTGTCATAACACCTCAAAATGTAAAAAGCTTTATTAGGTTACAACTATTAATAGAAGGCAAGCAAATGTTTTTATCGTGAGTCAGGAGGATCCCTCTATAAATAGGTGGAAATTGGATTTGCCTTGTAAATATTTCTTAGAAAGATTCACTGCTGGGTTGGTTTGCGATCTAATTCATTCACGCCCAGCTTCAATCTCTGGCCTGTTTTGGGGTATCTGTTCATGCCCAAGACTGTGTTCCAGGAGTTTTATATCCCATATTAAATCAGGATACCCTGTCCTGATCATCAATCCAGTGATCTTATGGAAAAGTTTGTGAGTGAACCAGGGTAGAACAGGTGAACACCCATTCATGGATCTTAACCATGTATGATGACTGTACGATGACTAAGGTTGAACTGTTTTGACATCAGATCGATTCCTGATGAAGATTTTACACATTTCAATGAGAGCACATCTCATTCTTTGAAACTTCAGGGAATCTTCAAGCTATTCTATTCAAAAAAATTCTCTGAAATTAAGAATCCAGTGATGACCGTGAAACTATTGTCAATTGTCGGAAAAACCCATCTGGTTCACTAATATCCTTCAGGAAAGGAAATCTGCCGTCCTTACCCTGTCTGGCCTACATGTGACTCCAGAGCTGCACCAATGTGACTGACTCTCAACTGCCCTCAGGGAGGGGCAATAAATGCTGCCCCCAGCCAGCGATGCCCATGTCCCACAAATGAAAAGAAAAAAATAACTCTACTTAATCTCTCACTGCACAGCAATCTCATCATCCCAAGAATGAAACTTGGGAAACAAAGTAACATAGAAAATAGAAGTCGGAGTAGGCCATTCAGCCCATGAGCCTGTTCTAGCATTTGATCATGGCCGATCATCAAATTCAATATTCTGTCTCAGCTTGATTCCTTCACATTTAATATGGCAGCTTTCCTATTTCCTCTCCCGGAATCCTTCACAATAAGGTAGCTGCCACTGCCTTCGTACCACAGCAATTTCAACAGTTCCATCTTACCTGCCCTTGACATCCACCCATAGGAGAGGCCAAACTCTTCCCCATCCCATTCACCCCTCTGTCAGAAATCTGACCACTCTCTGCATCTCCTTCCAGAATGTCCTATCTCACTGTTCTGTTAGTTATATATTAAACCACACCCTGGTCTATCTCACTTCTGTTAGTTATATATTAAACCACACCCTGGCCTATCTCACTGTTCTGTTAGTTATATATTAAACCGCACCCTGGTCTATCTCACTGTTCTGTTAGTTATATATTAAACCACACCCTGGTCTATCTCACTGCTGTGTTAGTTATATATTAAACCACACCCTGGTCTATCTCACTGCTGTGTTAGTTATATATTAAACCACACCCTGGTCTATCTCACTGTTCTGTTAGTTATATATTAAACCACACCCTGGTCTATCTCACTGCTGTGTTAGTTATATATTAAACCACACCCTGGTCTATCTCACTGTTCTGTTAGTTAAATATTAAACCACACCCTGGTCTATCTCACTGCTGTGTTAGTTATATATTAAACCACACCCTGGTCTATCTCACTGTTCTGTTAGGTAAATATTAAACCACACCCTGGTCTATCTCACTGTTGTGTTAGTTATATATTAAACCACACCCTGGTCTATCTCACTGTTCTGTTAGTTATATATTAAACCACACCCTGGTCTACCTCACTGTTGTGTTAGTTATATATTAAACCACACCCTGGTCTATCTCACTGCTGTGTTAGTTATATATTAAACCACACCCTGGTCTATCTCACTGCTGTGTTAGTTATATATTAAACCACACCCTGGTCTATCTCACTGTTGTGTTAGTTATATATTAAACCACACCCTGGTCTATCTCACTGTTGTGTTAGTTATATATTAAACCACACCCTGGCCTATCTCACTGCTGTGTTAGTTATATATTAAACCACACCCTGGTCTATCTCACTGTTGTGTTAGTTATATATTAAACCACACCCTGGTCTATCTCACTTCTGTTAGTTATATATTAAACCACACCCTGGTCTATCTCACTGTTCTGTTAGTTATATATTAAACCACACCCTGGCCTATCTCACTGCTGTGTTAGTTATATATTAAACCACACCCTGGTCTATCTCACTGCTGTGTTAGTTATATATTAAACCACACCCTGGTCTATCTCACTGTTCTGTTAGTTATATATTAAACCACACCCTGGTCTATCTCACTGTTCTGTTAGTTAAATATTAAACCACACCCTGGTCTATCTCACTGTTGTGTTAGTTATATATTAAACCACACCCTGGTCTATCTCACTGTTCTGTTAGTTATATATTAAACCACACCCTGGTCTACCTCACTGTTGTGTTAGTTATATATTAAACCACACCCTGGTCTATCTCACTGCTGTGTTAGTTATATATTAAACCACACCCTGGTCTATCTCACTGCTGTGTTAGTTATATATTAAACCACACCCTGGTCTATCTCACTGTTGTGTTAGTTATATATTAAACCACACCCTGGTCTATCTCACTGTTGTGTTAGTTATATATTAAACCACACCCTGGCCTATCTCACTGCTGTGTTAGTTATATATTAAACCACACCCTGGTCTATCTCACTGTTGTGTTAGTTATATATTAAACCACACCCTGGTCTATCTCACTTCTGTTAGTTATATATTAAACCACACCCTGGTCTATCTCACTGTTCTGTTAGTTATATATTAAACCACACCCTGGCCTATCTCACTGCTGTGTTAGTTATATATTAAACCACACCCTGGCCTATCTCACTGCTGTGTTAGTTATATATTAAACCACACCCTGGTCTATCTCACTGCTGTGTTAGTTATATATTAAACCACACCCTGGTCTATCTCACTGCTGTGTTAGTTATATATTAAACCACACCCTGGTCTATCTCACTGCTGTGTTAGTTATATATTAAACCACACCCTGGTCTATCTCACTGCTGTGTTAGTTATATATTAAACCACACCCTGGTCTATCTCACTGTTCTGTTAGTTATATATTAAACCACACCCTGGCCTATCTCACTGCTGTGTTAGTTATATATTGTACCACACCCTGGTCTATCTCACTGCTGTGTTAGTTATATATTAAACCACACCCTGGTCTATCTCACTGCTGTGTTAGTTATATATTAAACCACACCCTGGTCTATCTCACTGCTGTGTTAGTTATATATTAAACCACACCCTGGTCTATCTCACTGCTGTGTTAGTTATATATTAAACCACACCCTGGCCTATCTCACTGCTGTGTTAGTTATATATTAAACCACACCCTGGTCTATCTCACTGCTGTGTTAGTTATATATTAAACTGCACCCTGGCCTATCTCACTGCTTTGTTAGTTATATGTTAAATCACACCCTGGTCTATCTCACTGTTGTGTTAGTTATATATTAAACCACACCCTGGTCTATCTCACTGCTGTGTTAGTTATATATTAAACCACACCCTGGTCTATCTCACTGCTGTGTTAGTTATATATTAAACCACACCCTGGTCTATCTCACTGCTGTGTTAGTTATATATTAAACCACACCCTGGTCTATCTCACTGCTGTGTTAGTTATATATTAAACCACACCCTGGTCTATCTCACTGCTGTGTTAGTTATATATTAAACCACACCCTGGCCTATCTCACTGCTGTGTTAGTTATATATTAAACCACACCCTGGTCTATCTCACTGCTGTGTTAGTTATATATTAAACTGCACCCTGGCCTATCTCACTGCTTTGTTAGTTATATGTTAAATCACACCCTGGTCTATCTCACTGTTGTGTTAGTTATATATTAAACCACACCCTGGTCTATCTCACTGCTGTGTTAGTTATATATTAAACCACACCCTGGTCTATCTCACTGCTGTGTTAGTTATATATTAAACCACAGCCTGGTCTATCTCACTGTTCTGTTAGTTATATATTAAACCACACCCTGGCCTATCTCACTGCTGTGTTAGTTATATATTAAACCACACCCTGGTCTATCTCACTGCTGTGTTAGTTATATATTAAACCACACCCTGGTCTATCTCACTGCTGTGTTAGTTATATATTAAACCACAGCCTGGTCTATCTCACTGTTCTGTTAGTTATATATTAAACCACACCCTGGCCTATCTCACTGCTGTGTTAGTTATATATTAAACCACACCCTGGTCTATCTCACTGCTGTGTTAGTTATATATTAAACCACACCCTGGTCTATCTCACTGCTGTGTTAGTTATATATTAAACCACACCCTGGTCTATCTCACTGCTGTGTTAGTTATATATTAAACCACACCCTGGTCTATCTCACTGTTGTGTTAGTTATATATTAAACCACACCCTGGTCTATCTCACTGTTGTGTTAGTTATATATTAAACCACACCCTGGTCTATCTCACTGCTGTGTTAGTTATATATTAAACCACACCCTGGTCTATCTCACTGTTGTGTTAGTTATATATTAAACCACACCCTGGTCTATCTCACTGCTGTGTTAGTTATATATTAAACCACACCCTGGCCTGTCTCCTTTTCCTTCTGGCATCTTCGCCTTGTTTGATCTCATCATTTCCATCGCTTATTTAGAATTCTCACTTCCTGCAAAAAGAAATCAAAATATAAAAAAAACTGGTTTCCTTCCACAGCCTCCTGCAACTAATCTTCTTATACCCTGCCATCTCACTCAGTCTCTCTACTTCCGTCCTGTCAGTCACAGCTGATCCAATCTCTGAACCATTCCTTGTATCATTCTTCATCCACAAGACTCCAAGAAACATGACAAACTCCAGGAATAGTCCTGGCCGAGTCCTGAGCTCACATCTACCTCTCCTCATGTCCCCTCAAAGCTTAACTTGTCCAAGATTCCTCAACTCTATTCCCAGCAAACCACTGACCCACCAGTTTCCCTCCTGGCCCCCATACGATTCAGAAGGACAGACAGGAAGATAAGGGAGGTGGTGTGGCTCTATTATTAAAGGATGATATCAGGGCAGTCGGCAGAGATGATAAAGGTTCTGTGGAGAAAAAGGTTGAATCCATTTGGGCAGAAATTAAAAATAGTAAGGAGAAAAGGTCACTGATAGGCGTGATCTATAGGCCACCAAATGATAACATCACAGTGGGGCGAACCATTAACAAAGAAATAACTGATGCATGTAAAAATGGTACAGCAATTGTCATTTTAATCTACATATCAATTGGTTAAACCAGTCGGTCAAGGCAGCCTGGAGGAGGAGTTCAAAGAATGTATCCGTGATAGTTTCCTCGAACAGTATGTAATGGGACCTATGAGGGAGCTAGCTATCCTAGATCGGGTCCTGTTTTTTGAGACAGGAATAATGAATGATCTCACAGATAGGGATCCCCTCAGAAGGAGCGATCGCAGTGTGGTTAAATTTAAAATACAGATGGAGCATGAGAAGGTAAAATCCAATACCAGTGTTTTGTGCCTAAACAAAGGAGATTATAAAGGGATGAGGGAGAAGTTGACAAAGGTAGACTGGGAGCAAAAACTTTATGGTGGGACAATTGAGGAATAGTGGGGGACTTTCAAAGCGATCTCTCACAGTGCTCAGCAAAAGTATACACTAGTGGTGGGGAAGGACTGTAGAAAAAGAGATATTCAGCCATGGATATCTAAGGAAATAGAGGAGGGTATCAAATTGAAAGAAAATGCATACAAAGTGGCAAAGATTAATGGGAACCGAGAGGATTGGGAAATCTTTAAAGGTCAACAGAAAAAATCTCAAAAGAGAAGTAAGATAGATTATGAGCGTAAACGAGTTAATAATATAAAAACAGATAGCAAAAGTTTCTACAAATATATAAAAAGAAAAAGCGAGGCTAAGGTAAACATTGGTCTTTTAGAGGATGAGAAAGGGGATGTAATAACCGGAAATGAGAAAATGGCTGAGGCATTGAACAGGTATTTTGTGTCAGTCTTCACAGTGGAAAACACAAATAACATGCCAAAAATCGATGGCTATGATAGGTGAAGGCCTAGAAACTATCATTATCACGAAAGAGGTAGTGTTGGGCAAGCTAATGGGGCTAAAGGTAGACAAGTCTCCTGGTCCTGATGGAATGCATCCCAGGGTACTAAAAGAGATGGTGGGAGAAATAGCAAATGCACTAGTGGTAATTTACCAAAATTCGCTGGACTCTGGGGTGGTTCCCACAGATTGAAAAATAGCAAATGTGACGCCGCTGTTTAAGAAAGGTGGTAGACAAAAGCTGGGTAACTATTGGCCGGTTAGCTTAACTCCTGTGGTAGGGAAAATGCTTGAATCTATCATCAAGGAAGAAATAGCGAGACATCTGGTTATAAATTGTCCCATTGGGAAGATACTACATAGGTTCATGAAAGGCAGGTCATGTTTAACTAATTTACTGGAATTCTTTGAGGACGTTACGAGTGTGGTGGACAACAGGGAACAGGTGTCACAGAAACCCTACAGTGCAGAAAGTGGCCATTTGGCCCATCGAGTCTGGTGGTTGTGGTATATCTGGATTTCCAGAAAATTTCCGGATTTTCCTTCTGACAAGGTGCCGCAACGTTTGTGACTCTGGAAGGGAAATGACAATACTGGAGGGGAGGAAACCATTTGCAAAGTCAACCCATGAAGGTGTAGGAGTATGGTATTATTGATAGACAATCAATCCAGAAACTCAGCTAAGAGGGACCCGGGTTCAAATCCTGCCACGGCAGATGGTGAATTTTGAAGTCAATAAAATATATCCGGAATTAAGAATCTACTGATGACCTCGAAACCAATGTCCATTGTTGTAAAAACTCATCTGGTTCACTAATGTCCTTTAGGGAAGGAAATCTGCCTTCTTTATTTGGTCTGGCCTACATATGGCTCCAGAGGCATAGCAATGTGACTGATTCTCAAATGCCCTCTGAATAAGGGCAACTAGGGTTGGGCAATAAATGCTGGCTAGCCCATGTCCCACAGATGAATATAAAGGGCAGGAAGCCATTTGCAAAGCCCCATGTGGGGTTAGGAAGGGAATGTGGGGGGTCGGCAGTTGAATGATGATGGTGGACGAGGTGAGCGGAACGAGGGGGTGAAGCGAATTCCAGGCTTGCGGCTCACGCAGAAAGGGACCTAGGATTTGCTCTCGGTGAGTGGACAAGGAGGTGGGAGATGTGGCTGCCCGCACACTGTGTCTGCAGAGTTCCAAACCCTGGCCAGTTACAGATAACCCGAGTCTCGGCATAATCAAATGTTCATTAAGATAAGACTAAACAAATTTAACTATAAAGACCGTGTCAACAGATTATCAATCGGTGGCTTCTGACCTTGTGTAACCTTCAGCTCTTTCAAATACGTTTCAAAATGGATGATTAGGCAAATTGTTTTAAACATTCCTACAAAACCAACCGGCACAAAGGACACAGGCATGTGGTCCTCCGGGCCAGTCAGTCTGTGCACAGATAAACCACGCTAACAATCTTTAACCAATACAAAATAACATTCGTGCCCCAGCATGACAGATCTAACTGGGTCAGAACAAGATTCATCCATCTCATCCCTTCCGAGAGTGGATGTATTTTACTCATTTTTTAAAATCTCGAATGTTCTGTGGTAGTGGTTTTTGCTGCTTTGAATACGAGAGTCTCCTGTTCCGTCTGCTGCATTCCTCACTCTGTCCCACTGTCTGGCACACTAAAAAGTCTGACAACACCTGGTTTTAGTCCAGCCGATTTATTTGGACTAAAACCAGGTGTTGTCAGACTTTTTACTGTGTTTACCCCAGTCCAACGCCGGCACCTCCACATCATGACCACTGTCTGGCCTCAGGGCCACTGAAATATCTCACACAGCCGCTTCACAACTCAGTATCCCTCTGCGGCAGAGGGCAGGGTGCCGTGAAAATCCAGCTCGCTGTCTCTCTGTCGCATCATGGCGCTCATGATGTCAATGACCTCAATACACCAACATCTTCACGCACAGGTTCCAACAAGAGTTCTTCACCATACAGGACATTCAACCGATGCTATACACTAGATACATCGATGACATTTTCTTCCTTTGGCCTCATGGTGAACAATCACTGAAACAACTATATGATGACATCAACAAGTTCCATCCCACCATCAGACTCACCATGGACTACTCTCTGGAATTGGTTGCATTCTTGGACATCTCCATTAAGGACGGTCACCTCAGCACCTCACTGTACCGCAAGCCCATGGATAATCTCACAATGCTCCACTTCTCCAGCTTCCACCCTGAACACATTAAAGAAGCCATCCCCTATGGGCAAGCCCTCCGTATACACAGGACCTGTTCAGACAAGGAGGATCACAACAGACACCTCCAGACGCTGAAAGATGCCCTCATAAGAACAGGATATGGCGCTCGACTCATAGTTCAACAGTTCCGAAGCGCCACAGCGAAAAACCGCACCTACCTCCTCAGAAGACAAACCCGGGACACAGTGGACAGAGTACCCTTCGTCGTCCAGTACTTCCCCGGAGCGGAGAATTTATGACATCTTCTCTGGAGTCCTCAACATGTCATTGATGAAGATGAGCATCTCACCAAGGCCATCCCCACACCCCCACTTCTTGCCTTCAAACAACTGCATAATCTCAAACAGACCATTGTTCGCAGCAAACTACCCAGCCTTCAGGAGAACAGTGACCACAACACCACACAACCTTGCCACAGCAACCTCTACAAGACATGCTGGATCATCGACATGGATGCCATCATCTCACGTGAGAACACCACCCACCAGGTACACGGTATGTACTTTTGCAACTCGGCCAACGTTGTCTACCTGATACGCTGCAGGAAAGGATGTCCCGAAGCATGGTACATTAGAGACACCATACAGACGCTACGACAATAGATGAATGAACACCGCTCGACAATCACCAGGCAAGAGTGTTCTCTTCCTGTTGGGGAACTTCAGCAGTCACAGGCACTCGGCCTCTGATCTTCAGGTAAACGTTCTCCAAGGCAGCCTTCATGACACACGACAGTGCAGAGTCAATGAGCAGAAACTGATAACCAAGTTCCGCACACATGAGGATGGCCTCAACCAAGATCTTGGGTTCATGTCACACTATCTGTAACCCCCAGGACTTGTCTGGGCTTGCAAAATCTCACTAACTGTTCTGGACGGAGACAATACACATCTCTTTATCCTGTGCTTAGTCCTCTCTCCACTCACATTGTCTGCATCTTTAAGACTTGATTAGCTGCAAAATCTTGCATTCTAATCAGTATTCTGTAAACTGAGTGTGTGCCTTTATATGCCCTGTTTGTGATCAGAACTCCCCACTCACCTGACGAAGGGGCAGAGCTCCGAAAGCTAGTGGCGTTTTGCTACCAAATAAACCTGTTGGACTTTAACCTGGTGTTGTGAGATTCCTTACATCATGGTGCTTCAGGATTCAGAGAGAACTGAGATTAAACTCTTACTCTCTTAAACTGATCTTTCTCCAGACCCTAGCTCTGACTGTAACGTTACGTTCTGCACCCTCTCCTTTGCTTCGCCCCTGTGAATGATATCACGATGAATGGATCTGCTGCCCCAAATTCAACCAGCTAATTCTGAACAGGTTGTGGGTTGACCCTGGGAGTCTCCACACTGGACAGGTGACATCTATAATCCTCCTGCTACTCCTTACTGAAACACGGAGAAAAATCGGATGCTGTGAGAGAATTTGAGCAGCTATCCCTCACACAGTATGATGGCACAGTGGTTAGCACTGCTGCCTCAGAGTGCCAGGGACCCAGGTTCAATCCCTGCTTTGGGTCACTTTCTGTGCGGAGTCTGCACGTTCTCCCCGTGTCTGCATGGGTTTCCTCCGGGTGCTCTGGTTTCCTCCCTCAGTCCGAAAGACATGCTGGCTAGGTGCAATGGCCGTGCTAAATTCTCCCTCAACATACCTGAACAGGCACCAGAGTGTGGCAACTAGAGAGTTTTCACAGTAACTTCATTGCGGTGTTAATGTAAGCCTACTTGTGACACTAATAAAAAAAGTTATGTACTCTATGAACAGTATCTTTTGTCTGTATAGTGCACAAGAAACAATACTTATCACTGTATCCCAATATATGTGGCTGTAATATATCAATTCAATTTGATAACCATTTTATTAGATGCCAACCAACCCCAAAACTCATTGATTGCTCTGCTCTCCCTTAGAAACCATCCTTTAACATTTGAAATGCCCACAGCCTGAGTAATAAAGAGGGATACTAAATACTGAGTATTTCTTACTTCCAGGACTGCTATGGGGCAGTATATGAGAATGACACAGCATGGTATATTGCTTTATATTTGCAGTGATATTACAATGCCTGTCTATCGATAGGGATAGGTCCTCAGCATGAGCAGAGCCTGTGCCAGCCTCTGCCTTGCCCACTGATGTTATTTTCACAGCCCGAGGCTACGGGAATTTTGAACCATTGAAGTGTCGATTGGGGCAATTATCCTGATGCAGAAATCAGAAACGTTACACAAGGAGGCACCAGCAATCTGTTGAATGCAAACACCCACTGTGGAGTGAATGAAGTGGGGATTGTTACAGGCTGGAATGAGAGTGTTTTAGACAATGGCTGGCAGGGGGTCTGAATGGTGGAGATTCTAGTAAATGGCACAACATTTGCAGACTTCCCCCCTCTTTAAACACACGGTGGCCCCCCTGCCAAGCTCCTAGCTCAGATGAAAGGGCAGGAAAATGGCAATTAGTGGCTGAATGGAACTCCCTCTTTTACGCAGCTTTCCATATTACACCAGAGTAAAATCCAGATCCTCCATCTCTGTTATTGAGCGGTGAGGAAGGTGCAGTGCACCCCACCATCACCCTGTTATTTATATCAACGCTGAAATGTAATTAACCATGGAAAGTTAAAACATGTGAGAGTGCTTCCTCATCATTAGCTCAGGCATAAGTGATGGAGAGTGTGTTGCAAATGTAACAGAGAACTGTTCTGGACAAAACTCACTGCTAATAGCGTCTCTGATATCTTGAACGTGGTTTTTCATTTTGCAAGTTCATACTTACCGGCTAGCATGGAATTGGACAATTCAAAATTGGTATGAAACACTCTCTTCATTCCAATTGTTCACCTAATACTGTCACGGCAAGTACATTGAACCCAGTCGTAAACTTAATGATGATGATATATCACCCAGATCACAGGCCTGTTAATTTATTAGTGTCACAATTAGGCTTACATTAACACTGCAATGAAGTTACTGTGAAAATCCCCGTGTCACCACTCTCCGACTGACGCCTGTTCGGGTGCACCGAGGGAGAATTTAGCGTGGCGAATCCACCTAACCAGCATGTCCTTCAGATCGTGGGAGAAAACCCGGAGGAAACCCATGCAGACACAGAGAAAACGGCAGCCTCCACACAGACCCAAGCAGGAAAGCGAACCTGGGTCCCTGGCGCTGTGAGGCAGCAGTGCCACCGCGCTGCCCAGCATAGAAGGAGGCCATTCAGCCCATTGTAACGCACTGGCTTTCCAAATGACTGTCACAACTTAGTGCCTTTCCCCTGCCTTTCCCCCATAACCCTGTATATTGATTCTATTTAAGTAAAATCATCTAATACTGGCTTAAATGCTTCAATTGAACATTTCTCCACCACGCTTCCAGACACTGCATTCCAGACACACATAACTCGCTGTGTGAAAAGATTTTTCTGACATCACATTTGCTTCTTTTGCAAATCATTTTAACTCTGTGCTCTCTCGTTCTTGACCCTTTTATGAGTGGGAACAGTTTCTGCCCAGAACCCTCAAGACTTTGAACATCGCTATCAAATCTCCTGTCAGCCTTCTCCTCTCCAAGAACAGTCCCAACCTCTCCCATCTATCTGCGTAACTGAAGTTTCTCATCCCTGGAACTGTTCTTGTAAACCTCTTGTGCATTCTTGCCAATGTTTCCATATCTTTCCTGTAATATGGCACCCAGAACGGTACACAATATTCCAGCTGACATCTAACTAATTTCTTATGTAAGTTTATAACTCCCTTGCTCTTGTACTCTTTGCCCCTATTAATAAAGCCCAGAATACAGTTAGCTTTATAAACTGCTCTCTCCACTTGTCCTGTCACCTTCAATAGTCTTTGCACACACACAGGTTCCACAGCTCCTGCACCCTTCGAGAATTTTACCCTCTATTTCATATTGTCCCTCCATGTTCTTCCTACCAAAATGCATCACCTCACACTTCTCCACATTGAACTTCATCTGCCACCACTCTGCCCACTCCACCAACTTGTCTATGTCCTATTGAAGCTGCACGCTGATCTCTTACAATACTTCCCAGTTTTGTGTCATTCGCAAACTTTGAAACTGTCTCCTGTACACCAAGATCTGGATCATTAATAAAAATCAGGAAAAGCAAGAATCCCATTACTGGCCCTGGAGAACACCATTACTAATCTTCCTCCAGTTTGAAAAATATCTACTGACCGTTATTCTCTCTGCTACCTATTACTCAGCCAATTTTGTATCCATATTGCTGACGTTCCTTTTATCCCTTGAGCTGTAACTTTTCTTACAAGTCTGTTGTGTGGCATTGTATCAAGTGTCTTCTGAAAGTCCATATACACCACATCAACAGCATTACCCCCATTGACCCTGTTATCTTCTCAAAAAACTTCAAGTTAGTTAAACATGATTTCCCCTTTAGAAATCCACGCAAATCCTAATCAACCCACTTATTTCCATGTGACTACTAACTCTATCCTACATAATTGTTTCGAGAAGCTTGCCCCAGCATTGGTGTTAAACTGGCTGACCTGGGACTATCGTCACCAACTTTTTTTTTAACAAGGACGTAACAGTTACAACTCTCCCGTCCCCTGGCACCTCCCCTGAGTCTAGTGAAGGCTGGAAGATTAGGGCCAGTGACCCTGTCATGATAAAAGAGAATGTCACAATGTGTGTAACAAATTAAACAGAATAAATGGACTCAGGTCTTTAGGATGAGAATGGGGAAAGTGATTTAACATAAACCTACCGAGTCTTCATATTTCGCTTTATGTGGGGGAGATGGCCGAGGGGTATTATTGCAAGATTATTAATTGAGCTCAGCTAATCTTCTGGGGATCTGGGTTCAAATCCCACCACAGCACATGGTGGAATTTGAATTTAATAAAAATATCTAGAATTAAGAATCTACTGATGACCATGAAACCATTATCATCCAATCATAAAATCCTTATGGTGCAGAAGGAGGCCATTTGGGCCATTGGGCCTGTGCCGACAACAGTCCCACCCAGGTCCCATCCCTGCAACCCTAGATATTTACCCTCCTAGTCCCCCTGGTGCTAAGGAGTAATTTATTATGGACAAACAATCTAACCCGCACATCTTTGGACTGTGGGAGGAAACCAGAGCACCTTGAGGGAAACCCACGCAGGCACAGGGAGAATGTGCAAACTCCACACAGTCACCTGAGGCCAGGATTGAACCCGGGTCCCTGGGGTGTGAGGCAGCAGTGCTAACCACTGTGCCCATTATTGTAAAAGCCCATCTGGTTCACCAATGTCCTTTAGGGAAGGAAAAGGTGGCACAGTGGTTAGCACTTCCTGCCTCACAGTATCAGGGACTCTGGTCCAATTCTAGCCTTTGGTGAGTGTGTGCAATTTGCATGTTCTCCCCGTGTCTGCGTGGGTTTTTCACTCCAGTTTCCTCCCACGGTCCACAGATGTGCGGGTTAAGCTGACTGGCCATGCAAATTCGCTGCTCAGTGTCAGCTGGACTAGCAGGGTAAATATGACAAGGATAGTTTGGTGGGGTTATTTTTGGTGCGGGCTTGATGGGCTGAATGGCCTCGCTCTGCTCCGCAGGGAATGCTATGATTCTGTGAAATCTGCCGTCAGCTTTACCTGTCGAGATTTTAACCCACAAAAAAATGAACATGGGGGTTTCGGGAAGAGGAATTTTCACTGACCGCTTTGCAATTAAATATTTCGGATGAATTGCTTGAATAGGAAAGGAAAATCCTGGAACCTGAATCCAAGAGGCTGGAAAATCTCAGCGGGTCTGACAGGAGGGAGAGGATAGGGACGAGGTTTCGAGTCAGGGTGACCTTTTGCCATGGATTCCATCCACTCTCTTCAATATAACAAAAAACCAGAAACATTCAGGGAAATTTATCAGCAACGCTGCGTTAACTGTGAAATAAAAAATCCGGGGAAATCTCAGTTGAATTCCTCTGAAACAGTCCTTGTTATAAAGTGACTGTTGCTACGGTCTGTCCCCAGGCATCACGATTTGACACTCCAGGGAACGGATCAAACATCCTCACTACAAAGTTTAACTTTTGACCAAGAGAATTGGCAGGTAGGGGCCAAACTCCTGCTATTACAGAGCTGTTGGATTAGGAGAAATACGGTTGCTGACATTTGAACGCGTCCCAAAAGGACGGGACTGAGCAGCTGATAGATTTCATCATTTTACAACAGAAGCCCCCTCCCTCCCTCCCTCTCCCCCCTCGGATCGAACTGAAGGGGGGGAAAAAAATAAAAGCCAAAGAGACACGCGGTCGTTGCCTGCGAGCCACTAACGTCAGTGACTTCGCCAGGTCATCATAACACAATAGTACAAAAAGATCAGTGCATCCAAAATCTCAGGCACTGGGAGCCCGGCTGCTGAACCCTGCCAGGGGCAGAAACAAGAGCCTGGGGAGGAAACCCAAGTGACATTTCAGAGAAGTTCAATCGGTTTGTGTCCCAAATCCCAAGATGACCAAGATACTGAGAGCCTGCAACTTATTCAAATCACTCAAACGTGGCGTTACAGCGTGCAGCCGTATCCAGAGACCAGTGTGGAGCTTGGGCAAGTCTGGAGTCAGAGTGTTCAGCAGTAAGGTAAATAAAAGTGCATTCTTACACCTCTTCTGCACACAATACTTCTGATCCACAATATTTCTCCTTTTGTGGAGCAAATCTTTTTTAAAAAAAGAAACTTTTTTTCAACGCAAACGTTGTAATCAAAGTTTATTGTGCAAAGGAAGCAATCTGTTTTTTCGTGGGGAAACACTCTCAGCGGGTTTTGAAAGACTTGGTTGTTTGCTGTGTACCTGTTTCCGCCCTGGGAGCCTCCTGGGTAAGATTGCATTCGGAGGCATGGATTTAATCACTTGTTGCATTCGCAATTAATCCGGTTACATCAGCACCTCCCTGGGCTGAGAAACAGAAGCGTTCACCCAGTAATGCAGCTCTGGGTGAGAGAGGGGATGGGGTAAAGTGTTCACCCAGTAATGCAGCTCTGGGTGAGGGGGGGATGGGGTAAAGTGTTCACCCAGTAATGCAGCTCTGGGTGAGGGGGGGATGGGGTAAAGTGTTCACCCAGTAATGCAGCTCTGGGAGAGAGAGGGGATGGGGTAAAGTGTTCACCCAGTAATGCAGCTCTGGGAGAGGGGGGATGGGGTAAAGTGTTCACCCAGTAATGCAGCTCTGGGAGAGGGGGGGATGGGGTAAAGTGTTCACCCAGTAATGCAGCTCTGGGTGAGGGGATGGGGTAAAGTGTTCACCCAGTAATGCAGCTCTGGGAGAGAGAGGGGATGGGGTAAAGTGTTCACCCAGTAATGCAGCTCTGGGAGAGGGGGGATGGGGTAAAGTGTTCACCCAGTAATGCAGCTCTGGGAGAGAGAGGGGATGGGGTAAAGTGTTCACCCAGTAATGCAGCTCTGGGAGAGGGGGGATGGGGTAAAGTGTTCACCCAGTAATGCAGCTCTGGGAGAGGGGGGGATGGGGTAAAGTGTTCACCCAGTAATGCAGCTCTGGGTGAGGGGATGGGGTAAAGTGTTCACCCAGTAATGCAGCTCTGGGTGAGAGAGGGGATGGGGTAAAGTGTTCACCCAGTAATGCAGCTCTGGGTGAGGGGATGGGGTAAAGCGTTCACCCAGTAATGCAGCTCTGGGTGAGAGAGGGGATGGGGTAAAGTGTTCACCCAGTAATGCAGCTCTGGGTGAGAGAGGGGATGGGGTAAAGTGTTCACCCAGTAATGCAGCTCTGGGTGAGGGGATGGGGTAAAGTGTTCACCCAGTAATGCAGCTCTGGGAGAGGGGATGGGGTAAAGTGTTCACCCAGTAATGCAGCTCTGGGAGAGGGGATGGGGTAAAGTGTTCACCCAGTAATGCAGCTCTGGGTGAGGGGATGGGGTGAAGTGTTCACCCAGTAATGCAGCTCTGGGTGAGGGGATGGGGTGAAGTGTTCACCCAGTAATGCAGCTCTGGGTGAGAGAGGGGATGGGGTGAAGTGTTCACCCAGTAATGCAGCTCTGGGTGAGGGGATGGGGTAAAGTGTTCACCCAGTAATGCAGCTCTGGGTGAGAGAGGGGATGGGGTAAAGTGTTCACCCAGTAATGCAGCTCTGGGTGAGGGGATGGGGTAAAGTGTTCACCCAGTAATGCAGCTCTGGGTGAGAGAGGGGATGGGGTAAAGTGTTCACCCAGTAATGCAGCTCTGGGTGAGGGGATGGGGTAAAGTGTTCACCCAGTAATGCAGCTCTGGGTGAGGGGATGGGGTAAAGTGTTCACCCAGTAATGCAGCTCTGGGTGAGGGGATGGGGTAAAGTGTTCACCCAGTAATGCAGCTCTGGGTGAGGGGATGGGGTAAAGTGTTCACCCAGTAATGCAGCTCTGGGTGAGAGAGGGGGACGGGGTAAAGTGTTCACCCAGTAATGCAGCTCTGGGTGAGGGGGGATGGGGTAAAGTGTTCACCCAGTAATGCAGCTCTGGGAGAGAGAGGGGATGGGGTAAAGTGTTCACCCAGTAATGCAGCTCTGGGTGAGGGGGGATGGGGTAAAGTGTTCACCCAGTAATGCAGCTCTGGGTGAGGGGGGACGGGGTGCACACAGGTTAATGTGTATTTTCCCATTGTCGGGAAGGGGATGTCAAATCCTGGCCACTTTTCCCTGAAGAGATAAATAGGTTAGAAATGTGTGATGGGAATGCTGTGGTGTGCAGTCATGGGGCATACAGATAAACCCAGGTGGTTGTGTCTGAAAATATACCATTCACTTCACCATTCATAGCGAGGGGGATTGAATATAAAAGTAGGGAGGTCTTGCTGCAGCTGTATAGGGCATTGGTGAGGCCGCAGCTGGAGTACTGTGTGCAGTTTTGGGCGCCGCACCTGCGCAAAGATATTTTGGCCCTGGAGGGAGTGCAGAGGAGGTTTACTAGGCTGATACCGGAGTTGAGGGGATTGAGCTATGAGGAGAGGCTGAATAAACTAGGCTTGTACTCGTTAGAGTTTAGAAGAATGAGAGGAGATCTCATTGAGACGTATAAGATGATGAATGGGATGGATAGGATAGAGGTGGAGAGACTCTTCCCGCTCAAAAAAGACAGTAGGACTAGGGGGCACAGCCTCAAGATAAAGGGGAGGCGGTTTAGAACGGAGTTGAGGAGGAACTTCTTCACTCAAAGGGTGGTGAATCTCTGGAATTCTCTGCCCATTGAAGTGGTGGAGGCTGCCTCGCTAAATATTTTTAAGAAGCGGGTTGATGGGTTCTTGATAAGAGAGGGGATTAAGGGTTATGGGGAGAGGGCGGGAAAGTGGAACTGAGCCACAACAGATCAGCCATGATCTTATTGAATGGCAGGGCAAGCTCGAAGGGCTAGATGGCCTACTCCTGCTCCTATTTCTTATGTTCTTATGTTCTTATGTTCACTCTTTAGTGCAGTTTGATAGCCCTGGGGTATAAACCAAATGGGACTGAGACAAAGATTCTTGTGCTGCATGTTCTCCAAGTTTGGACCTGTCACAAAACCCCAAAGAAACGGACTGCTATAAATCTGAAACCAATAAACTAAACTCTACAAAGTCTTTTAACCGTGGAGCTTTCATCAAAAAAGCTGAAGGTTCTGCTAACTTGTCTAATATCAGTAGATGTTGACTCAGACTCTACCACCTTGCCCACCCTGGGATCCGCGCGGGCGAGGGTCCCACAATGGAAATTTCGATTGGCGTCAGGTGGGATCTTATAGTTTCACCCGCGCGAGGCTGTAAAATCCCAAACTAAATGGACTCACCTGCTGAGTATTGTTTTATACATCAGCGAGGACATTGGACACTACCTCTCAATCCCCCCAAGTCTCCCTTTCTCACTCAGAGGTTGCTGCCAGTATAGGGATACTTTTAGGTCATACTTAAGTTCTGCAGCAGGGACTGCTTTTCATAGAATAGAATCATAGAATCCCTACAGAAGGAGGTCATATCATCTCTAAGGTAGGGACATGTTTGGCACAACCCTGTGGGCCAAAGGGCCTGTATTGTGTTGTAATTTTTCTATGTTTCTATGAGCTGCCACTGGCAACAATCCCACCCAGACCCTATCCCCAATACATATTTACCCTGCCAATCCCCCTGACACTTGGGAACAATTTAGCATGGCCAATCCACCTAACCTGCACATCTCCCTGTGTCTGTGCGGGTTTCCTCTGGGTACTCCGGTTTCCTCCCATAGTCCAAAAATGTGCGGGTTAGGTTGATTGGCCATGCTAAATTGTCCATTAGTGTCAGGGGGATTAGCAGGGTAAATATGAAGGGTTAGGGGAATAAGGTCTGGGTGGGATTGTGTTCGGTGCAGACTTGACGGGCCGAATGGCCTTCTTCTTCTGTAGTGTATCTTTGTACTGTGGGAGGAAACCGGAGCACTCGGAGGGAACCCATGCAGACGTGGGGAGAATGTGCAAACTCCACACAGACCTGAGGCCGGAATTGAACCTGGGTCCCTGGTACTGTGAGACAGCGGTGCTGTGCCACCGTGTTTTGGAAGCTTGTTCTTTGACCTTGGACATTGGTAGGGCACCAAGGGGCAACAGTGCAAGTATTTAAACTCACGTTGACCTGTGTTGAACAAAAAATGTTGATGTCTTTTTAATGCGTGACAGTGGATAAGAACTTTAAATGTCTGATCTGAGGCTTGTCATATCAACGAGATGCAGTGGAGAGGGGGTTGAATTATCCGGAAGATTGTACCACCGCACTCAGAATGGTAATTGAAATTGTCCTAATTAGCTCGTGAAAGGGCTTTTTTATTAGGGAGGTGGATTGAAAAAAAGTGACAATAAAGGACTTGTTATCTGCTCCATATGGATTACTGGTGCACCATATTCATTTCAGGAATGGGGCAAATTAAAGAAAGATTCACATTCTGTAGCAATTTCCACTATGTCCTGAATGACTTCAGAGCTTCTTCTGAAATGCAGTGTAGTGGTGTAAGAAGCCCAGTAAACTGCTGCAAACATCAATGCGGACGTATATTTCATAGCATTTCGGATATATAAATTAGTGGATTGATTGTTCTGGTAGGGAAGACAGATTATTACTTGACTGGGTGTAAACTGAGAGAGGTGGATACTCAGCGAGACCTTGGTGTTCTCGTACATCAGTCTCTGAGCGTAAGCGCGCAGGTACAGCAAGCAGTAAAGACAAATGGGTATGTTGGCCTTCGTAATGAGGGAGATTTGAGTCTAGGGATAGGGCTGTTTTGCTGCAATTGTATAGGACATTGGTGAGACCACACCTATAGATTGAGTTTAACATTTTGAGTAGGGTGTGCCGCAAACTTGAGCCAAGAATGTCGCTGAAGAAAGAGTTTGGATTTAACCACCTCCCCCATGGGTAGCAATTGTGTAGGATAGACTGCCTGGGGGAGAATGAACTCAGCGTAGAAAATAGGAGTGGATTAGGCCATTCAGCCCTTTGAGCCTGCTGTACTACTCAATATGATTATAGTGATCTGGTGAACTGGTGCGGCAATGATAATCTCTCCCTCAATGTCAACAAAATGAAGGAGATTGTCATCGACTTCACTAAGCATAAGGAAACATGCCCCTGTCTACATCAATGGGGACAAAGTAGAAAGGGTCAAGAGGTTCAAGTTTTTAGGTGTCCAGAACTCCAACAGTTGTCCTGGTCCCCCCATGCTGACACCATAGTTAAGAAAACCCACCAACGCCTCTACTTTCTTAGACAACTGAGGAAATTGGCGTGTCTGCTACGACTCTCACCAACTTTTACGGATGCACCATAGAAAGCATTCTTTCTGGTTGTATCACAGCTTGGTGTGGGCTCCTGCTCTGCCCAAGACTGCAAGAAGCTACAAAAGGTCATGAATGTAGCCCAATCCATCAGGCAAACCAGCCTCCCATCCGTTGACTCTGTCTACACTTCCTGCTGCCTCAGAAAAGCAGCCAGCATAATTAAAGATGCCACCCATCCCGGACATTCTCTCTTTCACCTTCTTCCTTCGGAAAAAGGTACAAAAGTCTGAGCTCGAGTACCAACCGACTCAAAACAGCTTCTTCCCTGCTGCCGTCAGACTTTTGAATGGACTTACCTTGCCTTAAGTTGATCTTTCTCTACATCCTAGCTATGACTGTAACACTACATTCTACACTCTCTCATTTCCTTCTCTATGAATGGTATGCTCTATATAGCGCACAAGAAACAGTACTTTTCACTGAATGTTAATACATGTGACAATAATAAATCAAACCAAATCAGCTTATCTCAACACTGTACTCCTGCAGCACAGTGGTTAACACTGCACCCTCACAGTACCAGGGACCCGGGTTCAATTCTAACCCCGGGTTCGTGTGGACTCACTTCCAGAGCAGCCTATCACAGGCGCACGCTCAGACCCATGTGAGCCTGAGTGTTGGCAGTTTGTTTTACGCGGGGGAAGGACCATCACGTAGAGTCATACAGCACGCAGACAGGCCCTTTGGCCCAACTTGTCCATGCTGACCAAGGTTCCTAAACTGACCGAGTCCCTCTTTGGCCTATAACCCAATAAGCATACCGTTCATAGAGCAGGAAAGGAGAGTGCAGAATGTAGTGTTACAGTCATAGCTAGGGTGTAGAGAAAGGTTTACCCTATCCATGTACCTTTCCCAATTTCTTTTAAATGTTGTAATTGTACCTGCTTCTGCCGTATCCTCTGGCAGCTCTTCAATAAGCTGATCTTTCTCTACACCCTAGCTATGACTGTAACACTACATCCTGCACTGTCTCATTTCCTTCTCTATGAACGGTATGCTTTGCCTGTATAGCGCAAGGCATAATACTTTTCACTGTATACTAATACACGTGACAATATTAAATCAAATCAAATACACACACCTCTGTGTGAAAAAGCTGCCCCTCAGGTTCCTTTTAAATCTCTCCCCCCTCACTTTAAACCCCCTACCCTGGGGAGAAGACTTTGGCTGTTCATTTTATCTGTGCCCCTCATGATTTTATAAACACCTATAAGGCCACCCCTCATCCTCCTACACTCCAGGGGAAAAAGTCCCAGCCTATCCGACCTCTCCTTATCATTTCAAACCTCCCAGTCTCGGTAACATCACAAGCTCTGTCCATTCCCCTCTAATGGAAAGCTGGGAGCATCCGTAAAATCTTTCCTGCTGGTAAACCCACCGTGCCGTGAGCAAGGCAGTGAGTGAGGTGACCCGAGTGTGTCACTGTGATATTATTGGTTTTTAAGGATGAGATACATTTTTGCTTTCAGACATTGAAATAGAGCTTGGAAACCCTTCCCAAAATGGGAATATGGGCAAACATCTTGTCATGTACTCATGTTTCTTCACACCTGCTTATCCCTGGCGCTGGTTATGAAGAAAGTGAGTTACAGCTACAAGATTCCCAATCTCTGACCTGCTCCAAGTCCAGGACCTGCCATTTAAACACACTGGCTACAGAGGCAGCTCCGAGATTGGGAATCCTGTAGCTGTAACTCACCTTCTGATCCCCAAAGTCTGTCCGCCGTCTACAAGGCACAAGTCAGGAGTGTAACGGAATACTCTCCACTTGCCTGGATGAGTGTAGCTCCAACAAGACTCACGTCTCAACATCACCCAGCACAAAGTAGACTTTTGGATTCGCTTCCCAACCATTACCTTCAACTGTCACTCCCTCCACCATCGATACACAGTGGCAGTGTGTGCCATCTACAAGATGCACTGCAGCAACTCACCAAGGTTCCTTCAACAGCACCTTCCAAACCTGCAAACTGTGCCACCACAAAGGGCAAGGGCAGCAGATACCACCACCTGCAAGTTCCAGTCCAGTCACACATCATCCTGACTTGGAAATCTCTCGCCGTTCCTTCACTGTCACTGAGTCAAAGCTCTGGAGCTGCCTTGCTCACGGCACGGTGGGTCTACCTACACCATGGACTGTGGCACTTCAGGAAGATGGATCCCCACCACCTTCTGAAAGCGATTAATTGCCAAAGATGCCCACATCCCGTGAAAGAATATTTTAGACAAACTGTGATGTGTTTCTCTAATTTTGGCCTCTTGAGCATCCTCGATGTTAGTTGCTCCATTTCTAGTGACCTTCAGATCCCAAGGGTGCTGAGCTCTTTAAACATCTCCACTGTGTACCTCTCCCCTTCTTTAAGGTGATCCTTAGAACCCACCTCTTTGTTGAAACTATTGACTCTTTATCCTGATGTATCTTTATGTGGCTGGGTGTCAAATTTTCTTGGATAATGCTCTAATGAAACATTTTGGGATGTTCATTATCATAGAACCCCTACGGTGCAGAAGAAGGCCATTCGGTCCATCAAGTCTGCACTGAACATAATCCTATCTAAGCCCTATTCCTGTAACTCTAACCTAACCCACACATCTTTGGACATTTTGATCAATGCAAGTTGTTGTGTTGTGAATGGAGTATTGCCTTTGTTTGGACAGCTGGAATATGGGAGGGGTGGGGGGTGGGCGCGGTGGCACAGTGGTTAGCACTGCTGTCTCACAGCTCCAGGGATCCAGGCTTGATTCCAGTATTGGGTCACTGTCTGTGGGGAGTTTGCACATTCTCCCTGTGTCAGCGTGGGTTTTCTCCGGGTACTCTGCTTTCCTCCCACACTTCAAAGATGTGTGAATTAGGTGGATTGGCCATGTTAAATTGCCCCTTAGTGTCAGGGGAACCAGCAGGGCAAATAGCAGGGGTTAAGAAGTTAGGGCCTAGTTGGTTGGTGCAGATTTTTTTGGGCCGAACGGCCTTATTCACACAGTAGGAATTTTATGATTTTATGAATGTGACTGTTTTTATAAAGCTCTGGTCAGACCCCATTTACAACGTTGCGCTCAATTCTGGACGCTACGTTTCAGGAGGGACATATGGCCTTGAAGATGGTGCAGTGCAGGCTCACTAGAATGAGGGGGTCGGAGGGATAGAGCCATTAAGGAAGAGGCACTCACCGATATAGTGGAAGTATTAAATATTTATCTGGCTTCAGCATCTCCCAGAGAGAACAATGTGGTGGACACGGCATGAGAAATATAGATCAAAAAAGCTGTAATAGCATTGAAGATAGAAATAATTGATAAATTAATCAAACGTAGATAGGAAAAGACTCCCGGTCCAGATGGATAGCATCTGTATGTGGTAGAAGAAGTTGGGGAAGAGGCACTATTTTATATATAAATGAAAAGGGATTAAGTTTAAAGTTTATTTATGAGTGTCACAAGTTATTCACACTGCAATGAAGTTAAGACACTTTATATGCTCCGTTTGAGATCAGAACTCCCCACTCACCTGATGAAGGGGCAAACTCCGAAAGCTAGTGGTGTTTGCTACCAACTAAACCTGTTGGACTCTAACCTGGTGTTGTGAGACTTCTTACTGTGTTTACCCCAGTCCAACACCGGCATCTCCACACCATGACTGACCAGAGATATTCAAGATACAATGAGAAGGAAAAGAGTGGCTTTTAATGGGTACTAGGGGATCAAATTAGTGAGACATTAGCGGAGCACAGAAAGTGCAGTGTGGAGCTTAAAAAAGCATTTAGCAAAACAGAGAGGTGATATGAGAAAGCTCTGACTGGTAAAATTAGGGAAAATCCCAAGCTACTCTTTAAGTATATTAATGGGAAGAGGATAACCAGGGGTAGAGTAGGACTCATTAGGGACTAAGGGGAAATCTGTGGATGGAGCCAGAGGGCATCAGTAGAGTGTTGACTAAATACATCACATCTGTCTTCACTCAGGAGAATGAGGATGAAGGTATGGAACTCAGGGAGAGGAACTGCAACATTCATCAGCAAATTGAAAGCAGGGGTGACAGTGTAGGCAAGCTTAAAAAGTGAACAGATCTCCAGGTCTGGCTGAACTCTGTCCCAGGCTCCTGTGAGAAAGGGGGAGGTGTCAGAGGACAGGAGAATGTGGCTAATGTGTCTCCGCTCACTGTTTAAGAAAGATTGTAGAGATAAACCAGGGAACTACAGACCAGTGAGTCTCATGTCAGTGGTAGGGAAACTATTGGAGAAAATTCTGAAGGAGAGCACCTGTCTCCACTTGGAGAGGCACAGCTTGATCGGGGATAGTCAGCATGGCTTTGTCAGAGAGCCGCCATGCCTAACAAACCTGATAGAATTTTTTGGAGTGGAGACCAGATGTGTGGATGAGGGTAGTGCAGTCGATGTAGTGTATATGGATTTCAGCAAAGCCTTTGACAAGGACCCACATGGGAGGTTTATAAAGGTAAATTCACGTGGGATACTGGGTAATTTGATAAAGTGGGTTCAAAATTGATTCAGTTGTAGGAGGCAGAGGGTGTTGACAGAATGCTGCTTTAGTGACTGGAAGCCAGTGTCCAGTGATGGAACCACAGTGTTGGGTCCTCTTTTTATTCATCATTTATATAAACAGCATAGCTGACTATGTTGGGGTGTATTTTGAATAAGTTTGCAGATGACACAAAGATTGGCCGAGGGGGGCAGAGTGTCTTGTGTTACGAGAAGATCTAGGCGGGATGGTGAAATGAGAGAAAAGTGGCAGATGCAATTTAACCCTGAAAAGTGTGAAGGGGTTACTTTGGAAAGAGTAATTTGATTAAAAAAAAGTATTCAATGAATGACATGACAGTAGGGTGTTCTGAGGAACAAAGGGACTTTGGTGGGTTTGTCCACCGACCTCTGAGACGGCAGGGTATGTTTGTGGGGTGGTAAAAATGGCATATGGGACAATTGCCTATACAAAAGCAGGGAAGTCATGTTGGAGATGTATAAAAGTTTGGTGAAGCCACAGATAAGAGTGTTGTGTGCAGTTGTGGTCACCGCATTATAGGAAGGATGTGATTGCACAGGAGGGGGTACATAGGAGATTCACCAGGTTGCTGCCTGGGGTGGAACATTTATGTTATGAAGTGAGGTTGGGTAAGTTTGGGTTGTTTTCTCTGGAGCAGAGAAGACTGAGGGGTGACCTGACCGATGTGTACAAGATTGTGAGAGACATGGACAGGGTGGGTAAGAGATTCCTCTTGGCTGAAGGGTCAGTCACAAAGGGACATAAGTTCAAGGTGAGGGGCAGGAGGTTTAGGGGGGATGTGAGGAAAAACTTTAATACCCAGAGGGTGGTGATGGTTTGGAATGCGCTGCCTGGGAGGGTGGTGATGGTTTGGAATGCGCTGCCTGGGAGGGTGGTGAAGGTGGGATGCCTCACATTCTTTCGATGGGCCAAACGGCCTCCTTCTGCACCGTAGGGATTCGATGATTGTATGAAATAGAATTAGGAGGGCCCAGGTTTCTCACATGTTGTGCAGACTCGATGGGCTGAAGGAACTCTTTGGCACTGTGTGATTCTGAAGCGGAGAGACAGGACAGAGCTAACATTTCAGACCTGGAGGTCTCGTCATCAGGTTGAGTAGCAAGTTTCATAGAATCCCTGCAGTGCGGAAGGAGGCCATTCGGTTCATCGATCCTGCTCCAATAACAATCCCACCCAGGCCCTATCCCCGTAACCCCACTTATTTACCCTGCTAATCCCCAACACAAAGAGGACCATCAACATGAAACAGACTTTGGCCTTCCCAATGGATATTCCTGCTTTCATGGCCAAACTCTCCCGATTGGAACGGGAGCGGAAAAATACCGGCCCCTGAAGCCGTGGGAGAAGTGTTAGGAGGAAGAGCTGATTTATAAGGAGCGATCGCTATCTGACCGGCTGTGATGACCTCACCTCCCTCTTAACCTTCAAGGTGAGAAAAGTGGGTTACAAAAATGTGGAAATTAAATTCAGTTCTGAGTCCCACACTCCAGCAAGGTAAGTATTGGCCTGAGAGGGGGCTGCCAGGCACGTCCGACAGAATTCCACCCGAGCATTATGAAGACAGAAGCCAAGATATAAGCAAAATACTACGGGCAGTCGATGAGGTGGATAAGAGCGGGGTGGCAGAGTGGTTAGCACTGCTGTCTCACAGCGCCAGGGACCCGGGTTCAATTCCCGGCTTGGGTCACTGTGTAGAGTTTGCACATTCTCCCCATGCCTGCGTGGGTTTCCCTCCGGAAGTTCCGGTTTCCTCCCACACTCCAAAGATGTACAGGTTAGGTGGATTGGCCATGGCGAATTGACTCTTCGTGTTGGGAGATTATGAATCTTTTTGCCTCCTTTTTCTCTATGAATCGAGCCCAGAGAGGCTCTCCACTTTGTTTGTGATACAGTGGGTTTGCATTGCTGCCTCAGAGTGCCCAGCTTGGCTCACTGTCTGTGCGGAGTCTCCTCCGGGTGCTCCGGTTTCCTCCCACAGTCTGAAAGACGTGCTGGTTAGGTGCATTGACCCGAACAGGCGCCGGACTGTGGTGACGAGGGGAATTTCACAGTGACTTCATTGCACTGTTAATATAAGCCTTACTTGTGACTAAGAAATAAGCTTTAGGAATTGGCTGTAAGGGAACACTGCTTTATTGCACAAAATGAAAATAAACATGTCCCAACCAGGACAGTGGACCCTCTCGGGGTCCTGCTTTATACCGGGCTCGGTATACCAGCTCCACCTGGGGAGTTAATTATCAATCCTCAGGGAGCTCATATTCAGCGAGTCCTACAGGGAATCCAATCGGTGATTCCCCATGCAAGTCCGGGGGCGGGGTGGGGGGTTATCACAAATTCCGAAGAGGGAGCTGGGAATTCCTGTTTGAAGGTGGCAGGGTATTTCAAAAGAATAATTACCAATGCACATGGCATCTTGGACTTCATAAAGGCAGGTGCCACCTTTAAAGAGTTTCCTGATCTGTTTAATACACAGTTCGTCCCACCCCCACACTGGGGACCCCTTTCCCCACAAACATCAGGGTGACCATCCTCCCCATCTATTAAGTATCATGGCCACTCTCCCCTTGCTCAGCCATTTCACCCCCTACCCCCCTTGCAGACATTGGGGGCAGTCCCCCCTTCCTCACCCTCCCATAAAGGGACCCGCCCATCTCAATGGAGGAGGGTTACCCCTCCTGCCAGAGCCCCCTTGACACTGCCAAGATGTCCAGCAGTGCCCCTTGCACTGCCAAGATGCTAGAGGGCAGTATACCCAACCTTGCCCCTCAACTTGTGGAGCAATACAGTGACTCAGAGGTTAGCATTGCTGCCTCACAGTGCCAGGGACCCGGGTTCGATTCCCAGCTTGGCTCACTGTCTGTGTGGAGTTTGCACATTCTCCCCGTTTCTGCGTGGGTTTCCTCCGGGTACTCCGGTTTCCTCCCACAGTCTAAAAGATGTATGGGTTGGGTGAAGTGGTCATGCTAAACTGCCCCTCAGTGTCAGGGGGAGTAGCAGGGTAAATACGTTGGGGTGTGGAGATAGGGCCTGGAGGGGATTGTTGTCAGTTCAGATTCGATGGGCTGAATGGCCTCCTTCTTCACTGTAAGGATTTGATGGTCTATGATCCTGTGATCTATGACCTTCTAACCCCTGGGGTCAGAGGGCACCTGTGTAACCACCACTCCAACCCCCCCAACCGCTGGTTCAAATCCCCGTTCCTGACGAGGCCATTATGGGATTTGCGTCTGTGATGAACCAGGCGGGGGTGGGGTTAGATCGCAGCCACCACGCCCTGTTCTGGACAGCACGTTGTAGAAAGGATGTGAGGGTCTTCGGAAAGCAGCAGTAGGGATTTGCCAGCATGGTCCCGGGAATGAGGAATTACAGCAGCAATGTTAGGTTGGAGAAGCTGGGGTTGTTGGGAGATTGGTGGTGTATAAGATTATGACAGGGTTCGATGAGATAAACAAGGAAAAGCTGTTCCTGTTAAATGGTGATATGTGGACCAGGTTTGATTTGATTTGATTTATTATTGTCACATGTATTGGTATTCAGTGAAAAGTATTGTTTCTTGTGCGCTACACAGACAAAGCATACCGTACATAGAGAAGGAAAGGAGAGAGTGCGGAATGTAGTGTTACAGTCATAGCGAGGGTGTAGAGAAAGATCAGCTTAGTGCGAGGTAGGTCCATTCAGAAGTCTGACGGCAGCAGGGAAGAAGCTGTTCTTCAGTCAGTTGGTACGTGACCTCAGACTTTTCCCCGATGAAAGAAAAGGTGGAAGAGAGAATGTCCAGGTTGCGTGGGGTCCTTAATTACTCTGGCTGCTTTGCCGAGGCAGCGGGAAGTGTGGACAGTGTCAGTGGGCTGATTTTAAGGTTTTGGCCACAATGCAGTGTGTAGAAGTGCCTTTCCAACCAGCGAGTAACAGTGATCTGGAATGAGCTGATTACCAGGGTATTGGAACTGAGTCCACGATCAATACTGCCAAAGGAAAATTGGATGGATGCTTGAGAAAAATGAACGTTTGGGAGTATGGAGATGGATCAAGTGAAAGGGACTGATTAGTTTAACTCTACAGAGAGCAAGCACAGACACTGGGTGAATGGCCTCCCAGTGCTATAATGACTCAATGACAAAAAAAGGCATGAGAATGTTAGACAAACAGCGGGAGAAACATTTTGGAAAAAGATGAGGGCTAATGTGAAAGGGAACTCCAGCTTATTTTATATAAATATCAGTATTTTACCATCCTAACATGAAAGGAAACAATGCTGGATCGAGATCGAGCATGTTTCTTAGGGAGATCATTTAGGAAATAATGATCATAATATCATAGAGTTTGGAGTAGTTGTGGAAAAGGGTGAGGGTAAATTTGAAGAGGACGTATTCCAGTGAGTTGAATGGAAATCTGCCCAGCGTCTGAAGATGTAGGTTAGATGGATTGGCCGTGGTCAAAATTTATTTATTAGTGTCACAAGTAGGCTTACATTAACACTGCAATGAAGTTACTGTGAAAATCCCTGAGTCGCCACACTTTGGCGCCTGTTCGGGTACACTGAGGGAGAATTTAGCACGGCCAATGTATCTAACCAGCACGTCTTTTGGACAGTGGGGGGGGAGCTGGAGCACCCGAAGGAAACCCATGCAGACACCGGGAGAACGTGCAAACTCCACACAAACAGAGATCCAAACCGGGAATCGAACCGGGGTTCCTGGCGCTGTGAGGCAGCAGTGCTAACCACTGTGCTGCCTCATTGTACTGCCCTGTAAGTGGGTTGTAGGTATAGGATAGGAAGAGGGCCTGGGTAAGATATTGTGTCAGAGTTGGTGCAGACTTGATGGGCAGACTGGCCTCCTTCTGTTCTGTAGGGATTTTATGATTTCCAGGTGAATCACAGATTGGGAGTATATGATCGAGGGGGAACGTTGAAAGAGGAGTGAGTTTGGGTACAGAGCAAAGAAATAAGGCTGGAGCACCTTGGACGACTAATGACACAAAGACGAAAAGGAACCTTTATAATAAATGTCTGTTTTGGACCATAACCAAGTGTAGAACTCCTGGAACTGGAAAGACAAATCAGAGAGGCTCAGTGAGAATAGAACAGTAAGGAATTCAAAAATCCCCTCTACTTGTTTAAATTGATGAAGGATGGTCGGGTTTGAGGATATTTTCTTGTAAGGGCAGAGAGCAATGGCGAGTACTTTGCATCTTCCAAAGAAAAGAATGCTGCGATGTTATAGTCGGGGAGTGGTGGTATAGATGTTGAATCGGATAAAAATAGATAAAGAGGAGCTATTTAAAAATATTGACTGCTCTCAAAATGGTCACCTCTTCCCAATGGAATGCACACTCTTGGGTTGTTGAAGGAAGTAAGGGAGTGTTTAAGTTTAAATTTTGAGTTTATTTATTAGTAGGTTTACATTAACACTGCAATGAAGTTACTGTGAAAATCCTCTAGTTGTCACACTCCAGCTCCTGTTCGATTCCCGGCTTGAGTGACTGTCTGTCTGTGTGGAGTTTGCACATTCTCCCCGTGTCTGTGTGGGTTTCCTCTGGGTGCTCCGATTTCCTCCCACAGTCTGAAAGATGTGCTGGTTAGGGTACATTGGCCATGCTAAATTCACCCTCAGTGTACCCCAACAAGTGCCAAGGTGTGGCAACTAGTGGCAACTAGGGCGGCACGGTAGCACAGTGGTTAGCACTGCTGCTTCACAGCTCCAGGGCCCTGGGTTCGATTCCCGGCTCGGGTCACTGTCTGTGTGGAGTTTGCACATTCTCCTCGTGTCTGTGTGGGTTTCCTCTGGATGCTCCGGTTTCCTCCCACAGTCCAAAGATGTGCGGGTTAGGTTGATTGGCCGTGCTAAGAAATTGCCCCTTAATGCGTAGGCTTGTGGGATTAGTGGGTATGACATGTAGGGATATGTGGGTGGGGCCTGGGTGGGATCGTGTTCAGTGCAGACTCGATGGGCCGAAGGGCCTCTTTCTGCACTGTAGGGTTCTATGTGGTTTCACAGTAGCTTCATTGCAGTGTTAACGTAAGCCTATTTGTGACACTAATAAATAAACTTTAAACTTGATGTTTATATACCAGCAGTTTTTAACAGGTTCAGTGTACAGGAATCAATGTGGGTGCATTGGTCCATTTGCAATGGGCTAAACCAGCCAGGAACCAAACCTGCCATCAACAAGTGTTCCTTGGCACTACACTAGGTGATATCCATAGAATCCCTATAGTACAGAAAGAGGCCATTCAGCCCATCGTGTCTGCACCAACTCTCTTAAAGAGCATCTTACCTAAACCCATCCCCAGACCTAATGGGGAGGCAGTGGCATAGTGGGATTGTCGCTGGGCTAGTAATGAAGAGACCCAGGGCAATGGCCTGGGGACCCAGGTTCAAATCCCACCAGAGAAAATAGTAAGATTTGAAATCATTAAAAATCTGGATTTAAGAATCTGCTGATAACCATGAAACCACTGTTCATGTTCTAAAAAACCCACCTGGTTCACTAACGTCCTTTAGGGAGGGAAATCTGCTGTCCTTATCTGGTCTGGTCTACATGTGACTCCAGAGCCACAGCAATGTGGTTGATTCTAAAATACCCTCGGGGTGGGCAATAAATACCTGCCCAGACAGTGACACCCACTTCCCATAATAAAAAAACTCAACCCCGCTAATTCCCCGAACCTACACAGCTTTAGGCATTGAGAAACAGTTTTAGCACGGCCAATCCATCTAACCTGCACATCTTTGGACTGTAGGAGGAAACCGGAGCACCCGGCGGAAACCCACGCAGACACGGGGGGAATGTGCAGACTCCGCACAGACCCTAGACTGGTGGTATCTTGTCCCGTACATTATGCACAGACTAACCGAGATGTTTGACTTCCCGCAGGCACAGACGGCACAGGTGATCCTTGACGATGGAACGAAAATGAAAGGAGTGTCGTTTGGGTATCCTCGATCAACTGCAGGGGAGGTGGTATTCAACACGGGATTGGTTGGGTGAGTGCAGTGCACTAGGCTTCTGCTTTCTCAGTCCGAGAATGATCTTTTCTGCCACTTGCTTTTAACGTAACGGGACAGTTTGTGTTTTACGTTTCATTTCCCTGCCCGAGGCACGTGGTGGCTTTTCCCGGATTGCAAAGCTGGAACAGGCTGAGTGGTAAATCACAGCCTGGCTGACAGTACGGGCTCCCCCGCTGGCAGGTTTTAATTGAAGGGCTGCTCTGTGACGTGACCTGCAGATACAGAGTTATAATCGAAGGTTACTCTTTCACTGGGGACCTTGGGTGGGGAGAACAATAGTTGTGTTCTATGTTTATCTGTTAAAACCAGCTCCCTAATCTAGATATAACCACAGAATCCCTACGGTGCAGAAAGAGGCCATTCAGCCCATCGAGTCTGCACCAACCTCCTGAAAGAGTTCCCACCCAGGTCCCCCCCTCTCTCTCCCCAATCCCCATAACCCCACACATTTACCATGGCCTGACCTGCACATCTTTGGACTGTGGGATGAAACCGGAGCACCCACAGGAAAAGGCGATGAGCCTTCCGTCAGTGGTAGGGAAATTATTGGAGAGGATTCTTTGAGACAGGATTTATTCCCACTTGGGAATAAGTGGATGTATTAGTGAGAGGCAACATGGTTTTGTGAAGGGGAGGTCGTGTCTCACTAACTGAATCGAGTTTTTTGAGGAAGTGACAAAGATGATTGATGAGGGTAGGGCAGTGGATGTTGTCTACATGGACTTCAGTAAGGCCTTTGACAAGGTCCCTCATGGCAGACTGGTGCAGAAGGTGAAGGTGCATGGGATCAGAGGTGAACTGGCAAAGTGGATACAAAACTGGGTCAGTCAAAGAAGACAGAGGGTAGCAGTGGAAGGGTGTGTTTCTGAATGGAGAGCTGTGATAAGTGGGATCGGTGCTGGGACCTTTGCTGTTTGTAATATATACAAATAATTTGGAGGAAAATGTAACTGGATTGATAAGTAAGTCTGCAGATGCCACAAAGATTGGTGGATTTGCAGATAGCGATGAGGTCTATCAGAGGATACAGCAGGATATAGATCGGTTGGAGACTTAGGCAGAGAGATGGCAGATGGAGTTTAATCTGGACAAATGTGTGGTAATACATTTTGGAAGGTTTAATACAGATAGGAAATATACAGTAAATGGCAGAACCCTTAAGAGTATTGACAGGCAAAGGGATCTGGGTGCACAGGTACACAGGTCACTGAAAGTGTCAATGCCAGTGGAGAAGGTAGTTAAGAAGGCATACGGCATGCTTGCCTTCATTGGCCAGGGTATTGAATTTAAAAATTGGCAAATCATGTTGCAGCTTTATAGAACCTTAGTTAGGCCACACTTGGAACTTAGTGTTCAATTCTGGTCATCACACTACCAGGATGTAGAAGCTTTGGAGAGGGTACAGAAAAGATTTACCAGGATGTTGCCTGGTATGGAGAGCTTTAGGTATGAGGAGAGGTTGGAGAAACTTGGTTTGTTCTCACTGGAGCGACAGATGTTGAGGGGCGACTTGATAGAAGTCTACAAGATTATGAGAGGCATGGACAGAGTGGATAATCAGAAGCTTTTTCCCAGGGTGGAAGAGTTAATTACTAGGGGACACAGGTTTAAGGTGTGAGAGGTAAGGTTTAAAGGAGATGTACGAGGCAGATTTTTTACACAGAGGGTGGTGGATGCCTGGAACTTGTTGCTGGGGGAGGGGATGCAGTGGGAGCAGATATGGTAGTGAGTTTTAAGGTGCATCATGACAAATATATGAATAGGATGGGAAGAGAGGGATATGGTAGGGTAGGGGGCTTTAGTTAAGTCGGGCAGCCTGGTTGGTGCAGGCTTCGAGGGCCAAAGGGCCTGTTCCTGTGCTATAATTTCCTTTGTTCTTTGAAACCCAGGCGAATGTATATCCTTCATAGTGGCCACCCCCGATTGGTCTTTAAATGAGACCTAACCATCTTCAGAAAGAATCACGCTCTCGGTGCAGTTCTCGCTGACCATTCTACCACACGGATACTGGCAGAGCCCCCTCTCTCACTAGTTCCAGATGGCATGCGTGTCTGCTCTGATCTGTTGCTTCAACATGATATCTTTGGACGTTGTCAATTAATTTCTGTGGAGATGAGCTTAATGATGCCTCCAGTTATGGCACGAAGTTGGTCATTTCTTTTGGAGGCTGCAGGGGACAATATGGGAAGTAATAAAATGTCCCATTTCATCCGAGGGTTGGTTCCTGTGTATGTTGGGGCTGTGTAGCTCCTGCTGTACCTGAACTGGGCTCGAAATGCAAATTCTTACAATTGGGAGTCCTCCTAATCCAATTCTATAAAGAGGACATTTTTTTTGTATCCACGGGATATCAGAGTCTCTGGCAAGATCAACATTTATTGTCCATCCTTAGTTGTCCTTGTGAAGGTGATGGTGAGTTGCCTTTTGGAACCACTGCAGCTCAAGTTCACAAGAACATTCCCAGGAGTGAAAGCTTTGTCATGTGAGGGGTTGTTGAGGAGCCTGGGTTTAAACTCCATGGAGTTTAGAAGGACGAGGCAGGGGTCTAATTGAAACTTACAGAGTACTGAGAGAGCCTGGATAGAGTGGACGTGGAGAGGAGGTTTCCACCAGTGGGAGAGACTGGAACTTGAAGGCACAAATTCAGAGTGAAGGAACCCTCCAGTTAAACTGAGAGGGGGAGGAATTTTGTCAGCCAGCGGGTGGTTAATTTGTGGAACTGACTGTCACAGAGGTGTGGTGACCAGGTCACTAAGTATCTTTAAGACGGAGATAGATTCTTGGTCAAAACAGGATCGAGGGTTACGGGGAGAAGGCAGGAGATAAGAATCATATCAGCCATGACTGAATGGGCCGAATGGCCTAATTCTGCTCTTATATTTAGTGGTCTTATTGAGCCTGTACTGGCAGCAATCCCACCCTAGTTCCATAACCCCATATACGTACCCTGCTAATCCCCCGAAACTAGGGTCAATTCAGCACGGCCAAACAACCTAACCCGTCTTTGTGGGAGAAAACCGGAGCGCCCGAAGGAAACCCCCGCAGACACGAGGAGAATGTGCAAACTCCACACAGGCAGCCACCCAAGCCCGGAGTCGAACCCGGGTCCCTGACACTGTGAGGCATCCGTGCTAACCACTGTGCCACCGTGCTGCCACCATTGTGCCATCCACTTCTGAGCTTACATTGGAGGGAGAATCATTGGTGAGGTAGTTGTAGGCGGTTGGGTCGAGGACACGGCCCTGAGGAACTCTCGTGGTCATGTCCTGAAACTGAGAAGTCAAGCCCATCTTCCATTGTGCCGGTCTGACTTCAACCAATGGGGAATTTCCCCCCCGATTCCTTTGGCTTGGTGCCCTGGTTGTGTGAACTGTCTGGATGTTGCTGGAATTCAGTGACGGTGCCTCTCCCCCAGCCAGTGAGGAGACATTGTGCAAGCTTAGGTTGGACATCAGCCTACTCGAGATCTCCCACAGCAACACCATTGAGATTCGAAGCTCCCAGGATGGACGCAAACACAGGCCCTGTCACCACATTGTCAAACAGAGCGAAAAGGGGAGGCGATGGCCTCACGGTATTATCGCTAGACTATTAATTCAGAAACCCAGCTAATATTCTGGGGACCCGGGTTCGAATCCTGCCACGGCAGATGGTGGAATTTGAACTCAATAAAAAAATTCTGGAATTAAGAATCTACTGGTGATTAGTGAACCAGTTGGGTTTTTCCAACAATGGTTTCACAATGTCCTTTAGGAAAGGAAATCTGCCATTCCTACCTACATGTGACTCCAGAGCTGTGTGGTTGACTCTCAGCTGCCCTCCAAGGGCAGCTAGGGATGGGCAATAAATGCTGGCCAACCAGCAGCGCCCCACGTCCCTCGAATGAATAAAAAAAATTGGCGCATTCCTCAAAATGGGAAGGAATGTTTTTATTATAAGAAGGTGAAACCCAATTCTTTCATTCCCCACAAACAGGTACATGGATTTTCAGTTTATTGTGTGCCAATATTAACGTCACTTTGTAAGAATTGCAATGAGTGAAGGTACTTGCAAAGATTTCTCCTGTTTTTCTTTAATATTCTAGTTACCCTGAGACACTAACAGACCCAAGCTACAGAGGGCAAATCCTGGCTCTCACATCTCCCATGGCAGGAAATTACGGGGTGCCAGACACAAAGAAATTGGACGAGTTGGGCTTAATGAAATATGTTGAGTCGGAATTTATCCAGGTAATGTTTGTTAGCCGTGAACGGGTACTTGGTAAGTGGGCAGGCGTCTGATCGGATTCAATTATTCGCTGCTGAGAGAAAAACCTGCTACACAAAACGGTGACTGAGGTTAGAGTCAAAGTTTGAGAAGAGTGGAGATAGAGAAACCGTGCCGACTGGATGTGGGATTGTCCATTCTGAACCAAAGTTTGTTGGTGGGAGGCTGAGTGTTTTCCGCTTGGTTGGAGGATGGTTTCACTGCTCAGACGGATTTGTGCTGAGAAGTTGCCCTCCCTGCCGTTACCTCACGGGGTTGGAGATCCAGGTGCCATACTTGAAGGGTATCTGGATAGCCTCCCTCCCTCCTTCTCCCCCTCCCTTCTCCCTCTCCCTCCCTCCCTCCCTCCCTCCCTCCCTTCTCCCTCCCTCCCTCTCTCCCTCCCTCTCTCCCTCCCTCCCTCCCTCTCTCCCTCCCTCCCTCCCTCCCTCCCTCCCTCCCTTCTCTCCTCTCTCCCTCCCTCCCTCCCTCTCTCCCTCTCTCCCTCTCTCCCTCCCTCCCTCCCTCCCTCCCTCCCTTCTCTCCTCTCTCCCTCCCTCCCTCCCTCCCTCCCTCCCTCTCTCCCTCTCTCCCTCTCTCCCTCCCTCCCTCCCTTCTCCCCTCCCTCCCTCTCTCCCTCTCTCCCTCCCTCCCTCCCTCCCTCCCTCCCTCCCTTCTCCCCTCTCTCCCTCTCTCCCTCTCTCCCTCTCTCCCTCTCTCCCTCCCTTCTCCCCATCGCCCACTCCCTACATCCAGCTTTAGTCCAGCTCGTGGTACGGACACCCGATATGAGTGGAGTTGTGCGCAGGGTGAACGCAGTGTCTATTCCCCTCAGAGTTGTGGAAGAAATCAAGCTTGCCAGGTGCACATAAGTTCATAAGATATAGGAGCAAAATGAGGCCATTCAGCCCATTGAATCCACTTTGCCATTTGATCATGACTGATTGGCTCCTCATCCCCATTTTCCTGCCTTCTCCCCATAACTCATCAACCCGTTCCCAATTAAAAATCTACTGGTGACCATGAAACCATTGTCGATTGTCATATCTGGTTCACCAATAGCCTTTAGGGAGGGAAATCTGCCGTCCTTACCCAGTCTGGCCGATATGTGACTCCAGAATCACAGCAATGTGGTTGACTCTCATCTGCCCAGTTAGGGGTGGGTAATAGAGGCTGTCCCAGCAGCAATGCCCGTGTCCCACAAAAGAATGAAAAGAAAGAGCTGTGAGTAGTTAGTTTAGGTGCCATCACCTCATGCTTCTGGTTACTGAGAGAAGCAGGAAAAGGGCATGTAATATTTTCACTTGAGCAAGGATGATAATGCAGTAAATACTGCACTTCCTGACTGGATGAGGCAGTGACAGTGAACTCCCGTTCCCCTTTCTTCTCTCTCTACGCACATTCACCTATTATTGTCTGAAGCTCAAGACTCTGCCTTGTTCTGTCTGTAGACGCTGCCATTGTTGTCGGTCTCCAGTGACCAAAGTGACACATACTTTCTTATTCATTTGTGGGACATGGGCATCGCTGGCTGGCCAACATTTATTGCCCGTCCCTGGTTGTCCTTGGAGGGCACATTGCAGAGTCCCAGGTAGGCCAGACCAGGTAAGGACAGCCGATTTCCTTCCCTAATGGACATGCTGATGGAGAAGTTTTGTTCCAACCCCCTGGGAGTATTTGATGGCAGAGTTTGAAGGAGCTTTACTCTTGGCAGTAGTCTTGGGGAAGGCTGTGATTCATTCTTTTGGGTTTCTGGAGTGGAAAATGCTGACCGTGATAAACATAAGGATTCATGGTAGGACGTGACAGAGACATGAGCACCAAATGTTTTTGGATAACGTGTTGTTCTGTTATTTCTAGGTTTCCGGATTACTAGTGCAGGATTATAGCCATGACTACAGTCACTGGAACTCGGTCAAATCTCTTGGGGAGTGGTTAAATGAAGAAAAGGTAAATTGCTACTCCGTTCCCCCCACCCCTTGTTAGTAGAGTACAGATTTTATAAAGCATCCCTGAGGACCTTGAAGAAACTGTCCCCAGTCACTTCTTTGGAAGTGGTACAGTACGGCTTTAACTCTGAACATTTCTCCTGTGTTTCCCAAACAAGTTCCCTGCTCGGTCAGTCAGTAACTGGAGGCATCAACTTAGGAGGAGGGCGAAGAATGATGAGAATTTGTTTATTGGAGAAGGGAGCTTGTGCCACCTCTTCAGTGTGTAGAGGAGATCATGTGTGAAGTATTGCTTTATTATTAGCTAACTAAATAAGGGTTCAATCCTACAACGCTGACCTCTATTGGATCCGCAGGCCAACTCAGAATGGGTACAGCACAGCAGGAGGCCATTCAGCCAATCCAGTCAATGCCAGCTTTCTGCAAGAGCAACTCACCCACTCCCATCCCCTCAACTCTTCCCCAGTAACCCATCGTGAGTCCAATTTATTTGTGAAAGCTCCAAGTTAAATCTGTCTCTGCCACACTCTGTGCATTCTGGATCCCAACCACTTTCTGTAACGAACAAAGGTTTCTCGTGCCATCTTCAGTACGTCCACCAATTATTCTGTATTTGTCCTCTAGTCCTTGTCCCCGTGCCCAGAGAGAACAGGTTCTCTCTGTTTATTCTGTCTGGATCTATCGTGATTATAAACACTGCTATCAAACCTTCTCTGATCCCTCTCATTCCTAAGGACAGGAGTTCTAGTTTCTACACACCTGGAGTGCCTCATCCCAGAACCACTCCTATAAATCCTATCTTCATCCCTGTCTAAAACCTACACCTCCATCCCAAAGTCCACAATCTGACCCAACCCCCCAGCTGAGGCCAGACTCAGCTAGACACGTCATTCACAACTCAGAATCATAGAGTTTTACAGCACTGAAGGAGGCCATTCTGCCCATTGTTTCTGTGCCGGCCACCAAAAGAGCTGCCCAGATAGTCCCGTTCTCCAGCCTTATCTCCATAACTCTCTAAGTTCATCACTTTCAAACAGGTATCCAGTTCTCTTTTGAAGCCTCCGATGGAATCCACCTCCACCACTCTCCCAGGCAGCATGCTCCCAATCCCAACAACTCCGAGTGAAGCGTTCTCTCCGCAGCTCACTCTCTCGCTGACCATCTTGAAATTGTGACCCCCCTCGTCACTGACATACCAATTAGTGGAAACAGGATATCCTTCTTCACCCTGTCAAATGTGTTCACAATTTTGAACACTCCAGTAAGGTCACCTCTTAACCTTCTCCTGCTCCAAGGAGAATAAGCTCAATTCCTCTAGTATTTCCTTGTATCTAAAATTCCTCATTCCTGGTATCATTCTAGTGAACCTCCTTTACACTCTCCCTCTCTAGGGCTCTAACATCCTTCCTGAGATAAGGTGCCCAGGACTGAACACAATACTCTGAATGGTTTATTGAGGTGGGGCTTCACTTCCTTGCTTTTATACTCTATGGGCGGGATGTTCCAGCTGCGGTCGCCCCGAAAATCCCGTTTGAGGTCGACAGACCTTTCCGTGGTCAGCCCCTCGCTCGCTACGATCCCTGTGGCGGGCGGAAGGGAAACGTGATGGATAGGATAGAGGTGGAGAGACTCTTCCTGCTCAAAAAAGACAGTAGGACTAGGGGGCACAGCCTCAAGATAAAGGGGGGGCGGTTTAGAACGGAGTTGAGGAGGAACTTCTTCACTCAAAGGGTGGTGAATCTCTGGAATTCTCTGCCCGTTGAAGTGGTGGAGGCTGCCTCGCTAAATATTTTTAAGAAGCGGGTTGATGGGTTCTTGATAAGAGAGGGGATTAAGGGTTATGGGGAGAGGGCGGGAAAGTGGAACTGAGCCACAACAGATCAGCCATGATCTTATTGAATGGCGGGGCAGGCTCGAAGGGCTAGATGGCCTACTCCTGCTCCTATTTCTTATGTTCTTATGTTTGCCCCAGTCCCTCCGTTTATGAACCCAAGAATCCTTCTTAACAACCGCTCCGACTTAACCTGGCCGCCTTTCAGAGAATGATGCGGTTGAACCCCGAGGTCCCTCTGCTCCTGTACTCCCTCAGAGTTGTACCATTGAGTCTGTACGGTCTCCCCGTGTTTCGTCTGCCAAAATCAGCTCATGTTTGGCTGCATTAAAATTCATTGGCCGGGTAACTGCCCACTTGGCCGTTGTCCATGTCCCTCTGAATTTGCTCACCATCACCCTCGCAATTCACTATTCTCCCCACCTCAGTTTCATCTGTAAATTTGGAGATTTTTGCCCTTCTCTAAATGGTTTATATAAATCAGAGAAAGCAAGGGTCCCTTGCCTTCGTACCCTGTGTTTTGGTTTATAGAGAGTGTATTTGAACTAATTTGCCCTGCCAGTTGCAGCAATTCCTGCCCACATTCCCAGGATCTCTCTGTTTCTGTGCCCTCTGCAGAATGGTAGTCTTTGGTCCTGATTTTACTGGCACGCCCACCCTGAAATCGGGGTGGGCGAGGCTGGCAGACCACCATTGGACACCGGGTGCAATCTTATGAGCCGTGAGTGGGCGTGCCGGTAAAATTCAGGCCTTTATCTTACACTGGCCTCTCCTCATTAGATCATAGAATCCTACAGTGCAGAAAGAGGCCATTCGGCCCATCGCGTCTGCACCGAACACAATCCCACCCAGGCCCTCCCCCCTCCAAATCCCTACATATTATACCCACCAACCCCTGTAACCTACACATCCCTGGACACTAAGGGGCAATTTCTTAGCACGGCCAATCAACCTAACCCAAACATCTTGGGACGGTGGGAGGGAACCGGAGCACCTGGAGGAAACCCACGCAGACATGAGGAGAATGTGCAACCTCCACGCAGACAGTGACCCGAGCCGGGAATCGAACCCAGGACCCTGGAGCTGTGAAGCAGCAGTGCTAACCCACTGTGCTACCGTAACCAAAATCAGCCACTGCGCATATTACATTTCATATTAAATTTGCTGCTTGTCCCCCCAGTCGGCTGTCTATGTTGACGTTTACCATCATCCTCCTTGCAGTAGCCAAGCTTTGTGCAAATTTGGAAATTGTGCCCTGATCAACCAAATCTAGATTGTTGATATCGATCAGGGGAAGTACTGGCCTTGGTGCAGATCCCTAGGGAATACCACCCCATCCTGCGTGGAAAGGAACTGTTATTCACTACCCTGCTTCCCGTAAACATGACTTACTTTTGTATCCGAGGCCTCATCTTTGCTGCCCAGTTTATTGTGTGGCATTTCATTGACAGCCTTTTGGGGCTCTGTACACATCACAAGAAACACTCGTCAATCCTTACTCTTCATCACACTCTCAATCAAGTTTGCCTGGAAGGAATATTGTTTTCTTCTGAATGATTCCACCCTTGTTATTTTTTATAATTGTTATATTTTGTCTCGTATTGTTTCTAACCGGTTTCCCTGCACTGAGGTTAAACTGATTGGCTTGTATTTACTGGGTTTACCCTTACACCCCTCTTAGAAATATAGAAACTAGAGGCCATTCAGTCCTTCAGCCTGTTCCACCACTCATAATGATCATGGCTGATTGTCCAACTCAGAGGCCTGTTCCTGCCTTTCCCTCCATACCCTTTGATTCGCTTCACCCCAAGAGCTATATCCAACTGATCCTTGAAAACAGACACTGTTTTGGCCTCAACTGCTTTCTGTGGTAGTGAATTCCACCATTTCTGGATGAAGAAATTTCTCCTCATTTCAGTTCTAAATGGCCTACACAGTATCCTCAGACTGTGACCCCCTGGTTCTGGATCTCAGGAACATCCTTCCTGCATCTAATCCATCTATTCCTGCATCTGCGTTCCTCCAATCCTCGAAGGAGGCTTGGAAGATTATGATCAGTGCCAACCCTTCCTTCCCTCAGTGTCCATATAGGCATCCCGGAGACCCTGGTGACCTAGCAACTATGCACAGAGACAGACAGAGACACGCAATGGAGATAACCATGACACACAAGTCATGTGTGACTGCAAACCAGTGCGCCGTGTCACTGAGGGGCAAAATAGCCACTGGTTTCTGGATTGTGGGGCAGGACCAAAGATTTTACCACCTTCTTTTTGGTGTAATCCCATTACCTGGAAGCAGAGCTATTGGAAGATTTTCCTCTCCCAAAGTTGAGTGGACATATTGGAGGGATTGCTGGGAATCCTCTCCTGTGGCCTGTAGTGAGCCTCGGGGAAGGTTAGGCTCGCTGGGAGTTTTGAGACTCGCAAAGACTTTATTTTCTTTGTCCCTGCGGAATTTGCCAAAGGATACTGATAAAGTTAGGAATTGTCAGCGTTTTGTTTTCCCATGTGTCTGGTGGCCAATGACTCTATGCTGGGCTACTTATAGTCTTGCTGGTTGACCTGTAATAAATTGTCCAAGTGGTCATTGGCCATCCTGGGTGAGCATTGGGGTGTTCAACTCTGGGGAGCAGTCGAGCTCAGTCCTGTCCTCACTCAATAGCTATCACCATCCAAATGCCCACTGAAGTATCAGAAGTATCTAAAACACTGCCAGGCTGAAAGTGCCCCACTTTGTGAGCCTTTCTGGGCAACACGGTGGCACAGTGGTTAGCACTGCTACCTCACATTCACCAGGGACCTGGGTTCGATTCCCGGCCTGGGTCACTGTCTGTGGGGAGTTTGCACATTCTCCCTGTGTCTGCATTGAGAATGTCCTCCAGTTTCCTCCCACAATCCAAAGATGTGCAGATTAGGTGGATTGGCCTTGCTAAATTGCCCCTCAGTGTCAAGGGGACCAGCTGGGATAAATGCCTGGGGTTGTGGGGATAGGGCCTGGGTGGTCGGTGCAGACTCGATGGGCTGAATGGTCTCCTTCTGCATTGTAGGATTCTCTATGAAAGTTCAATGAATGACCTTTTGACACTGTGTGCCTAACCCAAAAGCTTGAGATTTCCCTGGTCAGCAAGATCTAACTAGATTGTGTGTGTAACAGGAACCTTGAGATGCTCCAGCTTTGAACGGCTGAGAACACAGTGTCTAAACCAGGGAGCTGAGGGTTCGGACTGTATGAAATTTTAAACAGTACTCTACTGAGATTTTGCCCAGTGTTCTTGAAGAGATAGATTGTTCCTATCCCAGCTGGCAGCGTTTATTATGGGTGACATTTCAAATTGAGTAATTGATGGGGAAAACTTGGAATGAAGATGGAAATACAGAGATTGCCCTCGGTGCTGTTAAGAACCTGTTGTTTCATGGAATGTGTTTTCTCCTTGAACAGATCCCAGCCCTTTACGGAATAGACACCAGAATGCTGACAAAGATCGTCCGGGATAAGGTAACCAGCCTGGCGGCCGTTTTGAAATCCTAGTGAGCGAGTTATCCCTCGAACCAATTCAGGCATTTATTAAAACAACAACCTTTCTTCACAGGGAACAATTCTGGGTAAAATTGAGTTTGAAGGGGATCCTGTAGAATTTGTCGACCCCAACCTGCGAAATCTGATGGCGGAAATATCAACCAAGGTAAGATTTGTGGAGTTTCCATTTGGAAGCTTTGCCTAATGGACAATTTGTAATTTGCCATTTTGAGAGGTTTGCCATCTGAAGCTCCTCGTTGCCGTGGCGATTCGAGGAGAGATTGTGGTGTGGGGGAGTGGGGGACAGAGAAGGAGCCAGCAAATAGGGGTTTTGGTAGATGAGGACTTTACTGGGTGGCGTGGTGGGTTAGCGCTGCTGCCTGACAGCGCCAGGGATTCGGTTCGATTCCCGGCTTGGGTCACTGTCTGTGCGGAGTGCGCACATTCTCCCCATGTCTGCGTGGGTTTCCTTCGGGCGCTCCGGTTTCCACCCACAGTCTGGAAGACATGCGGGTTGGGTGCACTGGCCCTGCTAAATTCTCCCTCGGTGTACCCGAACAGGTGTAGCAACCAGGGGATTGTCACAGTAACTTCATTGCAGTGTTAATGTGACATTAATAGATGAAAATGGTGGAAGTGGAGGGAGTGGTTGGGATGTATCGGGGAGGGGGGGGTGGGGTGTACAGTATTTGGGGGCTGGAGTGATCATTCTGGCTTTATTGTGCGGGTGTGAAATCCCACGATAAGCGCAAGGAATGGGATAAGAGTATCTGACGTTGTTGAGTTGGGTTCGATGGAGGGAGGGGTGTGTATAAAGTGTTTGCGTCGGTGTGTGACACAGTTCCACCAGGTTAAGGGTGGAATGTTCCTGCCGTGTGACACAACTCACTGTATTTTGGCAGGAAATTAAAATCTACGGCAAAGGGAATCCAATCAAGATTGTCGCGGTGGACTGCGGGATAAAGCACAACATCATCCGACTTCTTGTGAAGGTATTTCTCTCTCTCTCTACTTGCCCCTCACCCACACCCGCGAGCTATAACATTAATGTTCCTCCACTGCATTGGTAACCTCCAGTTTCTGTTCCCGCGGGATCTAATAGATATCCTTGTTTCCCTGGAAAGTTAGGTTTTATGGGATGGGTCATTATTGTCCCGATATTTGCCTGCAGTTCCATGTAGGGCCATGAACTTGGGGGCAATTAGTAACTGAAGACTCATTGGACAGGATTTTCCAGCCCTTCCCCTAGCAGGATCTTCCAGTCCTGCCCCACCCCGCTCACCCTCCGGTGGCGGGTTCTCTGGCAGCAGGTCGTGCAAAACTCCGTAGACATGGGACCGGAACATCCTGCCAACAACCAATGGCAAGTAGCCTCTACCACTGGAAAACATGCCAATGGGCGGGGGGACTGGAAAATCCTGCTAAAAATTGCAACAATATTTGTGCAAGTATGAGCACAATCCCATTTCAATTTCACTAATCTTTGGAGTGCCACTTTATCGAAAGCCTTCTGGAAATCTAAGTACAGTACATCCACTGGTTCCCCTTTACCCACAGCAGATGTTACTTCTTCAAGGAACTCTGATAAGTTGAGTAAACATGATTTCCCTTTCACAAAACCATGGTGACTCCGCCTGATTGCTTAAATTTTTCCAAATGCCCTTTTATAACATCTTGAACGGGAGTCTCTATGGGCTGTCTGTCCCTTTGCATCTCCTCAAGTGGAGTTGCCTAAACTTCACCACATCTTTGTCTCTCTCTGTCTCTCTCCTTTGAATTGCTATTTGAAATCCGCCTTAGTTAAGCTTCTGTATCTGAATTTTTGTCTCCTGTGAGGCAGCTGGGAAATGTTACAGTGTTTATTACTGAGCGCGGTGGTTAGCACTGCTGCCTCACCGCACCAGGGACCCGGGTTCGAACCCAGCCTTGGGTGAATGTGTGGAGTTTGCACGTTCTCCCCCCACTGTAGTGGCGTTGACTCGCCTGCTTTCTAGGGGGCAGGCTCCCACATCCTCCCTGATCCCTCCTCCTCCTTCTTGAATTGTAGCCTGTAAATTGATGGGCTATTCAACTGCTGTGAACCTCACGGCCAAGGTGCTGAGCACTTGGGATCATCTTCCAACACTCCAGACCAGGAATGTCTCTTGTGTAGCTCACTCCTGCCAGGGCAATGACTTTGAGTTTAAGGAGAACAGTTGCATAGTTTTCCTTTTGATACGAGGGGACTGCACGTTTTTGCCCATTTCTCAATAGTAAATGAGGCCCGAGGAGTATGATAATAACTGCTGCTATTCTCCTTTTCCAGAGAGGCGTTGAGTTACATTTAGTCCCATGGGATTATGATTTTACTAACATGGAGTATGACGGACTCTTCCTTTCCAACGGTCCCGGGGATCCCACACTGGCAAAGCAATTGGTCGCAAACGTACACAAGGTACCTCGTTCAGCGTGGCGGTGTTTCTTGTTCGATGTAGCCGTCAGCTAAATGTTTTATAAAGTGGTCAATTCTTTTCTAATGCAGGGGGTTGAGTCGTGTTGAGTGTCCCAGTGCCTCGCTGCCGGAAGAGCACTTCGGGTTGTAGTTGATGGTTATTTTTATATTCTTCTTTAGGTCATTAAAAGCAATCGTCCTGAGCCAGTGTTTGGCATCTGTATGGGGAACCAGCTGACGGCATTGGCTGCTGGTGCCAACTGCTACAAACTGCCGATGGGAAACAGGTACCAGAAACCCCCATGGAAAGTATTGTTAACGACGTTATAACCGGCCGTTTGGGGGAAAGAAAGGCAATCAGGCAGAGTCGACATGGTTTTGTGAAAGGGGAATCACGTTCAACCGACTTACTGGAGCTCTTTGAAGGAGTCACGTAGGCTGAGGGGAACCAGAGGATGTACTGTACTTAGGTTTCCAGAAGGCATTCGGTAAAGTGTCACATCAAAGGTTATTGTGGGAAATAGAAGCTCATGTTGTAGGGGGTAACCTATCGGCATTGATAGGAGATTAGCTAGCTAGCAGGAAACGGAGAGTTGGCATAAATGGGTATTTTTCCGGTTGGCAGGATATGATGAGTGGTGTGTCACAGGGCCACAGCCTCAACTTTATATAAATAACTTGGATAGTCAGAAGCTTTTTCCCAGGGTGGAAGAGTCAATTACTAAGGGGCATAGATTTAAGGTGCGGGGGAAAGGTTTAAAGATGATGTACGAGGCAAGTTTTTTATACAGAGGGTGGTGGGTGCCTGGAACTTGTTGCCGGGGGAGAGAGTGGAAGCGGATACGGTAGTGACTCTTAAGGGGCAGCTTGACAAATACATGTATAGGATGGGAATATGGTCCCTGGAGAGGTAGAGGGTTTTAGTTCATACAGGCAGCATGGGTCAGTATATGGTTGGAGGGCCAAAGGGCCTGTTCTTATGCTGTAATTTTCTTAGTTCTTTCTTCTTTGTTCTTTGATTTGGATGAAGGGAGTTAAGGTATAGTTGCTAAACTTGCTGATGACACAAAGATAGGGAGGAGGGTAAATTGTGAAGAGGACATAAGGAGGCTACGAAGGGGCAGAGGTAGGTTAAATGGGTGGGCAAAAACCTGGCAAGTGGAATATAATGTGGGCAAATGCGAAGTCGTCCATTTTGGCAGGAAGGGTAAAAAAGCTTATTATCTAAAGGGTGAGAGATTGCAGAGCTCTGAGATGCAGAGGGATCTGGGTGTCCTAGTCCATGATTAACAAAGGCTAGTACACAGGTACAGCAAGTAGTTAGGGAAGCTAATAGAATGTTATTGAGAGGAGAATCGATTACAATAGTAGGGAGGTTATGTTTCAGGTATAGGGTGTCAGTGAGACCAAATCTGGACTAAGGATGATTAGTCTCTTTATTTAAGGAAGAACGGGAATGCTTTAGGAACAGGTTAGAGAAGGTTAACTGGAATAATAGCAGGAATGGGCAAGTTGTCTTTTGAGGAAAGGTTGGAGAGGTTAGTCTTGCATTCACTGGGATTTAGAAGAGTAAGAGGCAACTTGATTGAAACCTTTAAGATCCTGAGGGTGGATGTGAAGAGGATGTTGCTTCTTATCGGAGAATCTCGAACCCGGGGTCACTCTTTGAGGATAAGGGGTCACTTATTTAAGACAGAAATGTGGTGAGTTTTTTTCCCCTCAAAGAGTGATGAGTGTCTGGAGTGCTTTTCCCCAGGAGGCAATGGAAACAGAGTTGTTGACTATTTTTAAGGCCAAGGTTAGGTTAACGAGGAGGTGAAAGGTTATCGGGGGGTTGGGCAGGACTGTGGGGTTGAGGTTACAATCAGGTCGGCCATGACCTTACTGACTAGTGGGGCAGGCTGGAGGGGCCAAATGGCCTTCTCCTGCTCCCAGTCTTTCCCGTGTGAGTAATTCCTGTGGTCTGTTTTCTTCTGCCTCTTTCCCTGTGTGTGGCTGTGATGGAATGATACTGGATTAACAAATCGGAGTTTAATATTCCCACCGTGGAAGCTCGTCACATCTGGGGAATGTTTTGGTAACATTTGGAAAGGGAAGCGACTGAATCTTTCCCGCAAACCAAATCCTTTCCCGCCTCCAGCCTGCCTCCTCCCCCCCCCGTGTCAGCAATTCCACAGGGACCGTTCTCTCTGGGACACCCTGGTCCACTCCCCCACCACACCCAACACCTCACCCCCTGCCCACGGCACCTTCCCACACAGTCACAGAAGGTGCCACACCTGCCCCTTTACCCCCCCGCGCCCCCCCCCCCCCAGCTCACCGTCCCAGGACTCCTTTCAGATGAAGCAACGCTTTGCAAACACCCCCTTCAATCTGCTCGATTGCATTTGCTGCTCCCAGTGAGGCCAATTCTACGCTGGAGAGACCAAACACAGACGGGGCGTTCGCTTCGCTGAGTACATTCAGCCCGTCTGCGAGCGGGACCCAGACCTTCCTGTTACTTGCCACTCCAACACCCCACCCTGCTGTCCTGCCCACAGGTCCACAGCATTCTCACCGTCTCACCACAATGCTATAAATCTCACCCTATTTCCTACTATCTCCAGCTCTGACGAAGGCTCATCCAGACTCGAAACGTTGTGTCTGTTCTCCGATCACAGATGCTGTCAGACCTGCTGAGATTTTCCAGCATTTCCTGTTTTTGTTCCACGGACTCAGAATCCCAAAAGGGCAAAAGGAGGAGGACACTCAGCTTATCGAGCCCATACCAACAACAATCACACCCAGGCCCTACCCACATAACCCCACGTATTTACCCTCTGTTGTGGCATAGCGTTTAGCACTGCTACGTCACGGTGCCAGGGACCCTGATTTGATTCCGGCCTTGTCTGTGTGGAGTTTGCACATTCTCCTCGTGTCTGCGTGGGTTTCCTCCGGGTGCTCTGGATTCCGCCCACAGTCCAAAGATGTGCAGATTAGGTTGATTGGCCATGCTAAATTGCCCCTGAGTGTCAGGGGGACCAGCAGGGTAAATACGTGGGCTTATGGGGAAAGGGTCTGGGTGGGATTGTTGTCGGTGCAGACTCGATGGGCTGAGTGGTCTCCTTCTGCACTGTAGGGATTCCATGATAATCTACTGACACTAAGAGACAATTTAGCACGGCCAATCAATCTAACTTTCACATCTTTGGAGTGTGGAGGAAACCGGAGCACCCGGAGGAAACCCACGTAGACACGGGGAGAACATGCAGACTTCACACAGGCAGTGACCCGAGGCTGGAATTGAACCCAGGCCCCTGGTGCTGTAAGGCAGCTGTGCTAACCACCGTGCCACCCAGGAAATGAACCTGCCTCCCTACGCAGTCTAATCTCCCTGAAACCAATTCTACCCTGCGTCATTCGCCTTCTCTCTGTCTCTGTGGTCCATCCTGCAGTAAACATTTCTCCCACCAGGCTAGCTTCAGATCTTTTACCTTTTGAACCCAATGCAAGGCCTAAAATCTGGCCCTCCCTCCCTTTGGCCTTTGGTGTTCTCATCGAAACACGGCCAGGACTTTCCTGTGGCTGTTGGGATGTATGAATGGTGTTGGTCTGTCTCTTGTTGGGAGCAGTGTCTCCCGGCTTGAGTTACTATCATCCTGGAAATTGGGTCAGGATCCTGTCAGGGTCTAAGTGTGCCAGGAAAACGCAAGCCCAGTGGTTTGAAAGTAGGGGGGTAAAAAAAATGACTTGTGTTATCTTCAGGAAAGAGGCACTGGAACAAGACCCAAAGAATGGGATTGGAGGATTGATGACCTGTTTGTTCCGTGATTCTTTGAGGAGCTGTGGCTGTGTTCCTCAGGCTGCGGAATCCTTGATGGTTCAATGTAATCGGTTTGATAACTAACCGGGGAATGTGCTGGAACTGCCCAAAATTGCCTTCCACGGACCCTGAGCAAGATTTGATTTTTTTAAAATTTGATTTATTATTGTCACATGTATTAGTGTGCAGTGAAAAGTATTGTTTCTGCCGTGCTATACAGACAAAGCATACTGTTCATAGAGAAGAAAACAAGAGAGTGCAGAATGTAGTGTTACCGTCGTAGCTAGGGTGTAGAGAAAGATCAACTTTATATAAGGTAGGTGCATTCAAAAGTCTGACAGCAGCAGGGAAGAAGTTGTCCTTGAGTCAGTTGGTACGTGACTTCAGGCTCTTGTATCTGTTTCCTGAGGGGAGAAGGTGGAAGAGAGAATGTCCGGGGTGCGTGGGGTCCCTACAGTGCAGAAGGAGCCATTTGGCCCATCAAGTCTGCACCGACCACAATCCCACCCAGCCCCTTTCCCCTGAGCCCCAGCTTGTCCCCCCGACACTAGGTGGCAATTTAGCATGGCCAAGCCACCTAACCCCTGCATCTTTGGACTGGCTGCTTTTCCAAGGCAGCGGCAAGTGTAGACAGAGTCAGTGGATGGGAGGTTGGGTTGTGTGATGGACTGGGCTTCGTTCACAGCCCATTGCAGTTTCTTGCACCAAGAGGCGGTGTGTTTGACTTGATGCCCTCAGCACATTCTCCCTGAACGAGCACTGTTGTTTTTGCCTTGTGTCGAGGTGTAATGTGTTCGCTGAATCTTTATCTCGTGCAGAGTTTGGTACCGTTCCCCTCAGGCACTTGCGTAGCAGCAGTGGAGATTGAGGTTAGAGTTTGGTGTGACACCTGTCAGTGCAGTTATAGCACTGGGCCAAGGCAGATCAAACTGAACCTTCTCCAGGAGATGAGAAATGAGGCAAGGAGTGGAAGGTAAAGCTGTATCTTCTTGGATCTGCTGATGGATATCTCTAACAATATTCACCCACTAACTCCTGTTTCTCCAACACAGAGGACAGAACCAGCCTGTGATGAATGTAATGAATGGCCAGGCGTTCATCACTGCACAGAATCACGGCTACGCTATCGATAGTTCAACCCTCCCTGAAGGATGGAAGGCGATGTTTGTTAATGCTAACGATGGCACTAATGAGGTAAGCAGAGATGGAGATGTGTATTGTTGGATAGGCAAGTGCTCTCAGTGGAAAAACAAATATTTTAACATAAATAGCTGCACCATTCATCCCAAAATCCCAAATTAACACTGATCCAACTGGTGATTGGGTAGTCTCTCCATGGGGAGAGTGGTGATTGGTTGGTCTGTCTGTGAGGAGAGTGGTGATTGGTCAGTCTGTCTGTGAGGAGAGTGGTGATTGGTCGGTCTCTGTGAAGAGAGTGGTGATTGGTCGGTTTGTCTGTATGGCAAATGCTGATTGGTCAGTCTGTCTTTGAGGAAGATGGCGATTGGTCGGACTGTCTGTCTACCAAGTGGTTGATTGGTTGGTCTGTGAGGTGCGTGGTGATTGGTCAGTCTGTCTGTGAGTTGAATGGCGATTGGTCAGTTTGTTTGCGGGGTGGGTAGCAATTGGTTGATTTCTCTTAATGTAAGTGATGATTGGTCGAAATAGAAAAAGCTCTCTCTGTGCCCTCTAACACCATGAAGACTGGAATAAAGATTTCAAAGCTGACCCTTGTACCTCTACTTGTGGATGAGTCCAAGTTATAGGAAACATTCATGCTAATTGCTGGTTTTAGAGGCACATGATTGCGGGCAGCGCGGTGGTGCTGTGGTTAGCACTGCTGCCTCACAGCTCTGCACATTCTCCCCGTGTCTGCGTGGGTTTCCTCCAGGTGCTCCAGTTTCTTCCCACGGTCCAAAGGTGTGCGGGTTAGGTGGATTGGCCATGTTAAGCTGCCCCTTAGTGTCAGGGGGTTTAGCAGAATAAATGCGTGGGGATATGGGGTTCGGACCTGGGTATGATTGTTGTCAGTGCAGGCTCGATGGGCCGAATGGACTCTTCTGGCAGTGTGGGGATTCTGCGACAGACGCACCAGAGAGTGGTGGTGTACAGTTGGGAAGGGAACATTCCCTGGAAGTCCGTCATTCCGAAGGCTATGCCTGTGGATGTGTGGCAGAAGAGGCTGCCTCTGCCGTGGTGATGCGGCTCAGAGGCGTGCAGCTTGGGGAGCAGTTTTCACACGTTAGTGTGCAAGGTTCCCCGCTGCGTACACCAGTCTCGATTAAAGCCTCTCCCGCAGGGAAAAGCTGCCCATTGCGACGTGCCAGTTAGAACGGTGCGGCGGCGATGTCAGAGCTGGGGGCTAGCTTGGTGCCATGGTTACGTCTGCGCTGTAATGCACTGCTGGATTTTGAGTTGACTGCCTCGGAACTGCAGCATTGGCGCTGCCCCCCTGCGTCCTGTCACTGCATCGCTTTGGGGAGGCCGAAAACTCCAGAATTAGCCCCTGGGTCGGTGTCTGTGTGGAGTTTGCACATTCTCCCCGTGTCTGCGTGGGTTTTTCTCCGGGTGCTCCGGTTTCCTCCCACACCCCAAAAACGTGCTCTTAGGCTGATTGGTGTCAATAAATTGTCCCTAAATTGGATCTCCCTTCATCTGGCGCACAGATAATTCCCTAAAATTTGCACCCCTTTATTGTGGAGTCCACTAGATGTAGACGGAAGCCGTAGGTAGAAGGATTGGAATGAGGCACTCACTGAGTGTTAAAATGGGCAGCGCGGGCTTGTAGGGCCAAAGGGCCTGTTTCCTGTGTTGTTCTTTGAATCAGAGTTGAAGGATTTTTGTTCCACTGGCCAGCTCCAATTACAGTTACAGAAGCTTCGATAAGATCAGCGAGGGAGAGTTGTTCAGCTTTCTCAGGCGGTTTGTCCCCTCCTGGGCCGTTCTGTACAATCACAGAGAGCTAGTCAAACTTGTCTGGGTCAAGTTGCACATTCCAGATTGGGGTGTGCGTTGGGGGGACTTCTGGTCCAACCAGGCATTATTGGGAATCAACGCAGCTCCCACCGTCCATCCCCACCCACCCCCAAACCTTTCAGCTAATGACACCCACTCACTAAACCCCACACTAAATAAACAGCAGCTCGCTTTGATTTACCATTTATCAGCAGATACAGTGAGAACTATTGTTTCCCGGGCACTACACAGACAAAGCAGCCCGTTCACAGGGGGTAAGAATAGTTTATTTAAGTACATTAACACTGCAGTGAAGTTACTGTGAAAATCCCCGTGTCGTCACACTCCTGCGCCTGTTCGGGTAACACCGAGGGAGAATTTAGCCAACGCACCTAAGCGGCAGGTCTTTCGAGAGGAAGCCGGAGCGTCTGGAGGAGGCCCACGCAGACACGGGGAGAACATGCAGACTCCCCGCAGACAGTGACCCAAGCTGGGGATCGAACCCGGGACCCTGGCGCTGTGAGGCAACAGTGCTAACCACTCTGCCACCAGTGAGGAATACAGTACTGTCAGTGCGGCTTGCTGTAATAAGCCTGGTGGGTGTCAAGGCGAGGCGATTAGGTGCAGCAAGAACCAGTCCTGTTCCGGTGTCTTATTGCTTTTTGCTTCTTGTGAAGCCTTTTTTTGGCATCAGTACAAATTGCAGTAAAAAAAAAATGCTTTGATGCTTTCAATTTATAATTAAATGTTAAAATACACGTCAACAACCTGGGTTCAAACTGATTTCAGCTGTAACTCCTCAGTTACACGGGAAATCTCTCTTCACTCCGACAAACCCGGAATTCCACAATACTGTAGTTTAGGCTGGAATTTTGCGTTGTTGTAGATATGGGACTTCGCAAGATGGCCAAGTTTTTAAAAAGTTTCCTTTAAGTGAAAATGAGGCAGAGTGACCTGGATAGGGGAGGTGGTTTCCTAATAAACCTGTGCCCCGGAGACAGGCCCATGTGATCTGCCTGATATGGGGAGAGAAACCCAAACCAAGGGCAACAGAAAATAAAGTGACAGTTTCTGCCCCTCCACACAGCTTATATTTTGGAGAAAGACAGAGGGTAAAATTGAATGCCCCTTCAGAGGCAGGTGGGCATTTAATCAGACAAGAGCTGGGATGGGAGAACCCTGGGGGGAATCTTCCCTCCTCCACCTGATTAAGGCTGGGGTAAGGAGGTTGTGGTTTGAGGAGTCACCAAGCAGGAAGCCTGCAAGTCAAACGTGACGAAGGAGGTGGGGGTAATCCTTTAGAATCATAGAGTCCTACAGTGCAGAAGGAGGCCATTCAGCCCATCGAGTCTGCATCGACCACCACCTTATCCCCATAACCTCCTGTATTTACTAGCTAGTTCCCCCTAACCCTCAGGGTCAATTTACCATGGCCAATCCACCTAACCCTCACATCTTCAGACTGTGGGAGGAAACCGGAGGAAACCCAGGCAGACACGGGGAGAATGTGCAAACTCCACAAAGACAGTGACCCGAGGCTGGGAATCGAACCAGGGTCCCTGGGACTGTGAGGCAGCAGTGCTAACCACTGTGCCATCGTGCCGCCCCTTGTTCAAAGGCGCGCCATTCCCAATCCAGTTCCTGGGTGATGCTTTCTGCAATGGAGGAGGAACTCTCAGGCGGGGCGATGTCCAACCCTGAGGGTCCTTAATTACAGGAAAACCTGACACTGGCCACCTAAAGGCCTGTTGAGTGCTTTTTATGAGGGGCCTTCTCTAATAGGGCTGACAGAGGTTCCACCAGTTCACCAGCTGGTGGGCAAGACTGCCATGGCAAACAGTATGAGTGGTTAGCACTGTTGGCACAGAGAGGGAGAGTGCAGCTAAAGTTTTAAAATTTATTTATTTACATTAACACCGCAATGAAATAATTGTGAAAATCCCCTAGGTGCCACATTCGGGCACCTGTTCGGGTACACTGAGGGAGAATTTAGCACGGCCAGCGCACCGAACCAGCATGTCTGTCAGACTGTGGGAGGAAACCGGAGCAGAGGAAACCCACGTCAACACGGGGAGAATGTGCAGACTCTGCACAGACAGTGACCCAAGCCGGGAATTGAACCCAGGTCCCTGGCACTGTGAGGCAGCAGTGCCACAGTGCCACCCTGTACTGCAGTGAGCAGCAAGAAAATGTGGCTTTGTGTTAGCAACCAAAAGGATGCTGAGGAGAGCGATTTTGCTGTTTGAAGAGAAGACAGGGAGATTTTTTAAATTACCTTTTAATTCTGGGCCTCGCTGACTAGGCCATTCCCAATCCCTAATTACCCTTGAGAAGGTGTCGGTGAACCCACTTCTTAAACTGTTATAGTTGATGTAGGGACAGAGAGTAGGGAGAGAGGTATTGTTGCAGGAATATCTGTACTGGAATTATCCTTACTCTCTCTCTGTACCTGTCTGTTATGAACTCACGGATTGGAAGGACAGCAATGAACAAACCCTGCTGCTAGCACAGGATAAGTGTGTCCTGTCATTAACCGGGAGCAGGAGTCCATTCAATGGAAAATAATCCGTTTTCATTCTTCTGTTTCAGGGAATCGTGCATGAGAGCAAGCCCATTTTCACTGCCCAGTTCCATCCTGAGGCAAAGGGAGGACCAACAGACACAGAAGTGAGTGAAATATGTGTCCCTGTATAACACTGGGGTACAGTACTGGTGGGTACAGGTCTGTCCCTGTATAACACTGGGGTACAGTACTGGTGGGTACAGGTCTGTCCCTGTATAACACTGGGGTACAGTACTGGCGGGTACAGGTCTGTCCCTGTATAACACTGGGGTACAGTACTGGTGGGTACAGGTCTGTCCCTGTATAACACTGGGGTACAGTACTGGTGGGTACAGGTCTGTCACTGTATAACACTGGGGTACAGTACTGGTGGGTACAGGTCTGTCCCTGTATAACACTGGGCTACAGTACTGGTGGGTACAGGTCTGTCCCTGTATAACACTGGGCTACAGTACTGGTGGGTACAGGTCTGTCCCTGTATAACACTGGGGTACAGTACTGGTGGGTACAGGTCTGTCCCTGTATAACACTGGGGTACAGTACTGGTGGGGATGGGTCTGTCCCTGTATAACACTGGGGTACAGTACTGGTGGGTACAGGTCTGTCCCTGTATAACACTGGGGTACAGTGCTGGTGGGTACAGGTCTGTCCCTGTATAACACTGGGGTACAGTACTGGTGGGTACAGGTCTGTCCCTGTATAACACTGGGATACAGTACTGGTGGGTACAGGTCTGTCCCTGTATAACACTGGGGTACAGTACTGGTGGGTACAGGTCTGTCCCTGTATAACACTGGGCCACAGTACTGGTGGGTACAGGTCTGTCCCTGTATAACACTGGGGTACAGTACTGGTGGGTGCAGGTCTGTCCCTGTATAACACTGGGCTACAGTACTGGTGGGTACAGGTCTGTCCCTGTATAACACTGGGCCACAGTACTGGTGGGTACAGGTCTGTCCCTGTATAACACTGGGGTACAGTACTGGTGGGTACAGGTCTGTCCCTGTATAACACTGGGGTACAGTACTGGTGGGTACAGGTCTGTCCCTGTATAACACTGGGGTACAGTACTGGTGGGTTTAGGTCTGTCCCTGTATAACACTGGGGTACAGTACTGGTGGGTTTAGGACTGTCTGTGTATAACACTGGGGTACAGTACTGGTGGGTTTAGGTCTGTCTGTGTATAACACTGGGGTACAGTACTGGTGGATACAGGTCTGTCCCTGTATAACACTGGGGTACAGTACTGGTGGGTTTAGGTCTGTCTGTGTATAACACTGGGGTACAGTACTGGTGGGTACAGGTCTGTCACTGTATAACACTGGGGTACAGTACTGGTGGGGACGGGTCTGTCCCTGTATAACACTGGGGTACAGTACTGGTGGGTTTAGGTCTGTCTGTGTATAACACTGGGGTACAGTACTGGTGGGTACCGGTCTGTCCCTGTATAACACTGGGGTACAGTACTGGTGGGTTTAGGTCAGTCTGTGTATAACACTGGGGTACAGTACTGGTGGGTACAGGTCTGTCCCTGTATAACACTGGGCTACAGTACTGGTGGGTACAGGTCTGTCCCTGTATAACACTGGGGTACAGTACTGGTGGGTGCAGGTCTGTCCCTGTATAACACTGGGGTACAGTACTGGTGGGTACAGGTCTGTCCCTGTATAACACTGGGGTACAGTACTGGTGGGTACAGGTCTGTCCCTGTATAACACTGGGATACAGTACTGGTGGGTACAGGTCTATCCCTGTATAACACTGGGCCACAGTACTGGTGGGTGCAGGTCTGTCACTGTATAACACTGGGGTACAGTACTGGTGGGTACACGTCTGTCCCTGTATAACACTGGGGTACAGTACTGGTGGGTGCAGGTCTGTCTCTGTATAACACTGGGGTACACTACTGGTGGGTACAGGTCTGTCCCTGTATAACACTGGGGTACAGTACTGGTGGGTACAGGTCTGTCCCTGTATAACACTGGGCTACAGTACTGGTGGGTACAGGTCTGTCCCTGTATAACACTGGGGTACAGTACTGGTGGGTACAGGTCTGTCCCTGTATAACACTGGGGTACAGTACTGGTGGGGATGGGTCTGTCCCTGTATAACACTGGGGTACAGTACTGGTGGGTACAGGTCTGTCCCTGTATAACACTGGGCTACAGTACTGGTGGGTGCAGGTCTGTCTGTGTATAACACTGGGATACAGTACTGGTGGGTACAGGTCTGTCCCTGTATAACACTGGGATACAGTACTGGTGGGTGCAGGTCTGTCTGTGTATAACACTGGGATACAGTACTGGTGGGTACAGGTCTGTCTGTGTATAACACTGGGATACAGTACTGGTGGGTACAGGTCTGTCCCTGTATAACACTGGGATACAGTACTGGTGGGTACAGGTCTGTCCCTGTATAACACTGGGGTACAGTACTGGTGGGGATGGGTCTGTCCCTGTATAACACTGGGGTACAGTACTGGTGGGTGCAGGTCTGTCCCTGTATAACACTGGGGTACAGTACTGGTGGGTACAGGTCTGTCCCTGTATAACACTGGGATACAGTACTGGTGGGTACAGGTCTGTCCCTGTATAACACTGGGGTACAGTACTGGTGGGTACAGGTCTGTCCCTGTATAACACTGGGGTACAGTACTGGTGGGTACAGGTCTGTCCCTGTATAACACTGGGGTACAGTACTGGTGGGTACAGGTCTGTCCCTGTATAACACTGGGGTACAGTACTGGTGGGTACAGGTCTGTCCCTGTATAACACTGGGGTACAGTACTGGTGGGGATGGGTCTGTCCCTGGAAAACACTGGGATACAGTACTGGTGGGTACAGGTCTGTCCCTGTATAACACTGGGGTACAGTACTGGTGGGTACAGGTCTGTCACTGTAGAGCAGGGAGTTGGGGTGAGAATGGGGGGAGTTAGGGCAAGAGTGGCGGGGGGGGTAGTAAGAGTGTGGGGATGAGGTGGGTTCGGGTAGAGAGCAGGGGGTTCGAGAGGTGGATGAGTGCAGGCTGAGGGGGGGCATGCGAGCAGGGAGGTTATGTTTGGGGATGGGGTGGGTGAGTGTGGGGGTGGGGGTGAGAGGCGGATGAGTGTAGGGTCGGGGGGGGCATGCGAGCGGGGAGGTTATGTTTGGGGATGGGGTGGGTGAGTGTGGGGTGGGGATGGGGTGGGTGAGTGTGGGGGTGGGGGTGGGTTGGGTGAGTGTGGGGGTGGGGTGGGTGAGTGTGGGGGTGGGGGTGGGGTGGGTGAGTGTGGGGGTGGGGGTGGGGTGGGTGAGTGTGGGGGTGGGGGTGGGGTGGGTGAGTGTGGGGGTGGGGGTGAGAGGCGGCTGAGTGTGGGGTGGTGTATTTATACAGGTTTGCAAACGGGGAAAGTTTGTGGTGTTACGGGCAGCGGGCAGGGTGTTGGGACTAATTGGATCTTTGGATGAACAGGAACGATGGGCTGTATTTTTCTGGGAACCTGCTAGAAAATATCTTACTTTGTGATATTGTCATTAGCGTCGTGCTGGGCCATTGGAAACATTCTGCATTGAATATAAAATCACTAACACTCACTGTCTCTTTTCCAGTTCTTGTTTGATGCTTTTATTTCGCTGATTAAGAAAGGGAAAGGGACCAGCATTGCCTCCGTCATGCCAGCTGTTCCCCCACCCCCCAAGAGACTGGAGGTCGGTGTTCCATTTTCTCTGTGTTTTGTACTCAAAGTAAATGCAGTATGTTATAACCAGTCTCCCTGCCCAACTGGGACCCATTACCTGGGCCTTTTATAAAGCAGGCCTCGGACTGGGCCTGCTGAACTGTAGTCCCAGGTGGAGCCTAGTGTGCGTACACCACCTCTGTAATAAACTACGTTCCTTTCCAGTTGGGCTTCTTGAGTATTTTACTTCCCATCATTACTCCTGGTGACCTGTACAATATGATAATGAAGAGGAAGAATTGATCTTTATCTCCAGAGACTGGAAGATAAAAACGTGTTACAGTTGTGCAGGGCTTTGGAATGATTGTGTCCAGTTTTAGACGGTAGAATTCTCTGGCTGTCCGTGCCACTCCATCACTGCCAGCAAGAATGGCGAATTTAGTGTTTAGCCAAATCGCCGCCGTTCACTGCAGCGGGACTGGAAAATCCCAGTTGGCAATTCCGGCCCTACATTTCAGGGAAGAGATATCGGCCGTGTAGGTGGCTACAGTGCAGAGTCAGTGGTGAAATCATCAGAACGTGTTTCTGGATTAGCGAAATATTCCTTTAATATCTAATTGAAATGTTAAAATCATTAAAGGGGGAGAGAGAGAGAAAGTTTCCCCTGTGGGGGGAAAGTCCACACCGGGGAGGGGGGATATCCGTCAGTCAGAGCTGGTCTTTCGGGAAGCACCTCTCCATAAAGGGCAGCGGGAGAAATCTGGGAATCACTTTCCCTTGAAACCGCTGCTAATGAAATGGTTTGGGAGTTGGCTGTCTCCTCTCCGCTGTTCCTGCATTCCCTCACATTGTTCCCATGCTGCTTCCAGGTTTCCAAGGTTCTAGTCCTGGGTTCTGGAGGTCTTTCGATTGGCCAGGCTGGAGAGTTTGATTATTCCGGGTCGCAGGCAATCAAAGCATTAAAGGTGAGCTCTCATTTCCTACTGCCAGACAGTGCTGTGTGTCTGGCTGTGTGTCTGGCTGTGTGTGTTTGTGTGTCAGTCTGTCTGTCTACCTGCCTGTCTGGCTGGCTGCCTGTCTGTCTATCGGTTGGTTGTTCTGTCGCTCATTCTGTCTGCCTGCCTGCCTGGTTTGATTTGATCTGATTTATTATTGTCACGTGTATTAACATACAGTGAAAAGTGTTGTTTCTTGCGCGCTATCCAGACAAAGCATACCGTTCATAGAGAAGGAAAGGAGAGCATGCAGAATGTAGTGTTACTGTCATAGCTAGGGTGTAGCAAAAGATCAACTTAATGCAAGGTAGGTTCATTCAAAAGTTTAACAGCAGCAGGGAAGAAGTTGTTCCTGAATCAGTTGGTACGTGACCTCAGACTGTTGTACCTTTTTCTACACTGTCCCTGTTAAACACTCTCAGGAGAGATGCAGCATGGGGTTAGATACAGAGTAAAGCTCTCTCTACACTGCCCCTGTTAAATACCCCCAGGACAGGTACAGCACGGGGTTAGGTACAGAGTAAAGCTCCCTCTACACTGTCCTTGTTAAACACACCTAGGACATATACAGCACACAGTTAGATATAGAGTAAAGCTCCCTCTGTACTGTCCCTGTTAAACAGTCTCAGGACAGGTACAGCACGGGGTTAGATACAGAGTAAAGCTCCCTCTACACTGTCCCCCCATCAAACACTCTCAGGACAGGTACAGCGTGGGGTTAGATACGGAGTAAAACTCTCTCTACACTGTCCCCCCATCAAAGACTCCCAGGACAGGTACAGCACGGGGTTAGATACAGAGTAAAGCTCCCTCTACACTGTCCCTGTTAAACACTCTCCCAGGACAGGTACAGCACGGGGTTAGATACAGAGTAAAGCTCCCTCTACACTGTCCTTGTTAAACACACCTAGGACATATACAGCACACAGTTAGATATAGAGTAAAGCTCCCTCTGTACTGTCCCTGTTAAACAGTCTCAGGACAGGTACAGCACGGGGTTAGATACAGAGTAAAGCTCCCTCTACACTGTCCCCCCATCAAACACTCTCAGGACAGGTACAGCATGGGGTTAGATACGGAGTAAAACTCTCTCTACACTGTCCCCCCATCAAACACTCCCAGGACAGGTACAGCACAGGGTTAGATACAGAGTAAAGCTCCCTCTACACTGTCCCCCCCATCAAAGACTCCCAGGACAGGTACAGCACGGGGTTAGATACAGAGTAAAGCTCCCTCTACACTGTCCCTGTTAAACACTCTCCCAGGACAGGTACAGCACGGGGTTAGATACAGAGTAAAGCTCCCTCTACACTGTCCCTGTTAAACACTCTCCCAGGACAGGTACAGCACGGGGTTAGATACAGAGTAAAGCTCCCTCTACACTGTCCCTGTTAAACACTCTCCCAGGACAGGTACAGCACGGGGTTAGATATAGAGTAAAGCTCCCTCTACACTGTCCCCCATCAAACACCCCCAGGACAGGTACAGCCTGGAGTTAGATACAGAGTAAAACTCCCTCTACACTGTCCCTGTTAAACAATGCTGGTGTACAGTGGGAATGACTGGGCTAACAGTGTGTTGGGGTGAATGGTGTATAAAGTCTAACTGAGGCAGTGAGCTGTGGATTGTTAATCTCTCTCTGTTGTAGGAGCATGGATCTACATTTCTGAAAGGTTAATCCATTCCTCTACACTGAGCATTCAAGCTATTGTTTCTTTTAATCTTTCAGGAAGAGAACATAAAGACGGTTTTAATGAACCCGAACATCGCCTCAGTGCAGACAAATGAAGTGGGAACAAAGCAGGCGGACACAGTTTATTTCTTACCCGTCACCCCAGAGTTTGTGACAGATATTATTCAAACAGAGAAGCCTGATGGGATCTTGCTGTCCATGGGAGGACAGACTGCCCTGAACTGCGGTGAGTTCTTTGCAGCATTGCCAAGATACTGCATTAAAAGTCTGCAGTTTTTTTTTAGCCATTCCCCCCCTCCACTCTCCTGTCCTGTCCTGAGTTTAACTCCTCGTTCATTTACGGCCCTTGCCCAGTTGGCTAAGGCGGAATTTTCTCAAGGAAATTCCAAGTGTAAAACGAGTGAGGAAATGGGAGGTTTTCCCACCCGTTTATTCGGGGAGGTAAGAAATGGTCATTTACGGCACTCTGTGCAATACGGAGGCTGCAGTGCAAATCATGCCAGTAGGGGGAGTGAAGTCCCAGAGGCCGGCGACTGAGCTCTGAGGGCACCTTTGCGCAGGCGCCCCGATCTCTCAGTATATTGAGCACACAGTGTACACAGTACATTGGGAGAAGCAGCCCCTCCCTCCCCAGCTCCCCACCGATATTGACCATCCCCCACCTAAGTACAGCCCCGAACATCGCCCCCATCCCCCTCGATTGCAGCCCCAAACACTACCCCTCTCCCCCGATTGCATCCCCTGCTGATCGCCTTGTTACAAACTGGTTAACAGACCTTCCAATTAAGTCCTAATTTGATGTCAGTTATTCAGTAGAAGTCACTGATATATAAAGGGGCCATTTAATCACGAGACTCATCCCCATTCTCCTGCCTTCTCTCCATCATTCTTGGTCCCCTTATTGCTCAAGAACCTACCTATCTCTGTCTTAAAGACACTCAGTGACCTGGTCTCCACAATCCTGTGTGGTAATGAGTTCCACAGAAACATCACCCTCTGGCTGAAGAAATTCCTCCTCATCTCGGCTTTAAAAGAGGGTCCCTTCACTCCGAGGTTGTGCCCTCGGGTTCTAGTCTCTCCCACCAGTGGAAACGTCCTCTCCTCATCCGATTTATCCGGGCTACTCAGTATTCTGCACCTTTCAATTAGGAGTTTCACCCGTCGAGTGTAGATCCAGCTGCTCCTCATATGACAGACTGTTCGTTCCTGGGATTGTCCTTGTGAACCTCCTCTGGATCCCTTCAAAGGCCAGCGCATCCTTCCCTAGATGTGAGGCCCAAAACTGCTCACAATATTCCAAATGGGGTCTGACCAGAGCCTAATAGAGTCTCAGCAGCACATTCCTGCTCTTTTAACCCTCTAGAAATGAATACTAACCTTGAATTTGCTCTCCTCATTGCTAACTGACCCTGCTTGTTAACCTCAAGATCAGCTGTAGATTTTAAAGTTACAATAACATCAATTTGTGGAACTGAATCCGAAACTCTACCATCCTTTTTGTGTCGCGGTGTTTCTAATTTCATTCCTGTCTTGATTTACGATCCTTAATTCCAGACTCCTATCCAATGGAAATATTTCCTCTCTATCTGTCCTCCCAATAATTGATATTCAACAGGCCAGGCACCAGTTATGGACAGTTAGCGTTTTAGGCCGTTGACCTTCATGTCGGATACTGGCCAGGGTGGAGGTGGCAGAGCAGTACTGACACTGGATTACAGATCCAGGGCAATGTTCTGGCGACCCGCGTTCGAATCCCACCGTGGCCGCTGGTGAAATTTGAATTCAATAAAAAATATCTGGAATTAAAAGCCTTTATTTACTTCCTGAAGATCCATGTGTGGTTCAGTAATGTCCTGTAGGGAAAGAAACTTATCCACAGCAAGTTCAAGGGCAATGAGGGATGGGCCATAGCTGCTGGCCCAGTCAGTGATACCCACATTACCTTGAGGAAAATGAAAGGACTTTGAGGATAAACCCCCACTCTTCAATACTGTGCCTCTTCCATCCAGTGACTCAGCTCAAAGACAGGCTCAGATGATAGGGAGTAGGGGTAAGAGGAGGCCACTTGGCCCCTACTCTGTCATTCAACAAGATTGTGCCCGAGTTTTTTTATATTGTGGTTCAGGGCAGCGGCACTGCTGCCTCACAGCACCAGGGACCCGGGTTCAATTCCGGCCTCGGGTCACTGTCCGTGTGGAGTTTGCACATTCTCCCCGTGTCTGCGTGGGTTTCCCCCGGGTGCTCTGGTTTTCTCCCACACTCCAAATATATCCGGGTTAGAGGGATTGGCCGTGCTAAATTGTCAGGGAGATTAGCAGGGTAATTAGGTGGGGTTCTGGGGATAGACCTGCTGTTGGTGGAGGCTCGATGGGTCCCCTGCATTGTAGAGATTCTATGAGCTCTCTCCATTTCAGGGTTAGTCTGGTGAATTGTTATTGTTCTCCCTCTGCGGTAAGTTTATCCTTCCTTCGATAAGGAAACCAAAACTGTTCCCAACGCTCAGTCTGGTGAAGGCTCGATACAATTGGAGCAAGATTTCCTGGATTCTAATCCCATTGCAATGAGGACCATTTACCTTCCCAATGTCTTGCTGCCTGTTAGCTTCCAGTCACTCATGAACAAGGACACCGAGTCTCTTTGGGTATCAGTGCTTGGCCAATCTCTGACAGCTGGTTTATTTTGTCTCCGGTAGGTGTGGAGCTGTATAAACAAGGAGTGCTGGCAAAGTACGGTGTCCAGGTGCTGGGAACGCCTGTCACCTCTATCATGGCAACAGAAGATAGGCAGCTCTTTGCAGACAAACTGCTGGAAATCAATGAGAAAATAGCTCCGAGCTTTGCTGTAGAGTCGGTGAGATACCTTGTTTCTCCTTCACTATCCTTCCCTTCTCCCTGTGCGGTCTTCACCTTTCCTCCCCGGATCTGTCATACTGATCATCTCCCAGGGTGGATCCCTGATCACTGATTGGTCATCTCCCAAGGAAGGATCCCTGATGATTGGTCATCTCCCAGGATGGATCACTGATCACTGATTGGTCATTTCCCAGGGAAGGATCCCTGATCACTGATTGGTCATCTCCCAGGGTGGATCCCTGATCACTGATTGGTCATCTCCCAGGATGGATCCCTGATCACTGATTGGTCATCTCCCAAGATAGATCCCTGATCACTGATTGGTCATCTCCCAGGATGGATCACTGATCACTGATTGGTCATCTCCCAGGGAAGGATTCCTGATCACTGATTGGTCATCTCCTGGAGAATGTTCCCAGAATTCTGCTGGCATCTTGTCCGGGGAAGAGTTGGTTTAGGCCCGCAGTTTATTTACTGTCCCACTCTGTAGCGAGATACCTGCCCTAAACACCTCATGGAAATGGGCCACAGAGTGAGGGTGTCCCAGTGGAAATAGGCCAGTGAGTGAGGGTGTCCCAGTGGAAGGGGGCCAGTGAGTGAGGGTGCCCCAGTGGAAGGGGGCCAGTGAGTGAGGAGGTCCCAGTGGAAATGGGTCAGTGAGTGAGGAGGTCCCAGTGGAAATGGGCCAGTGAGTGAGGAGGTCCCAGTGGAAATGGGCCAGTGAGTGAGGGTGTCCCAGTGGAAATGGGCCAGTGAGTGAGAGTGTCCCAGTGGAAATAGGCCAGTGAGTGAGGAGGTCCCAGTGGAAATGGGCCAGTGAGTGAGAGTGTCCCAGTGGAAATGGGCCAGTGAGTGAGGAGGTCCCAGTGGAAGGGGGCCAGTGAGTGAGGGTGCCCCAGTGGAAGGGGGCCAGTGAGTGAGGGTGCCCCAGTGGAAGGGGGCCAGTGAATGAGGGTGCCCAAGTGGAAGGGGGCAGTGTGAGGGTACCCCAGTGGAAGGGGGCCAGTGAGTGAGAGGGGGCCAGTGAGTGAGGAGGTCCCAGTGGAAGGGGGCCAGTGAGTGAGGGTGCCCCAGTGGAAATGGGCCAGTGAGTGAGGAGGTCCCAGTGGAAGGGGGCCAGTGAGTGAGGAGGTCCCAGTGGAAATGGGCCAGTGAGAGTGTCCCAGTGGAAATGGGCCAGTGAGTGAGGAGGTCCCAGTGGAAGGGGGCCAGTGAGTGAGGAGGTCCCAGTGGAAATGGGCCAGTGAGTGAGGGTGTCCCAGTGGAAATGGGCCAGTGAGTGAGGGTGTCCCAGTGGAAATGGGCCAGTGAGTGAGGGTGTCCCAGTGGAAATGGGCCAGTGAGTGAGGGTGTCCCAGTGGAAATGGGCCAGTGTGTGAGGGTGTCCCAGTGGAAATGGGCCAGAGTGAGAGTGTCCCAGTAGAAGTGAGCCAATGAGTGAGTGTCCCAGTGGAAGTAAGCCAGTGAGTGAGGGTGTCCCAGTGGAAGTGAGCCAGTGAGTGAGGGCGCCCCAGTGGAAATGGGCCAGTGAGTGAGGAGGTCCCAGTGGAAATGGGCCAGTGAGCGAGAGTGTCCCAGTGGAAATGGGCCAGTGAGTGAGGGTGTACCAGTGGAAATGGGCCAGTGAGTGAGGAGGTCCCAGTAGAAATGGGCCAGTGAGTGAGGGTGTCCCAGTGGAAATGGGCCAGTGAGTGAGGGTGTACCAGTGGAAATGGGCCAGTGAGTGAGGAGGTCCCAGTGGAAATGGGCCAGTGAGTGAGGGTGTCCCAGTGGAAATGGGCCAGTGAGTGAGGAGGTCCCAGTGGAAATGGGCCAGTGATGAGGGTGCCCCATTGGAAATGGACCAGTGAGTGAGGGTGTCCCAGTGGAAATGGGCCAGTGAGTGAGGAGGTCCCAGTGGAAATGGGCCAGTGAGTGAGGGTGTCCCAGTGGAAATGGGCCAGTGAGTGAGGAGGTCCCAGTGGAAATGGGCCAGTGAGCGAGAGTGTCCCAGTGGAAATGGGCCAGTGAGTGAGGGTGTCCCAGTGGAAATGGGCCAGTGAGTGAGGGTGCACCAGTGGAAATGGGCCAGTGAGTGAGGGTGCACCGGTGGAAATGGGCCAGTGAGTGAGGAGGTCCCAGTGGAAATGGGCCAGTGAGTGAGAGAGTCCCAGTGGAAATGGGCCAGTGAGTGAGAGAGTCCCAGTGGAAATGGGCCAGTGAGTGAGGAGGTCCCAGTGGAAATGGGCCAGTGAGTGAGAGAGTCCCAGTGGAAATGGGCCAGTGAGTGAGGAGGTCCCAGTGGAAATGGGCCAGTGAGTGAGAGAGTCCCAGTGGAAATGGGCCAGTGAGGCAGCAGTGATTTTGTTCTAAATCCACTGAACTCAAAGTAAAAGTTGAGTTGCTCCCTGTGTGTTTTCCGGGTGGTAATGTTGGGTTTTGGAATGATTCGGAGGGTGTTTATGTTGATCATTAGTAACTTTGGAGCGGAGGTGACCAATCGGAGCTCTGCTAACGGTTCCTTGAATCCCCAGCTGGAGGATGCCTTCCAGGCGGCGGAGAAGATCGGCTATCCCGTCATGGTGCGCTCGGCCTATGCTCTCGGCGGCCTTGGCTCAGGCCTGTGCAACAACAAAGAAAAACTCCAGGAGATTGCTGGGAAAGTGAGTAACTGTTCCGAGCCTGCGTGTTGCCAAGGGAGACGCTGAACGTGGGGCGGCCAAATTCATAGAATAGATCCCTAGAATCCCCGCAGTACGGAAGGAGGCTGTTCGGCCCATCGAGCCTGTACCAACCACATCCCACCCAGGCCCTATTCCCGAGGGAGCAGAGTGATGGGGCGGAGGGAAGGGGGGGCGGAGGGAGGGGAGGAGTAGAATAAAAGGGCAGGTCTCTGACAGTTTGATGGGGGATGAAATGACGAAGGGGTGATGGTGCAGGGCTGGTGCCAACGGCAGGAATAAGGAAATAAAGGACTAACCGGCAGAGCCAAGGTCATTACCAACGAGTGCTGTTTGCAAAAAATGGGAACCGTCTCTGATAAATTGTTGGATCAGGATTGTACGGCTGTGAAGAGTCTAATTGAAGGATTAGATACTGTTCCTGGAGCTTCCTCAGAGCTTCACTGGAACAGTGAAGGAACCAAAGGGACTGAGAGGTCGCAGTGGGAGAGACGCTGACTGACCAGATCTCTGCCCAGACTAAAGGAAGGCTACAAACTGAATCATTTGTCTTTCCTCTTACACTTCACAAGCTGCTGCATGAGCATCCTTTAGATGAGGCCGTTTGCAACGTGTTTGAGCAGTTTATTTTTCGACTTCTCCCATTTCCGGAGGTCAAGGAAATGTTGCCCGACACGGTATTATTCCAGCTTTGTCCGCTGTACGTTGAATAAACATGTTTCTGCTTGGTCCTTCGACCTGTGAATATAAAACTGAGTGCCCAGCACTGCTGTAAGCGTGTGTTAAACAAACGGAACATTTTACAGGCATATACACATCTCAGAACGGAGTGAAAAACCCAGGCTTCTTGCAGTCTGTTAGAAGTAGTGTGTACAGTTCTAGTCACCCTATTATAGAACGGATATTATTAAACTCGAAAGAGTGCAGAAAAGATTTACCAGGATGCTACCAGGACTTGATGGTTTGAGGTATAAGGAGAGGCTGGAAAGACTTTTTTCCCTGGAGCGTAGATGTCTCAGGGGTGATTGTATAGAAGTCTATAAAATAACGAGGGGCATAGATAACATAGATAGTCAACATCTTTTCCCAGAGATAGGGGAGTCTAAAACTAGAGGGCGTGGGTTTAAGGTGAGAGGGGAGAGATACATAAGGGCCCAGAGGGGCAATTCTTTCACACAGAGGGTGGTGAGTGTCTGGAACGAGCTGCCAGGGGTAGTAGTAGAGGCAGGTACGATTTTGTCTTTTAAGAAGTGTTCAGACAGTTACATGGGTACGATGGGTGTAGAGGGATATGGGACAAATGCGGGCAATTGGGATTAGCTTAGGGGTTTAAAAAACAAGGGCGGCATGGACAAGTTGAGCCAAAGGGCCTGTTTCCATGCTGTAAACCTCTATGACACTCTGACTCCAAGGAAAGTTTATTTATTAATCACAAGTAGGCTTACATTAACACTGCAATGAAGTTACTGTGGAAATCTCCTAGGCGCCACACTCCGGCGCTTGTTCGGACTCAGTGAGGGAGAATTTAGCACGGCCAATGTACCCTGACCAGCACGTCTTTCCGACTGTGGGAGAAAACCAGAGTACCTGGAGGAAACCCATGCAGACACGGGGAGAATGTGCAAACTCCACACAGACAGTGACCCGAGCCGGGAATCGAACCCGGGTCTCTGGCACTGTGAGGCAGCAGTGCCAACCACTGTGCCACCGTGCCGAACTGTCCCAAATTGCTTCATAACAGAGCAACAGGCTTGGTTTATACGGGATGCGATTCCAAAATCCTCCTTTGGAAGGACAGTGCTAGGAATCTAACGGTTGTTTGTTCTCTTCCGTTTAGGCCTTGGCTATGACGAATCAGATTCTGGTTGAGCAGTCGCTGTTGGGCTGGAAAGAGGTGGAGTATGAGGTGGTTCGAGATGCGGCCGATAACTGTGTCACTGTGTGTAACATGGAGAACTTTGACCCCTTGGGAATTCATACAGGTAAAACCTGCCTGGGAAAGGAGTTGTAGAATCCCCACAGTGCAGAAGAAGGCCATTCGGCCCATCGAGCCTGCACCAACTCTCCCCCAGGCTTACCCCACTAACCTGTATGTCTTGGAACGCTAAGGGACAATCTTAGCACAGCCAACCAACCTGACCTGCATGTCTTTGGACTGCGGGAGGAAACCGGGAGCACCTGGAGGAAACCCATGTAGATACGGGGAGAATTTAGCATGGCCAGTGCACCCTAACCAGCACATATTTTGGACTGTGGGAGGAAACCCACGCAGACACGAGGAGAATGTGCGGTCTCCGCTCAGGCAGTAAGCCGGGGTCAGAATCGAACCCGGGTCCCTGGTGCTGTGAGGCAGCAGTGTTAATCACTGTGACACCGCGCTATGTTGCATTTGAGAATCTTGGCTCTATTTCAGTCCCTCAAGCTGTGAAACCCCGTCCCATTTTCCTGTAAAGCCAACTAAATACTGAATATCTGATGTGCATTAGACTGGAGATCAGCAAAGATCAACAGAGAATAAAAACCAGGTTCTCTGGTTTCCTATCATTCTCAGTATAATTCTTGGATATTTCACTCTTTCCAGTAACAGTGGAAATCAGATGTGTGCCGTTGATCTAGTTACACTCCTCCCTGCTGTGAGGGTGGTGGATTGACAAGGTTCTCTGAAAGTTCCCTCTGGAGTGGGAAAGCCAGCTTAAAGTTTTCTCTCGCCTCCTCACTATCTCACAAGGCACTGAGTCCGATGGTGAGAGTTAGCGATAGCAGCACAGGGAAATGGGCTGAAGGGCCTCTTGCAAGGGGCCCTTAAGATGGCACGGTGGCACAGCGCTTAGCACTGCTGCCTCACAGCGCCAGGGACCCGGGTTCAATTCCCGGTTCGGGTCACTGTCTGTGTGGAGTCTGCACATTCTCCCCGTGTCTGCGTGGGTTTCCTCCCACAGTCTGAGAGACATGCACGGGCCATGCTAAATTCTCCCTCAGTGTAGCTGAACAGGCGCTAGAGTGTGGAGGCCAAGGGATTTTCGCAGTGGCTTCATTGCAGTGTTGATGTAAGCCTGCTCGTGACACCAGCAAATAAAGTTTAAATTTCCCTCACTTGTACAGACTGCGCCGGGATAGAGACTGGGGATCAGTTGTCCAACATCATGGAGCTTGCTGTGTCGCAAGCTACCTCACTTCAGCCTGATTTACCCTCCCACAGCACAGTTATCTACACTGAGCTCAGGTTCAGCAGCTAAATGGAAGGCAGCCCCCTTAGAGTCTTAGTCAGAGACCCTTAAACCGTGCCTGGATCTGCACCTTAAGAGCTGGAAGCTACGGGGCAATGGGCCAGGTACAGGAGGACAAGATTTGAGAGGGCACCTGGGTATCTTTGGGTCAGCATAAACAAGATGGGCCGAACGACCCCCCTCTTGTGCTGTATCGGTTCCATGTTTCTGTAGGGGGGAGGCCTGACTAGAACAGAGAGCACGGGGGAGACCTATAGGGCCTGGGACAGCCAGTGGGATGCCCCAGGGCAGCGGGGCAGCTGTGACCTCTGTCCAGTTTTTCTTTATTGGTAAAAACGCTTTGTGTTCCCGATGAAGTCTCTGAGCATTACACTGGCGACGAGGATGGGATAGAGAAACCAAAGGAGAAAATGCTGGAAAATCTCAGCAGCTCAGGCAGCATCTGCCAGCAGAGAAAAGAGCTGATGTTTCGAGTCCAGGCGAAGCCCGTTCTTGTCCATCCCACCAACTGTCCCAGTCCCGACACACCTTCTATATACCTTCCGCCCTAGTGAGAGCGCCATCCTATAGAACCGATACAGCACAAGGAGGGGCCATTTGGCCCATCTTGTTCATGCTGACCCAAAGACACCCAGGAGTAATGATGACATTGCTTGTGGCCATTGAGATGTGGGCATATCCTCTTTTGATCAAAGTCTGAAGGAAGTAGATATTCACTCGGATGCCTGAGATGTTGTCAGACCCTGAGGGACAGTGCAGAACGAGCCTGGATTGGTCGGTACAGTCAACTGTTTAGAAATCTATCGAGAAAGAGCGAAGAGGAAATAGCCCGCAGAAACGAGCTGCCATTTTGCTTTTAAGGAAAAACTGTACAGAGATATAATTCGGAAAAACAATCTGATTGCGGAATGGGGGATGAAGTTAGACAAATGGGGAACATTGGGCTGAGGGGACACAGAGCTCCCGGTTTAATGGCATGGAGATCCAATGAGGAGTATTTTGGTGTCCTTACCTGAGGAAGGATGTCATAAGAACATAAGAAATAGGAGCAGGAGTAGGCCATCTAGCCCTTCGAGCCTGCCCCGCCATTCAATAAGATCATGGCTGATCTGTCGTGGCTCAGTTCCACTTTCCCGCCCTCTCCCCATAACCCTTAATCCCCTCTCCTATCAAAAACCCATCAACCCGCGTCTTAAAAATATTTAGCGAGGCAGCCTCCACCACTTCAACGGGCAGAGAATTCCAGAGATTCACCACCCTTTGAGTGAAGAAGTTCCTCCTCAACTCCGTTCTAAACCGCCCCCCTTTTATCTTGAGGCTGTGCCCCCTAGTCCTATTGTCTTTTTTGAGCGGGAAGAGTCTCTCCACCTCTATCCTATCCATCCCATTCATCATCTTATACGTCTCAATGAGATCTCCCCTCATTCTTCTAAACTCTAACGAGTACAAGCCTAGTTTATTCAGCCTCTCCTCATAGCTCAATCCCCTCAACTCCGGTATCAGCCTAGTAAACCTCCTCTGCACTCCCTCCAGGGCCAAAATATCCTTGCGCAGGTGCGGCGCCCAAAACTGCACACAGTACTCCAGCTGCGGCCTCACCAATGCCCTATACAGCTGCAGCAAGACCTCCCTACTTTTATTTTATATTCAACTTTTATATTTATGTCCTTGCTATAGTGGGAGCACAGCAAGGGTTTACCAGGCTGATTCCTGGGAGGGTAGGCCTGTCATACGAGGAGAGACCAAATCGTTTAGGATTATATTCAGTGGAGTTCAGAAGAGTGAGAGGGAATCTCATCAAAACTTAGAAAATTCTAATAGGGTTAGACAGGATAGGTTCAGAAAGATTGTTCCCAATGGTGGGGGAAGCCCAGAACTAAGGGTCATAGTTTGAGGATAAAGGGTAAACAGAAGTGAGGAAAGATTTCTTCACCCAGAGGGTGGTGAATGTGTGGAATTCACTACCACAGAATGTAGTCGAGGCTAAAATGTTGTGTGATTTTAAGAAGGGATTAGATATCGCTCTAGGGGCTAAAGGGATACGGGAGGAAAGGGGGATCAGGATATTGAACTTGATGATCAAAATGATTCGAATGGCCTACTCCTGGTTCTACTTTCTATGAGGAATGGGTGGGTGTGCCTGGGCAATTGGGTTAAGTTAACTTGGCTTTTGAGTTCTACACGTCCCTGTGATTCTCGCCGTGTGACTCCTGTCCGTTTGTATCCGGTGTTTCTTCTCAGGTGATTCGGTTGTCGTGGCTCCCAGTCAGACCCTGTCCAATGAGGAATACCACATGTTGCGTGAGACGGCGATCAAGGTGGTGCGTCACCTGAACATCATAGGGGAGTGTAACATCCAGTACGCCCTGCACCCCTCCTCGCTGGAGTACTGCATCATCGAGGTCAACGCCCGGCTCTCCCGCAGCTCCGCACTGGCCTCCAAGGCCACTGGGTAAGGAGGGGGGGGGGGGGGGGAGAGGGGGAGGGCTGCACTTGGCATTAACGCCCTTTATAAAGACACCCTGTCTTAGCGATAAGAGTAAACGGTGTCAGAAGAGACACCTCCACATTGCCACGCACTACAAGGTGCCCACAGCATTGAATAGACCCGCTAATGGGCTGGTGCTGAGGAGGGAGGGTGCGGGCTGGAGTTTCCAGTGTGCCCCCTCAGGGGGCAACAGTCACTGCGGAGCTGTCTCAGTGACCTGGGAAGGATAAGTGGGATGAAAAGTCCATGCAAAGAGTGTCTAGGCCACACATTCACACACGCTCAGAGCTCAGTCCCCAGACACCGTTATACATTTGATTCCAGACGGACAGTTTACCCCCGCCCTGGGTCGAGGTCGAAGCTAGAGTGTGAAGGCTGTGTGGCTGATCAGCCCCCCACCCCCACCCCCCACCCCCAGTCAACCCACAGGCCTTTTAACGTCCTGTTCAACCGCCACCTTCATGGGCTAACCGCCCGATCTGACTGTCAGCAAGTGCACGTCCCCACACCCACGGAGATATTGTACAAGTGCACGATGATGATGGAATGTGTGGTTTTCCCTGAGATTTCCCGCACTTCCAGGTCGGGTAACCCCTTCCTGAGAAACATCAAGTTCTAGTGATAGAGATTCTACTTCAATCTTACGCTAATGATGCCTATTTCATCCGTCTCATCAGCTGTTACCTCCCATTGGTACAATTCCCTAAAAAGAGCAACTTCAGTGTTTTGTTGGGGGGATAACATTTTATCCAGGGATACCCTTTGGTTTGATTTGATTTATTACTGTCACGTGTATTAGTATACAGTGAAAAGTATTGTTTCTGGCGCACCATACAGACAAAGCATACCATTCATAGAGAAGGAAATGAGAGAGTGCAGAATGTAGTGTTACAGTCATAGCTAGGGTGTAGAGTAAGGTCAACTTAATGCAATTGGACCAATGGGCTGACGAATGGCAGATGCAGTTTAATTTAGATAAATGTGAGGTGATGCATTTTGGTAGATTGAACCAGGGCAGGACTTATTCAGCTAATGGTAGGGTGGTGGGGAGAGTTATAGGACAAAGAGATCTAGGGGTACATGTTCATAGCTCCTTGAAAGTGGAATCACAGGTGGACAGTGTGATGAAGAAGGCATCTGGCATGCTTGGTTTCATCGGTCAGAACATTGAATACAGGAGTTGGGACGTCTTATTGAAGTTGTACAAGACATTGGTAAGGCCACACTTGGAATACTGTGTACAGTTCTGGTCACCCGATTATAGAAAGGATATTATTAAACTAGAGAGAGTGCAGAAAAGATTTACTAGGATGCTACCAGGACTTGATGGATTGAGTTATAAAGAGAGGCTGGATAGACTGAAACATTTTTCCCTGGACTGTAGGAGGCTGAGGGGTGATCTTATAGAGGTCTATAATATAACGAGGGGCATAGACAAGGTAGATAGTCAATATCTTTTCCCAAAGGTAGGGGAGTCTAAAACTAGAGGGTGCTGAGTGTTTGGAACGAGCTGCCAGAGGTAGTAGGGGAGTCAGGTACAATTTTGTCTTTTAAGAAGTATTTAGATATTTAGATGGATAAGATGGGTATAGAGGGATATATGAGTAAATGTGGGCAATTGGCACTAGCTTAATGTTAAAAACTGGGAGGCCTGGACAGGTTGGGCCAAAGGGCCTGTTTCCGTGCTGGAAACCTCGATGACTGTGTGTGTGTTCGGAGGTGTTTCCAGCTGTTATTGGGATATTCTGTTTCCATCAGCACGGCCTGTGATTTCACATCCCGGGGACTGGAATTAACACGATCCCGTTCCAAATCCCATTCCCACTAATATATTCCATTAGATAATGGTGTTCTATGAAAGCAGTCTAAGTTTGGGAGAGGGAGCCAGACAGGAACAAACAGTCCGAGGCGGATATTGGGAAATCACACTTTGCAGTTGAGCTTTGTGATATCTGATCTGCTGTTGGGATGGCCGGCCTGTAACCCGAGCACCAGCACCTGTGTTACAGCCTGAATTACTGTCCCGTGTGACAGGGCCCCTCCCGCTACACCGTGACCTCCTGTGTAAACATATTGGAGACACATCACCTCAACATTCACCCCCCCCCCACCCACCTCACACCTCCTCACTCTGACTCCCTATGTCTCTCTCACTGTTAACTCCCTCCCTCTAACCCCCTCCGTCTCTCACACTTTAGCTCCCTCTGTGCGCCCCCCCCCCCCAGCATTGTTCCTTTTACTCCCCTCCTCAAAGCACTGTTAGCCGCCTCTTCCTCCTCCTGCCCTTTCTGCCCTGTACCCCTCCTCCCTCTCGCCCCTCCTCCCTCTCTCCCCTCCTCCCTCTCTCCCTCCTCCCTCTCTCCCCTCCTCCCTCCCGCCCCCCTCCCTCTCGCCCCTCCTCCTTTTCGCCCCTCCTCCTTCCCTCTCGCCCCTCCTCCCTCCCTCCCGCCCCTCCTCCCTCCTGCCCCTCCTCCCTCCCTCTCGCCCCTCCTCCCTCCCGCCCCCTCCTCCTTCCCACCCCTCTCTCCCCTCCTCCCTCTCGCCCCTCCTCCCTCTCGCCCCTCCTCCCTCCTGCCCCTCCTCCCTCCCTCTCGCCCCTCCTCCTTCCCGCCCCTCTCTCCCTCCTCCCTCCCGCCCCCTCCCTCTCGCCCCTCCTCCCTCCCGCCCCTCCTCCTTCCCGCCCCTCTCTCCCCTCCTCCCTCCCGCCCCCTCCCTCTCGCCCCTCCTCCTTCCCGCCCCTCCTCCCTCTCTCCCCTCCTCTCTCCTCCCCTCCTCCCTCCCGCCCCATCCCTCTCGCCCCTCCTCCTTCCCGCCCCTCCTCCCTCTCGCCCCTCCTCCCTCCCTCTCGCCCCTCCTCCCTCCCGCCCCTCCTCCCTCCTTCCCGCCCCTCCTCCCTCCCGCCCCTCCTCCCTCCCTCCCGCCCCTCCTCCCTCCCTCTCGCCCCTCCTCCCTCCCTCTCGCCCCTCCTCCCTCCCGTCCCTTGGCAGTGCCATCCTGGCACCTTGGCAAGGCCAGCCTGGCGCGTGGGCAATGCCCGCTGGCTCCCTTGGCACCGTACACCAGGCAGGGCCAAGAGCGGGGGGCCAATGGGGGGGTCGGTGATTGGGGGAGTGGGGCCAATGGGGAGGTGGGAAGCCCACCGCCACTCAGCATGCGATTGGTGGGAATGGGGGGGTTGCGAGGGCTGCCGTGATTGCTGGGGGGTGGGGGGGTGGGGGGGTGGGGTGGGGGGGGGGGGGTGGGGGGTGGGGGGGGTGGGGGGTGGGGGGTGGGGGGGTGGGGGGGGTGGAGCTTGTTGAGCTGCTGCAGGGTGTGAAACCTGACCCCTCTCCCTCTTCAAAACCTCGCACGTGTACAACACCTCCCCCTACGGCTGGCTGATGAATTAAGCCCCGTCCACTGCCTCTGGTTAGAAACTGATTGGCCCATTTTGCTCAGAGACAGATCGGGTGTGAAAATTCACCCAAGAAACCGATCGGCAACTCCCATTTTCACACTAGCCGGGCTAAAAAAAAACTCATAAAATCCTACCCGTGGTGTGTGCCTCAGTCTGTGTACCTCTGTGTGTCTGGGGGGACCCTCATGTGTGGGAAGAGCTCCCTTTACCCTTCTTGTGGATACAGATTCTTCGTCTCTCTTTCTCTTACTGAGTTTTCCCCTTCCAGTTACCCGCTGGCCTTTGTGGCTGCCAAGCTGGCCCTGGGAATCCCGCTACCCGACATCAAGAACGCGGTTTCGGGAAGACCACTGCGTGCTTTGAGCCGAGTTTGGATTATATCGTCACCAAGATCCCGCGGTGGGACCTTGACCGTTTCCACGGAGCTTCCCGAGAGATCGGCAGCTCGATGAAGAGCGTCGGGGAGGTGAGTGCTCTGGAACTAACTCCTCAACCACTTCCCACACACTTCCCCGCATCTTATATCTTCAGCTCTCTGGTCTTCACGTGGAAAGAACACAATCTAACACCAGAATCCTCCCAGGAGCAAGGAGGAATTTACATTTTAGTTAAGACGGGTTGACAAATCAGAACTTTGTTGTGCGTTTTGGGCTTTGTTCAAAGTTTTTTTTTCTTGTTAGTGTCACAGGTAACGCTGCAGTGAAGTTACTGTGAAAATCCCCTAGTCGTCACGCTCCAGCACCTCTTGGGGTACGCTGAGGGAGAAGTTAGCACGGCCAATGCACTTAACCATCATGTCTTAATCATCATGTCTCAGGAGCAGCCAGAGGAAACCCACACAGACACGGGGAGAATGTGCAGACTCCGCACAGACAGTGACCCAAGCTGGGAATCGAACCTGGGAACCCCGGCTTTGCGGAGTAGCCGTGCTAACCACCGTGTCCTTATTAGTGCTACGTGATGATCATTTTTCCGTTTTGTGTGGGTTTGAGATCTGTGTGTTGGAGGCTGTGTCCGTGGTAATGAAGATATTGTTTGTGGGTTGGATGATGGGTCCACTGGAACCTCTCCAGCCTGGAAATCTATTCTTGTAGAAACATTCGGAATTGTTTATAAGCTGACCCATTTTGGAATCATGGAAGAAGTAGGAATATTTTGATGAATAAAAGAACATTCTGCTTTGTAACATTTTGTTCTAAGCTTCAGGTCAATCTAGTGTTTTCCGGTTCCCACACTGGGAGCTCGGATCAGGCTTCATCCCAAAAATTCCGGAGCCCAAAAGTGACTCGGTCCCAGATATTCCGGACTGGAGAGGTTACAGGAGGTGCAGATAGCCTGTGGGTCTGACCGACTTCCTGAGGTTCGCCTTCATGAACCTCGGCTTTCAAAGAGTGAGGGAGTATCTGTGAGCTCAGATTCCGCAGTGTTGAGCAGAAGGACCGTTTCAGCTCCGTCTGCCTGAGTCAGGGTTTGGAAAGACTGGATCTGAAGCTGAGTCTGGTTGCTGCGAGCGTGCTGCAGTCACTTGTGTGTTTTGCGTTCTCCAGGTCATGGCCATTGGTCGCACGTTTGAAGAGAGTTTCCAGAAGCCCTGAGGATGTGTCACCCCTCGGTGGAAGGCTTTGTGCCCCGGCTCCCCATGAGGAAGGTGTGGTCCGATGACTTTGACCTGCAGCAGGACCTGGCTGTCCCATCTATCACCCGCATCTACTCCCTGGCAAAGGTAATGCCTGTTTATTGGAAGGCCCCGATACTCTATCCCCCTGGGGGTCAGGGGGGGATCATAGACGGTGCAGAAGGAGGCCATTCAGCCCTTCGAGGCTGCACCCACCCCTCTGACAAGGCATCTTTAGCAGCGCCTATCCCCCTCACCCCATGTATTTACCCTGCTAATCCCCCTGACACTAAGGGGCAATTTTAGCATGGCCAATCCACCTAACCCACACAGACACGGGAGAACATGCAGACTCCACACAGACAGTGACCCGAGGCTGGAGTCGAACCCAGGTCCCTGGAAATGATCACTATTAGTATATTTTTTAAAGTGATTCCATTTCTTTTACTCTCTCCCCCTAAACTTTTGCTCGCGAGCGACGCTTGCCGTAGTCAAAGGTGTAGAAAAAGATTAAAAGCGAAACGGGGACGGCGAAGGTTTTGTTTTTCGTAACCATCAACCCAAAATAGCCGGAAGGAAAAGCTGTTTGTTTTGGAATACGGACACAATTCCCCGGCACACAGAGGAACACACTCACCTCCAATCAGTGAAGGAGGCAGGGATTCTGAGTGTCCCTTGGAAAGGGGCAGTGTTGGAGCCTGCTGCACATTCAGCTGGAGAATGTGTCTGTGTAACACGTTTACCCAGCACGGGAATGCTGCAAACACGCATGTGAAAATGACACGCAATCTCCCACAGTGCTTTCTTCGGCCGCCGGGAGATTGAATCCTGGTTGTCCCGGGAAGGGTGGCAACCTCCCCACCCCCCGTGCCCCCATTTAGCTTCACCCCACTGCCCTGCCCTGTCCCATCACTCTGAGTATCAGCGTCGCCAGCCGGGAGGGGTGTTCGCTGGGCCCCGTGACCAGGCCGGGTCCCACCCCAGCCTTTGTGCTGCCGAATGGATAGTGATCTGCCTGAACGGAGCCTGGGTTTGTGTGTGAATTGCTGTCTGTGTTGGGACACTTTTTAAATCAGCAGCAACGTCCTAACCAAAGGCAGCAGCTCCTCTCTCTGTTTATACTGGAGCAGAACTTCCCACTGGCACACAGCCAGCAGGCACTGCAGAGCTCCAGCCCCCTGCCCCTGCCATCGCCACCCCCCCACCCT